>NC_035441.2:17303832-17967507 GCF_002127325.2 Helianthus annuus | reverse complement strand
CACCATTTGATTGGATCTTAATTGACTAACTGACAAACTTTTAGTATTGATTTAGAAAAGCAAACCAAATGTTGATCAATGAGCGGACCAAAATAGATGATTTGGAGCGGATCTGAATTGTTGGATGAGCGAATCTCATAGAATGTCACAAAAGCGAATCTCTATGATATTATGAGCGGACCACATATATGCAATATTAGCGAACCACTACTGAAACATGAAAGCGAATCTCATGAACCTTAGAAGCGGACCATACGTTTGCACAATGAGCGAACCAGATTTAATTCTTGGAGCGGACCTATCTGAACGTTGCACTTGGAGCGAAACTTTGATATAATTTGGAGCGAACCTGTGTTGTATTTATTAGCGGACCTGTAAGTTTGACGCAAAAACGAACCGAAAAACCTCGATTTCTCCTAAACGGCTAGGAGTTTCGATCTGAAACTTGGTAGGGTTTTAGATCAGGTATACACGCACAACATATCCAAAAATCAGCTGAAACGGACTGTGAAATCTCAGTCTGACGAAGAAAGAAGGTGTAGACGAAAAATATGTGACGAAATCCAGCAAATTTCAATAGAACTCCTCCTCCTGAAGCTCTGATACCACTTGTAGGATCGGATTCTGACCCGAACGAGTCAATCAGAGGAGTTTGATCAGATACAGGTGCGGAAAACAAGTACCTGACGTAGAAACAACTAGATTTCCTTCTTAATTCTGTTTTCTGATTAATTTGACAGCTTTTACATTCAGTTCTCACACCGGCAGTACCTCGGTATGGAATCCCGAAAGTTACAAATGAGGTTCTCTTATCCGGTATTCATAGGTGAGGAGGTCCTCTTATACGGCATGTCCATATAAGCGGACCTGATAGGTTCTCTTATACGGCATGTCCGTATAAGCGGACCTGACTAATAAGCTAACCTATTATGACCGAATAAGTGGACCTGACATAAAAGAGAACCTACTATGTCCGTATAAGCGGACCTATACTCTAAACCACGTAAACTCTCCAGTTTTCTCGTAAAACGTGCCTTAATCTACACATTACAATGAAAGACTCGATCTAAGACGAAATCAACAGATGTAGTGCACCAACACGGAGCAGTTTGCGAACATAATCGTTCAAGATGTGAACCTCCAAATTAGTTAATTTAATAAAACCATCGGTGAGTAACCAGTGTCTGTGTTTGCTTGTGTTTGCTCTTTTTAGCTCCCAATTTGGTGAACAGGCCAAGGTCCCAAATCGAGATGATACCCCCTGAGATCCCATTAGCATCTACAAAATCAAAGTTGCAAGATCCCAAAAAGCTGGGATATTATTCCCATAATCGTTAGCATATTGTGTTTCCTGCAGACAGGGGCGAATCTAGGCTGGGTTCAACGGGTTCACATGAACCCACTCAGTTTTAAATTGTTAATAGCAATGCTATTAAATAATAAAGGATGAACCCGTGAATAACATTTGGGGATGAACCCATTAGGAAAATTGATGAATGGCACAATGGGTAAGGTGTCCCCTTCTAGAGCTAGCATAACAAGTTCGAATCTTGTTTGGGTCTTTTTTATTGTTTTTTTTTTTAATTACCGCCACATCCATCTGAAACCAGGTAATGAGTTCCAATTCTTACATAATTTAGACATCTGTTTTTTTTTTCAATTTTTGCTTTTCGAATTAGGTCTGTATCTTATGAACTTAATGGCAAATGAATTGTTAGTAGTGTAAGCTTTGTTCTTTCAAGTTGCCACGTAATTCTTATTCAGTTATCTCAACCAAAAAATCATGTACAATTAAAACACATAGTGGTACAAACAGAGGAAATTGTTGTTTTATTCAAGAAAGTTGTATCTATTCTTGATGATCGTTAAAGTCATTCATGATTAAGAAAATTCAAGAAAGCTCAGAACTTAATTCTCTTAAACATACTTCAAGATAACCCCACGATTTAAGAACCACCACTCAGTTGCACCGATCCAAAATTTTACGTCCGGTTATATGAAATTTACCCGACCCGAACTGTTGAACCGACCCGATTTTTTTATATTCGGTTATACGAAATTAGAGTATCTAAAAACAATGAACCCACTGGAAAAAAAATCATGTATCCGTCACTGCCTGAATCCAATTGGCTTATCTGAAATGGAATCGTCTATGCCTCTAACATTTAAGGATAGATATTTCATTTATTAAATACTATAGACTCCTCGCCCGGGATTAGTGAACGAACCTGGGTATCACAATTGTGTAGGTCCACACCAACCTTGATTCTAACTTCCATGGTACCAGCAACTTCTACATCAACCGAAATACCTGTCAAGTTCCCTGAAACTTCTACTACTGGTAAGTAGTATCCTTTGCCAATTGAGAGTTCCGTCGTCTTCTATGTTTCAAAGTGGATATCACTGACCTTGGGGAGAAGGAAGTCCCAAGGGGAATCACCCTTTCCCTGTGAAGTTAAAGCTCTGCAACGAGGTTTTCTTTTTCCCCAAAAGAGACCTTTTTAGACTCGAGCTGGGCCCCACCATCGTAGCCTAAACCCTAAACCCTAAACCCTAAACCCTAAACTCTATGAATTAGCGCATGCTTAACTAGCCAAGCAGACAAATTACCCTGCATCTTTTTTATATCTCCCGCATTTTTTTGTATAAGTATTTCATATTTACGATGAAATTTCTGAAGATTGAGCCACGACTTTTTATTCTGTGCAAAGGAATCCGGTCTAATTTACTAATTCGTGTGAAGAGACTGAACTTTTGTATTTGAAAAATGTTTCAGGAGGAATCTCTGAGGTAGATGGCGGTTGATAAAGGAATCCTTGATCATAATTTCCAGTATGAATACTATGCCCAACCTGAAACTTGTGATTGGTAGTAAAACACCGATTCTCTCGCTGAGACATAATTCAACATATGTTTAAAATTTAATCCAGGAGGTGGGGTATTAAGATCCCATAAGTGAGAAAAGCATGGTGGGTTTCAAGATCAACGTTTAACCCAGGTGAGTGGAACCTGGGCCTTTTTCTTGAGGCAGACCCACACTGGTTAGGTGGCTGCTATGTGACAGATTTTACATGCGGGTCCCCTCATCATTAATTTCCTTACGGAATATGGATGAGTAGTTAGGCCATGGGGTATGGGGCTTGGGTTCAGGCGTGGGTTGGGGTGAAACGCCCAAGCCACCACCCGGGGTGGGCTTGGGTTGAGGCGTGGCCCTTGGGGCTTGGCTTTCAAGCCGGGCGTGGGGCGGTATGTCCATGCTAGGTGTCTAGATCCCATTCGCTCACCCGCCATGTCATAGCGGGGTTTCAAAATTTGAATTTAAAATTCAAATGGTTGGGGAAAAGCAAACCGTCACCCGGTCACCCAACAACCCCTATATATTGTAACCCCCAACCCACTGGTCCCCCCATCCCACGAACCCAACCCCACCGGCTACCCACCACTGGTCCCCCCATCCCACGAACCCAACCCCACCAGCTAACCCGCTATGGCATCCTGGACTCATGAAGAAGAAATGGCTCTCATGACAAGCGTCGTTGACGCTATGAAGGGACGGCCACCGGGCCAAACAAAATATTGGGTGGAAGCATTCGCAACCTACTGACATAACGTCGGTAATGACCGCCACAACCTCAACGCGTGCCAACATAAATGGCGCGAGCTACGGCCCAAGCTCGAGCGTTTCAAGGCTTACTACGAAGCCGTTCCGAGCGGCGAGTTGAGCCATGAGGACTGGGTGGCGGTGGCGAACATAGAGTTTCGAGGCATGGAGCGAAAGGCGTTCGACAAGATCGACCTTTTTGAAATTTATTTAACGCTCTAGGTTTGTTATTTTGCAAGTTTTAGAAATTATGTAATTTTTAGGAATATGTAATTTTAAATTTTAATGAAGTTGTAGGTTTTTTTTATAAATGTTGTGTGCGTTTTTATAAATTTTTTGTATTTTTTTTATTTAACATTCTGCCACCGGTGCACCTAACCCAAGCCCAACCCACGCCCTACCATACCCCGCGGACACGTAACCAGGCGGTAGGGGGCTCCCATTCCACGTGTCAACAAATGCCCCAACCCAAGCCCCACCATACCCCATGGTCATAGTTAGTTGAGGAGGTTAGTTGGTTATTTTTAAGTTCTCTATATACAGATCTTGAATTCTCATTTTACATTTTAATGAAAACATAATGATTTGAGCTTTATCCATCACTTTATGGTATCAGAGCTATAATCATCAACATTTTCTCATATATTCTGTTATAACTGTCACCGGTTGGTAGAATGTCGGCAGTATTTTCTGACCAAGCTTATCAACTCAGGTCATCTTCTTCATTTTTCCGATCAATTTTCTTCTTCTTCTTTTTTCAGTCTTCATAATCTTCTAATCTTCTGAACTTGTTCATGTAGGAACCGTTCGTGTAATTAAATAAAATAAACAATTTTTATTAAATAATTACAATATAGAAATAAAGAAAGCTGGAAGAGATGCTGTATTTATACATCATCTGAGTTGAAACAGCCAAAACCGAATTAAATGAGAGAATTAAATTGCATTAAACGTCTTCAATGCAATTTAATTCGTCATTTAATTCTCAGTCAAAACCGTTGACTCATCTGTTTTGAATACTGAAATGAATTTGTCCAGTCATTAATGTCATTAATGTCTGGAAGCTTCTGCACGCGCGCAAGACACACTAGTGTGCACGCCCTTTTGGCTCAGGTTCATGCGCGTGTTGGTCTGCACGCTCATCTACGCGTGCGCCATTTGGTCTCAGTTTTGTGCGCGAGCAGGCTTGCACAACTCATGCGCGCTAGCAGGTCTGCACCACCCTTGTGGGCGTGCGCCAGCCACCAGTGAACCTATACGAGCACACCACACAGTCACGCCATATTGGCTCACTCTGATGCGCCCGCACGCGCTACTTTAGTGACCCATGCGCCAGTGCACGCCAACATGCCACGTGTGCTCGCGCGCTGCTGCCACGTCACCCTCCAAGGTCTCCCTGCCACCTGGTCCTTGCAGCCCATGTGCTTCACCACACGCGCACCTCGTCTAGTATCACCAAAAGGTCCCAATCAATTTCGACATGCCCCGTATCTCCATGGTGCGCAACTTCGCGCACCTCTCATGCCTGTCTGACCCCATCGGGAACGTCAGGTACACGTGACCGTGTAGTAGATCAAGTGCGACCGGCTCCTCATCAAGCTCCGCGCCCAGGTCGAAATCCATATCAATATCCATATCTATGAGTTAAAAAATACAAATTTAAAAACAATTTTTAAATACAATTTGTCACACCCTGACTTTTGCGGAAGCGTTATTATGGTGTGACTTTCTTAATATCATTGCATTCAATCATAACATCAACTATATGATAAAACCATAGGTTTGTCATCCATTAATTAAGTTTAAAATATAACAACATCATTTTAAAACGTAGACACCAAATTCAAGTTTTACAAATCATACAAATTGTTTTTGAGTTCATTAAGGACTCGCCAAAAGATATTGAACAATACCAGTTTTGGAAAATGTCACAACCCCCGATCCCTATTTCCCGGGAATGGGCGGCCGTGAGCCAGTTTCGGTGGTATCACGTTTATTTATCCAATTTGGCAGTGGAAATTTTCATCAGGACCATAGTTAGGAAATATTAAATCAGAGTAAACCACCATATTTTATAATATTAAACACATGGGTAAAACCCAAGTTTTTATTACAAACTGAATTACAGGGATAACTCCCACTTTATTGAAATAAACGCTTTCTTTTATTTAGGTAACTTTTATTGCCACTTTTCCGAGCCTTCAGTGCTGTCCAGCTGGCTTCTATTTTGGCTTTCACATATTGTTATCTGAAACGCGTTTTAAAAACATTTTGTCAGTGGGAAATACTGGTGAGTGAATCCCAGTTTAATCAAGTTTAAATAAAAAGTCACAGTGAACAGTATTGAGGGCGATCCCGCAATTACATTTGTTTCCAAGTTATATCAATTATCACCCGTTGGTACTGTCGACACCCGACTTGTGGAAATGTTACTCCATAACCAGGTTGTAACAAATTTTGTATACAAAACCCCAACATTCCCATGAAAATTGTATTCTTACAAATACTCAATAACTGTCATTCGCATGGAAAAGTATGTAAGGTTTTGTAAAAACAGTTAACAAAAAGTGGACCAACTCACATTGCTATTTTAGGATTTTCAGTAGTGATTTCCTGGGAATAATCTATAATTTACACAAATGCACGTGTGTTAGTATAATAACCCATTTTTAACATTAGTAATACCCTCCCCGAGACGGCATTCCAACGACTACGTCGGGCAGAACCATGACAGCCGTTACGGAACCCTAGATCAATCGGGCAACGTATCTAATACGTCTCCAGGGGTTATAATACTTACATCGTAGCAGAACCTCGCTATTTAGGGGGTATTGGAGTCGGGTATAATGCCCACTATTTAGAATTTAGAGAGAAAAAAAGAAAATTGAACGAGATGGACTGAAGGCTGTTGCCTTCTATTTATAGTGCTGAAATCGCACTCCCACGCGGCCCGCGTGGGATTTGGGCCGGGCTCACGCGGCCCGCGTCAATGTGGGTCAACGGCGTAGCTTGGCCCGCTCACCACTAGACTTGACACGGTGATGACACGTGTCGACTCCGGGTCGTGCCACAATTCAGGACGCGCGCGCCCCGCCTGGACTTGGGTGATCTTGTACGCGACCCGCCTTAACTTATGGTTTTGCCGAAGTCTGGTTACATCCTCGCGCGGCCCGCATTAAGTTGAGGTGAGGCCTTACGCGGCCCGCCTCAGCTTAATAATTATTGTTTTTAATTTATTTTATATGTTATATTCTAATTTGGGCTCGGTTTTCACATACGGGGTGCATATAAAGACAAATTGATATATTTAAAGATATATTAGGGTGTCGGAATTATTATGAGAGGTTTCGGTTTTACCGAGGGTTGTTATATCCTCCCCACCTTGTTTTAGAGCTCGTCCTCGAGATCTACTGGAACAAGTGTGGATATTTCTTTTGCATTTCTGATTCAAGCTCCCACGTGTACTCGGGTCCTCTTTTGGAGTCCCACTTTACTTTGACCAGAACTAGTCTCTTGTGCTTGAGATTCTTTATTTTTCTATCTTCAATCTGTAGAGGCCTTTCTACAAACTTGAGTTGCTCATTAATCTCTATATCCTTAAGAGGTACTACGAGTGATTCGTTAGCTAGACACTTTTTGAGATTAGATACATGAAATACATCATGTATTCCTGCCATTTCCTCTGGCAGTCGTAGCTGATAAGCTACATGTCCTATTCTTCTGATAATTTCAAAAGGTCCAATATACCTGGGACTTAGCTTTCCTCTTTTGATGAATCTTACCACTCCTTTTCAGGGAGAGACTTTCAATAATACTTTATCTCCCACTTGAAATTCTAATGGTTTACGCCTGTTGTCAGCGTAGCTCTTCTGTCGATCACGTGCAGCTTTCAGTCGTTCCTTGACTTGAATAATTTTGTCGGTTGTTTCTTGTACTATCTCGGGTCCAGATAGTTGCTTTTCCCCAATTTCTGCCCAACAGACTGGGGTTCTGCACTTTTGTCCATAAAGTGCTTCGAATGGTGCAGCATTGATACTTGTGTGATAACTGTTATTATAAGAAAATTCTATCAAAGGTAAGTGTTCGTCCCAATTACCTCCGAAATCAATTACACAAGCTCTAAGCATGTCTTCCATTGTCTGAATCGTTCTTTCGCTTTGCCCGTCCGTTTGAGGATGATAGGCGGTGCTTAGGTTTAACTTAGTTCCCATTGCTCTTTGAAAAATTCACCAAAAATGAGAAGTAAAACGGCTATCTCTATCAGAAACAATTGATAAAGGAATTCCATGCAATGAAACGATTTCATTAACATACAATTTAGCTAATTTTTCCATGCTAAAGGTTTCCTTCATTGGTAAGAAATGAGCTGATTTGGTTAGCCTATCTACAATCACCCAGATTGTATCATTACCTTTTCTTGTTTAGGGTAGTTTAGTAACAAAATCCATTGTTATCAATTCCCATTTCCAGACTGGCATTTCTAACTGCTGTAACAAACCCAAGGGTTTCTGATGTTCAGCTTTAACTTGTAAACAAGTTAAACATTTAGAAACATAAGCTGCTATATCCTTTTTCATTCCTATCCACCAGAAATTTTTCCTTAAATCCTGGTACATTTTATCACTTCCTGGATGCATCGTATATTTAGATTTATGAGCTTCTTCTAATATACGGTGACGTAGGTTTCCTAATTTAGGTATCCAGGTTCTCTTTTTATGGAATCTCCAAATTCCATCTGTTCCTTGTTCTAATTCCTTAATCATTCCTTTTAAATTTTCAGTATCTTCCTTGATTACTGATTCTTGTGCTTCTCTAATATGTTCATTTAAATCTACTTGCAGATTTAATTTAAGAGAACGTACCCTTTTTGGCTTTTCATAATATTTTCGACTTAAAGCGTCAGCCACCACATTGGCTTTTCCTGCATGATACTGGATATCACAGTCATAATCGCTAAGCAATTCCATCCAGCGTCTTTGTCTCATATTCAACTCTTTTTGCCCGAAAACATATCTTAAACTTTTATGATCTGTGAATATGGTGAACTTACTACCATAAAGATAATGTCTCCAAATCTTAAGGGCAAAAATTATAGCTCCTAATTCCAAATCATGGGTTGAAAAATTTTCTTCATGACTTTTAAGCTGTCTAGAGGCGTAAGCTATAACCTTTTGGCGTTGCATCAACACACATCCATAACCTAATTTAGAAGCATCACAGTAAATTACAAAGTCTTCATTTCCTTCTAGTAATGCTAATATAGGTGCATGGGTTAATCTTTGCTTAAGGATTCTAAAAGCTTCTTCTTGTTTTGTTCCCCATTCAAACTTAACAGATTTACATGTTAACTTAGTCAAAGGAACGGCTATCCTAGAAAAATCTCGAATAAATCTTCTATAATAACCGGCCAATCCTAAGAAACTTCTAACCTCGGTTGGTGACTCAGGGGTTTTCCATTTAGTAATTGCCTCGATTTTTGTTGGGTCTACATGAATTCCTTCATGATTCACTAAATGTCCGAGAAATTGTACTTGTTCTAACCAAAACTGGCATTTTGAAAACTTAGCATAAAGCTTTTCTTTTCTTAACAAACTTAAAAGTAAGTGCAAGTGCTTTGCATTCTCCTCTTTACTTTAAGAGTAAATTAGAATATCATCTATGAAGACAATTATGAATTTATCCAAATATGGCTTACATATTCGGTTCATTATGTCCATAAATGCGGCTGGGGCATTGGTTAAACCAAATGGCATGACAGTAAATTCATAATGACCATACCTTGTTCTGAATGCAGTTTTAGGAATATCCTCTTCCTGTACCTTTAATTGATGATATCCTGATCTTAAATCGATTTTAGAGAAAAATCGAGCTCCTTGAAGTTGATCAAACAAATCATCCATTCTTGGTAATGGGTACCGATTCTTAATCGTGACTTTGTTTACTTCACGGTAGTCAATGCACATACGCATTGATCCGTCCTTCTTGACAAATAATATCGGTGCTCCCCATGGCGATGAACTTGGCTGTATAAATCCTTTTTCCAATAATTCGTCTAATTGTTTCTTCAGTTCTTGCATTTCAGCGGGTGCCAAACGGTAAGGTGCTTTGGCAATTGGTGTTGTCCCTGGTAGCAGATGGATTCTGAATTCGACTTCCCTGTCTGGCGGTAATCCTGGCAATTCTTCTGGAAAGACATCTGAAAATTGGGATACTACTGGGATATCTTTCAATTCTTTTCCTTTAGTGTTAGTGATTGTAGAAATCAAATACACTATAGATCCTTTTCTTATACAACTTGCAGTTTTCATCACAGAGATGAATTTAGTGGATCTAAAGGGTTTATCTCCTTTAATTGAGATCTTTTCACCTCTTGGTAATTTTAATTGAATTGTCTTTTGATCACATAAAATACTGGCTTTATTGGCTATTAACCAATCCATTCCTAACACAACATCAAATCCAGCCAGATTCATTGGGTAAAGGTTTGCAATAAACTTTTGATTAAAAATTTCTATCCTTGCTCCCTCCAAGATTTCAGAAATCCTAACAGTTTCTCCATTTGCGGTTTCTACTAGGCATTCTTGTGGTAGTTAATTAATGATTGATTTAGGAGTTTGCAAAACGAAGTATTAATAAAACTTTGGTTTGCACCAAAGTCAAATAATACTTTAGCAAAAATATCATTAACTAAAAACGTACCAGCAATGACGTCTGGAATCATCTTGGCTTCGTCTGCAGTCAAAACGAATGCTCTAGCATTTCTAGGGTTCTTGTTGTTTGCAGCTGGAGTCAATTTTGGGCAGTTTGTCTTAATATGACCTTTTTCTCCACAGTTGTAGCACATTCCATTACTGGCTTTTCTTCTGCAATTTTCTTCCTTGTGACCTGGCGCCTTACAGTAATTGCAGTAAGTAGAGCATCTTCCAGAATGCTTCTTCTTGCAGTTCCTGCAGTATGGTGCAGATGTAGAACCTATATTTCTACGGTTACAATTCCCAGAACGGAATTCTTGGGTAAGCCTTTGGGATAAGTTTCTCCTCTGATCTTCTTCCCTAGTTCTTACTAGTTCATCGGTCAAGGTATTGGCTAGTTCTACAGCTTCCTCTATGGTTTGGGGTCTAGCTGCCTTGACTACATGCCTAATCTCCCCAATTAATCCCCAGATATAACGGGAGATTAACACTGGTTTAGGTGATGCAAGGGTTGGTACTATCCTAGCATATTCAAAGAATGTGGTAGTGTAACCTTTACTGTCTACCCCGGTCATTCTAAGATTTAGAAATTTATTTGCTATCTGTTCTTTTTCATTGGGAGGGCAAAATTTCCTTTCCACCATGTTCTTGAATTCCTCCCATTCTATGTTATAAACCCTATCACTTCCTCTTGATTGGAGGATAGTGTTCCACCATTCTAGAGCTGCATTTTTAAACAGATTTGAAGCAAACATTATTTTATCTTCTTCAGCACACTTGCTTATTTTCAGAACTGCCTCAGTTTTCTCTATCCAGCGTAAAGCTGCAATGGGTCCTTCATTGCCCGAGAATTCTATTGGTTTGCAAGACCAGAATTCTTTGTAAGAACAACCATATGGAATGGTTCTTCTTCTTTTAGGAATGGGCGCTTGAAGTACGAGTCCATTGTGCACGCTGTTTTCTGGTTCAGTTGGTCGCTTACTGCTATGCTTACTTTTATTATTCGCTTCTTGAACAGTTTGAATAATAAATGGCATTGCATCTATAATTCCCTGTGCCACAATATGCTGAACGACACTATTATCCATTTGGTTTCCGTTGTTATTGTTGTTCAGATTCTTGTTAACCACGTTATTGTTACTCTGGTTATCGTTATTCAGATTATCTTGATTTCCCTCGTCGGCCATCTGAATTTTAAACATTTACCAGATATTAATATCACAAATAATATTCGAATATAGCTAATCACATGACACGCACTTTTTAGTCAAAAGCGTCGAGCATTGCGACTTTTACTCTATTTATATAGTATGCATTAATACACACCAGTACAGAAATTAAAATTACAGTACCGACTGAAATGTGAAGCTACAATACTAATAGTATGCATCCGTAGTTTTTTTTTTCTAACACATACACACATATATTATTATATTATGATATTATATTATTATTACTACCGTTCTGCCATCACATTTACTGATATGGATTCATCCAGAAATCCATATTGCGCTCGTCATACTTCCAGACGAGACGCTCTCCCACCTGTCGCATTCTTTCACTACTTTCTAGAATTTCCTCCCCAAAAGTCCTAAGTTCTTGGACATTTTCTGCACTTATTGGGGGTGCAGGTTCTAGGACTGGGTTTGGAATCTGAGGTGCGGGTTCCTGGTACGGGGCCTGGTAAGGGTATGGAGTTTCTAAAATTTCCCTAATGTATGCATCGTTAATATTGTAGGGATTGAGGATCTAACCCTGGGTAGGCTCCTAGATTTGGCATTGGCACATTTTCCTGAATTGGGTTTTGTTGCACATAATCCCTAACCTCGTTCCACCAGGGGTCGTAATTATTTGGGTCTAGGGGATTGGGTGCAGGTACCCTAGGTATCTCTTCTGGGTTAAAATTATGCATTTCTGGGTGTTCTTCAGGGTTTTCTACTTCCATGGGTTGGTCAGGATTTGGTAATTGTCGTTAGGGTGCAAGCATTTGTTCAAGGTTTGGGTCAGCTGCAGTGGTTGCTAAATATGGATATTGGCTATACCCCTATTGAGCATATCCTGGGCATAGGCATCAGTTTCTCTTTTGGCTGCGGCTAACACTCGCTGATCCTGTAACTTTTTCAGACGTTTCCTACGCTCATGTGCTCCCCTACTGAACCATCCCCTCTTTTTCTGAGCAAATGGCTCTTCAGACTGAGCCTTAAACACAAAGATTCCTTCTTCCGTATCAGCAGAGTACCCTGAGAGGGCAGGCTGAGAAGAGGAGGTGCCTTCGCTTCTAGGCGAACCAGACAATTGACGATACGCGTCAGAGGGTCCTTGGTCGCTCATACTGTAAACTAACAAATAGTCAGATAACACTTAATAAGTAAATACAATTATGCACGTATTTCCGTAATTTATTTCCTAACAATTTGAATTTTTGATGTCAGCGGAACACTTCTGTGGCTGAATCAGTGGCATAGCTCTGATACCACCTTCTGTCACAACCCCCGATCCATATTTCCCAGGAACGGGCGGCCGTGAGCCAGTTTCGGCGGTATCACGTTTATTTATCCAATTTGGCAGCGGAAATTTTCATCAGGACCGTAGTTAGGAAATATTAAATCAGAGTAAACCACCATATTTTATAATATTAAACACATGGGTAAAACCCAAGTTTTTATTACAAACTGAATTACAGGGATAACTCCCACTTTATTGAAATGAACGCTTTCTTTTATTTAGATAACTTTTATTGCCACTTTTCCGAGCCTTCAGTGCTGTCCAGCTGGCTTCTATTTTGGCTTTCACATATTGTTACCTGAAGCGCGTTTTAAAAACATTTTTTCAGTGGGAAATACTGGTGAGTCAATCCCAGTTTAATCAAGTTTAAATAAAAAGTCACAGTGAACAGTATTGAGGGCGATCCCGCAATTACATTTGTTTCCAAGTTATATCAATTATCACCCGTTGGTACTGTCGACATCCGACTTGTGGAAATGTTACTCCATAACCAGGTTGTAACAAATTTTGTATACAAAACCCCAACATACCCACGATAATTGTATTCTTACAAATACTCAATAACTGTCATTCGCATGAAAAGTATGTAAGGTTTTGTAAAAACAGTTAACAAAAAGTGGATCAACTCACATTGCTATTTTAGGATTTTCAGTAGTGATTTCCTGGGAATAATCTATAATTTACACAAATGCACGTGTGTTAGTATAATAACCCATTTTTAACATTAGTAATACCCTCCCCGAGACGGCATTCCAACGACTACGTCGGGCAGAACCACGACAGCCGTTACGGAACCCTAGATCAATCGGGCAGCATATCTAATACGTCTCCAGGGGTTATAATACTTACATCGTAGCAGAACCTCGCTATTTAGGGGGTATTGGACTCGGGTATAATGCCCACTATTTAGAATTTAGAGAGAAAGAAAGAAAATTGAACGAGATGGACTGAAGGCTGTTGCCTTCTATTTATAGTGCTGAAATCGCACTCCCACGCGGCCCGCGTGGGATTTGGGCCGGGCTCACGCGGCCCGCGTCAATGTGGGTCAACGGCGTAGCTTGGCCCGCTCACCACTAGACTTGACACGGTGATGACACGTGTCGACTCCGGGTCGTGCCACAATTCAGGACGCGCGCGGCCCGCCTGGACTTGGGTGATCTTGTACGCGGCCCGCCTTAACTTATGGTTTTGGCGAAGTCTGGTTACATCCTCGCGCGGCCCGCATTAAGTGGAGGTGAGGCCCTACGCGGCCCGCCTCAGCTTAATAATTATTGTTTTTAATTTATTTTATATGTTATATTCTAATTTGGGCTCGGTTTTCACATACGGGGTGCATATAAAGACAAATTGATATATTTAAAGATATATTAGGGTGTCGGAATTATTATGAGAGGTGTCGGTTTTACCGAGGGTTGTTATAGAAAACATCTCTCGTCCAGGAATAAGACACACCATCCAAACTCAAAGACCATGGATGACATCTTTATTCTTAAAGCAGCATAAAAACTTCCAACGCCGGCCATATCCATTAAAATTTCCTGAAATACACGTAGTTTGAAAAACATCAACAAACAAAAGTTGAGCGAGTTCTTGTGTTCGTTTGTGTATATGTATAAACCTTTGAAAAATGTTTTAAGTATGTATGTAAGTCCCTGGTATGTAGCAATAAGGAAAAAGAGATCACCAATGGTTGGCAAGGCCATAGATATGTCTGAAGTGATGCAGGAAGACTCAAACCTAGCAGATTTCACACCGGGCTTCGGCTGGAAGACATAGTCACCACATGGCCCATCCTGCGAACTCAGGGGTGGGGCTCGCTACACCCAAATAGATCTATCACTCATGTCCCTCGGTCCTATAACGAGGATTGATGGCCTTAATCGCCCTACCCACTCACATGATCTAGTAGTAAACCCTCCCTACGCTAACCATACCATGTAAGTAAATGTTTGTAATAATTGTCGCATGTATTTCACCCCCGAAGTATAAAACTGAAAACAGTAAAGAGAAGGGGACATAAACTCACAGTATTGCGTCTTCAGTATGTGTAACCCAAGTCTCCTCAGCCAACACGACAACCTACAGTGTACTAACGTCTATTAGAAGAACGGGTCGTGCTTCGTCTTAGTATTTATGTTTTTGAGTTACGTTTCTGATATTATTCCAAGTTATAATAATTATATTTAGCTTTGGAATAATTGTTTATGCAGCATCTCTGTATTAATACCTCTCAAGTATTTTAACTTCGTATTTCCTTCCCAAGGGTGGGGGGTATCTCATACATGTATTTTCGTATTTGTATTTGTATATCTTGCCAAGTAATGGCGTCGTATTTCGGTGTATTGTTCCAAACAAAAATATGTTAATATATATTCCCAATATATTTCCAAAATCATATATTTTAGGTCTCACTTAAATATATATAACCTTATTTTGTTCAATCATGCATTGTCCTAGAAAATATATATTTTTCTCAAAAATTACATATCTTCTAAATATACTAGGAAAATATATTTCTAACTCCCAAAAATAATATATATTCTCGTTGTCAAAAATATGATACACTTGGTAATATTTACGAAAGCATATTTTCACTTCTTTCACTTCCAAAATAAGATTTACCAAAAATATAGTGTAATGGCATAATCCGAAATATTTCATAAGTCACGTTTTAGCATTTCGTATCTCAATAATAATTGCGTACTTAAATATTTATTTCGTAAGAGTTTTGGTATTACTTTGGAGTCGTAATTCTATGGTATTCATAAGTTATATTATTTCATCCTAAAAATAATATAACTAGTTCACAAAATAAACAAACAATCACACAAGCGTTTTACTATAAAATATATATTCTAAATATATATTTATCAAATTTTATTTACGTAAATCAACCTCCGGCACTTGGTATTTTTGGTAATAAAAATCATGGCGAGGTTTATTTTGAAAACCAAGGTTAAAATGTATTTGTAGTTACTTATAAGAACAATATTTTCTAAGTGTTGAAATTTTAGAAAAATTTCGCTAGAGTTTCCTTTGTAAATGGAGGTGTCCATGCTTACTAGCATATCATTTTCTTTTGTAAAATCATTCAATCAATTATCAATCATCAACATACAACCTCTATTTATCAAACTTTGTCAAAATTAAGCATAATCCATAAACTCATGAACTTGAATACTTATGAAAACATGTAGTAACTTACTAGCACACTTAGTAAGTCTTGTTACCTTCCAAAATGTGATTCGTTCTTTAAGAACTTTATTTTTAAAGAGTTTATATTTTCACAACTTCTAGTCATATTTTCTAAAAATATTTCTTTGTGAAATTTTCTTATTACACAAGTGTTTCTACACTTGTTTACACACCAAAAATGTGATTAGTTTATGTAAGATTCAAGTTTTAACAAAACTCATACCTTTCACTTGGTTCTTTCGGAAAACCACTCATGGATCTTTAGATCTACAAGATTACATCCTACTTTAATCTTTATTTTTCAAGAAAACATGTATTTATTCAAGTTCATAGTTTATGTGTGGTTGTTTCCATCATCCTACACATCTCTTACTTTTTCCATCTTGCTAGTTCATGTTTTTAAGCATGATCTAGCAAGTCCATATGATGATCCATATCATTTTTACTAACAACAACATTCAACAAACATCATAACACAAGAATAACATGATTTCATCACCATTTTAACCATACTTCATCACTAGTTAGTTTATGTTCCAAGATTTGTTTATGTTTCTTTAGAGTTCTTATCTTTTCATCATTCTTTTAACTATTAACCATCAAAATCAAGAAGAGAATGAAGATCTAAGACACTTACCACTAGCACAAGGCTAGGGGAATTCAAGAGTGTAAAAGTGGTGGTTAAAAGAAGATGAGAGAGGTCCTTGAGCTTCCGAACACACTGAGCTTAGTTCTATGATCTCTAACACCTTTGTATGAGCTTGAAATATATGCGAATGGATGGATGATGGTGGTTGTAGGTGATGGTGAGGTCGGCCGAGAAGGGGATCAAGGAGAAGAAGATGGGTGGAAGGTGTAGTGTGTGAAGTCATATTACAACATAACCCATTGGATAATGTGTCTCTTAGAGTACAAGCATATCAAATAAAAAAATGAAAAGAAATCCCACCACTTTAGACATGTGGCCGATTACAAGTATGTTGGGAGGGGTCTAGATGTAAGTTTTGCACCATGTAGTTAGTTTATAATTCCAACTCAATTATATAGTTAAGTGGTTTAGTTACTAGATGTTTTAGTGGGTGTTAGGGTGTTTGGGGACCCTAACTAGCTTAGAAAAATAAAAACAATGTGTTTGGCAATATTTTTGGGTTCCGGGTAAAGTCCGGTTGTTCGGTTGGGTGTTGTTTCGTTAACGTGCTTAATTAATTCATAAGGTGTCTTTTATACTACTTTTTGTGACACATTTAATTCCCAACACTTTGGAAAGTATACAAGACTATTTTGTCAAGTTTTTGTACATTACTAGCATACTTAAATGTTGAATTTTGTTATTAAGTGCAGAATTTTGCATTTAAAGTGTGTTTTAGTCACTTCCCGACATTATAACTATCACCTAGTGACGCAGTTTTATGGTCCTCACTTCCCTTCACTCCCTACTAATGTAATATCCTATTGCAGGCTCATTCTGACCTCAAAAACATTGTCTGTCTATGTGCTGGCATTGTCAGCATGTTTTCTGGGTTATTCGCTCAATGTGCTAACTGTGCTTTGTGCATCAAGTTTGTTTCTAAAGTTTGTGTGTAATAAATTGAGTGACAGTATGAATGTGATGCATGTGTATGTATGTATCAGAAATCAGAAAGCAGATTAATCAACAGTTGTAATTTAGCAGAGTCATTAAGCACAAATCAATATTAATAAAACGTACGGATGCATGCAAATTTGACAGTTGTCACATTCTCCCCCTGTTAAGAAACTTTCGTCCTCGAAATTTGTACTTCCTTAACTCCTTACGGTTACATCATGCATGTATGTATATGACTAATACCAAGGTAGATAATCACCAAACCGAATCAAACCTCACTCTTATCAGGTGAGTCCAAGATTATATAATACAACCCGAATCCTATGGTTATAGGGTATGTGCTTTTAGCATTTGATGTCAAAGGTACAAGACGTATTTGACGTATAGTCTAGTATAATCCATCTAGCAGGGGGGGTTCCACAAAAGAGGAGTTTTGACTAATAAGATTCCCGAACGATCGATCGGAATATGCAAACGAGTTTTCACAACCCCTAGCATCCGCTATATGACTTCAAAATCAACAACTCAATGTAATAGTAAAATGGTCTGCTAACTCCCGAGTAAATGGATGGTAAGGTTTAGTGTGTTGACATTCTTAAATTTCGAAAGTACACCGAATGAAATACAAGCGAATCTGGTGTAACATTGTCGTGATTCGTAGTTGCAACAGAAATGTTTAAATGACAAGTCAATCTAATGTATATGCAGTTTTTGTGAAACGGTTGAACCTGATTAGCACAAGCTACAAGTTTGTAACGACACCACAAGGTTTCAGTGGTGACTGAACCAGTTCACCGTGCTGGGAATCAAATAAAAGTGCACCGAAACAAGCCAGAAGATTGGTTTACATAGTGTCATAGAGTTTTCGGTTGAATACGGAATATCAAAGAGCCATTGTTTTTGATCGAAGGTGAGAAAGCAATAAGTACTGCAAGGTATTCAATTTATAATGAAAGAATTGTTAGGAGGTACACTATGCTATGAAATGAATCTAGGTACCCTTGTCTTAACACATAACTGTGTTGAGACTGTTTTGATTGTGATAAACAAATGTATTTTAAATAAATAGACTATTAAATCCGAGTATGAAGTGAGTAATCAAAATAGCGCAAGCTTCAATTTTTGTGAAGGTATCACCGTGAGGTATCGAAACCAACAATGATTTAGTGGATTTGTAGGCCAACCAAGCCTACCACTACTCGAAACGAAAGAACCTTTGCAAAATATTTGAATATGATGCCCTCAATACATCATATGACGTCTTAAATTGAATATACGAAATGGATAATTTAAAGCAATTGAACTTTGTTTTAGCGTAACCCGGCAATAAACGTATGTATCAACAAAGGAATCTCGGCATGGTTACAAAGACAAACCATGAATGTAATTTGAAATAAATGAATTCTCAAGAAGGCGTGTTATCTTGATAGCAAAAGAGTCAATAGTCACAATAATGTAGGTCATTCGAATTCACAAATCAGTAATTAGATTTAGCGTCATAATATTTGAACGTAAATTGTAACACCCGTTCATATAAACTAAGGTTTAACGTCTCATTTACGAAAAACAGTCATGTAATTAAGATTACATATGCATTGAAAATTTCGGGTTTATTAAAATTCTTTACGATTTAAAAAGTATATAACATATCATGTGTACATTCATCGTTTAACATAATAACAATACAAAGTGCGGAAGCTTATATCGTAATCGTGTTCGGTTCTTGCTCGACGCTTGATCTTCATCCGTGCACCCTTGACATTCACCTATGATCAAAACCAACTTAAAAGTTAGTTTTGATAGTCAAATATGTAGTTCATACAAGTATAGGGGTTAAAATGACAAAAAAATAGAAATTTTCGGAGTTAGGGGCGTCGCGTGACGCCTAGGGCCTAGGTGTCACGCGAGGCCCTTGTTTTCACAGAACCTGCCTTCAGCTGTTGCTGTATAATCCCAGTTCAACCCGAATTCACGGAACAACCATAACTTCCTCGTTATTGATCCGTTTTACACGATTCTTTTTCATACGCGTCCGTAATTAAATCCTCCATCTTATGGAGTTAAAATCCAACATCCAAATTAATAAAATTTCAGACTTTTAATCCTCGGCTTATTACCCTTTATACCGACTTTTAACCCGTTTATGCATTTTATCAAACAAACCTATTTATATGATACCTATATCTCATACACTTCTTCTATTTAATGTTACCTACTATATTAGGTTCCATTCATAGGTTTATTACACAATTTAAACCCGTTTTCGCTCGTATGCTTATTTTGACCCGTTAAGGATATTTAAGCACTTTAAAGCTTGAAATCGCTTTCATTCATTTCTAGCATGTTATTCCTACATTTCTCAACAAGTAATCTCCCACTACAACTATATATGTTTTGGGTTTAATGTGGACTTCTATGTGTTCCGAGTTATTACCCCTCAGATTACCCTTTTACGGCAAAGACTCATATAGCCCTTCGACCAAAGAATTTATGATTTTCACTATCTAACTTGTCCTAAGAATTTATATAATCATAAAACTTATTTCCGAACCACCTTTAAGGGTCGTTCGTCTGAATTAGCTTACAAGGGAAATTTGGTCAATTTCCATCCTTCTTTAGCTATAGGGTCCTTTAAATACTTGATTGACCCAAAATACGACCCGTCTAACTATAGTGTTATTTATAAACCCATGTGCTTCTAAAACACCATGAGCATAATTAAATTTATTCGGTTTACCTTAAAGATAACCGAATATCTACACTTTAACAATGTCTAACTCTTATAGAACTCCAAACTCTACATGATGAGTTGTGTTATTAAACATACCTGGCTCGGATCAACATATTGACCCGTTTCAATACCTTGACTTAGTAGCCGCTAAGCAATAGCGATGTGCGTATCCGTTTGATATTTATTCCTATAAACAAGTAACTCGACAAACCATTAGTCGATATTGTCAAAGGGAGATAATTTCACCTTTTGACCCGTTTATTTACCTATTGATCTTCGTCAATTCCATTAAATGTCAATTTCATATATTATGCTAATTTGAAGCCTAATAACGAAAATACGAATTTAAGCATAATGTAACGGAACCGTAGTTACGTACCTTTAAAGCACACCTTCCAAGCGTGTATCACCTCCGGCTTGTCCGTTTAACGTTCCGGATTCTTTGCCTAAAGAGTTCAGTCATAAACATGTTTAGAACTCCTTTTTAAACCATTTGTCGCATGATACACCAAAACATCATAATTATGCGTTTAAACTTCAATTTCGGTTTTTAAGCCTTCTTTGAGGCGTTTTCACAAACACCTTATGGGCAGATTTTTACATGATTAAACATAAAGTCTCTAGTTCATCACTTAGCCCTAATTTCACATCAATCAACCATTTTACATAATTGTTAGCTTTTACAATTCTGACATCACTTCATAATTGTCAAATTACACTAGAACAATACCCAATTTCCTAGTGTTTACCCATTTCTACATAACCCACTAATCACCTATAAGGGTGTTCATGGATTTTGCTAAATTACACATGATTTAAAATCATAATCGTCTAGGGTTTGTCCCTAGACATTATATTGTTCTTAATCCATCATAAAACAGACATGCAACCATAAAAATCAGATTTTTCCCAATTTCATGAGAATTTCGAGTTGAGAATTTTCATCAGATTTTACATACCTTGTAATCCTCTTGTGATGAGGATCAGTAATCTATGCTCGATTTTTGTTTTTGATCAGATTTGGACCTTCAATTTGGTTGTATTGTAGATGCTTTAGGGTTTTGGAGAGTGGGGATCGCCCCCTGCTTGTGCTTGTACGACCAGACATCCCCAAATGGGGTGTTTGGTTTGTTTTTTTTTATTTGTTCTATCAAATTAAGTTTCATTTTTAACAACATTGGTCCCTCCTCTTTTGTTTAACATTTGGTTTTGGTTATTCTAACCTTATTTCAAGTTGTATCTAGACTTGTAGTTAACTAGGTTATAATTCTCCTAGTTATTCATTTTGTTCAAAAACCCGCTTTATTTTAAGTCCCGTTAAATATCGGGCCTTTTTATTATACATCGCTTTCACAAAGTATTCCCCCTCCTTTTAATAAATATAAGACTTATTTATTTAAATCCTAATATTCACCGGGTTAATTTTACCACTAACGGTATTTTACCCGTTTTTACTATTAACGAGGTTTGATTACCAAACCCATTTTCGAGATGTTACAAGTCTACCCCCCTTAAAGAGGTTTGGTCCTCGAAACCTTTTCTTTCGTAATTTATCGAGTTTAACTCCATGCATATGCTCTCGATAATCAATTGAGCATTGCTCATATTTCATTCGATTATTAATATTACCATAAAAATTATGGTAATACCTTTTTAGTTACAAAACATCTGCGGGCCTCATTCGACATAAAGCAACTTGAAATAATGTAATTTCGTTATTTCTACTAGTTCAATTAACTTAGCGATATCCATATTACCGAACCCTTTGTGAATCCGTTACCTTGACCCGTTTAAAGATCTTTGGTGAAATCTTTCACTTTTAGCAACAAATCCTTTTATTTTCAAATTTAGTTATTCGGTTCATTTATACCGAATCCACTGCTTACAAGCAAACCAAATTTATTTAAATGACCTTAACCGGTCTCACCAACTAGACTTATTGGTCCAGTTACTTTCTACCCTTATTATTTGCTATGGTTTGCCTTATAAGGTAACCATTTAAAAACTCGTTATCTTTTAGTTAAAAAATTTTCATGTATACTGACGCGTACGTCATTCATGTGTAAGGCCTCGCGGGCCGTTACTTACTGCTTATAACTCTTAATCTTTATTGACTGAGTTGTAACTTGACCACTCAGTCTGGTTAGTCTTTTAACAGGTTTATCACGCGCTTGTCTTATATTCACAAGCCTTTTGTATTCGTCATGACATTTTTCTTAACTTTGAATAGTTTTGGCGGCTAGCCTAATTTGCCACCGTCACTTCATACCCCGTCACACGGGTATACTAATTTGCCATCTCCGGCCTTATGTGTGTCTAAGATTTTCTAAACCATCCCATACTACTTATGTTTGTTAAAACATTGCTTTTGGCTAAAAAACTAAATTTTTAGTTTACATTTTCTCCTTGTCTTATATCTTTTTCTCTTGTCTAGGAATTTCCGTTTCAAGTTTTATTCCTGACAGTTATTATTTTACACGGAGAATTGTAACCAATTTCCCTTGCTTTACAATATTGACCCGTAGGTTTCTTCACGTAGCCTCATGGGCTATTTCTTTATATGTTTTACCCTTTTAAGGTGAGACCCAACAGTTTGTCTCTTCCTATTTATGACCCAACGGTCTCCTTGGTCTCGTAGACCTTATCACTACATTTTACCCCGTAGGTTACGATGATCCCATAGATCGTCTTTTATTCACGTCTACATTCATATGTCTATTTATATATATATATAACTTTAAAGCATCCTTTGTTATGTTTGGAATCATTCAATTTTGCTTTTAAACTTGGTTGACCTTGACCGTAGTCTAAGGTTCCATTTGTTTACTTTCAGGCTATCTTTCCGACTTTACGACTTCTAACGTCATTTACACGTCGGTTTGTCTTACGCTTACCGTTACCCGGTTTATACTTATACTCCTTTACAACCCATTACCCTGGTTCTTTTATTTTAAGGTTTTTAACATTTTTTTTTGTTTCGCTAGTTTGCGTTTTTCCTATATATATTCCTTTATGAGTCATCACGTAGGTTCATTAATGTTCCGCGCTTCCATTATTCGGTTTGCGCTTACTTGCACTACCAAGTTTTTATACTTTATTTAACTCGTTTGACTTGTTCGTGTGAAATTTCATCACTTATGAACATCAAACTATGTTCTTTATTCGACCCGTTCAACTTAAAAATAGTTGAGCGTAGTTATTAACATTTCTGTTTGCAATTTCTCATTGTCTTTTAGTCATGACTCATATTCCGAGTCTTTTGACTTTCTATTTCGCGTTCCCGTCTCTTGGTTTACGCATTCTTTCCAAATCCTACCAATTCATCGGGTATCTTTACCGTAATCATTCTCAAGTAACCATTTCTATATGGTTTTAAACGTTATTTTAATTTATTTGGTCGTCTTAGCGAGATCCATCGCTTTTATTCGATCAAGTCTTTTATTTATTTTTTTTTTTCAATTCGTTTGACTTGTCCATGTGAATTTCATCACTTGTGACAGTCAAACTTCTATCTTCATACGTTAGCATCCTATTAGTCAGTCTGTATTTCCATTTACTTTAATCTTTGTCCCTTCTCTCGGGCTCGTTATTCTAACGTAATACGCTCCCGTCATCCGACTTGCGTTTACGTTTACTATCAAACATCTTACTTGTTTGATCCATTTGGGTACCTTTTTAATTCGTCCCATTCACCCCGTCCCTACTACATTAAATGTAAGTATGTCTATCATAAAAATTTCATGACATCATGTGTTCACTACTTACTTGGCCAGAGTAAGCAATCAACACACGACACACATGACCTTTTCATGATTTCCGCACTACATCCCATGTAAGTGACGCCTCTAATCTTTCTATATTCTTGACTTTCATTGGCAACCGTTTATTTAGTTACCAATTAACAGTTATTTGATGTACATGTTTCATTCATGAACATATACAATGTTTTTCCTTTTTATCAAACTAATATATAATCACATTTGTTAATGTAATTGCTACTTTTCTTAATAGCATTAAATTGAGAGTTTTCCACTTGGATAATTACCCTAATCCAAGTTTCCATATGAACCAATCTGGTTACTCATTTGTTATTCATCATCATGAATAACACATTTTCTATTAAATTTCTCTTGGAAATCAGGTTTTCTAAGTTCTATCATATGTGTATGCAACCGTCATTACTTAGGCGTTTGTTGCATATTACTACT
This sequence comes from Helianthus annuus, assembly GCF_002127325.2. NCBI lineage: Eukaryota > Viridiplantae > Streptophyta > Magnoliopsida > Asterales > Asteraceae > Helianthus > Helianthus annuus. The sequence continues at coordinate 17,942,990 of NC_035441.2, read as the reverse complement.
TGTGCAATTAAATTTAAAAGTGTGCACCTCGTAATGTTTTCCCCGACGGGCGTTTCTTGCCTTTAACTTTGTTCGCGGTCGTTACGCGATTTAGTCCTTGGTGAGCATGCTCCTCTTGTCATACTTCGGATCGTTCTTCTATCATATCCGTAATTTGTTAAGCTCTCGCTATCCTCATATGCGAGTCTCCTTCAACTAAAACATATACAAATGTTAATAATTTCAACATTAAAGGATGCCCGTATTTTTTAATACAAGGTTTTTCTACTATACGCATCAACACGTGTAATTTCATTGACTATATCTATTCTATATCGATTTTATTGGTGTAACGTGTATTACACGATAACCATATGTGTTGTTCTCAACACTTTAATCATATTGAACCATTGTTATACATGTACTTACCGGATTTGTGATCAAGCCTCGAACCGAACACCAATTTTTATCAAGAGCGTAAGGTTTAAGTCCAAGCATAGCTTTCCCGCCATACTTGAATCTCTTAAACCAAGGCTCTGATACCAACTTGTAACACCCGTTCATATAAACTAAGGTTTAACGTCTCATTTATGAAAAACAGTCATGTAATTAAGATTACATATGCATTGAAAATTTCGGGTTTATTAAAACTTTTTACCATTTAAAAAGTATATAACATATCATGTGTACATTCATCGTTTAACATAATAACAATACAAAGTACGGAAGCTTATATCATAATCGTGTTCGGTTCTTGCTCGACGCTTGATCTTCATCGTGCACCCTTGACATTCACCTATGATCAAAACCAACTTAAAAGTTAGTTTTGATAGTCAAATATGTAGTTCATACAAGTATAGGGGTTAAAAATGACAAAAAAAATAGAAATTTTCGGAGTTAGGGGCGTCGCGTGACGCCTAGGGCCTAGGTGTCACGCGAGGCCCTTGTTTTCACAGAACCTGCCTTCAGCTGTTGCTGTATAATCCCAGCTCAACCCGAATTCACGGAAACGGCCATAACTTCCTCGTTATTTATCCGTTTTACGCGATTCTTTTTCCTACGCGTCCGTAATTAAATCCTCCATCTTATGGAGTTAAAATCCAACATCCAAATTAATAAAATTTCAGACTTTTAATCCTCGGCTTATTACCCTTTATACCGACTTTTAACCCGTTTATGCATTTTATCAAACAAACCTATTTATTTGATACCTATATCTCATACACTTCTTCTATTTAATGTTACCTACTATATTAGGTTCTATTCATAGGTTTATTACACAATTTAAACCCGTTTTCGCTCGTATGCTTATTTTGACCCGTTAAGGATATTTAAGCACTTTAAAGCTTGAAATCGCTTTCATTCATTTCTAGCATGTTATTCCTACATTTCTCAACAAGTAATCTCCCACTACAACTATATATGTTTTGGGTTTAATGTGGACTTCTATGTGTTCCGAGTTATTACCCCTCGGATTACCCTTTTACGACAAAGACTCATATAGCCCTTCGACCAAAGAATTTATGTTTTTCACTATCTAACTTGTCCTAAGCATTTATATAATCATAAAACTTATTTCCGAACTACCTTTAAGGGTCGTTCGTCTGAATTAGCTTACAAGGGCAATTTGGTCAATTTCCATCCTTCTTTAGCTACAGGGTCCTCTAAATACTTGATTGACCCAAAATCCGACCCGTCTAACTATAGTCTTATTTATAAACCCATGTGCTTCTAAAACACCATGAGCATAATTAAATTTATTCGGTTTACCTTAAAGATAACCGAATATCTACACTTTAACATTGTCTAACTCTTATAGAACTCCAAACTCTACATGATGAGTTGTGTTATTAAACATACCTGGTTCAGATCAACATATTGACCGGTTTCAATACCTTGACTTAGTAGCCGCTAAGCAATAGCGATGTGCGTATCCGTTTGATATTTATTCCTATAAACAAGTAACTCGACAAACCATTAGTCGATATTGTCAAAGGGTGATAATTTCACCTTTTGACCCGTTTATTTACCTAGTGATCTTCGTCACTTCCATTAAATGTCAATTTCATATATTATGCTAATTTGAAGCCTAATAACGAAAATACGAATTTAAGCATAATGTAACGGAACCGTAGTTACGTACCTTTAAAGCACACCTTCCAAGCGTGTATCACCTCCGGCTTGTCCGTTTAACGTTCCGGATTCTTTGCCTAAAGAGTTCAGTCATAAACATGTTTAGAACTCCTTTTTAAACCATTTGTCGCATGATACACCAAAACATCATAATTATGCGTTTAAACTTCAATTTCAGTTTTTAAGCCTTCTTTGAGGCGTTTTCACAAACACCTTATGGGCAGATTTTTACATGATTAAACATAAAGTCTCTAGTTCATCACATAGCCTTAATTTCACATCAATCAACCATTTTACATAATTGTTAGCTTTTACAATTCTGACATCACTTCATAATTGTCAAATTACACTAGAACAATACCCAATTTCCTAGTGTTTATCAATTTCTACATAACCCTCTAATCATCTATAAGGGTGTTCATGGATTTTGCTAAATTACACATGATTTAAACTCATAATCGTCTAGGGTTTGTCCCTAGACATTATATTGTTCTTAATCCATCATAAAACAGACATGCAACCATAAAAATCAGATTTTTCCCAATTTCATGAGAATTTTGAGTTGAGAATTTTCATCAGATTTTACATACCTTGTAATCCTCTTGTGATGAGGATCAGTAATCTATGCTCGATTTTTGTTTTTGATCAGCTTTGGACCTTCAATTTGGTCGTTTTGTAGATGCTTTAGGGTTTTGGAGAGTGGGGATCGCCCCCTGCTTGTGCTTGTACGACCAGACATCCCCAAATGGGGTGTTTGGTTTGTTTTTTTTATTTGTTCTATCAAATTAAGTTTCATATTTAACAACATTGGTCCCTCCTCTTTTGTTTAACATTTAGTTTTGGTTATTCTAACCTTATTTCAAGTTATATCTAGACTTGTAGTTAACTAGGTTATAATTCTCCTAGTTATTCATTTTGTTCAAAAACCCGCTTTATTTTAAGTCCCGTTAAATCTCGGGCCTTTTTATTATACTTCGCTTTCACAAAGTATTCCCCCTCCTTTTAATAAATATAAGACTTATTTATTTAAATCCTAATATTCACCGGGTTAATTTTACCACTAACGGTATTTTACCCGTTTTTACTATTAACGAGGTTTGATTACCAAACCCATTTTCGGGATGTTACATAAATGTAGCGTTTATTAGAAATGAAGTCGCATGCGTAGCAAATGGTGCATGTGAGATAATTAAGTTTCCAAGAAAAGGAATAATGAGTATCCGCTACGATGAAGAAATGACCAGATATCGAACCAAATGTGTGTTCGCTCTCAGCGAAGAGAATTAACGTGATGCAACTGCCATTAAAGGGAGTAGAGATGCAAATTTCTACTCGCTAGAAGTAAAAGAAATTCGAGTACTTTCGGTTTGGTCAACGGAACTGGCATATTTGTCAGGTTAATGGTATCTGCTTGAGTTAACAGATGTGGTTCCTAAGTAACAACCTTTGTGAGTTTGGACCTGGTTCCCGATGTTCCTAAGTACATGTTTCCTAGATTCTTAGAGTTTCATATTCGATGTAGAATCGTTCTGTGCATCGTGTAGGAAACTACATTCTTGTGTACGTTTAAAACAAGCTATTGTACCACAATCTTCCCCCTGTATACTTTCTTCCTGAATTTACAGCTACTCGATCATCGATCAGTCGGGAAATACTGGTTGGATCCTCGCAGTTAGTCAAATAAGTAGTTCGCCAATCCTTAGCAAGAGTCGCTGACTCTTGTTGGCTAGCTCGTCCGGCTCCTGGTAGTTTGATGTTCATTTGAGAGTCATGGTCCTTTCACTTGACAAGCAGAACTGGGGTCACCCAAAACGGAAATTTTGGTCTGTTATCTTCCTTCTCTATCCACTACTGAAACTACACTGTCAATCCTTGCATTTCCGAAGGTGTAAGTCTCTAGAGTGCATTTACTACAGACGCGGCACCTGGAATCAAATCGATGCGAAAGTCGACTTGCCGTCGAGGAGGTATTTCTGGCAAATCTTTGAGGAAGACTTTAGGATACTTCCTTATCACAGGAATATCTTCGTGTTTTGGTTCTTCGACACCCTTATCCACGACATGAGTCAAGAAAACAACACATCCTATTCGCAAACAACTTTCGTGCCTTCAAGCAATTTGTAATTTGTAAAGGCGTACTCTGCTTCACGAGTCGAGATTGTTTCTTCGCTCGGCATCGGGATGCGGATATCAACCTCTGCTTGATCACTTGACAATCCATCCATCCAATTACCTTGTCAAAGCTCCTTAATTCAACTGGCAGTAGATCAAGCATAAGCTCACGCTCTCCGGGTTCTATCATGCCGTTTCCAGTTACTTCGTTGGCTTCCACTAGCTTTCCCATTAGCTAGTACTTTCATGTGCGGATTATCTAACTTACTTGTTACTAAACCAAGTATACTCTCAAACTCTAGAGATGCGAAGCTAAAATTTGCAACAGTACCTAGCAGCATGGATGCATAACGTTGAGTAATATGTGTTAGGCCCTAAAGTGTGAGACTGACGCATCAAATTAACACAACGGACTACGGTTACAAACTGGGCTTTACCGGGTTAGTTTATCTTAGGTTTTGGACCTTTATAGGTCATTTGGGCCAAGCTTTAGGCCATGTGGGCCAAGCAGGCCCAAGGGAAGCCCATGTAGGTATTTGGGCTTGCCTAGGTATATAAACAAGTTTTCTACTTGTTTTAGGGTTGGACATTCAGAGTTACATTTTCTCTAGAGAGAGAGAGGCAATTGGTGGTGAACTTGTACCAGACGATTTTGCTTGTCAAAGTAATAGAATCGTGTGCAAGTTTAAAGGTGATTCGGTATCGTGTTCTTCGTTTCCATATTTTCGATTCGTATTTCCATTGTTTTCGATTTGTTCTTGAATCACATCAAGTTTGGATTCCGCACAAACTTGGTGTTGTTTGATATCATTGAAAGATCCGGTTAAACGGGACTTACAAGTGGTATCAGAGCCTTTAGAACCTATTCTAGGCTCGGTTTGATATCAAAGATTCAAGAATTAGAATTTTTGTTCTTCGCGTTCTTCGGTGTTCTTCGTAATATTCATCGAGTTTTATTGAAAATCATCATATATTGCTTTTCGATTTGTTTGGAAATGTGTTAAAGGTTCAAAATTTTGATAAATTTTCAAAGGGATTTAGTTTCCTGATTTCTCAAAAATTTTGTTAATCTTTAAAAATTTTCAAAATTTGAAAATATCTTCAAATTAAAAATTAAAAAAAAAAAAAAAAAAAAAAACAAAAATCTCAGGATTTGGAAATCTTTATTTTTGAAAAGGCTAAAAAGTCTTTGAAGAATCCCAAATTTTTCGGAAAAATTGGTCAACTTGTTTGTTTTAAAATTCAAGATTTTGATCCGGTTCATCACGTTTTCCAGTCGCAATCTCAATCTACAATCATCATCACTTGTCGCAACCATTACCGTTACGAGTCATCATCATCACCAAAGCTTTTCAAGTCGCAACCAGGTTTCAACTCGCAACCGGTCAACCTTCATTGTTACGGGTCTTCATATTTCAAGTCGCAACCGTTCCACTCGCAACCTCCGATTTCGGCTCTTCACGTTTTTGTTCCGACTCGTAATCTCCGACTCGCAACCACTGTTCCGTGTCCGAAGCTCCGGAGTCGCAACCACACTCTCGAATTATCTCCGGCAACCATCTACTTCAATCATCATCTCCGTTAACTCCACCATTAATACCTGCAACTTTCACATTCTCAGTTCATCACACATCACAGTTCACTTTCACCTTCATCATCATCAAAGATTGATATCATTAACTTCATCACCCTTACGTCAGCAACAGAATAGACATCATCATCACCTTTATCATCACCGAACTAATTCCTGTCCCCGATCAACATTACTGTTAAATACCAGTTACCGTTCATCACGTAACCATCCTCATCTTCTCCGAATAACCATTCCACCGTGAATCATCACCATCTTCAGTCGTCGTATCAACTCTATCAACTTAATATCTTCGACTAGCAATCTGATCTCGAGTCGCATCTCGCAACAACGGTTTCGACAATCAACGGTCTCGAGTCACTTGAATCATCGTTCATTCTTTCCGACGACACCGGTCATTTCTTCACAGTTCACGTTCCGTTTTCGTCATCACCCATCATCTCTGTTGTCAAACATCACCGATTCATCACCGGACACCTACCATCTTTCATCGTCATACAACATCGATAAATTTCATCTCCATCACCATCGTCGATCATTCCTTCTCCGGTCGTCATCTTCACCGGTCGTCATCTCCATTGTTGTCTACCTCAATTGCTGACATCAGTACACTCCATTGTTGTCTACCATCAATATTCCGAGTCGCAATCATACCCTCCATCATCTTCTCCGGTCACAGAGATTTCAGGTCCATCATCTTCGTCATCTCAGACACACCATCGACTTCCTCTGACCACCGTTAATCACCATCCTCCGTCGCATTCCGATTACCGACCAACCTGCAACCTATCTCCGGTCATCGATTTTCACCGCATATCCGTCATCATCCCTCTCCGATAGTCACCACCTGCAACTGTCTTGTTTGGACGATTGGACGAAGAAGGCAGTAATTTTTTTAGGGTTGTTGATCTGTTTCGGTGGTCGGGTAAACGAAGAAGACGAAGTTGGATGATTTTAGGGTTTTTAATTATATAATAATTATATTTTTGAATCATTATCTAGGTAAAGGATCCTGTAAAAAAGGCATAAATTGTGAGAAAGGTGAGAAAGAATCTCAGCCATTAGATCATTCCATATCAATTATATTAGATCAGGGTTATATTAGTAATTGTACAAACAAACCTAGTTAATGTTCAAATCTTTAACCGATTTTTATGAGTTTTTTTAGGGAATTCGATTTTTGAAACTTTTATCAGATCATCTAAATCTTTAAATCATATCGATCTCTTAATCAGTATAAATTCGCTTTCAATTTCTTATTTTTTGATCACGCATACAGTTTGAATTACGCATATAATCGTTAATCTGATTCATACTTTCTTGCTTCATGGAGAACGACGATCAAGGTATTTATTCATCTTTTATTCGTAGCTTATTCAATTACAATCATCTGTTTAATTGTAGTTGTCAAATTTTCAATCATCTGTTTTTTTTTTTTATTGGAACTCTCATGAACACACCAGTTATAACGCTGTATGTTGTGTTTTTTTATACGTGCATGGTGTTTTTATGTATGTTATCGAAGTTGAAGCTGGTATGTGTTATTTATTTAGGTTGATGTTGAGTCATGGTGTTTTATTTCAATGGATGTTCCTTACAGGGGTTTTATAAGTTCATGGTGTGTTTTCAAATAAATAGAGACTGGTTGCTATAACAGTTGTTTGTGATGTTATTTTAAACACATTATGTTGTGTTGTGGTTTTCACTGTAGAAACATCTAGTTGATGATGAGTAATCGTGTTTATATATAAGCCAGGGTGTTGTTTTATTCGTATGGTGTTCTTATGTATGTTATCGAAGTTGAAGCTGTTTTTATATAAGCCAGGGTGTTTTTTTATTCGTGGTGTGTTATTTTAGGTTGATGATGAGTCATGATGAGTAATGGTGTTTTTATATAAGATAGGGTGTTTGTTATACGTACATGGTGTTTTTTCGTATTAGTAGAGGGTGTTTTTTCATAACAGTGTTTATGTGGTGTTATTTCACACGTATTTTTTTGTATTGTTTTTTTACTGTAGAATTATTTTTGCAGGATTTCAAACCTATCAGCCGGTTGGGAAACTACAACTGTCACCAAACTCCGGTAAGAAGACTTATTTACCGGAGGTAGATGAATCGCTTAAGCCGAGGGATAAGATGACCTTTGCCACAGTGAACAACGCATTCCTCTTTTATCAGAAGTATGCAATGGCTTCAGGCTTCACTGCCAGGAAGTCTTCTCAATACACACATCAGGGTGTTATAAAATCAAAATGGTTTGTTTGCTCAAAGGAGGGGACTAAACCTTTTAAAACGATCGATACATCTAAAAAGATTGACACCTCAAATCACGGCTCAAAGAGGAAATCTGTTCGACGTGTTCCTTCTATAAGGACTGGGTGCAAAGCACGTATGTGTATAAAGTTAATGCCTTCGAATCTATATGAGGTATCTTCTTTCATTGAGGCACATAATCATTTTTTTGTTGCTGAGGAAGATAGGCATCTACTTCCCTCTAACCGAGGTATGAACCATATGCAAGAGCAAGCCGTTAACGCGTTGAGTGCCTTGAACATTGGCCCTGTGAAAGCGTTTAATATCATGAGGACATTGTATGGTGGGTTTGACAAGGTTGGGGCAACCAAAAACGATTTTAAAAATTTCAAGCGAGACCTGAACAGGTATATATCGGAGTTTGATGCTGATATGATGATTAAACGGCTTTTGAGGAAGAAAGAGTACATGCCTAACTTTTCAATGGAGTATATAACAGACGAGAATGGAGTTTTAAGGGGTTTGTTTTGGGCAGATGAAGATGCCAAAAGGAATTTTTCTGTGTTTGGTGATGTTGTTTCATTTGATGCCACATATCGTCGTAACAAGTAAATTTCGTAATTATTATATTTATTTTGGGTTTTACAGCTTATTTTTTCTTAAGTATGTGTAATTCATTTTTATGGTGTTTTTATTCCGTATTTGTTTTTTAGGTACAACATGATGTTTGTTCCATTTACCGGCATCGATAATCACAATCGCAATGTTACTCTTGGTGCCGCAATAATAGGGAACGAAACTGCTGAAACTTATAGTTGGTTGCTAAATGTGTTTCGTCAAGCATTTGGCCGTGCCCCTCCGGTGATTGTCACAGATCAAGACCCAGCCATGAAGAAGGCTATCGAAGATACATGGCCCGAGAGTAGACATAGGCTATGCATGTGGCACATCATGGACAAGCTTTCTGCTAAGGTGTTTAGTTGTTCATCCTTTTAACCTTTTCATACTACTTTTTAAATACTTTTTGGTGATTATGGTGTTATATGTTTATTCAATGGTGTTTTAGGTTGGTGCTTCAGTCTGCAATAATACAGATTTCAAAAAGAGGCTGTGTGCCATTGTGTGGACCGATTCAATTATACCAGATAAGTTTGAAAGTGAGTGGGCTACCATAATGAACGATTTTAACTTGGTTGATCATGAGTGGCTGCAGTCAATTTACCAAATCAGGGATACTTGGATACCAGCTTATTATCGTGAGGAGGTCATGTCCGGGCTTATGCGTACCTCTTCTCGTTCCGAGAGCGAGAACCATTTCTTTGGACAGTTCTGTAACCGGGGTTGCACACTTGTCGAATTTCTCGGGCATTTTGATTCTGCTATTGAAGCTCAGAGACATGAGCACAGGAAGAATGACCATGACACCAGAAATACCAACGCTGAAATATTTGATGAAGAATTTGTTTTGGAGGATCAAGCGTCCAGGATATTCACACGCACTATATTTTTTGACCAGCAGTTGGAGATACAACACGGTACACACAGATGTGCTATCGGAAAGTGGGAAGACATTGGTGATTTCGTTAACTTTTTTGTGAAGGACTGGGAACAACCATGCACTACTTTCTTCGAGGTATACACACGATGTTTTGTAGTGTTATTCTTGAAATTTGTATAGATCTTGGTGATTTCCAGTTGCACATGGTGTTTTATAGTGTTATTTTTAAGACAGCTTTATAATTTCGAATGGTGTTTTATAGGTTATGATGCGGGAGGCCGACATGACTGTGTATTGTACATGCAAAAGATTTGAACAGTTTGGGTTGTTGTGCTCACACATCTTTTGTGTGCTAAGGATGCTTGACATTAGGGAGTTTCCACAACGCTATATATTACGACGTTGGACTCGGGAGGCTGTTCCAAATAGTACCCCTGGTGCTATTCTAGGTATCAATGAGACTGAGGATCGTTATAATGAAGTTAACCGTGTTGTACGTGAGATCACATATTCTACAGAGTCGGTTATTAATCAGCTTGTCACCAACTTTGATGCGCTATGCTCGTTCAGGGATCATGTTGTTAATTATTTCAAAACTGCTGATGAGTTTGTCGTCAATGCTCCACCTAAGAGCCGTCGTGATAGGTTTGCAGAAATTACTGGTAACACAAAACCATCAGAAGCAACCGTTCGTGTTCCCATTGGAACAAGATTCAAAGGTATGGGTAAGCCTAAACGGATGAAGTCCAAACGTGAAATTGCAGTAAGTCAGTTGGGTAAAAAGAGCCGTCAATGTCAAAACTGTTTTAGATACGGTCATAATAGACGTACTTGCAAAAACCCTACCCGGACTAAAGAACAAGCTATGGCCGAGGATGACGGTGAAGGAGCTGATGAAGGTGACGAGGAGGAAGATGAATGGGAGGAAGTTGAAGAAGATATGGATGAACAAGATGAGGATGCATTAGACGGGGAGGATGGGGAAGAGGAGTAGTAAGTTATTTAGAGATATCAAAAAATTTCGTTATTTTTAACGTACTTTCATCTTGTTTCGTACATTGCTAGGTTTTTTTATCTTTTTTCGTATTCGCATACACTCATGGTTTTAATTTTGTTTGATTATGGTCGAATTTTAATATTACCAGTCACAATGGTTTATATTTTGTTTCTGTTAAATTCGTGTGTTTTATTATGTAATTTTGAAATTTGATTAGTATTTTTTGTGGTTCATGGTGTCATTATTATGCATGTTGATCAGGGTGTTATTATTATTGTTCAGGGTGTTATTTGTTAATTCCAGTTTCAGGTTGTTATTTTTGGTGTTATTTGTTAATTTCAGTCCTATGTGTAAAAACTTTTTGTCCTCACTCAGATATTTATTCTAAGCCGGCGGTTTTATGTGTGTTTAAAAGAGTTTTTTTTGTTAATGGTGTTATTTGTTAACGCAAGTTGACCATTGTTAATTTGTCTGTATAGAAATAATTATTTTTGTTAATTTTGCAGAACCATGGTGTTTTTAATTATACAGGGTGTTATTATTGATGTTCATATGTTCAGGGTGATTTACTTATGTAAGTGTAGCGTTATTGTGTTATTTACATAAGTATAGTGTCTTAATTGTGCAGGTTGCAAAGGAGTTGGTATTTTTATTTACATTTTTAGCATGATCATCATTTACTTTGTGAAAAAACTATCTGCCCAATACGCGTTCTTATTTGTGCCGGAAATTGTAATATTAATTGATTAAAACACGGAACTTTGTCATAGTAAAACTTACATAATAGACCACAACTTTGTCAAAACACTAACACATCTTATAACCTATGTTTCCCAAAATATTTGTCAAGTAACAAAAAGATTAACTTGTTCTGCTGTCTACTTACTCTTCAGCTCCCAACCTTCCATTAATCCGATCAAACGCATTCTCGGCCATTCTCAACCTATCATCCTCGTCCAAAAGTGCATAATCGTGTACTTCCTTTTCCACAACTCCCCGTTCCGTGTTCACGTCGCTTAGGAGCATTTTTGAGAGGTACTTCTTACGCAGATCCTCGATTTCGCGTGCTTGATCAGGCAAAACCACGTTGTTAACGTCCCTCTCATTCGATAAACAACACATCCACTGTGCATCGTGTGTTCCTATTCAATACCAAACCATCAGAATTGTTCATATTTCGTGTACATTTATTTTAATTAATTTTTTAATAAACAGAAATATAAACGCGATTACCATTGTAACTTTCCATATGCCGCATAAGGAAAATACCACAGTCGATACCATTGTAAAGTGTTTGCCATGGCAACTCTAGTCGAACTGGTTGTGTATTCCTTAGCTGTGCAGCGATTCTTGGATGCATTGGTCTTAGATACCGACAAAATGTACTTATCTGCGGATACAAATTATCGTTGTAAAAAACTTAATTTTTTTATTGTTACGGTAGCTGTATAAGTATAAACATACCATCTTCTCCACATTTCCATGATATCTCTCCAATCCCGCAGCACCTTCTATGTTGTCAATTATATAGACATCTTTTGTTTTCAAGTTGAAAAACAGAAGATAGTAATGCCGCCCGGTCAACATGGGTATAAACACCATCTCAAAGTTGCCTTTAAATACCTTTGGTCCCGTTGAATCAAGCACAGCATTCATGTTGTTTGTAAATTCTGCTAATCGTGCATCTTCGGACAACGCGAAATCTTTTTCCAGCTGTGGTGTTATTCAGGCGAACAAAAAATGAAATTATGGTGTTAAGTCAAGAACTCACAATAACATAGATATCTTTTTTAAATCCTATTCCAGATTTGGTGTTTTCCAGGTAAACAAACAAACAATCTGTGTTATTTACATAAACATGGTGGTAAGTTAATACATGCTGCTATTTAACTATAATCACTATTAAATTAAGAATTCATAATAACATAATAACATAATTCTGTTAAATTAAGAATTCATAATAACATAATTCTGTTATTTAACGATAATCACTATTAAATCAAGAATTCATATTTACATAAACATGGTGGTAAGTTAATACATGCTGTTTAGTTAATACATGCTACTATTTAACTATAATCAGAATTAAGTGTTATTCAGTAATTTGTGGTGTTATTTAGATACATAAAGTGTTATTCAGTAAACTGTGGTGTTATTTTGGTAAAATACAGTGTTATTTATTAAACTGTGGTGTTATTTATAAATATAAAATGTTATTAACTAATGATGTTTCGGTATAAGTAACTGTGGTGTTATTTAGAATTCACAATAACATAATTCTGCTATTTAAACCCTTTTCCAGCTATTGTGGTGTTATTTAGAAACATAAACATGGTGTTATTTAACTATAATCACATGATACAGTCTGCAGAAATTAAACTTACTAGCATTCCGGCGTTGCAGAATAACTTTGTTGCTGTCCCCATTCTATTTTTTTCTTCATGGTTCAGCAACGCGGCCCAGGCACTGATGACATTCACGTGCACAGTTACACCAGGCATCATCGATTCAAAAGCTACCCTCATAACCGACACGTTACCGTTGTCGCTGAACAAAACTTCCCTACAAACCAAAACACCGTCGACACGGATGTATAATTCAATAAATGTTCAAAACTGATAACGTATAATAAACCACATAAATAAGTTTGTTAAGGTCCATTTTGGATACTTACCATACGTTTCCTACTGCAGAAAATATACATCGAGCAAGTGTTTCTTCAGCCGTCTCACGAACGGTTCTCAACATAACAGGGCGTTGCACGTACGGTGACCGTAGTGCCGCCGGAAGCTTGATTGTTCGTTTCGGCCTCGGCGATCTTTGACGCTGAACAGGAACCGTTACTTCTTGACGTTTTTCATCCTTTGCTGCATCGGCCAGTCTTGCCGAAAAGTTCACTGTTTCAACTCCTGAAATGTTGATCTTTGTCTCTGGTGTTATTTCACTTTGAACCCTTTCGACGACTTTGTCCAGTTCTGCGACAAACGAAGCCGTCATTGGTGAAAAGGGAGAAGTGTGTGGTGTTATATGATCTATTTTTTTCTCGTTCATAGGAGTGTTATACCCGTCTATATTTACACTACCTTTTTGCGGTTCAACTGGTTCAACAGAAACAGCCACGTCATCATTTTCTGCCTCAACGTTTTGATCTCCCTTTTCCACTTCATCTCCATCCTTTTTTTCCTCATCGTCAACGACAAGCAGCAATTTCATTAACTCCTTCCAAACCAAACCTTTCTGTTTCAGCAGATCACTATCCGGGAACATCAGACACGATTCTGTTATGGTGTTATTGATCTTGTGAACGCATAGCTCAAATTCTCTAAACAAGTTATCCAACAAATTCGCTCGAACCTGTACGAAACCCCAGTTTAAAGTGTTATCATTAAAAATACCATATACTTTCAAGTATATTACAAATTTTAACATGTTTACCAGCTCAGAATCGTCATGAACGCCTGTTCCTGCTGCTGATGGAGTGTCCCCATGTCGAGATGCCATCGGAGTGTGGACTTCGCCATCCGGACCTACAAATAATGCACATGTTTGGGTGTCAGTCTGTGACAGTAGGTAATCAGCACAGTGTCTGTATATACCCAAGTGCGCATCATCATCTTCGATCAGCACATTGTCCATTCCCTTTTTATGTCCTTGTTTTTGCTTCTTGAATTTTTTTCTATCACCATCAACCCCTTCTGCTCGTTTGTGTTTTTTATCTTCCCTTTTATTTGTCTTCTTAATTTGTTCATTATCCATCATTTCTATATCACCCTCGAGATTGTAAAGAAGATCGTCATCAACAAGTTCAATTATATTTGAACTGTGTGATGAAGGTATCTTCTTTAACACAATTCCGTAAGCAATCTGCGACAACATTTTCCAGTACGTAAGCAATCAGTTTCAAAATAATTGTTAACCAGATAGCAATATTGATGTTATTCAGTTATATAAAGTGTTATTCGGTAATAAAGTGTTACTCAGTAAACTGTGGTGTTATTTAGATACATAAAGTGCTATTCAGTAAACTGTGATGTTATTTGGAAAATATAAAGTGTCATTCGGTAAACTGTGGTGTTTTTTAGATACATAAAGTGTTATTCAGGAAACTATGGTGTTATTTAGATACCTAAAGTGTTATTCAGTAAAACTGTGGTGTTATTTAGCTACATAAAGTGCTATTCAGTAACCTGTGATGTTATTTAGATACATAAAGGGTTATTCAGTAAATGTGGTGTTTATTTAGATACATAAAGTGTTATTCATTAAATTGTGATGTTATTTGAAAAAATAAAGTGTTTATTCACTAAACTGTGGTGTTATTTAGAAATATAAAGTGTTATTAACTAACGATGTTTCACAATAATTTTTTAATACTAAAAGTTAACTGCTTACCGCAAGTAATAACATAGGACCTCTAAAAGCATCATCACCACCACGCCACGCTGTTTTCGTTCTTTTGAGACACGAGATCATGTACGCACACCAATTGAAGCTTTTGATATCCACGCCCGGCTGAATATTTGAAATGAATCGCACATTGACGGAGTTGTTCGTCGTGGTTTCTCCAAGGAGTGAGAAGTAAAGAACCAAGAAGTTCAGTACAAACAGTCTTCCGTTATCAGACTGGAAATCCAATATGTAATTCATCAGCTGAACCGGGGACAAGCGGGTGATATCCATATGATTAAACTGTTCTCTGAACGCTTGGACAACAACATCCTTCCTTTTGCTCGCTTTCTTTTTTTCAGCAAGATCCGTTGGACCCATAGGCAGTCCGAAAACACTCCTAACAAGCTCCGACGATATGTTTATAGTGCGCCCGCCGTCCACGTGTAAAATATCATTGTCTGGGTCGTAATTTGTAACCAACCAATTTCCCAAAGCAGTAGGCACACCTGTCACCTTGTAATGAAAAATCGAACCAAACCCAATTTCTCCCACTTTTTTACGTTGTTCCTCATTTAGGCCGGATGCTAGTGTTATCATATTGTCGATACCTACTTTTGGCCTGATACGGGCACCCGTGAACGGCTTATACGGCTGCCTCACTTGTTGATGCATTCCACGAGACGTGCCTCGTTTGGCAGCCGATTTCCGTCGTTTACCCGGTGGTGGGGTGTCGACAAAATCGTCATCCGGGTCTCGTACCAGATCTACAACAATTTTTAATATGAATTTTAGTAAATAACTACTTCAAAATATTAGCGCTTCAACAAAATACCTTTTTCAGATGTTATTTTGATGGATGGGTGTACGACAAGTTGACTATCAATAACATCCTGGGCTGCAAACAAAAAACAATTTTCAATCCTTTAGTATAACCCAACAACTTACAATTAAAACATCATTTTTTTTTTCCAAAACTCACATTGTGTGTTTTTTATCGACGACGAATCATCTTCTTTTGTTTTCGCATTACCCACATCTGTTTTAATCAAAGAGAACATTTTAAAAAACATAACGCTTATTGTTTTTGATATCTCGATAATTTAAACTTCAATTCAATTACCTTTGTCGTCCTTATTTGACGTTTCTGAGTCACTACATACCAATGGTCGTTCAATTGTGTTTTTGAAACGTGATTTGTACATTTTGCCCCGAAGCCGATGGCTTGACCTGACTGTAGAAATAATTAAAAACTATATTTAAAATAACTCCCTTAATATATATAAAACACCATACCTATTTATAACACCACTCAAAACAATGACAATCTTATTATAGATCAGAATGAGAAATAACACCTTGATATATATATAACACCATTCCTATTTATTACACCACCCAAAACAATGACACTCTTATTATAGATCAGTATGTTAAATAACACCCTTCATATAATTCTACAAGATACATAACACCATTCATAGAGCAGCTTGAAGCTGCAGTAAACATAACACCATACCTATTTATCGCACCCTTCAAACAAAAGACAATATCTTAAATAACACCATAAATGTGAATCTACAAGATAAATAACACCCCATATGAAATTGTAGTATAAATAACACCATACCTATTTCTAACAACATTCAAAAAACACCTGATATAGACTCTATACAGCGTTTATAACATCATTTAAGATTTATAACAACAGTTAACACAAACTATCTGACCAAATACCAAAACCTAAGCAACCTAAACACCCAATAAAAAACACCATATGAAAAAAACACCTAACCAAGTGTTATAACACTATTATTATGGTACAACAACATTATAACACCATTATTAAATTGAACACTAAGGTTTTTGTTCATGATAAGAAACACCATTAACACATTCGAAGTCAATCCCAAAAACAAAAAAAAAACCTTAACTGATGAACTAAATAACACCATTGAAATACACCATTAATCAATAAAACCCTAGTATTAAACAATAAAGTCGAACCTTTTTTGAAATCAGAGGTTGATTTCTTAAACTTTGGTTTCATAATCCCGCGATTTGTAGTGTCTTCAACTGTCAAATGATCAAATTTCTTCTTCGTCCTTCGTTCCATTGCATCAAATGTCTGTTTTCGCTTCCTTCGATTGTAGACGATTGTGATTTTAGGGCTCATTGAACCATGTAAATCTTATAATATTTGTGGGAAGAAATCGCCCCTGTATATTCGAGCGTAAAATTCGTTAATGAGAGAGAAATCAGGTATAATAGATACGGTTTTTGATTTGAAAGTATAGGAAAGCCCTATTTTACCCCTATCAAATCAAATCAGTTAATAAAAAACACTATTTTAATTACAATATTGCCACTCTAATCTTAACCATTAGATCAATGATCTAATGGTTTATATTCTTTCCTATCTTTCTCACAAAAACTACCTTTTTTACAATAACCTTCCCCTCATTATCTAATCATTTAGTAATAATTACATAATCATTAGGTTTTAATATTATAATAATTATAAGACTAATCATTAGGTAATCATTGTTTTTTTATAAATAATAATAATAATAATAATAATAATAATAATAATAATAATAATTATAACTATTAGTGTATTAATAAAAAAAAAATAAAAAAATTGTGCAACTCTAATTAAAAAAATTATATATAATAAAATAAAAAACATATAACAATAAAACATTTAAAAAAAAAGGGTGAGTGTGACAGATTTTGACAGGTTTTTGAGGTGCGGTTTAGAAAACGGGTTCGTTCGATTCGCGTGCAAAGGGGTTTGAGTTAGCAAGTACACGGGTTCTCGCTTTGAGCGTGTATTGAGCTAATTGTTAAACGAACACATTTTTTGGGAATCATATCTTAAAATGTCTTCAAAAAGAGAGATGCTTCAGCAGAAATTCGAAGGATTCAGTTACTCATACGGTGAATCTATAGATGCAGTGATTGGCCGGTTTGTTGAACTGCTTTCTGAAATGGAGAAGGCAGAAATGGTGGTGTCTACTCGCATAAGCAACAGAAAGCTTCTGGAGGCTATAAAAGGGATTCCAAATCAGGCGAACTGTAGTTGGTTTATGAACGTTAATCAGATAATAGTGACAACCGACGGGAACTGCTACAAAATGAAGTCAGATGAGCTGATCTCTCTTATCAAATCCTATGGCAATGCTGACTCACCACAAAATTCAGCATCTAAGTTTAACAAACCCATGGCTCAAGAAGCTACTCGTGATCGTGAAGAGACACTTTCTGTATTTTGCACTCCTGAGTGTAGAAACAGAAATGAGGCATATCGATTACACAACGCTGAGTTGGTTCAAGACTACAACGACATAAAAAATAAAAATTTTACTTTATCAAAGAATGAAAAGCTTTATAAAGATAAAATTGAAGCTCAGCGAAAAGACATCATCAAACTTAAGGATGATGTTAGTGTAAAAACAGCCCAACTCTTCATGGTTAAAGAAAAACTATGCGATGTGACTAAGGAACTGGAGGATATCAGAGAGAGATATCAAATTAATGAGCTCAATATTAAGAAATTTGATTCTTCCAGTAAATTAGTCAAAAATTTGTGTGATCAACAGCTTGCGTACAAGGAAAAGAAAGGACGTGGTTTGGGTTATAATCAGACTCCTCCTCCTTACAATGATAATTATACTTATTTACCAATGACTGAGGAGGAGCTGATGAATGAAAGTAAAATGACTTACGGTCCTAAAACTGATAAGTCATCAATCAACAGCAGACCTGTTGATAAACGAGCGACCCCTCCAATAAATTTTGTTGCTAAGGGTACAATTGATTCTAACGTTTCTTCATCATGTGCAGATGAAGTACCTGAAGTACCTGAAGTGATGAGGGGCGATATGTTTGGGAATGAACCAGATGCAAATTCAGATTTTTCTAAAAACTCAATAAATGAAACAGCTTCTGAATCTGTTTTTGGACCAAACTTTTTGGACCAAACTTTTTTACCCACATGATACATAGTTCGTTATGTTTATATCACTTATATTTCAGAAAAGAAAGGACGTGGTTTGGGTTATAATCAGACTCCTCCTCCTTACAATGATAATTATACTTATTTACCAATGACTGAGGAGGAGCTGATGAATGAAAGTAAAATGACTTACGGTCCTAAAACTGATAAGTCATCAATCAACAGCAGACCTGTTGATAAACGAGCGACCCCTCCAATAAATTTTGTTGCTAAGGGTACAATTGATTCTAACGTTTCTTCATCATGTGCAGATGAAGTACCTGAAGTACCTGAAGTGATGAGGGGCGATATGTTTGGGAATGAACCAGATGCAAATTCAGATTTTTCTAAAAACTCAATAAATGAAACAGCTTCTGAATCTGTTTTTGGACCAAACTTTTTTACGTCGTTATTTGGTTCTTTTTCAGTTGATAATAATTCTGATGTTTCCTGTTCAACAGCAACTGAAGCTGAACAAACAAATGAAAGTGAGAGTGAAGATCAACAATGTTCTGATTATTCTTCTGAAACTGTTTCTGTAAATGTCCCTGATAATGTATCATGTGGGACCACTGAAACACACTCTCAAACGGATCAGGAGACTTCTTTCAAAAACAAAGCTGCCAGTGAACCATTCTTGAACACAAATGGTTCATGTACTGATAACTCGTCAAATGATTCTGCTAAAGTTTCTGGTATTTCTTCCGACAAACCAGAACTCTCCGATTCTGTCAAAGCTGATGACATGAAGGAGGAAGAGAAGACAGACGTGAAAATGGCTCAAAATGCGCAAGCTGAACAATCTGAACCTTCTGTTAGTGGTGAAAAGGTTCAGATCAAGCAACAAGATCCGAAGCGAGCAAGTAAAGGACGCGGAAAGAAGAAGCCTAAACATCGACAAGCAGGCTCTCCACAGTCCTCAACGGGCAGCAATAGTCCTCAAAAGGCCCGTGTTGTGAAAATACCTTTGTTAAGCCAGTCAGTAATGGAAAATGTGAAAAATATGCATTTGACTGTGCTAACAAAGCTTTCGGAAAGACTGGTGAGATTTCTGAACAAGACCCGCAGTCTAATCAAAACAAGAAGAATCAAAAGAAATCTCAACCACAGAAGGCCCCTGCAAACGATAAGTATAGACATCCAAATTCATCGTCGTCTGCAAGAAATGTGCAACAAAATCAAGCACAGAAAGGACCGGTTCATGCTTCAGGGCCTGCAAGAGCTACACAACCTGATCAGAATGCCTTCTACGTGAAGAGACAAACATGCTTCAATTGCGGCATTGCTGGTCACATTGCTCGGAACTGCACAAATCGTCCCTACGTACCTTATTATGTGCAAAATCAGAGGGTTACACCTAAGGATAACTATCATTCTAAGCCAATGAAGGTATCTTCACCTAAGGCAATGAAGAATGTGAATCCCAAGGTTAAACCTTCTGATGGGGATTGGAACGCTGCTAAAAACAAACGCAAAGCTGTTCAGGAACAAAAATCTGTTTTCAAAACTCACAAACCTGAACCAGTTAAAGTTGCTCAACCGAAGGCAACAAACATGTTTGTTAAACCGAAACAGATTTGGAAACCCAAATTCAACGCAGCAACGTCTCCAATCCTTGAAACGAAAGGGGACTTATGTTTGAAAGAAGTGTCTTATTTTGATGCTTCAGGAAATCCCAGGACCACGATGGCCTGGGTACCCATGTCTTACTAATCTCCTTACTTTTCAGGAACAACCAAGGAGGAGCTGTTGACAATCTCTGGAATGTTGATAGCGGTTGTTCCAGAGATAAAACGGGTAACATTTCACTGTTGCAAAAAGTTCAATTTTTTTTACAGATGATATGTTTCCTTTGGAGGAGATAAGAGAAGTAAGAAATGATCAGCAAAAGGTACCGTTTAAATTCAGTACTTTGATTTGAATTTGATTAGTCTTCAATCTGATGACAGAACGGTTAAACAAAAATATTTTCTCTTTTTCTTAGTTTATAACTTTGTATATATAGTGTCCTTTCCCTTGTAAAGGGTAAATTTGCGCAAAAATCCAAGATTATGCACAAATTTAGGGGGGGAGAGAGACATATATAGAGTTTAGGGGGAGAAAACTCAGAAAAGAAAAATACAAAAAGAGTTTGCTGTATATATGTATTGCTTTAGGGGGAGAAAATGAGAAAAATACAAAAACATTAGAAAAATGAAAAAGCCAAAAAAAGAAAAATTGCATGATATGGGAAGTGAAATAAATGTTCGTGTTAAAGGGTTTGACTAACACATGTAATGTGCCATAGCTGAAAAGACTAGGATCTACTGCGATATGTCGATAGGCTTGACGCTCAACATGATAAAAGATACTAAGTGATATAAACATAACGAACTATGTATCATGTGGGTAACATACCAAAGGCGTATGACTTTATGATCTTAAATCTTGCGTTGATAGATAGCCAACATCTGAGGTTTCGGGTCTTTATATTGTTTAATCATCCGGGGATATCTTGGTTGTTCTTCTGCTTAGAACTAAAATTGTACATGACCCCAGGAAAGAAAGTCACTTGGAATTAGCTCATATCTATTTGAATGTCTGTATGTTTCCCGATACACACAATTTTGATCTGATTCTGAAATCTTCTCTGAAAAAGTCGTGTACCTCCTCTGCTGCATCCAGATACATGCTGACCTGGAGGTGCTAGGCAACGACAGCTTCTGCTGCATCCAGATACATGCTGACCTAGCTGTACGTTGTCGCGCTGTAGATCTAAACACCCGAAAGAGGCCCTCTAGTGCCCAAAAGAAACCCCAATAAACCTATATCAAATTGAGAAAAACTCATTTGATCTGTATATTATATCATCTCTGCAAAAGATCTATTCTGTTCTCTTCTCAATCCACTCCCAGTTAAGATTTCAGAAATCAGGATTGGACTTGTGAAATATGTGGTAGGGAAGATACTTGCATGATAGAGTGTGCTGGGTATATTTCCGGGATTTGATCAGTATTTATTTGGGTGTTCATTGTTAAGAAATTAAAACATGATAAAACAGATTATATGCAGACTGCACAGTCAGGATATCTTAAAGGATGACATCAGTATACTCACCTGTTACGATGAATCGTTGTGCTTACCTTGATCGCGGGGGTATGCCTTGGAATGGGACACACGGGTATAATAGTATAATATTAACTTAAGCATATCACGAAGTTGAAAAATTGAAAGTTGAGCGTTAAAGTTTAAGTGGACAAACATATTGGCAATCGCATAGACCAGTTTGATTAGGCTCGTACTGAAAAGTGTTCCTTAGTCTGCCTGAGAACGAATTTTGATCCCATTTGCAATTGTAATCGTATATTATGGTAGTTGTTTATATTTTGAGTTTTTATTTGTTTTAGTTCTTAAAATTTGAAAAATTAAAAAAAAAATAGAAAAAATTAAAAAAAATCCAAAAATAGTGTGTTTATTTGTTTTTCTTAAAATTAAAAATTATAACCGTTCTTGAAGATTTGACTGATCATCAAAAGTTAAAAGAATTTAAATCGTGAAATTTCATGTACCTAGTGTTCATGTGGTACTCTCCCTGTTGCATAAGAAATGTTTGCTTATGAGTTTGTGAGCATGTGCAGAACTTGATTTCAATCAAGAACAGGGGTTGATGAAGATTGAGATGCTGTTAGTTGCTGAAGAAGCCTGAAGCAGCACAACAACAAGATGTACCTGAGTCAGAAGAACCGGATACGAGACGCCGTCTGACAATGAAAGTGCATTTGAAGAAGTACCATGAACATGCTTGAAAGACAAAGACTGAAGAAGAAAAGAGCTGTTGAGAATCCTCCTCTCACATTCTTTTGACAAGATTTTCAAGCAAAGCTGATCAAGATCCTGATATGAAGCTAACCACAGAATCTGAAGAAAGAGACCCAGTGCTGAGAGTTCAGAAGTCAAGAACTTCCACAACATCTGCAGCATAGTGACAACCATAGATTTTGTTGAAGACGTTGCTGAATTCAAGTCATGAAGACATTTTGATGGCATCAGTCTAGGGGGAGATTGTTAGGCCCTAAAGTGTGAGACTGACGCATCAAATTAACACAACGGACTACGGTTACAAACTGGGCTTTACCGGGTTAGTTTATCTTAGGTTTTGGACCTTTATAGGTCATTTGGGCCAAGCTTTAGGCCATGTGGGCCAAGCAGGCCCAAGGGAAGCCCATGTAGGGATTTGGGCTTGCCTAGGTATATAAACAAGTTTTCTACTTGTTTTAGGGTTGGACATTCAGAGTTACATTTTCTCTAGAGAGAGAGAGGCAATTGGTGGTGAACTTGTACCAGACGATTTTGCTTGTCAAAGTAATAGAATCGTGTGCAAGTTTAAAGGTGATTCGGTATCGTGTTCTTCGTTTCCATATTTTCGATTCGTATTTCCATTGTTTTCGATTTGTTCTTGAATCACATCAAGTTTGGATTCCGCACAAACTTGGTGTTGTTTGATATCATTGAAAGATCCGGTTAAACGGGACTTACAATATGGGACATACCGATATCCACGCTTGGATTCCTGGCGTGCTCCCCTAGCTCTGCTACTGAGCTTTTATCCTTGTGCCTGATTCTTCTTAGGACAGTATTTTCTGAAATGCTTCTTGCTCCCACAGTTAAGACAACCTCGAGCACGTTTTCGTTTGTCACTCGTCCTGCCTTTGTCGTTGTCATTGTTTCCTCCGTGATTCTTGCTATCATCTTGATCTTTATTTCCACGTTCAATACCTTGCCTACAACTTTCCTTGGGATGCCCCCTCTTACCACAATTTTCACATTTTCCATATTTACATCGCCCGATGTGATAACGTAGACAATTGTCGCATTTAGGTATAATACCCATGTAGTCTTTTCCCTTCTTGGCCTTCTACTCGTTACTTACCCGAGTAATCTTCTTGAAATTTACGAGTTTTCTCTTGTTATCCCCAGATGACTCTACAGGAGTCTCATTTTTCTCTTCCGGAGTGGAAAATTTTCCTTGTCTAATCGTTTCTTCAATGAGCGCCACGCTCATGTCGATTGCTTCGATGATTGTTGGAGGCTTAGATGTTGTTACCAGGCTTAGAATCTGAGGTGCTAGTCCCCCGATGAAACGTTCGATCTTCCTAGATTCTGGTTCCACCAAACGCGATGCAACCTGTGATAATTCGCCAAATCTATGCACATATTCAGCTATCTTTGGACCCTCCATTTTCAGGTTCCACAATTCAGTTTCCAAATTCTAGACTTCCGCCCTAGAGCAATATCTTTTGCGCATTAGTTCCTTTAGTTCGTCCCACGTCAAAGCATACGCAGTAGTCTCGCCCAATGTTTGAACCTGAAGGTTCACCCATGACAGAGCCCCATCTACAAATAGTCCAGCTACGTAGGTGACCTGATGTTCTGGGGCACATTTGCTCAACCGTAAGACATAATTCGTGTTCTCCGCCCAACGCACAAAAGCTAAGGCACCCCTAGTGCCGTCGAATTCCCGAGGTTTGTGGTTCAAGAACTGCTCGTAAGTGCATCCCTAGGTGGGTTATTTCCTGAGGTACCTCCGCCGTGTTCGGAGCGAAGGGCCTCGAGTTGGGCGATGGCTTGCGAGATGCGTCCTTGCAGTTCCGACTCTGCTGTTGTTGGCAAAGGGTTGTTGGTATCGACGTTCCCTTGTGTCGACATCTTCTGAGAAGAAGATTGGTTAGGTCAGGTCTTATTCGTTCGGGGAGTGCATATAGTTGTTTGGAGATCATATGCACATACACATATTAGGTTATCATACCAACCAAATAAGCAATAGTATAAGCATAGTATAACCAAGTAATTTGGTAATTATGTTTAATGAGAGCATAGAAAGTAAGCACGTAGCATTATAATTATAGCACACACATATAGATCAATAACGCGCTTAATGAGGACATAGCGACTGAGCTTTCGTTGGTCATTGGTCACAAAGTATTGTCGCATGCTTAATGATGATTGGCTTCTCATTATTCCCTGGCCACCATTATGTTGTCTTCCGAAATGTATCACCTCAACAGGGACATAGGGTCACCCTTCCCTTGCCTAATAAATATGTTAGTGTATCAAAATTACGTAGTCAGATGTGGTCTTCAAAAGTCTCCATAATCCCGGCTTATCATTAATGTCCTACCCAAGTGAAATGCAATCCACATAATCCAGAAACCAACTATACTGTTGACCGAGGTGGAGAAGGAAAGAAAAGTAAACTTTTAACATGCTTGAATTCCTCGTCGAGCTTGTATGTACGTCGAAGTAAGTAACTGATCTGCTGCTCGGTAGTAAAGAAACGAGCATCAAAACCAGCGGGTGAGAGCGCAAAAGGAATCTTGATGAAAGTATACTTGCAATAGACAGGGTGGAGGACGTGTTGTCAACCCAAGCTCCAAAAACTCTGCGGCCTATATCCTCAAACTTTAGCTGATGTTACAGGAGCACCCATTCCGTGTGTAGCCTCCATAATGTGAGGGATGGTAAGGGTCTAAATTAGTATAGTGTATGATAGGAATCATCGAAATGGCTCGTCCAGTGCGGTAGAGGTGAATGTAGCAAACGGCGCGGCCGGTGAGGTTAGAGGAACTGCTGCTGTAGAAAAAGGATCGTTATGCAAGTGCTGACCTGGAGTACCTTCCCGGGGTGTGGGTATGTCTTGGGAGAAAGCAATAGGCATGCTGGCGCATTGGACGTCGGTCGTCACAAGAGTAACATCAGCGGGTGAGGGTGTAGGTACAAACGTCTCAACTGATAGGAAGATCATTAGATGCAGGTACTGGGTTGGGTATAAGGGGGGCATAGTCTGGTAAGTCAAAAGAAACAGGGTTATGATCAAGTAGGGGTGTAGGATAAGTAGGTACAACATCAGGCTGACCCTAAAAGAAACAGGAGCTGTCTCAGAAGCAGGTTCTGGGTCGTGTAACGGTGTGGTGCCTCGAGCAGGTGATAGTTGCAGCAGTTATAACGGCGTCGTCGTCTGCGTCAGTAGAAGGAAGCTGTAATCTGGTTGTCTGTAAGGCTACAGATGTCACAGACTCAAAGGAGTCTGAAATCGAATGTATGTTAGAATCAGAGGATAGCTTGTTAACAGAGGTCTCAAAAAGTGAAATTAGTAACAACGTGCTCGTCAAACTTTCCATCATCATAGGTGTCATCAGAAGGACCATCAATAACATGTCAATGTCATCATCAATTATTCGTTGAGTAGCCAACCTTCAGAAGGAATGTCCACAGGAGTGCGCATGGTCGAGGATTGGGGTCAAGAGGTGCTCTCTACCGAAGTGCCCAAATGGTAAGGTGGTCGTGGACCGAATCAAGAATGACATAAAGATTCTTGTCAAGGAAACCATCAGCAAGGGTAACTCATCACCAAAGTCTGGCAGCGTGGACGGTTGGAAATCATCCTCGTCTTTGGTCAGCATGTCAGGGTCACTCTCAGTATCTGTCGTAAATATATACGGCGCAGGTACAGTCTCATCATCTGTGGCGGTGGCCGTAGGGTCATCATCATCTGACTATTCGTTTCCTAAGGAAAGTGACGTGTGTGCCGGTACATAATAGTCACAGCATGCATATTTACAGTAATCTTTAACACTTTGTATATTGCAAACAAAGACAATTCATAACGTGATCATGTATCCACATATTCGTCCTAGTCTTCCCAGACTATCCTACCCAGCCTCTCAGACTGAACTCCCTAGTCCCTAAGACTAACTCCCTGGCCTCTAAGACCAAATCTTCCTAGTCTCTAAGACTAACTCCCTGATCTCTAAGACCAACTCCCAGTCCCTAAGACTAATTCCCTGGTCTCTAAGACCAACTCCCAGTCTCTAAGACTTATTCGCTGGTCTCTAAGACCAACTCCCTGGCCTCTAAGACCAATCCTCCCAGTCTCTAAGACTAATTATTCCCCAGCCTCTAAGGCTGATCCTCCCTCAGCCTCTAAGACTGAACCTCCCTCAGTCTCTAAGGCTCCTCAGTCTCTAAGACTGAACTATAAATATGAATTTTGAAATGCGTATTTGTGCCTTTTGTTTGTAAAAATGTTTGTTCCCTGGATCTGGACTATTTGTGTACGCAATGAAAATCATGTTGTGAAAACATTTTCGTGAGAGCCCTAATGATCGTAGTCTAGACTCGAGAAAGAATCCTAGTTTGGTACGATCGAAGCTCTGATACCAAGCTGTCACACCCTGAATTTTGTAGAAGCGTGATTATGATGTGACTTTCTTAATATCATTCCATTCAATCATAACATCAAGTATATGATAAAACCATAGGTTTGTCATCCATTAAATAAGTTTAAAATATAACAACATCGTTTTAATCCGTAGACACCAAATTCAAGTTTTACAAATCGTACAAATTGTTTTTTAGTTCATTAAGGAGTCGCCAAAAGATATTGAACAATACCAAGGTTTAGAAAACATGTCTCGTCTAGGAATAAGACACACCGTCCAAACTCAAAGACCATGGATGACATCTTTATTCTTAACGCAGCATAAAAACTTCCAACGCCTGCCAGATCCATTAAAATTTCCTGAAATACATGTAGTTTGAAAAACATCAACAAAAGTTGAGCGAGTTCATGTGTTCGTTTTTGTGTATATATAAACCTTTGAAAAATGTTTTAAGTATGTATGTAAGTCCCTGGTATGTAGCAATAAGGAAAAAAGATCACCAATGGTTTGCAAGGCCATTGATATGTGAAGTGATTCAAGAAGACCCAAACCTAGCAGATTTCGCACCGGGCTTCGGCTGGAAGACATAGTCACCACATGGTCCATCCCGCGGACTCAGAGGTGGGGCTCGCTACACCCAAATAGATCTATCACTCATGTCCCTCGGTCCTATAACGAGGATTGATGGCCTTAATCGCCCTACCCAATCACATGATCTAGTAGTAAACCCTCCCTACGCTAACCATACCATGTAAATACATGTTTGTAATAATTGTCGCACGTATTTCACCCCCGAAGTATAAAACTGAAAACAGTAAAGAGAAAAGGGGGACATGAACTCACAGTATTGTGTCTTCAGTATGTGTAACCCAAGTCTCCTCGGCCAACATGACTACCTTCAGTGTACTAACGTCTATTAGACGAACGGGTCGTGCCTTGTCTTAGTATTTATGTTTTTGAGTTACGTTTTTGATATTATTCCAAGTTATAATAATTATATTTAGTTTTAGAATAATTGTTCATGCAGTATCTCTGTATTAATACCTCTCAAGTATTTTAACTTCGTATTTCCTTCCCAAGGGTGGGGGTATCTCATACATGTATTTTCGTATTTGTATTTGTATATCTTGCCAAGTAATGGCGTCGTGTTTCGGTGTATTGTTCCAAATAAAAATATGTTAATATATATTCCCAATATATTTCCAAAACCATATATTTTAGGTCTCACTTAAATATATATAACCTTATTTTGTTGAATCTTGTATTATCCCAGAAAATATATATTTTTCTCAAAAATTACATATCTTCTAAATATACTAGGAAAATATATTTCTAACTCCCAAAAATAATATATATTCTCGTTGTCAAAAATATGATACACTTGGTAATATTTATGAAATCATATTTTCACTTCTTTCACTTCCAAAATAAGATTTACCAAAAATATAGTGTAATGGCATATCCCGAAATATTTCATAAGTCACGTTTTAGCGTTTCGTATCGCAATAATAATTGCGTACTTAAATATTTATTTCGTAAGAGTTTTGGTATTATTTTGGAGTCGTAATTCCATGTTATTCATAAGTTATATTATTTCATCCTAAAAATAATATAACTAGTTCACAAAAATAAACAAACAATCACACAAGCGTTTTAGTATAAAATATATATTCTAAATATATATTTATCAAAATTTATTTACGTAAATAAACTTCCGGCACTTAGTATTTTTGGTAATAAAAATCATGGCGAAGTTTTTTTTGAAATCTAAGATTAAAATATATTTGTAATTACTTACTAGAATAATATTTTCTAAGTGTTGAAATTTTAGAAAAATTTCGCCAGAGTTTCCTTTGTCAACGGAGGTGTCCATGCTTACTAGCATATCATTTTCTTTTGTAAAATCATTCAATCAATAATCAATCGTCAACATACAACCTCTATTTATCAAACTTTGTCAAAATTAAGCATAATCCATAAACTCATGAACTTGAATATTTATGAAAACATGTAGTAACTTACTAGCACACTTAGTAAGTCTTGTTACCTTCTAAAATGTGATTGGTTCTTTAAAAACTTTATTTTTAAAGAGATTGTGTTTTCTCAACTTCTAGTCATATTTTCTAAAAATATTTCTTTCTGAAATTTTCTTATTACACAAGTGTTTCTACACTTGTTTACTCACCAAAAATGTGATTAGTATATGTATGATTCAAGTTTAACAAAACTCATACCTTTCACTTGGTTCTTTCGGAAAACCACTCATGGATCTTTAGATCTACAAGATTACATCCTACTTTGATCTTTATTTTTCAAGAAAACATGTATTTATTCAAGTTCATAGTTTATGTGTGGATGTTTCCATCATCCTACACATCTCTCACTTTTTCCATCTTGCTAGTTTATGTTTTTAAGCATGATCTATAATGATCCATATCATTTTTACTAACAACAACATTCATGGATCTTTCGGAAAACCACACATGGATCTTTAGATCTACAAGATTACATCCTACTTTGATCTTTATTTTTCAAGAAAACATGTATTTATTCAAGTTCATAGTATATGTGTGGATGTTTCCATCATCCTACACATCTCTTACTTTTTCCATCTTGCTAGTTCCTGTTTTTAAGCATGATCTGGCAAGTCCGTATGATGATCCATATCATTTTTACTAACAACAACATTCAACAAACATCATAACACAAGAATAACATGATTTCATCACCATTTTAACCATACTTCATCACTAGTTAGTTTATGTTCCAAGACTTGTTTATGTTTCTTTAGAGTTCTTATCTTTTCATCATTCTTTTAACTATTAACCATCAAAATCAAGAAGAGAATGAAGATCTAAGACACTAACCACTAGCACAAGGCTAGGGGAGTTCAAGAGTGTAAAAATGGTGGTTGTTAGAAGATGAGAGAGGTCCTTGAGCTTCCGAAACACACCGAGCTTAGTTGTATGATCTCTAACACCTTTATATGAGCTTGAAATATATGAGAATGGATGGATGACGGTGGTTGTAGGTGATGGTGAGGTCGGCCGAGAAGGGGATCAAGGAGAAGAAAATGGGTGGAAGTTGTAGTGTGTGAAGTCATAATCTTGTTGTGTATTCTTATAGCCCATATTAAAACATAACCCATTGGATAATGTGTCTCTTAGAGTACAAGCATATCAATAAAAAAAATCAAGTGAAATCCCACCACTTTGGACATGTGGCTGATTACAAGTATGTTGGGAGGGGTCTAGATGTAAGTTTTGCACCATGTAGTTAGTTTATAAATCCAACTCAATGTAGTTTAGTTACTAGATGTTTTAGTGGGTGTTAGGGTGTTCGGGGACCCTAACTAGCTTAGAAAAATAAAAACAATGTGTTTGGCAATATTTTTGTGTTCTGGGTAAAGTCCGGTTGTTCGGTTGTGTGACAACTCGAGTTTCCAAGATTCCGTATTCGCGTTAATTGCGCGTTAACTGTTTAATTGTTTACTTATACGACTTGTTTACTTTGTAACCGTACACGTTGGTGACATGCTAAATGTATTGTGAGTATTGTGTTATGTGATTCAAGCTGATAACCTGTTTGTTAATCGGTTTAGAGGTTAGACACTTTAAATTGTTCACCCCAAACCATCTCGACGAAACACAAGTGTTTCGCCATCAACACACCGACGAGCCCATGTTCGTCACCTCCATCTCGACGAAACAAAGTGTTTCGTCATCCTTGTCACGACGAAACCAGCGTTTCGCCGGCCCAGTGATTCGCGAAGCCCATTAAGGGCCCAAAACGTTAATTCGAGTATTAAAACGTGAAACGATTTCAGTTTCACACCTTCAGAACAAAAAGTCAGAAACCCTAGAGTTCCCTTTCTCTGTTGACGGCAATCTTGTGTCCCCGAAGCCCGAAATCGACCAAGTTACTTTTCTGTTCATTGTGGTTAGTGTTTAACCCCTGTGTGATTGTTTGATTTTACCATTGTTAACTGTTCTTGCTTGAATTCATTAGGAGCATGCTAGATAATGGTTATGTTCATGAGTGGTTGATGAATTAACTGTAATAGAATCTATTGTCGGTTACGGTTTCGTATGTCGGATTGGATTGGTGGTTGTTGAATCAGTATATAGATTAGAGTTTATGTTTATGACTTCAATTGTCTATGCCATTGTCAATGAACGTTACGAGCATGTTGCTGAACGATGAAATTGTGATGTGATATTTGTATGTTAGATTGTTTAGGTTAACACAGGACTCAGTCATGATTGGTGTCAATGATTTCTGAAAGATTACAAGTTTGCTGTTTAATTGTGGGTGATCATGGGGTAACGGCTGTTCTAGACGATTAGGGTTTCTGCGTAACTGTTAATGACGTAACTCAGGCGTTTGTCTATTGTTGGAGTCGGCTTGACAGGAACCTGTATCAGATTCCCATATAAATCTGTGCTTGTGACAAATGCCGTTTGAAGAGGA
Organism: Helianthus annuus; assembly: GCF_002127325.2. Taxonomy (NCBI): domain Eukaryota; kingdom Viridiplantae; phylum Streptophyta; class Magnoliopsida; order Asterales; family Asteraceae; genus Helianthus; species Helianthus annuus. The sequence goes on along the minus strand of NC_035441.2, from coordinate 17,911,376 downwards.
TCATGAGAGACTGGTCTTGCAGAAGTTCATTTTTTCTATTTTTTTATATTTTTCTGAAAGTTTTTCATCATTTTCTTTTAAAACTTTTTCATTTTCTAGCATTTCTTTGCATTTTTCTTTGAAAATGTTTTCGATTTTTGTGAATTCAAGATCTCTTGTTCTGAACTTCTCATCTTTTTCAGTACAAGCTCTGCATGCCTCCATGCATTTCTGGCACTGTTCAATCAGTTTTAAAATTTCAGAATCAGAATTTACCTCAGTGATTGGAACCTCGGTGTTTGCTGCAACTTCTGTCTGCTTCAGCTTTTCCTTCTTCTCATCACCAGAACTTTCATCAACAATCTCATCACCAGCATCACTAGCGACCTCCAAAATTTCATTCTTCATTTGCTGTTCTTCAGTAACAACTTCTTTTTCAACAACTTTCTCTTTCATCACCTCCTCTTTTTTAGACATCTTCTCATCCTCAGCTTTCTCAGCTTCAACTTTCACTTCTTCAACCTTTACCTCCTCAGCAACCTTCTTCAAATCATCAACTAAATTCTCAATGTTCTTCTTTATTCTTTCTTCATTCCACTTCCGCAGTTTTGTGGGTTTTTTACTTTGTTTTTAAAATCATTTTAATTCAAAAACGCACCTATATTTGTCGTATTGTGACGTATTTTTCCATTACAAGTCATTTTACGAAGTTATCCTCTATACGGCACGTTTAGAATATGTTCGGTCATATGTGTGGCCGTATTCCATGATTCCGGATATGTATACGCGTCCTACCGAATCAGTAGTGTTGGTACATATTTGTGGACGCGACTCGGCTTGACATGATATGGATTGAGCCACGACTTTCCTCCATCGTGTGCTTCAACATCAAATGGTGGGCCAAGACATCAAGGACATTGAACTAGTCCTTGGGCTGAAAACAAAGTCGGCGAAACAAACACTTGGGCTCAAACAAAGTCGGCGAAACACAGTTGGGCTTCAACTGCTTGGAACAAAGCCCACTTCGACGAAACGGTTTGGAAGTCGACGAAACAGACTTGTTTCATCGACCATGATCCTGATTTGTCGCCTGTCTTTCGTTTCGTCGATGCTCATTTGGTTTCGTCGATGCTGCTGTGTTGCTGGTGCTATATAAAGACAGACACAAGTCAGAACTAGTTGGAGAGCACAGAGAGAACACACACGAGAGAAATAGAGAGAGTTTACAGAGCATATTTGTAAACATTGCATTGTAACTGTTTTTCAAGTATTAATACAAGGATGTTAATCATTGAATCTTCGTGTCTTGTATCTCGTGTTTATCTTTGTCGTGTTCGATCTCGGTTTGCTATCTCGGTTGGATTCCGCACAACCGGGTTGGTTTGTACACAAGGATTAGGTGACTAAATCCTCCCCTAGCCGGACCAACAAGTGGTATCAGAGCTTTGGCTCTTCTCCTTGTTAAAACCGAGTGTTTTCGGGTGTGTTTCGGGTTTTTGAAGTTTAGTTTTCCTAAAAAGAATCTGTTGAAAGCTTCAAAAATTTAATGTTTTGCTGAAAGTTCTTATAAAAACCATCCTTTTCTTCATGTTCACATGTTAAACCTTGGTTTTTAGTGAAGTTTTGAGCAAAATCGTGTTTCGGAAGGTTTCGGTTCACCGGAAAACTCATAAGTTTTCCGGAAAATTCAAAGTTTCTGGGCTCATCTTCAAAGTGTTCTTCAAGTTTTAAACTATTTGATCTTGGTAAAAGAAATTGTCAAGTTGTTTGTGTATTGGAAAGTGTTTTAAAGATTAAAATATTGCATACCATGCCTTTGGTTGGTGAATAGGGCATGGTGTAGCCGAAAGCATGTCTTTGTGTCAGTTAGGATAAGATTGAACCAAAAAGTCACACCAACTTTTCACCAACTCCTGCTGCTTTTTCGACGAAACGCACATCGACGAAACAAAATTCCTTTGGTCATCAACATACTCGACAAAACAAGTCTGGGTTTCGTCGACATTGATTCATTTTCGTTTCGTCGATCAAAGTTTGGGCCTGTTTCGTCGTTTAGACGCCCAAAAACATTCTGTTTCGTCGCACAACTTAAAATCATTCAGTTTCGTTGCTAAGTTTGTTTCGTCGGACATATAGTTCATATCAGTTTCGTCGATCAGCTTTGGGCCTTAGTCTGTTTCGCCTAACAAGTGGGCCTTAAACTGAACTGGGCCTGTTTCGTCACAAAGGCATTGATTCTGTTTCGTCACTGAATCCATTTGGTCAATTTAAAGCCTGTTTCGTCACATCTGGATTTGGGCCGGTTTCGTCAAACTTTGGGCCTCATCTATACTAGGCTGTTTCGTCGTTTGAGAGCCCAAAGGAACGTTCTGTTTCGTCGAGATACTTGTGATTTTGATTAGGTATTCATCATCAAGCATTAAAAATGAATCCAAGTTGGTAGGTTACTCCGTCTATAGATGAAGGAAAGTATAGAAGTACGGGTTTGTCTCCTTCGTGGGCTGAGTCTCCCGTACCGGTATCTTCGCAAGCTAATGCAATTTCTACCGGTCAATGGGCATTTGTATCAAATCAAACTCCGAGTATTCAAAGCATTCTATTAAGCGAGAGCGAACCCGAAAGTTTGAATAGGCCTCCAAAGTTGATGCACTTAAACGAATATCCGGGATGGGTTGATAGGTTCTATACATACGTCCTTGGGCAAAATACAGAATTGTGGTTACGTTTCACCACATATTTTGATCAAGCTATAGAGGTTGCCGCTTCAACTGCTGCTACATTTGCCGATCTTCCTGAATGATTTGGAAAAGAAGGCATATGCTATTCTTACTCAGGCATTAAGCAAGGATACTTACCATCAATTTGTCAGCTTCAAGACAAAGAAATTATAGGATGCGTTGAAGACAAGAGGGGTAGGAAATGAAGCAACACGCCAATTGCGACACGACTTACTCAAGAAAGAATTTGATGGCTTCACGTGTATGGAAAAGGAATCTTTGGGAGATATGAAAAGTCGGTTCAATCATTTGCTTACTGAATTGGGTAATTTTGGGATAGTAACAACTCCAGCAGAGGTAGTGAAAAAATTTGCAGATGCGTTGCCACCTCAATGGAATAGTTTCTTGGAGATTCTGAAGTACAATGGAGTGTTGGCTACAACAAACATCAATGACTTCATGCAGCTCTTGGAAAACAAAGATCAGGAAGAAACCCTAAAGGCAAAAAGGGTTCCAATACCACAGAATCCTGATATGTATTATGGAACTTCCAACACCTCTTCTGCAAGACCAGTCTCTCATGATCCTCTTCAAACGGCATTTGTCACAAGCACAGATTTATATGGGAATCTGATACAGGTTCCTGTATGGAAATCCTCTACAGCCAGCTCCACAACAACAAGCCTATCGGCCATCTACCGTAGCAACTAATCTACATGGGAATCCACTTCCTGTTCAACAAAAACAAGCTTGTTATGGAAGCACATCATCTGTTGGTCAACCATCAAAGTCAAATACAGTACAGTACGACTCGACACTTCAAGCTTTTCGAAAGTCAGTGTGGAAGTAGCAAAGGAACATATGGAGCTTCTAAACACTTTGGTGAGCGTGTATTGTGGGTTAGTAGAAGGTCAGATTGGGAACATTAATCTGACACAAGAAGACTATCAGCAGATTGATAAAGAGGAGATGGATTTGAAGGACATCAAATGGGCTTTCGCAAGTGCTGTAAGGCGGGCAAAAGATTTCATGGAGAGAACGGGCAGAACCAGCTTGGAAAGCAAGAAAGACACCAAGTATGGGTTCGATAAGCAGGCTGTCAAGTTCTTTAACTGCGGTGAATGGGGTCATTTTAAAAGGGAATGTACAAAACCAGCTCAGCATGGGAACCAGAATCCGTTCAGAAATCAAGGCAACCAGCAGAATCAAAACAGGAACAATGAGCGTAGGTTGATACCTGTCAACAACCCAAGTCAAGCGGGACCATCAAATGCCAACCAGGCTCTTGTCGTTCAAGTAGATGAAGGAACAGCTTGTTTTGCTCCGGATGGAACAGCTTGTTTTGCTGAGGTTGTCAAGGATTTAAATCACGGCAGTGGTGGAGAATCTTCCACCAATTGTGGTGAATATTCTGAAGATGAAGACAGTTCTGGGAACAGTAGAAGCTCAGATGAAGAATCCTCGAGTTCAGGCGATGATCATGTGGATGACACGTCAAGTGTGTCAGTCGATGCAGATGTTTATGAGCTATTGGAGGAAGTTGCAGCAGGAACTCATAGGAGATCTATTTTGGTGGATCTAGCTGCATATTCTTCTTCTTCTTCTCTCCATTCAGCCTTTATGTCTAATGTCGACAGTTCATCAAGTCAGGTACGTGTCGATGAACCCACTACTGTTAATTGTGATAATTGTGCTAGATTAAGTGTTAAATGTGCTGATATGGAGGCAAACATGTCTGAGTTGCAAGGCAAACATGATGCTTTAAAAGCTAGTTTGTTTGACTTGCAAGACAAACATGTTTCGTTGAATACTAAGTGGTGTGACTTGCAAAGCAAACATGAGGCTTTGCAAAACAAGTATGATGTGACATTCATCCACAACCAAAAGTTGACCGTGGATCTTTCTAAGTGCACAGAAGCCAACATGTTTTATGAAAACCATGAAAAGGAGTTTAAATCGGTAATCTAAAAATTAAAGAAAGATAAAATCGAGCTAACAAAAATGGTTACCAGAAAACAAACTGACATAAATTTGTATATCACTCGCCTTGAGATAATGCAAAAAGAGATGGCTTGTGTTAAAGCTGAAAGTGAGGGGATCCAGCTTAAGTTAGACAGTTATTTATGTTCTAGCTATGTGTTGGATCACATCATTGATGTTCCGAAAGAGAAACGGGATGTCACATGCATTGGATACAAGAAATGTCCACCACCTGTGAGACACAATTATGATGCCATGCCTTATGAGGAAGATAGAACTTACTTTGAACCATTTGTTCCTTTAGACGTTAAGGAATTTGCAACAGGACTTGTGTTAGTGCACCTACGTCTGCTGACTACGTCTTTCATCAAGTCATGAAGATTGAGAAGATCGGAAATGACACGGAATCCTAGAATAGTGTTTTGTATATGGATCGCTTAGGTGTACATAGTTCTAGGGTCGCCTTTGTGTCATAGATTATCTGGATCGCCTTTATGTTCATGTCTGGATCGCTTATACGGCACCTTGTAGTACCGCTCATACGGACGTGTCGTATGAGCGGCCCAGCCCATCTATATATAGTAAGGGCGATCCAAACACATAGTAATGGTGTTTTTCTTCCGGTGAGCCACGAAGTGCTGCCGAAGTGCTGTCAGAACTTGTAATTGTGCTTGAAATCAATACAACAGCAATTTTAGAGTGAATACGGCTTCAATTGCACCGAATTATTAGTTTCCGCCTCTTAATTCGAATTCGAGCTTCTTTGATCGACTCATTAGGTCAACAAACGATCCTACAAGTGGTATCAGAGCTCAGGAGGAGGAGTTCTTGCCATTGTAGCTGCTATTCTTCTGATTTTCTACACTTTCTTCACTTTTTCAAAAATTTTCACGGTAAAACATGCTTAAAATCACACAGTGCACTCGGAAATATGAATTAACAAGTCCTGGAAGTTTTCAGAACTAAAATCGAAGTAGAAACAGACATTTTAGGTGATTTGTTATTTCAGAATCGCTCATTAGGTGACGTAAGCCTTTGGACCGCTCATAAGATCAATTTTAAGTTGGACCGCTCGAAAATTTAGTCTGTGAATCGCTCATTCAGACACTGTACTTGGACCGCTCCAAGTTACTTGATTGAACCGTTCGAAAGTTTCAGCTTGGACCGCTCATATAACATTTCTGGATCGCTCGGTTAAACAAATTCTGGGCCGCTCAAAACTTAATCTTGGATCGTTCGAACATACAAGTATTGGACCGCTCGAACGATTAGCGGTCTGGACCGCTTATCTGGATTAGTTTGAACCACGTATACGGATACTGTCTGGACCGCTTATTCAAACCGTTGTTGAACCGCTCGAATTAACATTGTGGTCCGTCCGAACGAACAGTTATTGATCCGCTCATTTTGACAGTTAATTGGACCGCTCATTTGGATAATTAGTCAATTCATTGGACCGCTTTTGTGAATAGATTGAAAAATTTTGAAAATCTTTGTGAATTAGTGAACATTTGAAAGATGAATACTGATTTTTATAATGCCTTTGCTACCCCGACCTCGATTACTCAAAGTGCTTTGATCGAAAATGAAACCGGAACGTCTCAAAAACCACCGAAACTCATGGATATTGATGATTACAATGTGTGGTCAGAACGATTCGGAAATTGGGTTGAAGCTTATCATCTTGATGCATGGGAACACACCGAGGAACCATATGTTAAACTAGTTAAAAATGGTGTGTAGTTAACACTTCGAGAAATGAGTACAAATGACAAAAAGAAATATCGGGATGAGAAGCTTATGGTAAGTCTACTTCAGCAGGCGATAAAAGAAGATATTCTGATCTTGCTTCAACAGGACGGAACTGCATATTCAATTTGGACAGAATTGGAAGCTAAGTTTACGGGAAGTGACGATATGTTAAAGAACAAGATGTCTCTCATGAAGAAAGAATTTGACTTGTTTCGGGGATTAAAAAATGAAACCACCAAACAAATTATTGATCGATACTGTAATTTGGTGAGAAATATGACAAAGTTGGGTGTTAAGAAAGATACTGATGAGTTAATTGAAAAACTTGCAGATGCGCTTCCATATGAAATCTGGGGAACTTTCTTGATGATGCTAAAGTCCAACAAAGTGGAATATAAGAAGATGAAACTCGGAGACTTCATAAAGCATTTAGAAGCACAAGAGATGGAGCAGAGAAAGATCGCTAGGATGAAGAACTATGATGGAGAGCAGGATATCAGTCTGTACTACAAACATGGTGCTACTGATTCAACAAAGTTTTCTCCTAAAATCGAAACTGCTTACAGCGTCAAAGAGTCTATTTAAAAGAAAACATCTCAAAGATCAAGCAGCAGCACAAGATTTTCAACTTTCGATCCTAACATATCTGTAACAAAGAGTGGTAGAAAACTTCAGTGTAACATTGTGTTAAGCCTTGAAAATGATCAAGACTACACTGAAGATATTGCTAAAAATCAAATGTCTTTGTTAGGGATGATTTTAGAATCTTATAGTTGTTTTGTTGCAGGAAAGATCGGAAATCCAATGCTCACAAAAGAGGATTACGATCAAATTGATGCTGAAGAAATGGAATTAATAGATATAAAATGGTGCATGGCGAGTGTGACGAGACGCGCTGAAAAGTTTAAACAAATTACCGGCCGTGATGATTTTCGTGATGCAAATGTTTCAGCTTTAGGTTTTGATAAATCTAAAGTTACATGTTTTCGTTGCAGGGAGAAGGGACATTTCAAGAGGGAATGCAAAAACCGTGAAGCTACCGGTGCCTAGAATCCTTTCGGAAACAATGATTATGACAAGAAGGCCATCTATCATCAAATCACACAACCAGCACAACAGCATCAGGCACAAACAGCTCATGGGAGAGATGTGGTTGATAAAAAGGCATGTGTTGTTAGTCAGGGAAAATATGATGATTTCACATGGGAAAAATATCTTCCGAAATAAAACAAAGTGTGTTTAGCTGAACAAGATGACGAAAAGTTAGCTGAAGGATTTACTTGGGATGATTTTTTTCCAGATCAAAACTTTATGGCCAAAAATACTGCTCATGCTTTCTATGCTAATGCTTACGATTTGAAATGTGCAGAAAGATGCAGAAAAGTCATAGAAGCTGCTGAAGAGAGACGAAGAAAGATCCAAGAGGAAGAGAGATTGAAGGAAGAAGCAAAAGCTGAGAAATTGAGAAGAGCTCGATTTTTAAATTCAAGCAAGACAGTCAAAGAGGTTCCTGAATTTGAGATTAAAGTGGATGCTGAACCGATCATGATCCAAGAAAAATGCATGAACTGTGATTCACTGATTAAGCAAAACAATGAACTGTTGCACAACATTCACAAGCTAAAAGAATCGTATGATACTATGAACAGAGAAATCAACAAATATACAGATTCTGATGGTGAAGAAGCTGAAGCTATGAATACTTTGAAGATAGCTTATCTGAGACAGCTTGATACAGCGAACTTCAACATAAAGAAGTGTGCAGATCTCGAGCTTCAGTTGGCAACACAAAAGATAAAAACTGAGAAAGTTAAGAAACTATTAGACAGTTACTCATGTTCTACTTTTGTTGTTGACAGGATTTATCCAGTAGTGAAAGATTTGAAAACGTTTGAAGAAGTGAAGATATTTGAAGAAGAAAATTCAGCGACAAAAGATGAAGATATATTGAAGACTTCTGGTAAGAAAACAGATGTGGTCTATAACAGATGTCCGCCCCCCAGTCGAAAATGGATATTCACCTCGAAATCCAAATTCCGAAAGAGTCAGTAAAGCAATCAATTTGAAATGGGAGTCTGGACCATCGGTTAACTTGCCAGAAAGTATAGATGTCACGTACACGTCATCAGATACTGATCATGAATCAAAGTTGATAAAAAGTGTGGTCGATCAGGTGTTAGACAAAGATGACAATGAGGAGTCAAAACCCGAGTCAAAGTCTGGGTCCAGTGCATCAAAGCAAATAGTCAAAAAGGACAAACGGGTTTATGACAAAGAGTTTTTACTTTCAAAATCTAATTTGAATGATGAATCAGTCAAAGTAGCATATACTTGAAAGGTTCTGACAAATTATATCCAGATGAAAGTTTTCCAATAAGAAGTGTCAGAATTGAAATGATTCAAAAGGTTTTCAAAATAACAGAAATTGATATTTCTGAAATAAAAGATTTAAATCTTAACGGAAAACCTAAACAATACACTTCAAGAAATCAACAGAGAATCAACAAGAAAATGGGTTACAGTTGTGGTTATAGTTTCCAAAAGAAACCAAACCATAATCGTAATTTCAAAAAGAAAGGATTAGGATTTATTCCACCGAAAAATTATAAAAATTAGAAAATTTATAAACCAAAAAACATGTTTGTTTCAGGGAAAACTTCGGAAGCTGAAAAAGAACAATCATTCAGAAAGCAGACAAATCAGGAATTCCTTGCCAAGAAGCAAGAAGAACTAAAGAAGAATGAAGTTTCGAAGAAGATTGAAAAGAGATCTTGTTTTCAGTGTAAGTGTAAGGCTGTGGGTCATGTTGCGAAAGATTGTCCAAAAACATTTCGACCAAAACAAGAAGTCTCAAGAAAAATGAAAGAGAAAATTGTTGAGAAGACTGAACTGTCAACCCGGAAGTTCACAGGCTTTGAGAATTCTACTTATGAAAAGGGAGAATCTTCAAAGAGTGCTTCCAAAAGAATAAACAATGATACAAATCAGAAATGGGTTGTAAAAGGTTCAGGTAACAAGTCTGGTGATGAATCTGATTCCACAAAATCAGAGGAGCCACGTGTTGGGAAAAAGGTTGAAAAGAACGTTTCAATAGTGGACGATGTGAATTTTCCGCCACTAAATGCTCAAAATTACAAATCTAAAATCGGAAAAGTTGAAATTTCAAATCAATTCTTTCCTAGACAGAAAGAATTAGATGTTGAAAAGACTTTTAACCCGGCTGTTAAGAATATTTTTGGAAAAATGATTCAGGGAAAAGCTAAAGGGGTAAAAGAATTTTATCAGGTTAAAAGAAAGACTGAAACCCCGGTTGAAACTGAAAATGTTACACCCAAGGAAGGTCAGGCTTGGGTGGACATATTTTTCATTGATTAAGCATCTGATTTGCCGGAGATCCCAAGATGGTATTGTGGATCATGAATCGGCATCATTCTAAATTTGTGTTTGAGAAGGTGCAGGACATGCCGGAACTCCCAGGTTTGTAAGCGAGGAGTAGGAATTGGCATCTTGAGAATTCAACCAAAAGATGGTAATTGGTTGAAAAACAGGTTTAGTATGAGATCAGTTGATATTACAAGTGGTAAACTTACATGTAGTTAAATCAAGGTTATTAATTTGAACTTGAGTTAACTATCATTCATAGAATTGGTAAACAATGTGATGATTTTGCCCCATTTTTACAAAAGGTAAAAACAACGAAACTTATTTTCCAGAAAAACCATTCTGATTAAAAAAAACTTAAGTGTTTTGAAATCATTATGGGAAAATGTTTTGTTGTGAGGGGGAGTTCTGATTGTTTAAGCTAAAGGATGGAGAATTGAAGTATTTCGATATCAGTTGTCATGTTAATGTACAGTTTGTTTTCAATTTTCATTAGATGTGTTTGAATTTTAGGGGGAGTATAAGAAACTTTTAGAAAATTCAAAAACATCAGAAAATTTGAAAAAGCCAAAAACATGATAAAATTGAAAAATGAGTTTTTCGTTGCGAAAAAGAGGAAATGATAGTACATCAGTGAACTATCATAGCACGCTAGAGAGATGTATTGTAAAAAGTGATAAATGGTCTCACTGATGATGTGACGATAGGTTTTCATATATTTAGTAGATTTATTCGGGATATAAACCTAAAATTGAAAACTTGTGAAATTCGTGGGGAACACTACTTGGATATATAGGTAAACCCTGAAATCTCGTTTGAAAGATTTCGTATTCTGATATACTAGGTGTTAATACTCTATGATGTCTGGGGTATTATTCCGGGACTTTTGCTGAACGGTGGTTCTGACCTAGTCCCTGGCTAATACTTTCTCCAAAATGCTTGAAATATAGCATATAGCCCTCAGTTGATTAGACAATAAAATTGATAATCATCTGTTGTAGCTGAAAAGATCCTCTAAAGGGGACACACTGCTAAGTCGAAGCTGATATCTCTCTGCTGAACGGAAGTTCTGACATGAGATCCCTCAGTTTTCGCATATTATCCCCTAATTTATGTACAGACATCATTGTAGTGTTCATACCTATAAGACTGAATATTGAAATTCTGAATACGGGAGTATATTCAAGAGGTGGGACACATAAATTGAACAAAGTTCATAAAACACTAAAATAATATCCTGAATAGATTGAAAATTATATGAAAATTTAGGAGTACAAATATATCGTCAATCTACGTTAATCGTTTAAAACTTACAACGATTAGAAGCTTAACGGTGCTTGTGATATGTTTTATAACTGATATGATCCTCTTGCACAAACTCACAAAAATATTGTCTGTAAATATTTCATTTCTGCATTTTCTTTCATTCAGAAAATTCAAAAAGATTTTTGGTGTGTTTTAGCATAAATTTTGAAAAGTCAAAAAGATTTTCGACAACTGGTGTTGAGATGCTGATTTTTGAAATTCAAAGTGCTAAACTTGAAGAACTGATTTGGAGAGTGTTTGAGAGTGAAGATGACAAAGTTGTTTTGATAAGAACCAGTAATATTCTTGAATGCAAAATCATTATTGTTGTTGGTTCTTCATAGTTTCTAGATTGTTGAAAAGTTTTAATCTTTGTAGAAACTTATGGTCAGGTAGAGATTGTGCAGGTTTTAAAGCGCCAGGTTACGATCTCAGATCCAGTGAAAGTTTGAATTCCAGACTACGATCCCAGCTATGTGAGAGGGGGAGTCTGAAGACACCAATTCAACATTCAAAAGAGAAGAGTTTGTTGATGATGGAGATAGAGAACCAGGATTCTTGGAATGACAAATATTTCAGAGGCAGATTGTCGACTGATGAAGATTGTAGATTGCAGACTGAAATGAAGTCATTGATGAAGACTTCGTCAACATCCGAGGGGGAGTTTGTTAGTGCACCTACGTCTGCTGACTACGTCTTTCATCAAGTCATGAAGATTGAGAAGATCGGAAATGACACGGAATCCTAGAATAGTGTTTTGTATATGGATCGCTTAGGTGTACATAGTTCTAGGGTCGCCTTTGTGTCATAGATTATCTGGATCGCCTTTATGTTCATGTCTGGATCGCTTATACGGCACCTTGTAGGACCGCTCATACGGACATGTCGTATGAGCGGCCCAACCCATCTATATATAGTAAGGGCGATCCAAACACATAGTAATGGTGTTTTTCTTCCGGTGAGCCACGAAGTGCTGCCGAAGTGCTGTCAGAACTTGTAATTGTGCTTGAAATCAATACAACAGCAATATTAGAGTGAATACGTCTTCAATTGCACCGAATTATTAGTTTCTGCCTCTTAATTCGGATTCGAGCTTCTCTGATCGACTCATTAGGTCAACAAACGATCCTACAACTTGGATACAAGAAAGAAGTATCATCAGATTCAGATGTATCAGCAGATACATGTGTGTCTTCTGCTGAACCGAATCAGGATCCTCCAGTTATTATTGAGGATGCTGATTCTTCTGATGATGAATCCGATGATACTGATTCAGCAAAGTCTGATACGGTAATCAAAGAAGAGGACATACCTCTTGAGAATCATATTCTATGTGATCCTCCTGCAAAATCCGCTAAGACTGTTGCAATCGAGTCCTTGTCTGCAAAAGAGTCTGAGAGTGTGAATTTGCTGTACACTCTTGTTGGTGATGATAAAATTTATTCTGACAAAGATTTTCCTATTAAGAATGTTAAATTCAATCTTCAATTAGTAATTTTTTTTAGGATTCAACAAGTAAGTTTTTGGGAAAGACAGGATCACATGTTGTGGTAACACAGTGTCCTCCTATCTCAAAGGGTGAAGTTAGAAAACAATGTGGCAATCAGAAATTACCAACAGTGAAAGAGCAGCAAAATCATACAAAACCAAAAGGTAAATCAACGACTCAAGGTCAAAAGAAACAGAATCAGAAAAAGGACAAGAAGGTGAACTTTGTGAAATCAAAGGGAACGGACAAATTGAAACATTTGAAAACAAATCTAACTTAGATTTTGTTAAGCAAGCAAAAATGTCAAAAAGAAATGAATCAAACAGTTCAAAACCTAGTACCTCGGGATCACAAAGTTCATCATTGACAAGACAATCACATGATACTTCGGGGTTTGTTGAACGAAGATCATGTTTTGAATGTGGTGAAATTGGACATATAATTCGAAACTGTCCGTATCTTCATAAGTTGAAAGCAAAGGTTGATGATCCCCGTGAACGAAATCACCAAAAGCGATTTGTTTCTTTAAAACAAGATCCCCGACTTGTAAGAGAAAGGGAAAAGAAATAGAAACACCAACAAGTAAAGGTGATTGAGAAAGCACTTAAAACTGATGTGGTTCAAAAACAATTTCTTCCAGTTAAACCAGAAAGTTCAAAGTTTTCAGAAACTTCAAACAATCACGAAGTTAAATTTTCAAACAATCAAACTGGTAAAACTCAACAGACATGGAAACCTAAAGTGACCACAACTTCAGGGGGACCATCACAATTTCCTAATCATCAAATGGTGGAAGTTATTGTTGTTGATAAAAATGGAAGACCCAAGACCACAATGGCTTGGGTCCCCATCTCCAACTAATCAAGTGAGTTCATGTGCAGGGTGTTCCAGGAGGAACTATCAGTAGTCATTGGATTGTTGATATTGGGGCATCCAGGCACATAACAGGCGACATGAAGCTTCTCTACGATGTCAAATCTTTTAGAGGAGGTTATGTTGCTTTTGCTGGAAATAAGGGCGGATATATTACTGGTGAAGGAATGATATCCAACGGGATTGTAAGCTTTGATAAGATCAACTTTGTGCAACAACTTGATCACAATCTTCTCAGCGTTTCACAAATCGGTGATAAGATGTTTTCAGTACACTTTAATGCAAATGGATGTTACGTGCTGAAACCCGGCTTCAAGATTCCAAAAGAATGGATTCTCTTATCAGCTCCAAGGATAAATGATCTGTATGTCCTTGATATGAGCCAAGCTATTACAACGTCTGCACAAGCAACCTACTTCGTTTCCAAAGCCACAGAAAAAGACTCAATCTCTTGGCACAGACGAATGGGTCACATATACTTACGCAAAATGAATCATTTGGTGTCAAATGAATTGGTGAACGGTGTTCCACCTAAAAACTTCCATCTTCAAGATGTCTGTGTTTCATGCCAGAAAGTAAAACAAACGAAGAAGCGACACCCGACTAAGAAGATCAACACGGTGGCCGTTCCGCTCGAACGTTTGCACATGGATTTGTTCGGTCCTGTCAAGCATAAAAGCATCCGGAATGATCAATATTGCCTCGTGATAACTGATGATTATTCAAGATTTTCTTGGGTGGCGTTCATGGCAGACAAGAGTGAAACTTTCGGTATTATCAAAAACTTGATTATTCAGATTGAGAATTTGTATAAGCTGAAGGTTAGACGGATACGTAGCGACAATGGTACTGAATTTAAAAATCATGCCATGGTGGAGTTTTGCACTTCAAAAGGTTTTCTTCACGAATTTAGTGCGGCTTATACTCCTCAACAGAATGGCGTCGCTGAACGTAAGAACCGTACATTGATCGAGACTGCTAGGACTATGTTGGTAGAGTCGCAGTTGCCCATTCCATTCTGGAGTGAAGTTGTGGCCTCTGCATGTTATACGTTGAACCGAGTCCTTACAGTCAAAAGGCACAACAAGTCCTGCTATGAGCTTCTTCACAAACGGAAACCAGATTTGTCATATCTTGAACCGTTTGGAGCTCCGTGCACAATAATCGATCCTAATGGAAAGTTTGGGGCAAAAGCAATTGAGGGATACTTTCTTGGGTATGCCACCCCGAACTTAAGAGTCTGGAATCTAGAGACTAAAAGGGTCGATGAATGGTCTGAAGTCAGAGTACAACGGCACACATTGCCAGTCAAATGTCCTGGTCAGCCTTGGATGTTTGAGTACGATGAGTTTTTCAATTCGATCAATGTTGAAGCAGTTGAAGAAAATGTTGCGGCAAGGATGTTCTTCGAGAGTGACAACGCATCAGTTTCACCGGTGGTTCGTCCAATTCTTGTAAATCAAGAACCATCTTCAGTGAACAATAATGCTCTCGACAATGAGGATTTTCACGATGCTACCGAATTGAACGAATCTTCAGAGGATGATGAATTTCTCGATGCAGATCAAGAGGCTCCAACAACAGCAGTTCATGGTACTTCAGAGGGTACACCTCCAGTGGACGCCCCTAGAACAACTGAAACTACTGCATCATCCTCTTCGTCAATTCCGGGTATTGAATTTGTTGTTGATCTCAATCTCAACAATCTGGGTACAAATAGTCCAGTTCGAGATAATCCAGAAACAAGGATTCATAATACCCATCCTCAACAAAACATCATCGGAAACGTGCAAAGTGGCGTTCAAACAAGAAACATCTTGCGAAACAACAACAATGCAGGCTTGTATGCAGCTATTCGAGAATCTGGTCAACAAAATGATTGGTCTTTCGTGTGTTATATCTCACAGGAAGAGCCAAGAACTTGGAAAGAAGCTTTGAAAGATAACTCTTGGGTTGAAGCAATGCAGGAAGAATTGCAACAATTCTAGAAGCTTGGTGACTGGGAACTCGTAGAGAAACCTGCTGGTTACAAGAAGATTGGTACCCGTTGGGTTTTCAAATGCAAAAAGGATGACCGTGGAGTAGTTATCCGAAACAAAGCAAGATTAGTAGTTCAAGGTTTTCGTTAGATTGAATGGATCATCTACAACGAAGTGTATGCACCTGTTGCACGTCTGGAAGCAATTCGGATCTTTCTGGCTTATGCCTCATTCAAAGGATTCAAGGTTTACCAGATGGACGACAAAAGTGCATTCTTACATGGTGTGGTAGAAGAAGAGGTGTATGTCGAACAACCTCCAGGTTTTGAAGATCCTATCCATCCCGATCGGGTTTGGTTGCTCAACAAAGCTCTCTATGGTCTACATCAAGCACCGCGAGCTTGGTACGCAACCTTATCTAATTATCTGCTGGAGAATGGTTTTCGCAGAGGTCTTATCGACTGTACTCTTTTCATCAAAGAACAAGATGGAGATCTTTTACTGGTGCAGGTATACGTTGATGATATTATATTTGGTTCTACTAATGATGTTTTGTGTAGGAATTTCGAGCGCATTATGCAGGATAAATTCGAGATGAGTGCTATGGGGAAATGACTTTCTTCTTGGGCCTATAGGCATCAGACTAAATATGTTGGTGACATCTTGAGCCAGTTCCAGATGTCTGATGCAATGCCCATCGGTACCCCATTGCAGCAAAATCATGGAATTAATCCAGACTTGAAGGGTGAAGCTGTTAGCCCCTCATACTACCGCACGATGATCGGATCTCTTATGTACCTCACAACATCAAGACCAGATATAATGTATCCAACGTGCCTGCTTGCCAGATATTAAGTCAACCCGAAGGCCTCGCATCTTGTAGCTGTCAAAAGGATTTTTTATTATTTGAAGGGTTGCCCTGACACCGGTGTATGGTACCCTAGGGATAATAACTTTGATTTGATCGCTTTCAGTGATTCTGATTTTGGCGGATGCAAAATCGACGGCAAATCCACAACGGCTGGATGTCAGTTTTTGGGAAATCGCCTAGTCACATGGCAGTGCAAGAAGCAGAATTGTGTCGCTACTTCAACATGCGAAGCTGAATACATTGCTACCTCAAGTTGTTGTTCCCAAGTCCTGTGGATCCAACAACAATTGCGCGACTACGGTTTTGAATTCCTAACTACCCCTATTTACGTTGATAATTCTGCTGCCTTACAGATCACTAGAAATCCTGTGCAGCATTCAAAGACCAAACACATCGAAATCAAATATCACTTCATACATGATTGCTTTGATAAAAGGCTAATCGATGTTGTTAAGGTCCACACCGATGACCAACGTGCCGACCTTTTTACCAAAGCATTTACAAATCAAGATTTGACTTTTTATTATTGGTAAACGGCATTAAGGTCAAGCAAGAGTAAAACCAACATCGGAAAATCATTTTTGTAAATACCTTTGTGTTTTAAATTTATCTTAGTTTGTTGATTTTAGGGGGAGTAAATCCAAAATTCGAAAATACAAAAACAACGAAAAATTTTAAAAACACAAAAACAATAGAAAAACAAAAATGAGTTTCCTGGCGAACAAAAGAGAAAATGATAGTACATCAGTGGTCTATCCAAACCTCTTTAAACCTAAACGGAAAAACGATAAGCAGCTCTATATAAGATGTATCGGTAGGCTCACAATCATTTTAAAGTGTGCAGGGTGATATAAACGTAAATCAACTGACGACCAGGTGGGAACCGCACATTGGCATATGGTCTTAGTACCGAAATTTCGTTTGAGAGATTGCCGAGGTTCTGAGTATTCGGTCTTTATGTTGTTTATCATCCGGGTATCATGGTTGTTTCTTTTACCGAAAAATAACGGGGACGCAAGTCTAGATCTCCCATGATACTATACATACGTGTACATACTGCATACGAGCTCAATAAGTGATAAACAATCACATGTCCCTCAAAATAAGTGATAAAATATCACATTTATCCGCGAGTCGAGTTCGTCTCTCTGCTGTACGAAAGTACTGACCTGTTCACGGACTTGCTCTTGTGCCCTCATGCATATGAAAATCAAGTTCCTCATCAATAAGTGATTCTATCACATAGGGCTTGTTTTCAAATCTAAATAAGTGAGTTTCTCACATCATATATGTTTAAACAGATGATAAACGGTATACTCACCGGTAAGATGAACTCTTGTGCATACCTTGATACGGGAATGTGTCGTGATGTGGATGAACATTGGTCGGTAAGTATAAATCATACCTTAACGTATCCCCTCGCCATGATTACATCTGATAAGTTGAGCTTGTGTGGACAACAATACCGATAATCGTTATAGGATGCTTATCTTAATGTGAACTAATTGAACAACAAGGGCGTTTTGGCGTGACCGTACTCTGATATGATTCCCTTACCCTCGAAACTCACAAAAAGAATGTCTGTAAATATTTATTTAATGCTTTCAGTTTCTGCATCTCTGTATATATTTATTTACTGCTTTCTGTCTTTACATTTGAAATATTCAAAAATTCCAAAAAGATTTTAGGTGTGTTTTAATATAAACTTTCTAAAAGCCAAAAAGATTTTATTTCTATCTTATTTTCGATTGTACGATGTTGGAGCTCGAGTCTTCGTTACCTGAAACCTGATTGAAAACCAAAGTGACTAAATCTTCATAAACTGTCAAAATTTGCAAGTTTTGAAAGTTAAAAACTAAAATTGACAAATTTGTTAAACTTTCAAACTGTCGGATGGTAGTTGATTGAGGTATGGTCATACGTGTGTTGTTTATTTATGTTAACTATATTCCAAGTAGATGTTCTCATTACGCGTTTAGATTTCTCGCATGTGCAGATGCTAAAGGCAAAGAGAACATGGTCGATGACAAGCTTCGGAATGAAGACACGACGTGAAAAGCACTCAAAAGATAAAGATGATCGAGTTGCCGCTGACCATCGTCAACACCACAAGGATCTTAAGTACTGAAGATCAAGACATTCACGAGCATAACTCAAGGGGGAGCTTATGTTAAGGGGGAGTTTGTCAACACACTTCCTACATGAAAAGGGGAGTTTGTTGATACACTTTCTGCCTTCAACACGTGAAGACTTTGAAGATCCTCCGACATAGAAGACATGAAAGACGAATCTTACGAGTAGCGTCCAGGGGGAGTTTGTTAGTACATATTTGTGGACGCGACTCGGCTTGACATGATACGGATTGAGCCACGACTTTCCTACATCGTGTGCTTCAACATCAAATGGTGGGCCAAGACATAAAGGACATTGAACTAGTCCTTGGGCTGAAAATAAAGTCGGCAAAACAAACACTTGGGCTCAAACAAAGTCGGCGAAACACAGTTGGGCTTCAACTATTTGGACCAAAGCCCACTTCGACGAAACGGTTTGGAAGTCAACGAAACAGACTTGTTTCGTCGACCATGATCCTGATTTGTCGCCTGTCTTTCGTTTCGTCGATGCTCATTTGGTTCCGTCGATGCTGCTGTGTTGCTGGTGCTATATAAAGACAGACACAAGTCAGAACTAGTTGGAGAGCACAGAGAGAACACACACGAGAAAACTAGAGAGAGTTTACAGAGCATATTTGTAAACATTGCATTGTAACTGTTTTTCAAGTATTAATACAAGGGTGTTAATCATTGAATCTTCGTGTCTTGTATCTCGTGTTTATCTTTGTCGTGTTCGATCTCGGTTTGCTATCTCGGTTGGATTCCGCACAACCGGGTTGGTTTGTACACAAGGATTAGGCGACTAGATCCTCCCCTAGCCGGACCAACAAGTAGTTGTATTTTGTCATTAAATGTCGTATTATGACGTTTATTGTCACTATTGTTCCGTAGTATCGCATAATTTTGCAGCACAGGCCGTGTCAGTGACATTCAGTATCGTGACGTTTACCATCTGTGAGTGACGTATTATTGAATATGTAAACAGAATGCATGGCCTGCCTCTTAAATGCACTAGAAATTGGGGTAGAAGCACCGCGCTTTGGCTAAAGCGAGGCGTTTAGGGTTTCAGCGTGAGACTTCTGCAACCTCGTAAAGAATATAACCTCGTATCAATGTCACATCACATTTTGTCTGCAAAAAGAACTCTAAACGCCGCGCTTTGCCCAAAGGGCAGCGCTTTGGGGGTGTGGAAATAAGGACAGGTGTGTGAATAACGTGGTCCTTTTTTTAATTCTTTTCTAGTGAATAGAACATTTAAGGTCCTTTTTTTATTCTTTTTTCTAGTGAAGAAAACATTTAAGTTTTGTATAGAGCAACACTCAAACTCTACCAATGGCTTTGTTATTTGTGTGATTTACAGGGTATGATTATTTTTGTTGCATATAATAATAATCTTGAGTTGAGCTCGAATATGCTATCATAACATTTCTTGTCTCATCCTTGTTCTAGGTGCATTTGATAAGGTTGTATTGTACAACTTAATGTGCAGTATTATACCAAGTGTTTTACTATCACATTGTAGTCAACCCTGTAATACACAAGTACCAATTCCTCCCAGTTACTATCAAAGTTAGTAAAATAAAAAAAAGTTTAACATGAAGATGTTTAAACATGTAAAGGTAAAGTAGGTTTAAAATAATATGCATCAGGTACATTTTAAAAGCACAACATAACATAGAAAATAATAATTACTTCCGATTCAAAACCCTTCAAATTTCCAAATTTACTTCTTCAGCTGATGCTCAAGGCTTTTGGTTAAGATGGACGTAGATTTTAGCGATTCTTTCAGCATACTTAAGCCCTGCAATGTAAAACATGGTATACAATAAACAAATTCTAAAATGAATAAATGGTAGAGAAATGAGCACAAAATAAATTTTGAACATCATACCTCTTTCAAACTAATGCTAACTTCATATCTCTCAATATCTTCTGGGGCAACTTCTAACTTTTTCAGAATATCAATAGATGAAGACAAAGATGATGGGGTTATGGTCAAGTCATCGGTCATCAAAAACATCCCAGATTGTTTTAGAAATCCTCCGTCTGTCCTTAGGTCTTTATATTCGAGTTCATCTGAACGCACTGGGACACCATTCAAAGGAAAAATCTGATTCTTGGAAGAATACTTCTGTCCAAAATGTGGTTGGAGCAACATATCTTTAATATTTTCTGATTTAAGATATTTTCCTACACTCATATTTGAAATACTTCTTAAAATATTATCCATACATCTACTAGTAAAAGCTCCTTTCGTCAATGTCCCGATTACTGTTCCTAATGGTAACGATAAAAAACCAAAAAGGAATTCAACAAAATCTTCTTTTGATTCGGCAAATAAAAGCTTTCCAGTAGATTTTTGCAAAGATAGTTCCACATGCATCTTTGAACTTGCTGATTCTTCTTTTATAATGAAATCATTGTGATGAAAAGTACTATCTTGCCAAGAAATAAATACATCTGTCTCGGGACAGATCTTAGAGAAAACAAAATACGTGAATGGGCGATGAGTTGAAAGAGCCAACTTTAAAAAATAAAGCATCTGCAAATACATGAAGATCAATCAACTTTTCGATATTCAGAAAGGGGTAGCGGCGCAACTTGTTGCTATTACGGAATGATTCAATACTCCATGCTGCTTGCACGTGACAGATTGTGCACGTGACAGATTGAATTAATCTCCTTATTTCATGGCTTTCAGTTTAGTTGTTAACGTTATTGTTTCTAGTTCAAATAAGTCCTAGTATTTTGTTTTTCAGTTTGTTTTGTTTCCCGTTGTAATGCTGGCTATATAAGTTCAGCTCTTGTTCTTGTTTCTAGTTCAAATAAGTCCGAGTATTTTCTTATTATTCACAAACGCAATAAGAAAAGCCTTGAGATTAATTCATTATTTGTTCTTCGTGAGTTTACTATTGCAATCTGATATCAACAGTGGTATCAGAGCCTGAGAGTGATCCTTATCAATCTTTTTTGAGTGTTACCCTTCAATGGCCGAACAAACAAGTACCTTACCCACTGCTCCTACTCCGATCCCTGTCTTCAAGGGAGAAGGGTATGAACATTGGAGTATTCGGTTGAAAACTATTTTAAAATCAAGAGAGCTCTGGGAATTGGTTGAGGAAGGAGTAAATCAGGCTGAAACTGATGTCAACAAACTGAAGAATCTCAAGAAAAGAGATGCTCATGCTATGGCCATCATCCAACAGGCTGTACATGATCAGCTTTTTTCTAGAATTGCTGCTGCTGAATCCGCTAAAGAGAGTTGGGAAATTCTAAAAATGGAGTATGAAGGTGATACTCAAGTAAAGGCTATTAAGCTGCAAGGACTCCGTAGGGATTTTGAGAACTTGTCCATGAAAGAAGGAGAGACTGTGAGAGAATACTTCTCTCACGGGTGATGGGGATAGTCAGTCAAAAGATGGCATATGGAGAAGTGATTTCTAATCAAACTGTGGTAGAAAAGATCATGAGGAGTTTGACTCCCAAGTTTGATTTTATTGTGCCATCCATTGAGGTATCTTTTGATTTGACTAAACTCTCACCAGTAAAATTGATGGGATCCTTGCAATCACAGGAGGAAAGACTTAATAGCAGATCTGCTGAAAAAACTGGGAAAAATGAAGAGCATGCCTTGCAGGTGATACAAGAAAGCAATCGACCAGGAAATTCACGTGGTAGAGGACGTGGAGGATTTAGAGGTCGTGGGAGAGGAAGATCATTTGATCGAAGCAAGGTGCCTCAATGCTACACTTGTAAGAAATATGGTCACATGTCTAAAGACTGTTGGTATAATGAAGATGCCGAGGTAAATGTTGCTGGAGATCCAGATGAGCAAAAAGAAGAGAACAACAATGAAGAGCAACATCTCTTCATGGCAGTTACGGGTCATTTTAATGAATCTTTTTCATTAATGTCTAAAACATGCCCTTCTCATGAGTCAAATAACCTATGGTTTCTTGATTCGGGTTGTTCCAATCATATGACTGGGTCCAGATCTAGTTTTGTAGAACTAGATGAAACGTTCAAGTTAAATGTTCAACTGGGAAACAAGAAGATTCTGGCGATTGAAGGAAAAGGAACTGTGAGGATCAACACGGGTTCAAACAGTCACAAACTTCTGAATGATGTGTATTATGCTCCTACCTTGGAGTACAATCTGTTGAGTGTGGGGCAACTTATGAGAAAGGGATATTCTCTACACTTTGAAGATGGAAACTGCACAATCAAAAACCATGGTATTGAATTAATGAAAATTCCTATTGCCACTAATAATATGTTTGTTCTAGATGCTACAAAAACCGTATCAAGCACTTCCAACTACAACACCTCAAACTCAGTGCAGCTGTGGCACAAGAGATACGGGCATATCAATTGGGATAACTTGAAGACTCTGTGTGATAAAGATATGGTGATTGGTATGCCAAGAATCAAAGGTTCTGGTGTCTGTGAAGGTTGTATTCTGGGCAAACAGATCCGTCAACCATTCAAGTCCACATCATGGAGAGCCACTAAGAAGTTGGAGCTGGTTCATGCTGATCTGTGCGGGCCTATGCAGGTACCTAGTCTTGGCCGTAGTCTGTATTACTTCCTGCTCATAGATGATGTGTCAAGGATGTGTTGGGTCTATTTCATTGAAAAAAAATCTGATGCCTTTGAAAAGTTTAAAATTTTTAAAGCATTAGTTGAAAAACAAAGTGAGTGTCCTATTAAAGTGTTAAGGACAGATAGAGGTGGAGAGTTTTGCTCAAAAGAATTTAACTCATGTTGTGAAGTACAGGGTATTAAAAGAGAACTTACAGAACCACACACTCCTCAACACAATGGAGTGGTGGAAAGAAAGAATAGAACGGTGATGGGAATGGCTAGGAGCATGTTAAAAGAAAGAAGTCTGCCAAACTATCTATGGGCTGAGGCAGTTGCCACCTCAGTTTATATCATTAACAGGTCCCCTACTACTACTGTGCAAGATAAAACTCCCTACCAGGTATGGTTCAATCCAAAACCAGATGTTACTAATTTGAAGATATTCGGTTGTGTTGCATATGGGCATGTCTTTGCACATGGAAGAAGAAAGCTGGATGACAGGTCAAATAAGATGATCTTTATTGGTTACTCATCAAATGGTACTGGTGTTAGACTGTTCAATCCAGTGACAAAGAAATTTGAAACAAGAAGGTTTGGTGACACTACCATAGTTGAAGATGCATCATGGAACTGGCAGGAGGTGCACAAGTCTGACAAACAAGTGTATGACAGGATGTATGCTGATCCGTTCCTAGAAGAAGTGATTGTTGACACTCAAACTATTAATCACAATGTTGATGTCTCAGCTGACACTCAAGGTCCAGCCTCACCTCAAGTGACAACACCACAAGCTGAAACAAGTCAAGTTCAATCCGGGGAAGGCTCAAGATCCTCATCAGCTCCGTTAAGAATCAGATCCGTTGCAGATCTGTATGCTAACACTCAAGAGATAGATGCTGTGGGCCCTGATCATTTAACATGTCAATTTGCTCTTAATGTTGTAGATCCTGTATGTTTTTCTGATGCAGTAAAGAAAGAAGAGTGGCAGGTTGCTATGAAGGAAGAACTTGAAGCAATTATCAAGAACAATACATGGCAGCTTGTTACTCTCCCGGATGGCAAGAATGTTGTTGGTCTCAAGTGGTTATTCAAAACAAAGATTGGAGCTGATGGGGAATTGATCAAGCACAAAGCCAGGCTAGTTGCTAAGGGATATTCTCAGAAATATGGAATAGACTATGAGGAAACGTTTGCTCCAGTTGCAAGATTTGAAACAATCAGGCTGGTTATAGCTATTGCTGCTCTTAGAGGTTGGATTTTACATCAACTGGATGTGAAGTCTGCCTTTCTGAACGGTGATTTGGAGGAAGAAATATATGTTGAACAACCTGAAGGTTTTCAAGTTAAAGGTGAAGAAAGTAAAGTGTACAGATTTCATAAGGCTTTATATGGGTTGAAGCAGGCTCCCAGGTCTTGGTACTCAAAGATAGATAGTTATTTCAGTAGCAACGGTTATATTAGAAGCCCAAATGAGCCAACACTTTATGTTAAAACAAATGCTCTTGGTATCATCTATGTATGCCTTTTTGTAGATGACATCATATGCACAAGCTCAAGTGGGTCGATGATTGCTGAATTCAAGGTTGGGATGAAGAAAGTGTTCGAGATGACTGATTTGGGGCAACTGCAATATTTTCTGGGCTTAGAGATCAAACAAACTCAGGAGGGCGTATTTCTCTCTCAAGAAAAATATGCTCTCAATCTAATCTCTATGTTTCGAATGACAGGTTGCAAATTAGATGATATTCCAATGAGTCCGTATGAAAAATTTCAGGTTGATGATGGTGAGGACAAGGTTGAGGAAACAAGATATAGAAGTTTAGTGGGTGGTCTGATGTATCTAACTCATACTCGACCAGATTTGTCCTATGCTGTGGGAGTCTTGTCTCGGTTCATGCAGTCTCCTTCAAAAACACATACTGGTGCAGCTAAGAAGATCTTAAGATACATTGCAGCAACTTGTCATTTTGGAATTTGGTATAAAAGAGGAACTAAAGTGGAGTTGTTTGGATATACTGATAGTGACTGGGCAGCATGCATTGATGATAGAAAAGTGTGAGTGGTTATGTGTTTTCAATCGGTAATGGAGTCATTTCCTGGTGTTCAAAGAATCGAGCACTGAGGCAGAATATATATCAGCCACCAGTGCAGCATGTCAATGTATCTGGCTTAGTAGAATCTTGCAAGACTTGGGCATAAAACAAGAAAATGCAACTACAATATGGTGTGACAGTTAGTCTGCAATTAATTTGTCCAGAAATCTAGTTACACATAGCAAGGCCAAGCATATTGAATTAAAATATCATTTCATAAGAGACATGGTAAATCAAGAGAAGGTGAGTCTTAGGTTTTGCAACACAAGAGAACAGATTGCGGATTGTATGACAAAAGCCTTGGCTCGTGAGAAGTTTGTGATTCTTCGGTTTCAGTTGGGAGTGCAGGAGTTTGAATCAAGGGGAGGTATTACGGAATGATTCAATACTCCATGCTGCTTGCACGTGACAGATTGTGCACGTGACAGATTGAATTAATCTCCTTATTTCATGGCTTTCAGTTTAGTTGTTAACGTTATTGTTTCTAGTTCAAATAAGTCCGAGTATTTTGTTTTTCAGTTTGTTTCCCGTTGTAATGCTGGCTATATAAGTGCAGCTCTTGTTCTTGTTTTATTATTCACAAACGCAATAAGAAAAGCCTTGAGATTAATTCATTATTTGTTCTTCGTGAGTTTACTATTGCAATCTGATATCAACAGATGCTCGGTTACCTGCGTTAATGATGTAACTCGGCCAGTTCACATATATAATTAGAATACTAAAAAAAACACATATATCAAAAACATAAATGGAACATAGTAAATAAAGTAGACACCAAAGATTTAATGGTTTAGTGGTGTGGTGTTTGTTGTTAATGAATCCCTCCCTGCTTTGTGTTATGTGATAGCGACTGAGTTGTTTGTTTTACTGACACTTCTTCCTTGTAGTGTATATAACGTGTGTCAGTGTGTATGTAGGTCCCTCTCGGAGGATGACGAACCTAAACCTTGTTATACTAACACACTAGCAAGTGCGGAATCCAAGCTAGTATGCAAACCGAGTTGAAGCAAGCACAAACACAAGACACACAAAGTTCACAGATTAACACCACTTGTATTAATGCGAATGAAAGGTTCCGGTTACAAGCTCAATGTTTACAAATCCGTTTTGCAAACTCTCTAGTGTGTGTGTGTGTGTTTCGGACAGAATGCTCTCACTATCTCTCTATCTTTCTGTGTGCATCTGTCTATCTAGTCTCTATTGAACACACAATGCATGGGTATATATATACCCAGCACAGCAGGTCTGGTCGAAGGATCAGAATTACTGATCGAAAGATCAGATGGCTATCGAAGGATTCACAGGGACCTCGAAGGATAATCTATCGAGGTCCATCAATCGAAGGTCCATCTTTCGAGCTCATCGAAGGATCAACATTATCCTTCGATGACCTATCCTTCGACACAGACAATACAACCAATTTACTAACTGTTTGGCCAAGTCAAACCAGGAGGATGGTTGACTTGGTCAAACTTACATGACTATGAGGACATCGTTTACATCGTGACCGAATACAGACAAAGTACAGACACAAGTGCACCAACAAACTGCCCCTTGGCTGTAGCTTTGTCTCGATCTTCAATGGTTGTAGATTCGTCTCGATCTTGATCATCTTTGATCTTCGTGTCTTCAAGACTCTAATGTCCTTTCAAGTCTTCAATGTCGGAGGATCTTCAAAGTCTTCACGTCTTGAAAGTCGAAAGTGTATCAACAAACTACCCGTATCATGTAGGAAGTGTGTTGACAAACTCCCCCTTAACATAAGCTCCCCCTTGAGTTATGCTCGTGAAAGACTTGATCTTCAATGCTTGAGATCCTTGTGGTGTTGATGATGGTCAGCGGCAACTCGATCATCTTCATCTTTTGAGCGCCTTCACGTCGTGTCTTCATTCTGAAGCTTTGTCATTGACCATGTTCTCCTTGCCTTTAGAATCTGCACATGCAAGAAATCTAAACGCGTAATGAGAACAACTGCTTGGAATATAGTTCGTATAAACAAATGACACACGTATGACCATGTCATAATCAAACACCGTCCGACAGTTTGAAAGTTTAATAAAATTTATCAATTTCAGTTTTCAACTTTCAAAAATCTTGCAAATTTCGACCGCTTATGAATTTTTAGTCAATTTCGGTTTTCGTTCAGGTTTCAGGCAACGAAGACTCGAGTTCCAACATCATACGATCGAAAATAAAATAGAAACAAAATCGTTTTGGCTTTTATAAAGTTTATATTAAAACAAACTTAAAATCTTTTTGGTATTTTTGAATTTTCAAATGTAAAGACTAAAAGCAGTAAATAAATATATTTACAGACATTCTTTTTGCGAGTTTCGAGGGTAAGAGAATCATATCAGTGTACGGTCATGCCAAAACACTCTTGTTGTTCAGTTAGTTAACATTAAGATAAGCATCCTATAACAATTATCGGTATTGTTGTCCACTTAAGCTCAACTTATCAGATGTAATCATGGCGTGGGGATACGTTAAAGTATGATTTATACTTACCAACCGGTGTTCATCCACATCACGACACATTCCCGTATCAAGGTATGCACCAGGGTTCATCTTACCGGTGAGTATACCGATTATCATCTGTTTGACCGTATATGATGTGAGATTCTCACTTATTTTGATTTGAAAACAAGCCCTATGTGACATAATCACTTATTGATGAGGAACTTGATTTTCATATGCATGAGGGTACAGGAGCAAGTCCGTGAACAGGTCAGTACTTCCGTACAGCAGAGAGACGAACTTGACTCCCGGATAAATGTGATATTTTATCACTTATTTGATTGGACATGTGATTGTTGATCACTTATTGAGGTCGAATGCAGTATGTATTATGTACACGTATGTATAGTATCATGGAAGATCTAGACTTGCGTCCCCGTTATTTTTCGGTAAATGAAACAACCATGATACCCAGATGATAAGCAGCATAAAGACCGAATATCTCAGAACCTTGGCAATCTATCAAACGAAATTTCGGTACTAAGACCATATGCCAATGAATGGTTCCCACATGGTCTTCAGTCGGTTTAAGATTTATATCACCCTTCACACATTAAAATGATTGGGAGCCTACCGATACATCTTATATAGAGCTGCTTATCGTTTTTCATTTAAGGTTTAAAGAGGTTTGGATAGACCACTGATGTACTATCATTTTCTCTTTTGCTCGCCAGGAAACTCATTTTTGTTTTTCTATTGTTTTTGTGTTTTTGAAATTTTTCGATGTTTTTGGATTTTTCAAATTTTTGGATTTACTCCCCCTAAAATCAATAAACTAAGACAAATTTAAAACACAAAGGTATTTACAAAAATGATTTTCCGATGTTGGTTTTACTCTGGCTTGACCTTAATGCCGTTTACCAATAATAAAAAGTCAAATCTTGATTTGTCAAATGCTTTGGTAAAAAGGTCGGCACGTTGGTCATCGGTGTGGACCTTAACAACATCGATTAGCCTTTTCTCAAGGCAATCACGTATGAAGTGATATTTGATTTCGATGTGTTTGGTCTTTGAATGTTGCACAGGATTCCTAGTGATCTGTAAAGCAGCAGAATTATCAACGTAAATAGGAGTAGTTAGGAATTCAAAACCGTAGTCCCGCAATTGTTGTTGAATCCAAAGAACTTGGGAGCAACAACTGGAGGCAGCAATGTATTCAGCTTCGCATGTTGATGTAGCGACGCACGTCTGCTTCTTGCACTGCCATGTGACTAGGCGATTTCCTAAAAACTGACATCCAGCCGTTGTGGATTTACCGTCGATTTTGCATCCGCAAAATCAGATTCACTGAACGCTACCAGTTCAAAGTTATTATCCCTAGGGTACCATAGATCGGTGTCAGGGTAACCCTTCAAATAACGAAAAATCCTTTTTACAGCTGCAAGATGTGAGGCCTTCGGATTGACTTGGTATCTGGCAAGCAGGCACGTTGGGTACATTATATATGGCCTTGATGCTGTGAGGTACATAAGAGATCCGATCATAGCGCGGTAGTATGAGGGACTAACAACTTCACCTTCAAGTCTGGAGTAATTCCGTGATTTGTCGGCAATGGGGTACCAATGGGCGTTGCATCAGAC
This sequence comes from Helianthus annuus, assembly GCF_002127325.2. Lineage (NCBI taxonomy): Eukaryota > Viridiplantae > Streptophyta > Magnoliopsida > Asterales > Asteraceae > Helianthus > Helianthus annuus. Next base: position 17,882,165 of record NC_035441.2, on the reverse strand, counting down.
ATCTAGAAACGGTTCAAGATGTCACCAACATATTTAGTCTGATGGATGAATATCCCAGACGCCGTTTGTTGCACTTGTAGGCCCAAGAAGAAATTCATTTCTCCCATAGCACTCATCTCGAACTTATCCTGTATAATGCGCTCGAAATTCCTACACAAGACATCATTAGTAGAACCAAAAATAATATCATCAACGTATACCTGTGCCAGTAGAAGATCTCCGTCTTGTTCTTTGATGAAGAGAGTACAGTCGATAAGACCCTTTCGAAAACCATTCTCCAGCAGATAGTTAGATAGGGTTGCATACCAAGCTCGCGGTGCTTGATGAAGACCATATAGAGCTTTGTTAAGCAACCAAACCCGATCGGGATGGATTGGATCTTCAAAACCTGGAGGTTGTTCGACGTACACCTCTTCTTCAACCACACCATGTAAGAATGCACTTTTCACGTCCATCTGATAAACCTTGAATCCTTTGAAGGATGCGTAGGCTAGAAATATTCGAATTGCTTCAAGACGTGCCACTGGTGCATATACTTCGTTGTAGTCGATCCCTTCTATCTGACGAAAACCTTGAACGACTAAACGTGCTTTGTTTCGGATAACAACTCCGCGGTCATCCTTTTTGCATTTGAAAACCCAACGGGTGCCAATCTTCTTGTATCCAGCAGGTTTCTCTATGAGTTTCCAAACACCCAGCTTCTGGAACTGTTGCAATTCTTCCTGCATGGCTTCCACCCAAGAGTTATCTTTCATGGCTTCATTCCAAGTTCTTGGCTCTTCCTGTGAAACATAACATGCGAAAGACCAATCGTTTTGTTGCCCGGATTCTCTAATGGCTGCATACAGGCCTGCATTGTTGTTGTTCCGCAACATGTTTCTTGTTTGAATGCCACTTTGCACATTTCCTATGATGTTTTCTTGAGGATGGGTATTATGAATCCTTGTTTCAGGATTTTCTCTAACTGGAACATTGATACCCAGGTTGTTGAGATTAAGATCAAAAACTAAATCAAGGCCCGGAATTGACGAAGAGGATGATGCAGTAGCCTCAGCTGTTCTGTGGGCATCCACTGGAGGAGTACCCTCTGAAGTACCATGAACTGCTGTTGTAGGGGCTTCTTGATCTGCATCTAGAAATTCATCATCCTCTGAAGATTCGTTCAATTCGTTTGCATCATGAAAATCCTCATTGTTGAGAGTATTATTGTTCACCGAAGAAGATGGTTCTTGATTAACAAGAACTGGACGAACCACCGGTGAAACTGTTGCATTATCACTCTCGAAAAACATCTTTGCCGCAGCATTTTCTTCAACGGCTTCAACATTGATCGAATTGAAAAAGTCATCGTACTCAAACATCCAAGGCTGACCAGGACATTTGACTGGCAAGGTGTGCCTTTGTACTCTGACCTCAGACCATTCTTCGACCCTTTTTGTTTGTAGATTCCAGACACGTAAGTTAGGGGTGGCATACCCAAGAAAGTATCCCTCAATTGCTTTTGCCCCAAACTTTCCATTAGGATCGATCATTGTGCAAGGAGCTCCAAACGGTTCAAGATAAGACAAATCTGGTTTCCGTTTGTTGATAAGCTCAAAGTAGGTCTTGTTGTGCCTTTTGACTGTAAGGACTCGGTTCAATGTATAACATGCAGAGGCCACAGCTTCAGTCCAGAAAGGAATGGGCAACTGCGACTCTACCAACATTGTCCTAGCAGTCTCGATCAATGTGCGGTTCTTACGTTCAGCGACCCCATTTTGCTGAGGAGTATAAGCTGCACTAAACTCATGAAGAATACCTTTTGAAGTGCAAAACTCCGCCATGGCATGATTCTTAAATTCAGTACCATTGTCGCTACGTATCCGCCTAACCTTTAACTTATACAAATTCTCAATCTGAATGATTAAGTTTTTGATAATTCCAAAGGTTTCACTCTTATGAGCCATGAACGCCACCCAAGAAAATCTTGAATATTTATCAGTAATCACGAGACAGTATTGATCACCCCGAATACTTTTGTGCTTAACAGGACCGAACAAATCCATGTGCAAACGTTCAAGGGGAACTGCCACCGTGTTGATCTTCTTTGTAGGGTGCTTCTTCTTCGTTTGCTTACCCTTTTGGCACGAAACACAGACGTCTTGAAGATGGAAATTTTTGAGAGGAACACCATTCACCAATTCATTTGAAACCAAATGATTCATTTTACGTAAGTGAATGTGACCCATACGTCTATGCCAAGAGATAGAGTCTTTTTCTGTGGCTTTGGAAACGAAACATGTTGCTTGTGCAGACGTAGTAATAGCCTGGCTCATATCAAGGACGTACAAATCATTTATCCTTGGAGCAGACAAGAGAATCCATTCTTTTGGAATTTTGAAGCCGGGTTTCAGCACATAACATCCATTAGCATCAAAGTGTACTGAGAATTGCTTGTCACAAATTTGAGAAACACTAAGAAGATTGTGATCAAGTTGTTGCACAAAGTTGATCTTGTCAAAGCTGACAATCCCGTTGGATATCATTTCTTCACCCGTTATATATCCACCTTTATCTCCAGCAAAAGCAACATAACCTCCTCTAATAGATTTGACGTCGTAGAGAAGCTTCATGTCGCCTGTCATCTGCCTGGATGCCCCACTATCAACAATCCAGTGACTACTGATAGTTCCTCCTGGAACACCCTTCACATGAACTCAAATGATTAGTTGGAGATGGGGACCCAAGCCATTGTGGTCTTGGGTCTTCCATTTTCATCAATAACAATAACCTCTTGTCTTTGATGATTGGTGAATTGTGATGGTCCCCCTGATCTGGTAACCGTTTTTGGTTTCCAAGCCTGTTTTGTTTCACCAGTATTATTCTTTAAAATTCTAACTTCTTTGTTGTTGGAAGTTTTTGAATTATCTGGTTTTACAGAAACAGATTGTTTTTGAACCACATCGGTTTTAATTGCTTTTTCAATTTTCTTGACCTGTTGTCGTTTCTGTTTCTTTTCCCTTTCTTTTACAAGGCGGGGATCTGGTTTTGCAGAAACAGATCGCTTCCGGTCAGTTTGGTCACGGGGAACATCAACCTTTTCTTTTTGCTTATGAAGATATGGGCAATTTCGAATTATATGCCCAAGTGTTCCACACTCAAAACATGATCTTCGTTCAACAAACCCCGAAGTATCATGTGATTGTCTAGCCGATGATGATGAACTTTGTGAACTCGAGGTACTAGGTTTTGAACTATTCAGTTCACCTCTTTTCTGAACAGTCGCTTTCTTGACAAAATATAAGTTAGATTGGTTTTCAAACTTTTCAATTTTGTCTGTTCCCGTCGATTTCACAAAGCTAACATTTTTCTTCTTCTTTTGATTCGGCTTCTTTTGTACTTGAGCCGGTGTTTTTCCTTTTGGCTTGGTGAGATTTTGCTGTTTTGGCACTGTTGGTAATTTCTTGTTGCCAAATTGTTTTCGAACTTCGGCCTTGGGAATAGGAGGCACTGTGTAACTGTAACATGTGGTCCTGTCTTTCCCAAAAACTTACTAGTCGAATTTTCAAAGACTTTGCTGATTAAGGATTGATTAACATTCTTAATAGGAAAATCTTTGTCTGAGTAAATTTTATCATCCCCAACCAACGTGTACAGCAAATTCTCACTCTCCGACTCCTTCTCAAAAGAGGATTCAATCGCAACAGTCTTAGCGGGTTTTGCAGGAGGATCACATAGAATGTAATTCTCGAGAGGTATGTCCTCATCTTTTACTACCGCATCAGACTTTGTTGTGACAGCATCATCAGATTCATCATCAGAAGAGTCAACATCCTCAATAATGACAGGAGGATCCTGATTCAGTTCAGCAGAAGACACACATGTATCTGCTGACACTTCTGAATCTGAGGATACTTCTTTCTTGTATCCGAGTCCTGTGGCAAACTCCTTCACATCTAGAGGAACAGATCGTTCAAAGAACACTCTATCCTCCTCATCCGGCATGGCATCATAATTGTGTCTAACTGGTGGTGGACATTTTTTATAGCCTATGCATGTGACATCCCGCTTCTCTTTCTGAACGTCAATGATGTGATCCAACACATAGCTAGAGCTCAAATAACTGTCTAGCTTCAGTTGAATCGCATCACTTTCGGTTTTCACACAAGCCATCTCTTTTTGCATAATCTCAAGACGAGATATATACAAATTAATATCAGTTTGTTTTCTTGAAACCATTTTTGTCAGTTCTGTTTTATCTTTCTTTAATGTTTCAATTACTGACTTAAATTCCTTTTCATGGTTTTCGTAAAACATGTTGGCTTCTGTGCATTTGGAAAGATCCACAGTCAACTTCTGGTTGTGGATGAATGTCACATCATATTTCTCCTGCAAAGCCTCGTGTTTGCTTTGCAATTCACACCACTTAGCACTCAAGGAACCATGTGTGTCTTGCAAGTCAAACAAACTAGCTTGTAAAGCATCATGTTTGCCTTGCAACTCAGACATGTTTGCCTCTAAATCAGCACATTTAACCTGTAAACTATCACAGTTATCACAATTAAGAGCAGTGGGTTCATCGACACATACCTGACTAGAAGAACTGTCGACATTAGCCATAAAGGCTGAATGGAGAGAAGACGAAGCATAAGCAGCTTGATCCACCAAAATAGATCTTCTATCAGTTCTTGCTGCAGCTTCCTCCAACATCTCATCAATATCAGCATCAACCGAAGCACTAGATGTCTCACCCACATGAACATCACCTGGACTCGAGGATTCTTCATCTGAACTCCTGCTATAACCGGAGAAGTCTTCATCCTCAGAAGATTCACCACCATTGGCGGAAGATTCTCCACCACTGATGTGAACTTGATCCTCCACAACCTTAGCAAAACAAGCTGTTCCATCAGGAGCATCACTACTCAGCTGAATTGACCAATCACAGCCTTCATCAACTTGAACCACAAGTGCCTGATTGGCATTTGATGGTCCCGCTTGATTTTGGTTGTTAACCGGTACCAATGTACGCTCATTGTTCCTTGCTTGGTTCTGATTTGCCCGGTTGCCTTGACCTCTGAAGGGATTTTGATTCCCATGTTGAGATGGCCTCGTACATTCTCGTTTGAAGTGGCCACGTTCTCCACAATTAAAGCACTTTACAGCCTGTTTATCGAACCCATACTTGGTGTCTTTCTTGCTTTCCAAGCTGGTTCTGCCAGTTCTCTCCATGAAATCCTTTGCACGTCTAACAGCACTGGCAAAGGCCCATTTAATATCCATCATCTCCATCTCCTCTTTATCAATCTGCTGATAGTCTTCTTGTGTCAGATTAATGTTACCAATCTGACCTTCAACTAGCCCGCAGTAAGCACTCACTAAAGTGTTAAGTAGCTCCATGTGTTCTTTTGCTACTTCAACACTGACTTTTGAAAAGCTTGAGGTGTTGAGCCGTACTATTTCTGGCTTTGATTGTTGACCAGCAGATGATGTACCTCCATAACATGCTTGAGCAGGAGGAGGTGGTTGTATTGGATTTCCATACATATCTGTGGTAGGAGGTGGCTTAACAGGAACTTGTACGGTATTGCCATACATATCTGTGCTTGTGACAAAAGCTGTCTGCAGTGGAGCATGTGAACCAGGGTTGCTTGGCACAATGGATCTTGCAGAGGAAGTACTTGAAGTTCCATAATACATTTCCGGATTCTGAGGCACTGGAACTCTTTTTGCTTTCAAGGTTTCTTCCTGATCCTTGTTTTCCAAGAGCTGCACGAAGTCGTTGATATTTGTAGTAGCCATAACCCCATTATACTTCAAAATCTCCAAGAAACTGTTCCGTTGGGGTGGCAGTGCATCAGCAAACTTCTTCACCACTTCTGTTTGAGTTGTTGCTACACCAAAATTGTTCAACTCAGTAAGCAAATGATAAAACCGGCTTGTCATGTCTCCCAAAGACTCCTTATCTAAGCATGCGAAACCGTCAAATTCCTTCTTGAGGAGATCATGACGCAATTGGCGTGTTGCTTCATTCCCTACTCCTCTGGTTTTCAAACCGTCCCACAACTTCTTCGTAGTCTTGAAGCTGACAAACTGATGATAAATGTCTTTGCTTAACGCCTGAGTGAGAATGGCGTATGCTTTCTTTTCCAGATCATATGTTTTCTTCTGATCCTCTGGAAGATCGGCAAAAGTAGTAGTCGACGAAGCAGCAACTTCTATAGCTTGATCGAAGTCTGTGGTGAAACGTATCCACAGCTCTGTATTTTGGCCAAGAACATATGTACGGAAACGATCAGCCCAACCCGGATACTCGTTTAAGTGCATCAACTTCGGAGGTCGATTCAAACTTCTTGTTTCGCTTTCGCTTAAGAGAATACTTTGAATACTTGGAGTTTGATTCGATACTAATGCCCATTGATTTGTTTGTGAAGATGTCGACACTGAAGACTCGGCCCATGAAGATGATAGACTAGTACTTGTGTACTTTCCACTATCGGGAGCCGGTGTACCCCACCATGAGGGAGTGGAACCTGAACTTGTATATTTTCCACTGTCTGGAGCCGGATTTCCCCACCAACTCGGATTCATTTTTGATAAGAAAAATAAATTCTATATGAATAACCCGAAAGATGATAATAGCCGAAGGATCCAAGCCCGAAGGATCTGAAAAACACAAACTTGTTAAAAACAAACAGACCACAACCGAAGGATCAACACTTGTTCGAAGGATCAACAGTGTTCGAAAGATCACTGTTGAATCTCGAACAATGGTTTCGAAAGATTCACAAATTCGAAAGATTCACAATTTGACAGATCCTTATCTTTCGAATGTATATCCCTATCTTTCGAAGAACTATCCTTCGAATAGATTCCCTGGAACGAAGGATAAGTCTTTGACTTCGAAGGATGGGTCGAAAGATGGTTATCTGTCGAACCTTCCTTAGTCGAAAGATAATCTTTCGATGTCGAAGGATATCCTTCGATCTCAACTGACACACTGACACGGATGTGACAGGTTGGTGAAAAGGTGATGGGTTGGTAGAGTCAACTTTCGGCAAAGGGGATGGTCAGACTGTACCTTCTCTACCAACTCAGATTTTCAAACAAAATATTACCCAAAATGGACAACCTTATCCAGAAACCGGTCACCGGAAATATGACCGAAATTTGGCCGGAAATCACCAAATCTCTTAAAAACAAGTTTTAAGTTACCCAACCCGACTTTGAACACACCCGAAAGGTTTAGAACACGTTTTTATGTCAAGAACTCCAAGAAAAACACTAAAAACGGGTGCTAAACCAAGTGTCCAAACACACCAAGACTTGAACAAACCCGGTTTTAAACAAGGTAAAGAGCCAAGCTCTGATACCACTTGTAGGTCCCTCTCGGAGGATGACGAACCTAAACCTTGTTATACTAACACACTAGCAAGTGCGGAATCCAAGCTAGTATGCAAACCGAGTTGAAGCAAGCACAAACACAAGACACACAAAGTTCACCGATTAACACCACTTGTATTAATGCGAATAAAAGGTTCCGGTTACAAGCTCAATGTTTACAAATCCGATTTGCAAACTCTCTATTGTGTGTGTGTGTTTCGGACAGAATGCTCTCACTATCTCTCTATCCTTCTGTGTGCATCTGTCTATCTAGTCTCTATTGAACACACAATGCATGGGTATATATATACCCAGCACAGCAGGTCTGGTCGAAGGATCAGAATTACTGATCGAAAGGTCATTTTTCGATCAGATGGCTATCGAAGGATTCACAGGGACCTCGAAGGATAATCTATCGAGGTCCATCAATCGAAGGTCCATCTTTCGAGCTCATCGAAGGATCAACATTATCCTTCGATGACCTATCCTTCGACACAGACAATACAACCAATTTACTAACTGTTTGGCCAAGTCAAACCAGGAGGATGGTTGACTTGGTCAAACTTACATGACTATCAGGACATCGTTTACATCGTGACCGAATACAGACAAAGTACAGACACAAGTGCACCAACAGTGTATGTAAACAATGAGCAATCAACTTTTACCTGATAGGAAGACATCTGTAAATTTCTCTCCTCTAGATGGCTCATGTCAGTGATTCCAAGATCAGTGAGCAAACGAATGCTACTTGCCATGTTATAAGGTTCCACACAAAGATCATCAGTGACAATAAAAGTTGCAGAATCAGAAACAAAAACACCGCTGTCAACACCACTATTAAAACTCCATACCCAAATATCGAAAAACATCCGGTTTTCATAAACACTGGAATACCAATATGACTCTTCGAGCCTCATGTAACAGCTTGGACAACGTTCGGTTTATCTATCAAAGACACGTTATTACAACTCAATAACTTACCATAACTAGAGCAACGTCTGTTATCACAGTAATGGCTAGGCTTAGTGTCGTCTATTTTCAGCCTTAGAAGTCTGCAGTGATCATATGACTAACTTCTGGGGTTAAGAAGCATAGATTTGCATTCTGTGGATAGATAACGCTCAGGTAAATCCTTGAGACTATGGTACAGATTGTTAAAGCTCCCAAGACACTCAAACTTTTTATCATCATGTGTCCCCAAGAGCCTGGCAATTGTTCCCATGGGCAATGTAACGTAGCTGAACAAAATATCAACAAAACTGTAATCGACTTCAGCGCATACAACTCTCTTATTAACTTTATCTACTATTACTTTTATCGAGATTTTATCTTCGTCTTCCGTTGTGTCAGCCATGATTCTAGAACCCTCCGGACGAAGAGATAAATGTGTAGGAAGATGGTATTTTCGGGTGAAAGTATGCAATTGTTTGGTATATATTTAAACTGGTTGTGAGGTAATTGAAAAGGCTTTCATTAAGCCGTATTTAATGGTAATTGCATTCTCAAGCTTTATGGGAAGTGGTATGATACGTTGAAACTTGTAGGCCAACCTCTTGGTTTTAATTCAAGTCATGACCAAAAGAACTTCTCATGTGAATGACGTTCCATTAAAATGTTCTTTACATTATATTTTTAGTAAAAACACTTGCATCAGAAATACCCTGTTGATTTTAGTCACTTTAGTATTCGGACAATTAAATATTGTTTTACCAAAATATGGTTCTTGTTTGAGAATAAAATATAGAATCCAACCATAAAATTACATGTGTTGGAGGATAAAATTTTGAACCGTCTATTTCTTTTGACGATAATAAAAGTTATAACTTGTGAATTTAATAATAAATACAAACGTTTACATCTTAGAAATCCAAAGCTCAAATGCTAGAAATGTTCTAGAATTTGATGTCAAGGGAAAACGAGACAATGGAACTCCGACCAACAAAATTCCAAACGAACGTTCACAATATGCAATTGTAGGAACCGTGTTCACGTAATGACAAATAAAATAACAATTTTTTTACTACTAATTACAATACAAAGAAATAAAGAAAGCAAAATTACAGTACAATTAAAACTAAAATAAAATAAAATACAAGAACTTAGATGAAGAAGAAGGCTGAGACACGTGTTCAACACGCTTCCCTTAAAACAAATTGAGTCTCCCAATAGTACTCGTTTTGTTTCTCAGGGTACAACAGCCGAAACAGCGTACTGCCGGAGATAGCCTACAACCCGAAGGTTACCTTGAAACTTGCAGGAAGAAGATAATCAGAAGTGTGCACAAAATTGTTTGCATATAGCTGTTGTTGCTAGTGTGTTTCTTTAATGGTGGTGATGTTGTATTTATACAATCTTCATCGAAACGGTCAAAAGAATTAATAGAGAGGTTTAAATTGCATTAAACGTCTTTAATGCAATTTAATACGTCATTTAATTCTCAGTCAATGACCGTTACTTCGTCAGTTTCGAAGCTGAACTGTAACTGCACAAACATTCAATGCTGAAAGCTTCTGCGCGCGCGCGCAAGACACACTGGTGCGCGCGCGTCCTTGCGCGTGCAGGTCTGCACGCTCATGTGCGGTGCATCCAACTGGCTCACTGCCATGCGCGCATGCGCCACCCTGACTTAGGACCATGCGCGCGTGCGCCACGTCACATGTGAGCCTCTACGAGCACGCCACACAGTCGCGCCGTATTGGCTCACTCTGGTGCGCCGCGCATGCACAACCAGGACCCGTGCACCATGCGCAACCACGCGTCTTCGTGCCACTAGTACTCGAACGCGGACTGCCACGTCACGCGCGTCGAACCCGCACGCTACTCGGTCCTTGCAGCCCCTGTGATCAACCACGCGCACGTGGTCAAAAATACAAAGGCGGCTTTCAAGCGGGAGAAGTGCAAAGTGCGCCATCAAAGCGCCACATTACGCCTCATCGCCCACGCCAGGCGCGCGCGCAAGCAAGCATCTGCAAGTGCGAGTGCGAGTTAGGGTGCTCCGCACCCTTCGCAAGGACACTAGTGTGTGCTTCCATGAAACAATAAGGATGGAGAGTTCCACCTTAAATACCCATTTAAGTTCCATCTCTCCTCCGATGTGGGACAACGTGCTACTTTCCCTTTTGTTTCAGCATTCAATGTTTCAAACACCCATGTTTGAGCATCGAAATCTCATTCATCTTAGCTCCATTTTGGATGTGGTTTAGTTCGTTGCGAAGCTCTTGCAACATAGAACATAAACCCACAAATAAATACATAAAACCCGCTCATTTTATTATATTTATTTCTAGTCCAAAATAGGAAAAAACCATTTTCCTATATTTATGAAAATGTTATTTTCACCTATTTTTCCAACAGTCACCCACATGAAAAATGTTATTTTCATCAAATTTCCAACAATCCCCCACATGTATGGAAATGGATCTTTTCCTTACAATTTTCAACGATAAACTTCGACAGTTGAGTATTGCAAGATTGGTAGGTTCTCACCTTTGAACCTTCTTTTGTGAAGCGCACTTAGCTTACTAGCGGTGTGTAGACGCGATGTCCTTGAACATATCCCCATTTGTGTAAACGACAATACACTTCACACAATACTCTCCCTGGTTTGGCCAACTCCTCATTGTCGTGGTCCTGGAACACTAGCCTGGTTCTGCGAGAGCTCTAGGATTTGCGCACCCCACAAATCCATTTGAAGCGACCCCACTTCTCTCTAACATAGGTAATTCCTCTGAATCATTAAAAGCATCATGGTTATTTGATTTCCCAAAATCGTTAACCTTAATATGCTTAGCCTCACTTCGGTGTCACTATTTGGAATGGACTAGGAAGTATATAACTCCCTTTTATGTTGTTTGGGGTACTGCCCCACAGTGACTCCGTTTTGGTAATATGATTAAGTTGTCCTATTGAACTTAGATCTTGGGATCTCCAGTCAACTAAGTTAGGTTTCCCTCATATTACCATTTACCACGGGCTTTAATCCCATTCCTCTTGACGACGTTTCTACCAACTCTCTGCTTAAGCCTTTTGTAAACGGGTCTGCAATGTTATCCTTTGATCTCACATAATCAATTGAGATAACACCCGTTGAGAGTAGTTGTCATACCGTGTTATGTCTACATCACATATGCCTTGATCTGCCATTGTACATCAAGCTTTGAGCTCTACCAATCGCTGATTGGCTGTCACAATGTACACATATGGCTGGCAAAGGCTTTGGCCATCTTGGAATATATTCCACGAATTGACGTAGCCATTCGGCCTCCTCGCCTGACTTATCCAAGGCGATAAATTCAGATTCTATTGTGGACCTTGCTATTACCGTTTGCTTAGAAGACTTCCAAGCAATAGCAGCTCCTCCAAGTGTAAACACGTAACCACTTGTTGATTTGGAATCTTTATTATCCGATATCCAGTTTACATCAGTATCCTTCAATCACTGTTGGTTGTCGGGTATAATGCAATCCATAATCTCTTGTGTATCTTATATATCTAAGCACCCTCGTGATAGCCTTCCAATTATCCGCGCACGGATTGCTGGTGTATCTACTTAGCCTACTCACCGCGTAAGCCAAGTCGGGTCTAGTACATGTCATTAGATACATTAGACTGCCAATAATTCTTGAATACTCTAACTGAGCAACTCCCTCTCCTTTATTCTTCCTGAGATGTTGGGAGGTATCAACTGGAGTTCGAGCTACACTCGTATCTCCGGAGTTGAATTTTTCAAGAATTTTATCCACATAGTGAGATTGACTTAACACAAGACCATCTTGGGTTCTCATGATCTTTACTCCAAGAATCACATCTGCTAAACCCATGTCTTTCATGTCAAATCTCGCTTTCAACATGCTTTTAGTAGCTTTGATAATTTTATCATTACTCCCAATTATAAGCATATCATCTACATAAAGACATAAGATCACATAACCTTCATTTGTGTCTTTGAAATAAACACATTTGTCGCACTCATTTATTTTGAAACCATTTTCAATCATGACATGATCAAACTTTTGGTGCCATTGTTTTGGTGCTTGCTTCAAGCCATACAAAGACTTGACGAGTTTACATACTTTACCCTCTTGACCAAGGGCGGAGAAACCTTCAGGTTGCTCCATGTAAATCTCTTCTTCTAAATCATCATTTAGAAATGCGGTTTTAACGTCCATTTGGTGAACTTCCAAATTTCTTAAAGCCGTTATAGCAAGACCCAATATAATCAGGGTTGAGCGCGTCACAGGCGAGTAGGTATCAAAGTAATCTAGACCTTCCTTTTGTCTAAATCCTTTAATCACCAACCTAGCCTTGTACTTATCAATACTTCCATCAGTTTTCACCTTCCTTTTGAATATCCATCGATATCCAAGTGGTTTGCAACCAGGTGGAAGATCTACTAACTCCCAAGTATGGTTTTGCAATATAGAATCTATTTCATTTCTTATTGCTTCTTTCCATTGAGGTCCTTCTGAAGAGGAAACCGCTTCGCGATATGTATTGGGCTCGCCCTCAACCAGATAACTAACGAAGTCTGGACCGGATGATTTTTCAACCCTTGGCCTTTTACTTCGCCTGCGATCACTTTCCTCAACCTCGGGTCGTTCATGTGTCTTATCATGAACTACCTCATCAACTGGTGTAGATGAGCTTTCACCTACTTCAAAATTAGGTGTTGATGACGTTGCATGTGTTTGTCTTCTCAAAGGAAACACATTTTCAAAGTAAGACACAACGTTAGGATTCACCTCCATGAGAGTGTTTACGTGTACATCAGGATTCTTGGACTCATGTACAAGAAAGCGATGTGCACTACTTTGATGTGCATACCCAATAAATATGCAATCAATAGTTTTGGGTCCTATCCTAAGAGCCTTAGGAGGTGGTACAATCACCTTTGCTAAGCACCCCCACACTTTCAAGTATTTGTATGAAGGTTTCTTCCTTTTCCATAAATCATATGGAGTTTTGTCTCTCTTTTTGAGTGATATCTTGTTCAAAAGATAATTAGCCGAGAGAATGGCTTCCCCCCACATTTCATGGCTCACCCCAATACTTATCAACATGGTGTTCATCATTTCTTTCAATGTGCGGTTCTTTCGTTCCGCCACGCCATTTGATTGTGGAGAATAAAGAGGTGTACACTCATGTACAATGCCACTTTTTGCGCATAAATCGGCAAAAGGTGCAACATATTCGCCTCCTTGGTCGCTTCGCAAAGCTTTTATCTTCTTCTGAAGTTGAGAACAACTTCATTTTTATACAAGATAAATTTAGTTATTGCTTCATCTTTACTCTTTAGTAAATATACATAGCCATATTTCGTACTATCGTCAATAAACATGATGAAGTACTTATTTCCACCTCTTGTGGGTACCACTTTTAAATCACAAATATCGGTTTGAATTAAATCAAGGGGTTCGGTTATTCGTTCAGCTGGTTTCGATGATGATCTTGTAAGTTTGGATTCTACGCAAGTTTCACATTTATAGTGTGTATCAATATGGAATGTTGGTATACAATTTAAATTGATTAAACGGCGTATTGAATTAAAATTGACGTGACCTAATCTAGCATGCCATTTATTCGAATCAGAAAACTCAAGCATATAAGTAGAAGTAGTAGCAATTTTATTCATGTTCTTGACAACCATTACATTCAATTTGAACATACCATTTTGGGCATAGCCCTTGCCTACATACATTCCTCATTTAGTTAGTACAAATTAATCGCTCTCAAAAACTAAATGAAATCCAAACTTATTAAGCAACCATCCCGATACTAGATTCTTCCGCAAGTCCGGGACATACAACACGTTACTTAGAGTGAGCTCCTTCCCCGAAGTCCACTTCAAGATCACCGTTCCTTCACCCATGATGTCAGCGGTGGCTGCATTTCCCGTATACAACTTCTCTTCTCCAGAAAGCGCCTTGAAGGTGGTAAAGAGGCTTTTGTCTGCGCAAATGTGACGGGTCGCGCCCGTATCAACCCACCATCCTTTTGGAGTGTTAGTCACGGTATTGACCTCATCCATCATTGCGCTTTTATCGGAAATCATTGCCACCAAAGGCATTCCGCTTTGGTTTCTTGCATTGGTTAGCCCGATGCCCCGGCTCGTCACAGTTGTAACAAGTCCCTTGGAATGTCTGAGGTTTCTTTTTCACAACCCCTTTCTTTGGTCCAAGGTTGCTAGCCTTTGCTTTCCCTTTGTCCTTTTTCCCCTTGCCCTTCGCGCACTTAGTGGATTGCCCATGCTCAACCAAATTTGCGCTAGCACTAGTCTGCGCAAGGCTGCCTTTAGGGTAATTCTATTGTCCTCTTCAATCCGGAGACGAACAATAAGGTCCTCTATACTCATCTCCTTCCGTTTGTGTTTAAGATAATTCATAAAATCAACCCAACTAGGAGGTAACTTTTCAATCATCGCTGCCACTTGGAATGTCTCACTAAGTGTCATGCCTTCTACAGAGATGTCATGAAGTATAATTTGGAATTCTTGGACTTGATTCATAACTGTTTTAGACTCAACCATTTTGAAATACAAAAAACGGGCTACCACAAATTTCTTTGTGCAAGCATCCTCCATTTTGTACTTCTTCTCTAAAGCATCCCAAAGGTCTTTGGAAGTCTTGACGTTGTAGTACACATTATACAACACATCTGACAAGCCGTTTAACACATAGCCATGACATATGAAATCCGAATGCTTCCACGCATCTACCGCACACTGTCTTTGTGTGTCGGTCTCCCCTTCCACAGGTTGGGGAGCGATTTCCGTTAAGAACCTCGCAAGGTTCATGGTGGTCAGGTAGAAGAACATCTTCTGCTGCCACCTCTTAAAGTGTAGACCCGAGAACTTCTCGGGTCGTTCAGCGTGATTGGCCACTGTGGACGCTCCCACAGTGGTGGCGTTGAGGGGGGTTCCCGTCACAAGATTTGTGTTGTTAACGTTGACGTTTTCGTTCGACATGCTGAAAAAATTAAAAATTTTTAAATTTTAGTCAAAAGTTCTTATTTACGCAAAAAAACCAGAAGTAAACTATTAAATTTTAATTTTACCACAAAGTTACTGTTTAGGCTTCTAAGTCCAACTTCGAGGACCAAAAACAGAAAATTTTTAATAATTAGAACTTACTGATTGGCTTCTAAGTCCAACTTTGAAGACCAAATCAGAAAGTTTATTACCGATATTTAGGACAATCTGAATGTAAACAGAATGGTTTTCAACCAAGGTCGCTCCTTTAAAGATGAAAACCAAAAAAAATCTGTTTTTAAAACACAAACTGAGTGAAAACAAAACTGGTTTGAATCACAAACAGAATGGTTTTGATTACATGAACGGTTTTAAAAATTTGTTTTAAGATTGTAGGAACCGTTCGCGTAATGATAAATAAAATAACAAATTTTTACTACTGATTACAATACAAAGAAATAAAGAAAGCAAAATTACAGTACAATTAAAACTGAAATAAAATAAAATACAAGAACTTAGATGAAGAAGAAGGCTGAGGCACGTGTTCAACAGGCTTCCCTAAAACAAATTCCGAGTCTCCTAAGAGTACTCGTTTTGTTTCCTAGGGTACAACAGCCGAAGCAGCGTACTGCCGGAGATAGCCTACAACCCGAAGGTTACCATGAAACTTGCAGGAAGAAGATAATCAGAAGTGTGCAGAGAATTGTTTGCATATAGCTGTTGTTGCTAGTGTGTTTCTTCAGTGGTGGATATGTTGTATTTATACTACATCTACATCGAAACGGTCAAAAGAATTAATAGAGAGGTTTAAATTTCATTAAACGTCTTTAATGCAATTTAATACGTCATTTAATTCTCAGTCAATGACCGTTACTTCGTCAGTTTCGAAGCTGAACTGTAACTACACAAACATTCAATGTTGGAAGCTTCTACGCGTGCGCAAGAGAAACTGGTGCGCGCGCGTCCTTGCGCGCAGGTCTGCACGCTCATGCGTGGTGCGTCCAACTGGCTCACTACCATGCGCGCATGCGCCACCCTGACTTAGGACCATGCGCGTGTGCGCCACGTCACCTGTGAGCCTCTACGAGCACGCCACATAGTCGCGTCGTATTGGCTCACTCTGGTGCGCCACGCACGCACAACCAGGACCCATGCACCATGCGCAACTACGCGTCTTCGTGCCACTAGTACTCGCACGCGGACTGCCACGTCACGCACGTCGAACCCGCACGCTACTTGGTCCTTGCAGCCCCTGTGATCAACCACGCGCACGTGGTCAAAAATACAAAGGCGGCTCTCAAGCGGGCGAAGTGCAAAGTGCGCCATCAAAGCGCCACATTACGCCTAATCGCCCACGCCACACGCGCGCGAGAGCGTGTGCGAGTGCGAGTGCGAGTTAGGTTGCGGACCCTTCGCGAGGACACAAGTGTGTGCTTCCATGAAACAATAAGGATGGAGAGTTCCACCTTAAATACCCATTTAAGTTCCATCTCTCCTCCGATGTGGGACAAGGTGCTACTTTCCCTTTTGTTTCAACATTCAATGTTTCAAACACCCATGTTTGAGCATCCATATCTCATTCATCTTAGCTCCGTTTTGGACGTGGTTTAGTCCGTTGCGAAGCTCTTGCAACATAGAACATAAACCCACAAATAAATACATAAAACCCGCTCATTCTATTATATTTATTTCTAGTCCAAAATAGGAAAAAAATCATTTTCCTATATTTGTGAAAATGCTATTTTCACCTATTTTTCCAACAGCAATTGAGTTCTAGGTATAATAACATTCGCTAGATGAAACTTAGAATCAACCTTAGAATCAACAAGCTTAAATGAAATAGTTTTGCATGAAACACTCAATCGTGATCAGCACAAGCTGCAAGTTATACCGACGTTACAATGTGTCGTAGTGATCGAGATAATTCAATATTAGCGGTGACCGAACAAGTTCACCGTGTAATCAAATGAAGCGCAATGAAGTAAACCTGAAAATTTGTTTCAAACAACGTCATAGGATTTTCCAATTGAAAATGGAATATCAAAAAAACTGTTTTCGATCGAAGATGAAAAAGTAACGAATATCACAAAACATTTGATCGATAATGAAAGAACCATTAGGAGGTACACCGAAATATAACATGAATTTGTGTACAATTGTCTTAACAAACGATTGTGTTAAGGCTGCTTTAACATGATCAATCAAAGTGGATTTAAAATGAATCAATGAATAATTAATTAAATCTGTGCATTAGATATGTAAAGGAGTTTAGCGCAAGCTTCAAATTTGTGAAAAACACCACCATATAGTCGAAGACTAAATAAGTCTACTATGATTCGGAACAAATGAAACGCTTGTTAAAAATTTATTTGAATCTGATGCTCGCTATACATCATATGGTGCCTTGAATTGAATATATGTAATGGTCAAGTTCAAACAATTGAACTTGGTTTAGGCGCAATCCAACAATCAATACGTGTTTCGACAAGGAAATTTCGGGATGGTTACAACGAAAAACCATGTGTGTAACGTGAAAAGAAAAGAAGTTTCAAGAAATTCATTGACTTTATAGCAAGGAGTCAACACTTACAAGAATGTAGGTTATTCAAATCACAAAGCAATAACTTGAATATAGCGAAATAATAATTGAAATTTTGATGAAAACGATCATTTGAAATGAAATCACATGCATAACAAACGATGCATGTGTAACATATGAATTTTCAAGAATTGAAGCAAATGAGTGTTAGTTATAATGAAAGAAATTATCGTGGTCATATGAATTTTCAAGAATTGAAGCAAATGAGTGTTCGTTATAATGAAAGAAATTATCGTGGTACAATGACCATCATGAGGAGTAGTGATGTGAATATCTACTCACTAGATGCAAAAGTCGGAATTTCAAATAAATGAAATTTAAGGACTTTGCCTGGGGTTTCCTGTGATGACCGGTTGTTAAGTGACATTACCATGGAATGTCGAACATAGCGTATTCGTCTTTATGGAGATAAGGGGGAATGCAGAGACATGCGTCCTCTCCTTGGCGTGATTTATGTCGTTGCAGGACCGCGTGACAACTTGTCGTATCCTGATCGATAGTTCTCCTGTTGACAGGATTAGCATCGTCGCTGAAATGCTCCATCGTGTCTTCTCAAAGACCTTGACTCATAAGTCGTTTGTGAAGTACTTCAACCTCCGTTGATGTATAAGTTGAGTTTCGACTAGTTTGCACGCGCGTACTTCGTTTTGCGTAGGTTACCTGCTTGGTTAATTAGAATAGCATGGACGACCTAATAATGGCGCTTTGCCCGAGTTAATAGACGTGGTTCCTACGTGATGACCTTTAATGAACTTCGACAAATGTTTCCAAAGGTTCTAAATGCATGTTTCCTAAACGCTCAAAGTTTCTTTTACTGTGTAATTGTTTTTGTTTACCGTATAGAAAACACAAAATTAGCGTATGTTTAAAAAACAAAAGTTAGACTTTTTGCTTTTCGGCAACGGTTGGAGACCATATTCGAGTCTTAGGCGTTCTGTGTTGTATTCAAAGTCTAAGTAATATAAGTCCTAGAGAAAGGTGAGGTTAGAGCCTAGCTATCTCTACAGAAAACCCTATTTGTTGTAATCTATAGCTCTGATACCAATCTGTCACACAGCGATAAGTCGATTTCATCAGAGCCGGGTGTGATCCGAATGGTATGTTCATTACACAGTAGAAGCAAGTAAAGCTAAGACTCCTAGAAAACGAACGCCCACTAAGTACTCGAATCCACGTGGTTTTCCAACCGTGCCATAATTTTGAAATGCAACCTTAGAAAGAAACATGCGAAAAATCAACATAAAGTTGAGCGAGTTCATAGTTTGTTTGTAAAAGATTTGCAATAAATCTTTTTGAATAACCAGTTTTTAAATATTGCTGAGAAAACGAAATAAAATCATTTTCTTCGGCAATGATATGTGAAAACTTTGTCTTTGTAAACTGTTGTGTCTGTAAACTTGTGTAACCGCTAATGCCCGCACCGGACAAGGACATCACGCGTTCATGAACCCATGAGTTGTATTTGTATCAAATATGGCATTTAAATGTAAGTTATAAGTGTAAATAGTAAGTTGTGAGTTGTAAATGTAAGTTATGAGTTGTAACTGTAAGTTGTGAGTTGTAACTGTAAGTTGTATTTGTATGAGAATCCGTATGTAAAGCGTTAATGAAATCGTTGATCATTAATGTTTTCCAAGGACATTAATATGTGTGACGGCATAGGAAGCAACCCAAACCCAAACGATTTTACGTCGAATATCCTCGACTATGACACAAATGCACTCTTCCGTGTGGGTCCTTGACCAAGAGTGGGGCTCGCCAACACCCGTTAGATCTAACCCTTTGTTCTTTGGTCTAAACTAGATTAATGGTGCTTAAGTACAACCATATCCGCACATGATCTAGTTTTTCTCTTCCCTAGCTTATCATACCATCGTTCATTTATTTCCCTTGTAATTTGTAAAATAGAAAACATTTAATATGAAAAGGGGACATGAACTCACTCGTTTATCCCGTTGTTCGTATGCACGTTTCGAAAATACGCGTGTGTTTAGTAAAACCGGTATCTTTAGCATAAACCTTTCGTAAACCATTTGAGTGTATTGCAATTCCCAAATCCTTTGTGTTAGTTAAAACTTGCATTTAACATGATTTAGAAACATGTAATTTATGTTTATCGAAAACCTTGTATGCTTTTGCAAAACTTGCATGTCTTTCTACCCCGAAAACATTTATAAAAATGTAAAACCAGAAAAAGGTGGGGTTATGAAGTCACCTTAACATCCTTGTGCAAAGGTAGCTTAATATGACTTTGTGATGCCGTTTCCAAGACGTGATTCGCTAGCGTACATTCTATAATATCCCTAACACGGAATATCTTATAAGTTTCTAAATAAATGTGGTAACTAAACTACGTGTCACCGAGCTCACCGAATCGTTAACGGAACGATTCGACGGTAAGTTGTTAACTTAATGAAAACCATTAAGTAATACTTGCTTTGTTCATTTAACATCGGTAATTAATAAGTCTTGGAAAGACATAGTTTTCAAGGGATTTAGAATATATAAATATTTTTATATAAAAACATATAAATATATCAGTAGAATCTAGTTAGTCGTCTCTAGAGGTTGTGCGTTATGTAATGAACATTTATATGAAAATGGTATCTTGCAAACTCGTACGTTGATATACATATGATATATTGTGTGTCGTTTTGAAATAAATATAAAAAGTTATATTTATAGAAGAATCATCAAGTTGTTTGATGTATGAAATAAATATATAAACTATATTTATTTTTATAAAACGAATTCGTGTTGTTTTATATTTGAAATAAATATATAAACTATATTTATTTTTATAAAGGAAATCCGAGTTATTTTATGTTCGAAATAAATATATATAAACGCTATTTATTTTTATAAAATAATTGTCGAAATTTTGAAGTTTAGAATAAATATAATAACTATATTTATTGTTGTAAATAATATACGAATCGTAATTTTGTTAAAAAACAATTGTGATAACCAAAACCATAAAGTTCGTCTTATAATAAAACACATTTTGTTTACGGATTTTTTCAAAAAATAAGCAGAGTTTCCTCTATTTTTGGACGCCCCCGACAACACAAGTCGTCGTTATTTTTCAAAATTGAACAATCAACTTTTCAACAATATACAAGTATCTTTCATTTTATTCAAAGGCCTCTCTCTTGCCTTGTAAAATTTAACATATATATATATTTATATACATACTGTTATATCGCGTATAAGTTCGGTTTTTGACTAATATGTACATAAGTATATCACTACTAGAAAAAACACATTTCTTGACGTGCATTGCACGTCATAAAAGGGTACTCATGACACACAAAAGCGTGTCGTTGATTGAGAAGTCATAAAATTTACATGACATGCATTTGTGTGTCATGTTTTTATCACACATTTATGACAAACATTAATGACACACGTTTATGACACACAATTTATGACACTTTTTAATGACGCATATTTATGACACGAGTTTATCACACATATTAATGACATTCATTTACGCATGTCATGATTTTAATTGTTTAAAAATATAAAATTACTAATTTACCCTAGATACATCTATATAATAACAAAAATAATAAATCTCTTTCAAAAAACAAATACATATTTATATATCCCAAAACAACCCATTAGATAATCATTTGTCTAACATACTACAACTATTTTAACGTTAACAAAAAAATTGTTTGTCAATACAATACATTCATCAACACCTAAAATACAATTTGTCCCTTAAAAATAGAGGTAGCCACATAAGTCGACCAATCTTCACAAATGCTATCGATATCCGCACGAGTATTCAGCTACTCATTCGCCAACCTAAGACAACAATTAAATGAAATATATCTATAAAATTAGAATTTAAATCTTAATCTATGAATTTAAGCATATGTTTGGATATTTAATTTTCAAGAGTAAATCTAAATCTATGAATTTAACAATTTGTTTGGACATATGACTACAGATTTCTATAACATGCCCGCTAAAATATGCCAAAACTTACATTATCATTGTCAAGTATTTCAACTCCTTCGTAAGTTATCTCCTTCATGAACTTCATCACATGGTAGCCAAATTCAATACTTCCCGACTGACATGAACACTACACAATTAAAGAACAAATGAATGTTTAAGTTGTTAACTGATTATATTCTACACATGACTGCCATACATGAAACAGTTCAAGAAAAAATATATATACAAGAGTTTAGTACAGAGCAGTTCTAAAAAAGAGGCTTACAATGTTGAAATACTAGCCAATGAACCCATGGATTTTGATAGATCTCTTGGGAAGTTGTTATATAAGATCCCCTCATCAACCATCTCAGTTTGTTTATGGAGTGCTTTTAGTTGTTACTTGAGAAGTTGTAGTGTCATCTTTACATTGAATCAACCGTTCTCCAGTGACCTTAAATTTCTTTTTTCTAAAATCACTCAATACCGAGCAGCCTAAACTAGTAAGAAATCCGCGCAACGGCAGCAAAACAATTTACAACATGGTACTCTAAAGCTTGAAAATTCCATAGGTTTGTTGGGTAATTAAGAGCACCCAACAATGCTTGGTTTAAAAAAGCGCGAGGCGCTCCGAAGCGTTTTGGTTCCAAAAGCTTTAAGTGAAGCTTCAAGCGCGAAGCGAGAGCTTCACATATTCGAAGCGCTCAAAATAAAAAAAAAATATTATACACATCAATATGACCCATTCTACTTGTTAATCAATAATAAACAAAAAAAACATGATTAAAAATCACACTGCATAAAAAAACATAGTTAAAACATAAATTAAAGTCGAAACACACTTAAAACATAAACATAAAAACTGTCTTTAATCAATAATCATAATCAAGTACGCATTCATCTCCATCAACATCACTCAATAAGATCATGTAGCTAATAGTGCAAAAGTTTAGGACTTATATGTTGGAAGTTTTGGGTGTGTCAATGAAAGTCTCAAAAGGTGGTAAATACTTTGTCCCACATTGGTGTGGGAACAAAGTGAGTGGTTGTTTATAAGGTAAAGCCTTTACTACTCCATTGTAGCTTTATTACATGTTTTACCACAATTACTACCCGCGCGCAGGGGGGTGCAAAAAATGAGCTTCTGAACTGGAATTTGGTTGAACTCGTGCCCGCACATCCTGCGGACACGAAATGCAGCTCCGAAAACCCGGGCCCACGTGAGGCGGTTAGCATATGAACTAAAAATGCACAAAATTTTAGTAGTAACCATTCATTTTTAAACCGTGGGGCTTGGGACGTGGAGTTGGAGCCCCCCACCGGTGAGTGACGTGTTATGACATGGCCAACAATGCGAATAGGAGGCCGCCACATCGGACCGCTAGCCCGCCACAAGGGCCACGCCCCAACCCAAACCCACCCGGGGTGGTGGCTTGGGCGTTTACCCCCAACCCATGCCCCATACCGCACAGTCTTATAACACTTCACTTTTCAGTCCAAAATATAGGCAAATTAATGAACTAAAAATTTCCAAATTTATATTACCATGACCTGCAACATAAATAGCCCGTCATTTGGTGGTGTTGATTCACAACACCCAAAGGGAAAAGTCAACAACCACTCACTTTGTTCCCACACCAATGTGGGACACTATATGCAAGTTAGGAACATTAAACAATCTAAATTATCAATAATGAAAGGTGATTAAACATATTTTAAAACAGATTGTGATTTCAAAGCCCTAGAAAAGCTAATTTACAACCCCAAGGGAAAAGTCAGAGACGTTATTACCAAATTAAAACTAAAATCCATCTAAATTACCAGTAAAGATGTTAAATTAAGGCCTAGACTATTCGGACACCTTATCCGCCTAATTTCACACTTTTTGTGCCCTAGACGCCTCGTATAGCTCTATACGAGGTGTATATGCACTGAATTCGAGGGGGTCTCAGAGGGTGTCAGGCACGATGTTTAAGGAACCCTATACGAAGGGTATCGCCCTATACGAGGCGTCTATGCTTGGTTTTTTTTTTTGGCTGAAATGAGGGGTGTTTTGGTATGGTTTTTTGGATAGTTTGGAAGATGTGTTTTTTTATTGAAAATTTTTTTGGTTTTAAAAAAAGTTTTTTTTTCTTTTTTACACTATAAAAAGTTTTTGTTTTTTAAAAATCAACTATTTTAAAAATCGTCCTTTTTTGGTTTTAAAAAAAGTTTTGTTTTTTTTTTTGTTTTTTGCACTATAAAAAGTTTTTGTTTTTTTTTTAAATCAACTATTTTAAAAATCGGCTCTTTAAATATATTATATCGATTAAATATTATATTGTTTTTAACATTTTACTTTTTTAAATATTATTCTTTTGGATTAAAATTTTATCTCTTTCAAATATTGTTTCCGTATTATATTCAAAACATATTTTGTTTCCATATTATCTAAATTTAAGACAACAATCATTAAGTAACCGAATAACTTAAAACAAACATAAATATGACATATATAAGATAACTTTTTACATCCATAACAAAAATATATAAGATAAGTTTGTACATCCATAATAAAAATAAAAACAACAACAGGTCTATGCATCCAAATCCGAATCCGAATCCTGATGCTGCTGCTGCGGCTGGTGCTGCTGATGTGGTGCTCAAACCGGTGGAAGCGGTATCGGGGGTAAACCCTCTCTCTCGTCTATCCTGCTCCGCCCGTACCAGCCAACCTACCAATTCGTTGAGCCTGTCAAGCTCGGCTCGTACATCCGGATGTAGCGCAGCTCCTGGGGCATGACCTGGAATAACGTGACGTGGAAACTGAGGTGCCCCGGCAGGTGGCGGTGGCTGTGGCACCACTGCACCGTCTACATCCTCCGGAGGGTCCTCCACGGGCACTACATCAGCAGGATATGCAGGAGGATGAACAGGCTCGAAATGCTCTGGTAGGGGCTCCTCTGTCCATACGCCCCCTTAGCGGTTTTTAAACCGCGGGCCAACGGGAAACCTCTTGATTACCCTCAACCCCCACAACGACTGCATACCCATCCGCGTCGGCATGATTGCCGGCGTCCGTAGATGTGGGTCCTGGTGTGGTACGAGGCCCAATGAACGGGCAATGACGGTCACGTACGCCCCGTCATACAAAAATCCGCGCTCCTGCCGGTGATGGGCGGAGGCGTAGTACTGGGCTAGACCGTGTGCTAGCGCGCACGGCCTCCTATACAACAAACAATAAAGGAAAAAAAGATCTGTGGTAGTACACCACTCACGGCTGTAGCCGTGCGCTGAAATAGAAGTAGCGAGCAAATGGTGCAGATACCTGCAGATAGTGTTAGCGAAATACAGAAACAAAGATTAATAAACAATGCATATAATCACAATAATTGCCATAATAAATGTACATACCTGTACAGTGGGTCCATAACAAACGACACCCTCCCCTTCGACTTGTCGTGCTCCCAATGATTCTCCCCCGCAATCACCTGCCAGAACCCTACAAGAGTGGGTTTTTCAACCACCACTAGCCCCGCTGTGTAAATCTCAGTCTCGATCTCCCCCTGCATGTATAAACCACAATGCACCGCAAACTCTGCTAGCGTCATCGAACGCATAACACCAGCAAGCCTGAAAGAAACCTCAGGCGGATGGGGAGCACCTGGGTACGGAAGCGGCATTGGGACCCTAGGAGGGTGAAATGTGAATGACGAAAGGAACTTGACCAACAGCTCCCTGTAGGTCGGCGTGTGCGCCAAATCAAAAAGACGATGCCACGGCGAATCGACAGGTATAAACCGACGCACTCTCGGCGTCTCATCAATCTCATCCATCGCATCCTAGTCGATCGCTGCATGCGATCCAATGTGCATCCTCCTAAGCTTCTGGCAATGACGGGCGGCCTCGGTGCCATCGGGAAACTCTAGATATGGATGCCCCTACAGCGTATCCACAGGCGGTCTCCGTCTCCGTCGTGGACCCTCACTACTACAAAAAGAGGCATTTGCTATGAAATTTTGTTACGGGAAAAATCGATTGCAAATTTTGCTACGAGTTAGCTACGGATTAGCTACAAATGCATTTTGCTACAATTTTGCTACGGATATTCCGTCGCAAATGAAATCCTTAGTAAAATCCATAGCAAATCCGTAGCAAAGTTGAGGAAATAGATTTAAAAAATATAACGTAGCAAAATCGGTAGCAAAATCCATAGGGAAACCAGGAAAATAAGTATTCAGAAATTAACTAAAAAAAGTAAAATAAAATCCATAGCAAAATCGGTAGAAAAATTATGAAAGTGAATATATAATAAAAAAACTTAGTCAAATTGGTAACAAAGTCCATAGCTAAATCATCAAAATAAATATTTAAAAACAAACTAAAAGAAATTAAAGAAAATCAGTAGCAAAATCGGTAGCAAAGTTAAGAAAATAAATGTTGAAAAATAAGTAAATAATGTCCGTAGCAAAATTGGTAGCTAAATCTAGAAAAATACTTGAAAACTAACGTAGCAAAATCTGTAGTATAACATCCATTGCAAAATCCGTTGCAAAAACAAGAAAAAAAAAGTATTTAGGAAAAATAATTTACTAATATCGATAGCAACATCCGTAGCAAAGTACGTTGCAAAAACAAATATTTTAAAACTCATTAATACAGTAAAAGCTCTAAGAAAATCCATAGCAAAAACTAACAAAATATTGGTAGCAAAATCCATAGCTAAACTAACAAAATAAATATTCAATAAACAATACAATAAAAGCTCTAAGAAAATCCATAGCAAAAAATTGACAAATGAAGTATTAAAGAATACTTAATAATATATACAATAGGAAAACAAGAGCAAAAATATTAATTAACTAAAGTAGTTAAACAAAGTCAAATTTTGTCTTTCAGAAACTCTATTGATGATTCAAAGTCAAACTTGTAGTATATGATTCATCAAGTACGCCAGTCTGTTGATGCAGATTTTGTGTCCGATGCTTGTCGAATAGATTAGTTATTATTGTACGCTGAATTTGTAATAGTTAGTGAAACGGTCAAACAAACGTGTATAGACCCGCTCGTTTGAAGTGGTCAAACGAGAGGGTTATTTGGTTGACCGTGTGGGTTTTGCTAGACAAATTATGGTTGTATAATGTTTGGTGTCGAAGGATAAGGCATCGAAGGATTGTGTATATCCTTCGATGAGCTCGAAAGATATCCATCGATAGATGAAGATGGACCTCGAAGGATATGTCATCCTTCGAGGTATATGTGTATCTTTCGATAACTGGATGATCGACAGATGATCTATCGATCGGTCAGTTTGATCCGTCGACCATACAACCTGTGTTGGGTATAAATACCAACACCTTGTCATTTACAAACTCAAGAGAGAATAGGGGAGCTCATTTGAGAGTTCCCTGTGAGCTTCAGTAGTGTGTCTGGGAGAGATCACCACTTGATCTCTCCCCGAATGTATACTCCTTTGGTATTAGTTCGGTTATCATGTAATCGGGCCGACTTGTAATGTTTTACTACCGGATTAATACAAAGTTGTTTGTTTATCATCTCTAATCTCTTCCGTCTATGAACATAATCACGAAAATCACGGTTTCGATCCCGAAACCCGGACCTACAATTGGTATCAGAGCCATGGTGCCCGATTTAGTAAATCTAACCGTTTACTAAGTCACATGTGCTCTAGATCTGTGATTTTTGTTCTTTTTGTTCAAGATGTAAAAATGGTAAAAATCAAGAAAAACTCAGATGTGGACCCGGATATTCAGATCTGTGCTGAAACGAGGGTTGGGTTTTATGTTTTTCACCTAAGTACTCAAGTTATCATCATCAAAAATTATCTACAAAGCGTTTTCATCAATCTGCAGATTTACACAGCCTCCTGTGTTCTTGATGTTCTTATCATCTTCATATTTCGAAAGATTTCGAAGGATCAGACAAAATTTCGAAGGATCATCTATCTTTTCGAAAGGTCATCTTGTGTTTCGAAGGATCATCTATCTACTTCGAAGGGTCATCTCAAATCCTTTGAAAGATTAGATGACTTCGAAGGGTCATTTTCAACAATTTCGAAGGGTCATCTTCAATAATTTCGAAGGATCAAGTGGTGACACTTCGAAAGATCATCAGTTCTACCTCGAAAGATCATTCTTACCCCTTGTTGTGCTTCGAAAGATCAGCTTTGAAAAGTCAGACATGAAGATGATGTTTGTCGGCTGAGTGTGTATCGAAAAGATAGGGGAGAGAGAATACAACTGATGTCGGCTGGTGATG
Source organism: Helianthus annuus (assembly GCF_002127325.2). Taxonomy (NCBI): domain Eukaryota; kingdom Viridiplantae; phylum Streptophyta; class Magnoliopsida; order Asterales; family Asteraceae; genus Helianthus; species Helianthus annuus. The sequence continues at coordinate 17,854,029 of NC_035441.2, read as the reverse complement.
TTTTTGAAAAGTTAAAATAGGGTTGTTGACTTTTGGGGTGTATTAAAGATGCACTCAAATTGATGGGCCGTAAATGCATGTTGACAGTCTCTATTTGGGCCAAATTTAAATGTTGTCACTACATGTTAATGGGCTGGACAATGTTTTATCAACAAAGTATTTGGATGATGGGAAAAAGCTGTCATGGGCTCACCGAAAAGACAAGTTTTTAAGGGCCTTTTGTGTAAAGATTTAATTTGGGCCTAATGTTTAGAACAAGAGTGGTTTTCATATGGATTGGCCAATTAGCCACAACCAACTTACCAGGCCACGCAAGAATAGTGGGAGTGGGGTCGAGTGTTCGCAAAATTTATTTGAACCGCGCTTCTACATGTCAGCGTCAAATTCGTACGAATTTGGGAGCGCGCGAGGTGATGTGGCATGATGAAAACAAGAGATGATGAAAACTTGATTTTTGAAAAATGTGGGGTAGTCACGGTTACCGATGCAAATGGCAAAAATGGTGACGCGACTATTATGGGCCAAAAACAACACGGTATGTTCGCTTCCGCACGTCAATATTTATGATTGTTACCGGTTATTCGTAAATGTTCGAAAGCATTTTGTTTATTGTCATATTCTCGCATTTGAAAACGAACGTATGAACCTAGAACGTCAATACCGGTCCTAACGAGTTCACAAAGTCTTTGGAGGGATACAAGTCGGATCCTACGGGGTACTAGGCGAAATTTCTTTATCAAGGTTTACATATTACATACTGCATTCGACCTCAATAAGTGATAAACAATCACATGTCCAAAACAAATAAGTGATAAAATATCACATTTATCCGGGAGTCAAGTTCGTCTCTCTGCTGTACGGAAGTACTGACCTGTTCACGGACTTGCTCCTGTGCCCTCATGCATATGAAAATCAAGTTCCTCATCAATAAGTGATTATATCACATAGGGCTTGTTTTCAATCAAAATAAGTGAGAATCTCACATCATATACGGTCAAACAGATGATAATCGGTATACTCACCGGTAAGATGAACCCTCGTGCATACCTTGATACGGGAATGTGTCGTGATGTGGATGAACACCGGTCGGTAAGTATAAATCATACCTTAACGTATCCCCTCGCCATGATTACATCTGATAAGTTGAGCTTAAGTGGACAACAATACCGATAATTGTTATAGGATGCTTATCTAAATGTTAACTAATTGAACAACAAGAGTGTTTTGGCATGACCGTACACTGATATGATTCTCTTACCCTCGAAACTCGCAAAAGAATGTCTGTATATATTTATTTACTGCTTATCTTTTATTGTTTTATTTTTAAACAGTTTCGTTGTTTGGTGCATATCAGCACGACATTAGCGGTGATGTCGTTTGATAACACTCAAAGGATATTAAAATTGTTGTCTTTTAATTTCAAAAATACCAAAAAGATTTTAGGTGTGTTTTGATATAAACTTTATAAAAGCCAAAAAGATTTTATTTCTATTTTATTTTCGATCGTACGATGTTGGAGCTCGAGTCTTCGTTACCTGAAACCTGATTGAAAACCGAACTGACTAAATCTTCATAAACGGTCGAAATTTGCATGTTTTGAAAGTTAAAGACTAAAATTGACAAATTTATTAAACTTTCAAACTGTCGGACGGTGTTTGATTGTGACATGGTCATTCGTGTGTCATTTGTTTATACTAGCCATTCCAAGCAGTTGTTCTCATTACGCGTTTAGATTTCTTGCATGTGCAGATTCTAAAGGCTAGGAGAACATGGTCGATGACAAGCTTCGGAATGAAGACACGACGCGAAGGCACTCAAAAGATGAAGATGATCGAGTTGCCGCGAACCATCATCAAAACCTCAAGGATCTCATTCATAAAGATCAAGTATTTCACGAGCATAACTCAAGGGGGAGCTTATGTTAAGGGGGAGTCTGTCAACACACTTCCTACATGATACGGGTAGTTTGTTGATACACTCTCTGCTTTCAAGACATGAAGACTTTAAAGATCCTCCGACATTGAAGTCTTGAAAGGACATCAGAGGCTTGAAGACATGAAGATCAACGATAATCAAGATCGTGACAAATCTGCACCCATCGAAGATTGAGACAAAGCTACAGCCAAGGGGGAGTTTGTTGGTGCACTTGTGTCTGTACTTTGTCTGTATTCGGTCACGATGTAAAACGATGTTCCTGTTAGTCTTGTAAGTTTGACCAAGTCAACCATCCTCCGGTTTGACTTGGCCAAACAGTTAGAATTATGGTTCTAATTGTCTGTCTCGAAGGATAAGAGATCGAAGGATGATTTAGATCCTTCGATCTGCTCGAAAGATATGCTACGAAGGATACTGTTGGACTTCGAAGGATATGCAATCCTTCGAAGTATGTGTGGATCCTTCGATGGCTTTGACATCGATAGATGATCCTTCGATCATCTATCGGATCCTTCGGACAAGACAACCAGTGCTGGGTATATATATACCCATGCAGTGTGTTCACAAACAGACTTGGTAGACACTTCGATAGACACACACACTTTGAGAGAGAACCTGCTGTGAGAACACACACACATACTTTGAGAGTTTGCAAAGCTGATTTGTAAACATTGTGCTTGTAACCGGAACCTTTCATTCGCATTAATACAAGTGCTGTTAATCGGTGAATCTTTGTGTGTTTGTGTTTGTGCTTGTTTCATCCCGGTTTGCTCACTAGCTTGGATTCCGCACTTGCTAGTGGGTTAGTATAACAAGGTTAAGGTTGAACCTCATCCTCCGAGAGGGACCTACACAGTCGTTAATTCAAAAACATTACTCTTAATATACATCGACTTCATAACTATGAGCCGATCTCAAACTTTTATAAGTTAAACGAGCTCAAGCCTAATCAAGCTCAGGCTCGGTTCAACTTTTTTGCACCTTACATGGCACCAATTCAAGTATGTATATGCCACTCCCATAGCAAATTTGGTACGAGTGTCAATACGATATGGGTACCATATAGGTAAAAGACGAGTATTATAAATACCATAATACAAAATAAAACATAATACAAAAAAAAAAAAAAAAAAAAACTTTTAAAGGTTTACATAAAATTCGGTACCGGTACCCTTTTTTACCCGTACCAATACCGAAAGTACCGAATACCAAAATCAATAAAACTGGGTATCGATACATGTACCTAATACCTAAAATCGGTACGGGTACAGGTACGGGTAAAAGCACGAGTACGTGTATTTAGGAAAAAAAATGTCCATCCCTACATATAATGTATAACATAGTTAATAATATCAGGGGCAACTCAGTCATTTTAGGAATGGATTGGGGTGTAAACAAGCCGAGTCGTTCATGAGCTACTTGAGGTTGGCTCGTTAAAAATTCGAATCCAGCCGAGCTTAAGCGATCTCTAGCCGGGGATTGAACTTTTATTGTGGCTCATTTAATAATTTAATAAATGAGCTCGAGCCTGAGCTTCACATATCAAGCTCGAGCTGGCTCGTGAGGCAGAGTTGATTAATTATCATAATTTATATGTAATGTATAATAAACAAATTAATTAAAAACTATACAAATAATAGTTTCACAAGCTTACTCGAGCTCAGTAAGTAAAGTTTGGAGTCGATCTCATTTATTAAACCGACTTATTTTTAGGCTTAGACTCATTTGTTAAAAGTTAAATTTATATATTCTTTTCGAACTAAAAGATAAAAATTCAATTATTAAAATCACCTCTAAAATATTTATTTCCCTCCAAAACTGAAATCTTTCCAAAATCCCCCCAAAATGATTTTCAATTCCCCCCAAAAATCCAAATCATGGTTTGTCGGTTGATCTACGTTCCCCATACCCCCCCCCCCCCCCCCCCGTTTTTCACCGTAATTTATTCATATTTCTCTTGAGTCCAGTTAAAAGTCTCATTCCTTACAGAGAAGGAAAGTTAGCAAAGAGCTTGAAGAAGTTGATAATGGAGGTGTTAAAGTGATTTATTATGTGCGCCAACTGATATAGTATAATTTGCTAAACCTAAGTTCCAAAATGGTTATTCGTATTTCATTTGCAGTAAGTCAGATTGCTTATTATCTTTGTTTTTTGTATGTACCTTTAAGCTGTTAAAGTGATTTGTTTCTAGGAACTCAGAAACTTTGTTGCTTTCATTTGGAACAAGATAAACTTGATTGCTGAATTGAAGGTTTAAATATTGGGTTTGAATCTTTAAATATCCGTACCGTTTTTTTAGTTTATTGTAGCAGTGGACTTTTTAAAACTTTTGCTTATAAACTGTCGATTTTGGTAGTGTTCATCTCAAACGGGTCAACAAATATTTCTGTTTAGCAAAAAAGTATACATATATATACATATAGAAAGGAATTGTCTTCAAATAGGTTGATGTATCTAATAGTTGTTTAAGTTGATTTCAGAGGCATACAACATTTAGTTTATTTTATCTATGCTTGTTGATCACTATTGTAATAATTATTGTTTTCATAAATTAATTAGTGTATTAGTCTATGTAAAACTTTGGTAAATGTATGATAGGTCAATTTGTAAACTTGAGGTTTGCCCCCATGAAACTCTATATCTGTTTGAAGATTAGAGTTTGAACTCTTATTGTCCTTTAATGTTCAGGTAATATATTATATTACCAAGTTAATATTTTCTTTTATATCTTTGGAAAATTGCATCATATATGTAATTCAGTTTATCAACTTGCAGAAGCAAGCAGGCTAGTTTCTTTATTACCTGCTTCAAGATTGAACAGATAACCAACAAAGTTAAAACAAGATATAGTAGAGAAGTGTGCTATGAAGGAGAAAATTGAAGGAGATACAAGTTATACATTGGAACGAATGAGATTTCAATTGTCGTCACAAAACCTGCCATATTTTTTTTCCTCATGATATGGGTTTATTGTATTGCTTTTGGATAATTTGGATCTTTATTATAGTACATGTGGATATTCATATTTGATTTTATATTTATCTTTGGTATAATCTCTATCTATCTATAGCTAAAGATTTGAGTACATTGTCTATAAGAAACAATTAGATGATAATTTATATATTGAAAAGTTCTAAACAAAAAGCCTTAGCTTAGCTAAACATGTAGCAAAAACTTTACATAACTCCCAGCAAACATCTTTAAAAATCTAGAGCTAACTTCTTACCAAAAACCTTATATAGTTTGTAGCAAAATCTATAGCTAAATTAGGTAGCAGATTTGTAACAAAACGATAGCTAAATGTGCAACAAAACTTCGTAGCCAAATTCGTAGCAAAAACTCCACCGTAGCTAAAAAATTGTAGCGGAATTTGGTAGCTAAAAATTCATAGCTAAAAATTCGTAGCAAATCCATAGCGAGCATATTCGTAGCAGAAGGCGTAGCTATAATAGTGACGCTATTATTTGTAGCTAAAATCGTCGCAAATATGATATTCATAGCTAAACTTGGTAGCAAATAAATTTACGACGAGACTTGTAGCTACGGGCTAAATCCGTAGCAACACCGTAGCTAAATGGGTGTTTGCTACGAATTAGCTACGGATTTGACCGTAGCAAATGTCTGTTTTTGTAGTAGTGCCTGCTGAACCGGCTCTACGTGAATGTCATCGCCCGGAATCAGATCGTCCTCCATAATAAATACTGTATACGTATAAAAAAATAATAAATAAGTAAATAATTCAATAATTAAATAATAATAATAAAAATAATAACATTAATAATAATAATATTTAATAAAAATAATAATAATGTTTTTAATAATAATAATTAATAAATAATAATAAAATTAACAATAATTAAAAATAATAATAATAATATTTAATAACAATAATAATAATTGATAAAATCATTTTCTTCGGCAATGATATGTGAAAACTTTGTATTTGTAAACTGTTGTGTCTGTAAACTTGTGTAACCGCCAATGCCCGCACCGGACAAGGACAACACGCGTTCATGAACCCATGAGTTTTATTTGTATCAAATATGGCATTTAAATGTAAGTTATAAGTGTAAATAGTAAGTTGTGAGTTGTAAATGTAAGTTATGAGTTGTAACTGTAAGTTGTGAGTTGGAACTGTAAGTTGTATTTGTATGAGAATCCGTATGTAAAGCGTTAATGAAATCGTTGATCATTAATGTTTTCCAAGGACATTAATATGTGTGACGGCATAGGAAGCAACCCAAACCCAAACGATTTTACGTCGAATATCCTCGACTATGACACAAATGCACTCTTCCGTGTGGGTCCTTGACCAAGAGTGGGGCTCGCCAACACCCGTTAGATCTAACCCTTTGTTCTTTGGTCTAAACTAGATTAATGGTGCTTAAGTACAACCATATCCGCACATGATCTAGTTTTTTTCTTCCCTAGCTTATGATACCATCGTTCATGTATTTCCCTTGTAATTTGTAAAATAGAAAACATTTAATATGAAAAGGGGACATGAACTCACTGGTTTATCCCGTTGTTCGTATGCACGTTTCGAAAATACGCATGTGTTTAGTAAAACCGGTATCTTTAGCATAAACCTTCCGTAAACCATTTGAGTGTATTGCAATTCCCAAATCCTTTGTGTTAGTTAAAACTTGCATTTAACATGATTTAGAAACATGTAATTTATGTTTATCGAAAACCTTGTATGCTTTTGCAAAACTTGCATGTCTTTCTACCCCGAAAACATTTATAAAAATGTAAAACCAGAAAAAGGTGGGGTTATGAACTCACCTTAACATCCTTGTGCAAAGGTAGCTTAATATGACTTTGTGATGCAGTTTCCAAGACGTGATTCGCTAGCGTACATTCTATAATATCCCTAACACGGAATATCTTATAAGTTTCTAAATAAATGTGGTAACTAAACTACGTGTCACCGAGCTCACCGAATCGTTAACGGAACGATTCGACGGTAAGTTGTTAACTTAATGAAAACGATTAAGTAATACTTGCTTTGTTCATTTAACATCGGTAATTAATAAGTCTTGGAAAGACATAGTTTTCAAGGGATTTAGAATATATAAATATTTTTATATAAAAACATATAAATATATCAGTAGAATCTCGTTAGTCGTCTCTAGAGGTTGTGTGTTATGTAATGAACATTTATATGAAAATGGTATCTTGCAAACTCGTACGTTGATATACATATGATATATAGTGTGTCGTTTTGAAATAAATATAAAAAGTTATATTTATAGAAGAATCATCGAGTTGTTTGATGTATGAAATAAATATATAAACTATATTTAATTTTATAAAAGAATTCGTGTTATAGGATATTTGAAATAAATATATAAACTATATTTATTTTTATAAAACGAATTCGTGTTGTTTTATTTTTGAAATAAATATATAAACTATATTTATTTTTATAAAGGAAATCCGATTTATTTTATGTTCGAAATAAATATATATAAACGCTATTTATTTTTATAAAATAATTGTCGAAATTTTGAAGTTTAGAATATATATAATAACTATATTTATTGTTGTAAATAATATACGAATCGTAATTTTGTTAAAAAAATTGTGATAACCAAATCCATAAAGTTCGTCTTATAATAAAACACATTTTGTTTACGGATTTTTTCAAAAAATAAGCAGAGTTTCCTCTATATTTGGACGCCCCCGACAACACAAGTCGTCGTTATTTTTCAAAATTGAACAATCAACTTTTCAACAATATACAAGTACCTTTCATTTTATTCAAAGGCCTCTCTCTTGCCTTGTAAAATTTAACATATATATATTTATATACATACTATTATATCGCGTATAAGTTCGGTTTTTGACTAATATGTACATAAGTATATCACTACTAGAAAAAACACATTTCTTGACGTGCATTGCACGTCATAAAAGGGTACTCATGACACACAAAAGCGTGTCGTTGATTGAGAAGTCATAAAATTTACATGACATGCATTTGTGTGTCATGTTTTTATCACACATTTATGACAAACATTAATGACACACGTTTATGACACACAATTTATGACACTTTTTAATGACGCACATTTATGACACGAGTTTATGACACATATTTATGACATTCATTTACACATGTCATGATTTTAATTGTTTAAAAATATAAAATTACTAATTTACCCTAGATACATATATATAATAACAAAAATAATAAATCTCTTTCAAAAAACAAATACATATTTATATATCCCAAAACAACCCATTACATAATCATTTGTCAAATATACTACAACTATTTTAACGTTAACAAAAAAATTGTTTGTCAATACAATACATTCGTCAACACCTAAAATACAATTTGTCCCTTAAAAATAGAGGTAGCCACATAAGTCGACCAATCTTCACAAATGCTATGGATATCCGCACGAGTATCCAGCTACTCATTCGCCAACCTAAGACAACAATTAAATGAAATAAATCTAAAAAATTAGAATTTAGATCTTAATCTATGAATTTAAGCATATGTATTTAATTTTCAAGAGTAAATCTAGATCTATGAATTTAAGCATTTGTTTGGACATATGACTACAGATTTCTATAACATGCCGGCTAAAATATGCCAAAACTTACATTATCATTGTCAAGTATTTGAACTCCTTCGTAAGCTATCTCCTTCATGAACTTCATCACATGGTAGCCACATTCAATACTTCCCGACTAACATGAACACTACACAATTAAAGAACAAATGAAAGTTTAAGTTGTTAACTGATTATATTCTACACATGACTGCCATACATGAAACAGTTCAAAAACAAATATATATACAACAGTTTAGTAATGAGCAGTTCTAAAAAAGAGGCTTACAATGTTGAAATACTAGACAATGAACCCATGGATATTGATAGATCTCTTGGGAAGTTGTTATATAAGATCCCCTCATCAACCATCTCAGTTTGTTTATGGAGTGCTTTTAGTTGTTACTTGAGAAGTTGTAGTGTCATCTTTACATTGAATCAACCGTTCTCCGGTGACCTTAAATTTCTTTTTTCTAAAATCACTCAATACCGAGCAGCCTAAACTAGTAAGAAATCCGCGCAATGCGGCAGCAAAACAATTTACAACATGGTACTCTAAAGCTTGAAAATTCCATAGGTTTGTTGGGTAATTAAGAGCACCCAACAATGCTTGGTTTAAAAAAGCGCGAGGCGCTCCAAAGCGTTTTGGTTCCAAAAGCTTTAAGTGAAGCTTCAAGCGCGAAGCGAGAGCTTCACATATTCGAAGCGCTCAAAATAAAAAAATAAAAAAAAAATATTATACACATCAATATGACCCATTCTACTTGTTAATCAATAATAAACAAAAAAACATGATTAAAAAACACACTGCATAAAAAAACATAGTTAAAACATAAATTAAAGTCGAAACACACTTAAAACATAAACATAAAAACTGTCTTTAATCAATAATCATAATCAAGTACGCATTCATCTCCATCAACATCACTCAATAAGATCATGTAGCTAATAGTGCAAAAGTTTAGGACTTATATGTTGGAAGTTTTGGGTGTGTCAATGAAAGTCTCAAAAGGTGGTAAATACTTTGTCCCACATTGGTGTGGGAACAAAGTGAGTGGTTGTTTATAAGGTAAAGCCTTTACTACTCCATTGTAGCTTTATTACATGTTTTACCACAATTACTACCCGCGCGCAGGGGGGGGTGCAAAAAATGAGCTTCTGAACTGGAATTTGGTTGAACTCGTGCCCGCACATTCTGCGGACACGAAATGCAGCTCCGAAAACCCGGGCCCGCGTGAGGCGGTTAGCATATGAACTAAAAATGCCCAAAATTTTAGTAGTAACACTTCACTTTTCAGTCCAAAATATAGGCAAATTAATGAACTAAAAATTTCCAAATTTATATTACCATGACCTGCAACATAAATAGCCCGTCATTTGGTGGTGTTGATTCACAACACCCAAGACACTATATGCAAGTTAGGAACATTAAACAATCTAAATTATCAATAATGAAAGGTGATTAAACATATTTTAAAACAGATTGTGATTTCAAAGCCCTAGAAAAGCTAATTTACAACCCCAAGGGAAAAGTCAGAGACGTTATTACCAAATTAAAATTTCAATCCATCTAAATTACCAGTAAAGATGTTAAATTAAGGCCTAGACTATCCGGACACCTTCTCCGCCTAATTTCACACTTTTTGTGCTCTAGACGCCTCGTATAGCTCTATACGAGGCGTATATGCAGTGAATTCGAGGGGGTCTCAGAGGGTGTCAGGCACGATATTTAAGGAACCCTATACGAAGGGTATCGCCCTATACGAGGCGTCTATGCTTGGTTTTTTTTTTGGCTGAAATGAGGGGTGTTTTGGTGGGTTTTGGTATGGTTTTTTGGATAGTTTGGAATATGTTTTTTTTTTATTGAATTTTTTTTTGTTTTTAAAAAAAGTTTTTTTTTCTTTTTTACACTATAAAAAGTTTTTGTTTTTTAAATATCAACTATTATAAAAATCGTCCTTTTTTGGTTTTAAAAAAAGTTTTGTTTTTTTTTTGTTTTTTACACTATAAAAAGTTTTTGTTTTTTTTTAAATCAACTATTTTAAAAATCGGCTCTTTAAATATATTATATTGATTAAATATTATATTGTTTTTAACATTTTACTTTTTTAAATATTATTCTTTCGATTAAAATTTTATCTCTTTCAAATATTGTTTCCGTATTATATTCAGGGGGTTATATTGTTTCCGTATTATATTCAAAACATATTTCATATTATCTAAATTTAAGACAACAATCATTAAGTAACCGAATAACTAAAAACAAACATAAATATGACATATATAAGATAACTTTTTACATCCATAACAAAAATATATAAGATAAGTTTATACATCCATAATAAAAATAAAAACAACAACAGGTCTATGCATCCAAATCCGAATCTGAATCATGATGCTGCTGCTGCGGCTGGTGCTGCGGATGTGGTGCTCGAACCGGTGGAAGCGGTATCGGGGGTAATCCCTCTCTCTCTCGTCTATCCTGCTCCGCCCGTACCAGCCAACCTACCAAATCGTTGAGCCTGTCACGCTCGGCTCGTACATCCGGATGTAGCGCAGCTCCTGGGGCATGACCTGGAATAACGTGACGTGGAAACTGAGGTGCCCCGGCAGGTGGCGGTGGCTGTGGTACCGCTGCACCGTCTACATCCTCCGGAGGGTCCTCCACGGGCACTACATCAGCAGGATCTGCAGGAGGATGAACGGGCTCGAAATGCTCTGGTAGGGGCTCCTCTGTCCATACGCCCCCATCGCGGTTTTTAAACCGCGGGCCAACGGGGAACCTCTTGTTTACCCTCATCCCCCACAGCGACTGCATACCCATCCGCGTCGGCATGATTGCCGGCGTCCGTAGATGTGGGTCCTGGTGTGGTACGAGGCCCAATGAACGGGCAATGACGGTCACGTACGCCCCGCCATACAAAAATCCGCGCTCCTGCCGGTGATGGGCGGTGGCGTAGAACTGGGCTAGACCGTGTGCTAGCGCGCACGACCTCCTATACAACAAACAATAAAGGAAAAAAAGATCTGTGGTCGTACACCACTCACGGCTATAGCCACGCGCTGAAATAGAAGTAGCGAGCAAATGGTGCAGATACCTGCAAATAGTGTTAGCGAAATACAGAAACAAAGATTAATAAACAATGCATATAATCACAATAATTGCCATAATAAATGTACATACCTGTACAGTGGGTCCATAACAAACGACACCCTCCCCTTCGACTTGTCGTGCTCCCAATGAGTCTCCCCCGCAATCACCTGCCAGAACCCTACAAGAGTGGGTTTTTCAACCACCACTAGCCCCGCTGTGTAAATCTCAATCTCGATCTCCCCCCGCATGTATAAACCACAATGCACCGCAAACTATGCTAGCGTCATCGAACGCATAACACCAGCAAGCCTGAAAGAAACCTCAGGCGGATGGGGAGCACCTGGGTACGGAAGCGGCACTGGGTCACCAGGAGGGTGAAATGTGAATGACGAAAGGAACTCGACCAGCAGCTCCCTGGAGGTCGGCGTGTGCGCCAAATCAAAATGACGATGCCACGGCGAATCGACAGGTATAAACCGACGCACTCTCGGCGTCTCAGCAATCTCATCCATCGCACCCCAGTCGATCGCTGCATGCGATCCAATGTGCATCCTCCTAAGCTTCTGGCAATGACGGGCGGCCTCGGTGCCGTCGGGAAACTCTAGATATGGATGCCCCTGCAGCGTATCCACAGGCGGTCGCCGTCTCCGTCGTGGACCCTGCTGAACCGGCTCTACGTGAATGTCATCGCCCGGAATCAGATCGTCCTCCATAATAAATATTGTATACGTATAAAAACAATAATAAATAAGTAAATAATTAAATAATTAAATAATAATAATAAAAATAATAACATTAATAATAATAATAATATTTAATAACAATAATAATAATGTTTTTGATAATAATAATTAATAAATAATAATAAAATTAACAACAATTAATAATAATAATAATATTTAATAATAATAATAATAATTATGTTTTTAATAATAATAATTAATAAATAATAACAATATTAATAATAATAATAATAATAATAATATAATAATTAATAAATAATAATAATAATAATTAATAAATAATAATAATATTAACAATAATTAATAATAATAATAATAATATTTAATAACAATAATAATAATGTTTTTAATAATAATAATTAATAATAACAATAATTAATAATAATAATAATAATATAATTTATAAATAATAATAATAATAATAATAATAATATTTAAAATATAATAATTAATAAACAATAATAACAATAATAATAATAACAATAATAATAACAATAATAATAATAACAATAAAAAGAATAATAATAACAATAATAATAACATTACAAAAAAAAAATTCAGAGCCTCGTATAGCCCTCGTATAGGGCTATATTCGGCGTCCTGTTCTACTTGTTCATCTTCAACCTTATAGTCAAACCCCCAAAACCCAACAAAATTCAAATTTCAGGGCAAACCTACGGTCTAAAGGCAAAAACGAGACAAAAATACTTAACTACGGGATGAAATACGTACCTGTGATGCTTCAGATCTCAAAAAATACGGTCGAAATACGTACGAGGCGTATAGCTCTGTCTTATCCGTATGTTTGTGTTTTTGTTGTTTGGGGGTGTAATCAGTGTCGTCTAGGCCCCAGACTTATACGACACATAGACGACTCGTATAGATCTATACCAGACGTCTATACTTTTTGTTAAATGACTTTTTTACCCCTATATAGCCCCCAGTATAGGCATTTTTCAGGGGCAAAATGGTAATTAACCAAACCAAAAAGATATTTCTGGAGTGGTTAATTACCATTTTGCCCCTGAGTAATGCCTATACTGGAGGCTATACAGGGGCAAAATGGTCATTTAATAAAACTTTTTTAATAATTAAAAAAGGAAAAGGTGTTAAAGTTGCCGCCTCAGTTGTACTCCTCGTAGAGACCTGTACGCGTCGTCTAGGCGTGCAAATTACCTTTGAGCCCCTGTTAAAGGGCTATACTGGGGACTTTCAGGGGTAAAATAGTAATTAACAAAAACTATTTTCAAAATTCAAATTTAAAGTAAAAGAATTGTTACAGCTCAAATATACGACCCGTCTATACGAAGCGTCCATGTTCAAAAAATTCAAATTTTGAAATTCAGATATTCAAAATTTAAATTTTCAAAAACCCTCTCAAATAGACGATCCGTATAGCTCTATACGAGGCGTCTGGTTTAAGTAAAATTACTTTTTAGCCCCTGAAATAAGCCTAGATTGGGGGCATATCAGGGGCTAAATGGTCTTTTGGTCAACCATATACGACCCGTCTAGCTCTATACGATAATGATAGAAATTATAATAAAAATTACGTTTTAATGAATTCTAAATATAGAATAATGATAGAAATTATAATAAAAATTATAGAATTTGTAGAAAATTATAGAAAAATACTATTGATTATAAAAAAATACTATTAATTACAAAAAATAGTATTAATTACAAAAAAATACTATTAATTACAAAAAAATACTATTAGTTACAAAAAAATACTATTAATTACAAAAAGTACTATTAATTACAAAAATCATTTTTCCGTATAACTATCTATGTAATTAAGACTGGGGTTTGATCTTGGCCGAGGATTCATTATCGATGTATACCATTCTAGACGTGGCAAGTACATATCTTCTCATTGTTCTGTATGGGGTCTTCGGTGGGTCAACCATAGCCCGTGTGCTGGTGGCATAGGATAATCCCCTTCCAGCTTAACATGTATGAAGTGGTTCTCGTTAACATGTGTAAGCGTTATGAATAATGGTTGTTGATCAAAATTTTGGTGCCATTGTTTTGGTGCTTGCTTCAAGCCATACAAAGACTTGACGAGTTTACATACTTTACCCTCTAGACCAAGGGCGGAGAAACCTTCAGGTTGCTCCATGTAAATCTCTTCTTCTAAATCATCATTTAGAAATGCGGTTTTAACGTCCATTTGGTGAACTTCCAAATTTCTTAAAGCCGCTATAACAAGACCCAATATAATCGGGGTTGAGCGCGTCACAGGCGAGTAGGTATCAAAGTAATCTAGACCTTCTTTTGTCTAAATCCTTTAATCACCAACCTAGCCTTGTACTTATCAATACTTCCATCAGTTTTCATCTTCCTTTTGAATATCCATCGATATCCAAGTGGATTGCAACCAGGTGGAAGATCTACTAACTCCCAAGTATGATTTTGCAATATAGAATCTATTTCATTTCTTATTGCTTCTTTCCATTGAGGTCCTTCTGAAGAGGAAACCGCTTCGCGATATGTATTGGGCTCGCCCTTAACCAGATAACTAACGAAGTCTGGACCGAATGATTTTTCAACCCTTGGCCTTTTACTTCGCCTGCGATCACTTTCCTCAACCTCAGGTCGTTCATATGTCTTATCATGAACTACCTCATCAACTGGTGTAGATGAGCTTTCACCTACTTCAAAATTAGGTGTTGATGACGTTGCATGTGTTTATCTTCTCAAAGGAAACACATTTTCAAAGTAAGACACAACGTTAGGATTCACCTCCATGAGAGTGTTTACGTGTACATCAGGATTCTTGGACTCATGTACAAGAAAGCGATGTGCACTACTTTGATGTGCATACCCAATAAATATGCAATCAATTGTTTTGGGTCCTATCCTAAGAGCCTTAGGAGGTGGTACAATCACCTTTGCTAAGCACCCCCACACTTTCAAGTATTTGTATGAAGGTTTCTTCCTTTTCCATAAATCATATGGACTTTTGTCTCTCTTTTTGAGTGATATCTTGTTCAAAAGATAATTAGTCGAGAGAATGGCTTCCCCCCACATTTCATGGCTCACCCCAATACTTATCAACATGGTGTTCATCATTTCTTTCAATGTTCGGTTCTTTCGTTCCGCCACGCCATTTGATTGTGGAGAATAAAGAGGTGTACACTCATGTACAATGCCACTTTTTGCGCATAAATCGGCAAAAGGTGCAACATATTCGCCTCCTTGGTCGCTTCGCAAAGCTTTTATCTTCTTCTGAAGTTGAGAACAACTTCATTTTTATACAAGATAAATTTAGTTATTGCTTCATCTTTACTCTTTAGTAAATATACATAGCAATATTTCGTACTATCGTCAATAAACATGATGAAGTACTTATTTCCACCTCTTGTGGGTACCGCTTTTAAATCACAAATATCGGTTTGAATTAAATCAAGGGGTTCGGTTATTCGTTCAGCCGATTTCGATGATGATCTTGTAAGTTTGGATTCTACGCAAGTTTCACATTTATAGTGTGTATCAATATGGAATGTTGGTATACAATTTAAATTGATTAAACGGCGTATTGAATTAAAATTGACGTGACCTAATCTAGCATGCCATTTATTCGAATCAGAAAACTCAAGCATATAAGTAGAAGTAGTAGCAATTTTATTCATGTTCTTGACAACCATTACATTCAATTTGAACATACCATTTTGGGCATAGCCCTTGCCTACATACATTCCTCATTTAGTTAGTACAAATTAATCGCTCTCAAAAACTAAATGAAATCCAAACTTATTAAGCAACCATCCCGATACTAGATTCTTCCGCAAGTCCGGGACATACAACACGTTACTTAGAGTGAGCTCCTTCCCCGAAGTCCACTTCAAGATCACCGTTCCTTCACCCATGATGTCAGCGGTGGCTGCATTTCCCGTATACAACTTCTCTTCTCCAGAAAGCGCCTTGAAGGTGGTAAAGAGGCTTTTGTCTGCGCAAACGTGACGGGTCGCGCCCGTATCAACCCACCATCCTTTTGGAGTGTTAGTCACGGTATTGACCTCATCCATCATTGCGCTTTTATCGGAAATCATTGCCACCAAAGGCATTCCGCTTTGGTTTCTTGCATTGGTTAGCCCGATGCCCCGGCTCGTCACAGTTGTAACAAGTCCCTTGGAATGTCTGAGGTTTCTTTTTCACAACCCCTTTCTTTGGTCCAAGGTTGCTAGCCTTTGCTTTCCCTTTGTCCTTTTTCCCCTTGCCCTTCGCGCACTTAGTGGATTGCCCATGCTCAACCAAATTTGCGCTAGCACTAGTCTGCGCAAGGCTGCCTTTAGGGTAATTCTATTGTCCTCTTCAATCCGGAGACGAACAATAAGGTCCTCTATACTCATCTCCTTCCGTTTGTGTTTAAGATAATTCATAAAATCAACCCAACTAGGAGGTAACTTTTCAATCATCGCTGCCACTTGGAATGTCTCACTAAGTGTCATGCCTTCTACAGAGATGTCATGAAGTATAATTTGGAATTCTTGGACTTGATTCATAACTGTTTTAGACTCAACCATTTTAAAATACAAAAAACGGGCTACCACAAATTTCTTTGTGCCAGCATCCTCCATTTTGTACTTCTTCTCTAAAGCATCCCAAAGGTCTTTGGAAGTCTTGACGTTGTTGTACACATTATACAACACATCTGACAAGCCGTTTAACACATAGCCATGACATATGAAATCCGAATGCTTCCACGCATCTACCGCACACTGTCTTTGTGTGTCGGTCTCCCCTTCCACAGGTTGGGGAGCGATTTCCGTTAAGAACCTCGCAAGGTTCATGGTGGTCAGGTAGAAGAACATCTTCTGCTGCCACCTCTTAAAGTGTAGACCCGAGAACTTCTCGGGTCGTTCAGCGTGATTGGCCACTGTGGACGCTCCCACAGTGGTGGCGTTGAGGGGGGTTCCCGTCACAAGATTTGTGTTGTTAACGTTGACGTTTTCGTTCGACATGCTGAAAAAATTAAAAAATTTTAAATTTTAGTCAAAAGTTCTTATTTACGCAAAAAACCAGAAGTAAACTATTAAATTTTAATTTTACCACAAAGTTACTGTTTAGGCTTCTAAGTCCAACTTCGAGGACCAAAAACAGAAAATTTTTAATAATTAGAACTTACTGATTGGCTTCTAAGTCCAACTTTGAAGACCAAATCAGAAAGTTTATTACCGATATTTAGGACAATCTGAATGTAAACAGAATGGTTATCAACCAAGGTCGCTCCTTTAAAGATGAAAACAAAAAAAAATCTGTTTTTAAAACACAAACTGAGTGAAAACAAAACTGGTTTGAATCACAAACAGAATGGTTTTGATTACATGAACGGTTTTAAAAATTTGTTTTAAGATTGTAGGAACCGTTCGCGTAATGATAAATAAAATAACAAATTTTTACTACTGATTACAATACAAAGAAATAAAGAAAGCAAAATTACAGTACAATTAAAACTGAAATAAAATAAAATACAAGAACTTAGATGAAGAAGAAGGCTGAGGCACGTGTTCAACATGCTTCCCTTAAAACAAATTCCGAGTCTCCTAAGAGTACTCGTTTTGTTTCCCAGGGTACAACAGCCGAAGCAGCGTACTGCCGGAGATAGCCTACAACCCGAAGGTTACCTTGAAACTTGCAGGAAGAAGATAATCAGAAGTGTGCATAGAATTGTTTGCATATAGCTGTTGTTGCTAGTGTGTTTCTTCAGTGGTGGATATGTTGTATTTATACTACATCTACATCGAAACGGTCATAAGAATTAATAGAGAGGTTTAATTTGCATTAAACGTCTTTAATGCAATTTAATACGTCATTTAATTCTCAGTCAATGACCGTTACTTCGTCAGTTTCGAAGCTGAACTGTAACTACACAAACATTCAATGTCGGAAGCTTCTGCGCGCGCGCAAGAGACACTGGTGCGCGCGCAGGTCTGCACGCTCATGCGTGGTGCGTCCAACTGGCTCACTGCCATGCGCGCATGCGCCACCCTGACTTAGGACCATGCGCGCGTGCGCCACGTCACCTGTGAGCCTCTACGAGCACGCCACATAGTCGCGTCGTATTGGCTCACTCTGGTGCGCCACGCACCCACAACCAGGACCCATGCACCATGCGCAACTGCGCGTCTTCGTGCCACTAGTACTCGCACGCGGACTCCACGTCACGCGCGTCGAACCTGCACGCTACTTGGTCCTTGCAGCCCCTGTGATCAACCACGCGCACGTGGTCAAAAATACAAAGGCGGTTCTCAAGCGGGCGAAGTGCAAAGTGCGCCATCAAAGCGCCACATTACGCCTAATCGCCCACGCTACGCGCGAGCGCGAGCGTGTGCGAGTGCGAGTGCGAGTTAGGGTGCGGACCCTTCGCGAGGACACTAGTGTGTGCTTCCATGAAACAATAAGGATGGAGAGTTCCACCTTAAATACCCATTTAAGTTCCATCTCTCCTCCGATGTGGGACAAGGTGCTACTTTGCCTTTTGTTTCAACATTCAATGTTTCAAACACCCAAGTTTGAGCATCGATATCTCATTCATCTTAGCTCCGTTTTGGACGTGGTTTAGTCCATTGCGAAGCTCTTGCAACATAGAACATAAACCCACAAATAAATACATAAAACCCGCTCATTCTATTATATTTATTTCTAGTCCAAAATAGGAAAAAATCATTTTCCTATATTTGTGAAAATGCTATTTTCACCTATTTTTCCAACAGCAATTGAGTTCTAGGTATAATAACATTCGCTAGATGAAACTTAGAATCAACCTTAGAATCAACAAGCTCAAATGAAATAGTTTTGCATGAAACACTCAATCGTGATCAGCACAAGCTGCAAGTTATACCGACGCTACAAGGTGTCGTAGTGATCGAGATAATTCAATATTAGCGGTGACCGAACAAGTTCACCGTGTAATCAAATGAAGCGCAATGAAGTAAACCTGAAAATTTGTTTCAAACAACGTCATAGGATTTTCCAATTGAAAATGGAATATCAAAAAAACTGTTTTCGATCGAAGATGAAAAAGCAACGAATATCAGAAAACATTCGTTCGATAATGAAAGAACCGTTAGGAGGTACACCGAAATATAACATGAATTTGTGTACAATTGTCTTAACAAACGATTGTGTTAAGGCTGCTTTAACATGATCAATCAAAGTGGATTTAAAATGAATCAATGAATAATTAATTAAATCTGTGCATGAGATATGTAAAGGAGTTTAGCGCAAGCTTCAAATTTGTGAAAAACACCACCACACAGTCGAAGACTAAATAAGTCTACTATGATTCGGAAAAAATGAAACGCTTGTTAAAAATTTATTTGAATCTGATGCTCTCTATACATCATATGGTGCCTTGAATTGAATATGTGTAATGGTCAAGTTCAAACAATTGAACTTGGTTTAGGCGCAATCCAACAATCAATACGTGTTTCGACAAGGAAATTTCGGCATGGTTACAACGAAAAACCATGTGTGTAACGTGAAAAGAAAAGAAGTTTCAAGAAATTCATTGACTTTATAGCAAGGAGTCAACACTTACAAGAATGTAGGTTATTCAAATCACAAAGCAATAACTTGAATATAGCGAAATAATAATTGAAATTTTGATGAAAACGATCATTTGAAATGAAATCACATGCATAACAAACGATGCATGTGTAACATATGAATTTTCAAGAATTGAAGCAAATGAGTGTTCGCTATAATGAAAGAAATTATCGTGGTACAATGACCATCAAGAGGAGTAGAGATGTGAATATCTACTCACTAGATGCAAAAGTCGGAATTTCAAATAAATGGAATGTCGAACATAGCGTATTCGTCTTTATGGAGATAAGGGGGAATGCAGAGACATGCGTCTTCTCCTTGGCGTGATTTGTGTCGTTGCAGGACCGCGTGATAACTTGTCGCATCCTGCTCGATAGTTCTCCTGTTGACAGGATTAGCATCGTCGCTGAAATGCTCCATCGTGTCTTCTCAAAGACCTTGACTCATAAGTCGTTTGTGAAGTACTTCAACCTCCGTTGATGTATAACTTGAGTTTCGACTAGTTTGCACGCTCGTACTTCGTTTTGCGTAGGTTACCTGCTTGGTTAATTAGAATAGCATGGACGACCTAATAATGGCGCTTTGCCCGAGTTAATAGACGTGGTTCCTACGTGATGACCTTTAATGAACTTCGACAAATGTTTCCGAAGGTTCTAAATGCATGTTTCCTAAACGCTCAAAGTTTCTTTTATTGTGTAATTGTTTTTGTTTACCGTATAGAAAACACAACATTAGCGTATGCTTAAAAAACAAAAGTTAGACTTTTTGTTTTTCGGCAACGGTTGGAGACCATATTCGAGTCTTAGGCGTTCTGTGTTGTATTCAAAGTCTAAGTAATATAAGTCCCAGAGAAAGGTGAGGTTAGAGCCTAGCTATCTCTACAGAAAACCCTATTTGTTGTAATCTATAGCTCTGATACCAATCTGTCACACAGCGATAAGTCGATTTCATCAGAGCCGGGTGTGATCCGAATGGTATGTTCATTACACAGTAGAAGCAAGTAAAGCTAAGACTCCTAGAAAACGAACGCCCACTAAGTACTCGAATCCACATGGTTCTTCTATTCCAACCGTGCCATAATTTTGAAATGCAACCTTAGAAAGAAACATGCGAAAAATCAACATAAAGTTGAGCGAGTTCATAGTTTGTTTGTAAAAGATTTGCAATAAATCTTTTTGAATAACCAGTTTTTAAATATTGTTGAGAAACGAAATAAAATCATTTTCTTCGGCAATGATATGTGAAAACTTTGTATTTGTAAACTGTTGTGTCTGTAAACTTGTGTAACCGCCAATGCCCGCACCGGACAAGGACAACACGCGTTCATGAACCCATGAGTTGTATTTGTATTAAATATGGCATTTAAATGTAAGTTATAAGTGTAAATAGTAAGTTGTGAGTTGTAAATGTAAGTTATGAGTTGTAACTGTAGGTTGTGAGTTGTAACTGTAAGTTATATTTGTATGAGAATCCGTATGTAAAGCGTTAATGAAATCGTTGAACATTAATGTTTTCCAAGGACATTAATATGTGTGACGGCATAGGAAGCAACCCAAACCCAAACGATTTTACGTCGAATATCCTCGACTATGACACAAATGCACTCTTCCGTGTGGGTCCTTGACCAAGAGTGGGGCTCGCCAACACCCGTTAGATCTAACCCTTTGTTCTTTGGTCTAAACTAGATTAATGGTGCTTAAGTACAACCATATCCGCACATGATCTAGTTTTTTCTTCCCTAGCTTATCATACCATCGTTCATGTATTTCCCTTGTAATTTGTAAAATAGAAAACATTTAATATGAAAAGGGGACATGAACTCACTGGTTTATCCCGTTGTTCGTATGCACATTTCGAAAATACGCGTGTGTTTAGTAAAACCGGTATCTTTAGCATAAACCTTCCGTAAACCATTTGAGTGTATTGCAATTCCCAAATCCTTTGTGTTAGTTAAAACTTGCATTTAACATGATTTAGAAACATGTAATTTATGTTTATCGAAAACCTTGTATGCTTTTGCAAAACTTGCATGTCTTTCTACCCCGAAAACATTTATAAAATGTAAAACCAGAAAAAGGTGGGGTTATGAACTCGCCTTAACATCCTTGTGCAAAGGTTGCTTAATATGACTTTGTGATGTCGTTTCCAAGACGTGATTCGCTAGCGTACATTCTATAATATCCCTAACACGGAATATCTTATAAGTTTCTAAATAAATGTGGTAACTAAACTACGTGTCACCGAGCTCACCGAATCGTTCCGTTAATCGTTAACGGAACGATTCGACGGTAAGTTGTTAACTTAATGAAAACGATTAAGTAATACTTGCTTTGTTCATTTAACATCGGTAATTAATATGTCTTGGAAAGACATAGTTTTCAAGGGATTTAGAATATATAAATATTTTTATATAAAAACATATAAATATATCAGTAGAATCTCGTTAGTCGTCTCTAGAGGTTGTGCGTTATATAATGAACATTTATATGAAAATGGTATCTTGCAAACTCGTACGTTGATATACATATGATATATAGTGTGTCGTTTTGAAATAAATATAAAAAGTTATATTTATAGAAGAATCATCGTGTTGTTTGATGAATGAAATAAATATATAAACTATATTTAATTTTATAAAAGAATTCCTGTTATAGGATATTTGAAATAAATATATAAACTATATTTATTTTTATAAAACGAATTCGTGTTGTTTTATATTTGAAATAAATATATAAACTATATTTATTTTTATAAAGGAAATCCGAGTTATTTTATGTTCAAAATAAATATATATAAAAGCTATTTATTTTTATAAAATAATTGTCGAAATTTTGAAGTTTAGAATAAATATAATAACTATATTTATTGTTGTAAATAATATACGAATCGTAATTTTGTTAAAAAAAATTGTGATAACCAAATCCATAAAGTTCGTCTTATAATAAAACACATTTTGTTTACGGATTTTTTCAAAAAATAAGCAGAGTTTCCTCTATTTTTGGACGCCCCCGACAACACAAGTCCTCGTTATTTTTCAAAATTGAACAATCAACTTTTCAACAATATACAAGTATCTTTCATTTTATTCAAAGGCCTCTCTCTTGCCTTGTAAAATTTAACATATATATATTTATATACATACTATTATATCGCGTATAAGTTCGGTTTTTGACTAATATGTACATAAGTATATCACTACTAGAAAAAACACATTTCTTGACGTGCATTGCACGTCATAAAAGGGTACTCATGACACACAAAAGCTTGTCGTTGATTGAGAAGTCATAAAATTTACATGACATGCATTGTGTGTCATGTTTTTATCACACATTTATGACAAACATTAATGACACACGTTTATGACACACAACTTATGACACTTTTTAATGACGCACATTTATGACACGAGTTTATGACATTCATTTACACATGTCATGATTTTAATTGTTTAAAAATATAAAATTACTAATTTACCCTAGATACATATATATAATAACAAAAATAATAAAACTCTTTCAAAAAACAAATACATGTTTATATATCCCAAAACAACCCATTAGATAATCATTTGTCAAATATACTACAACTATTTTAACGTTAACAAAAAAATTGTTTGTCAATACAATACATTCATCAACACCTAAAATACAATTTGTCCCTTAAAAATAGAGGTAGCCACATAAGTCGACCAATCTTCACAAATGCTATCGATATCCGCACGAGTATTCAGCTACTCATTCGCCAACCTAAGACAACAATTAAATGAAATAAGTCTAAAAAATTAGAATTTAAATCTTAATCTATGAATTTAAGCATATGTTTGGATATTTAATTTTCAAGAGTAAATCTAGATCTATGAATTTAAGCATTTGTTTGGACATATGACTACAGATTTCTATAACATGCCGGCTAAAATATGCCAAAACTTACATTATCATTGTCAAGTATTTCAACTCCTTCGTAAGCTATCTCCTTCATGAACGTCATCACATGGTAGCCACATTCAATACTTCCCGACTGATATGAATACTACACAATTAAAGAACAAATGAAAGTTTAAGTTGTTAACTGATTATATTCTACACATGACTGCCATACATGAAACAGTTCAAGAAAAAATATATATACAACAGTTTAGTAATGAGCAGTTCTAAAAAAGAGGCTTACAATGTTGAAATACTAGACAATGAACCCATGGATATTGATAGATCTCTTGGGAAGTTGTTATATAAGATCCCCTCATCAACCATCTCAGTTTGTTTATGGAGTGCTTTTAGTTGTTACTTGAGAAGTTGTAGTGTCATCTTTACATTGAATCAACCGTTCTCCAGTGACCTTAAATTTCTTTTTTCTAAAATCACTCAATACCGAGCAGCCTAAACTAGTAAGAAATCCGCGCAATGCGGCAACAAAACAATTTACAACATGGTACTCTAAAGCTTGAAAATTCCATAGGTTTGTTGGGTAATTAAGAGCACCCAACAATGCTTGGTTTAAAAAAGCGCGAGGCGCTCCAAAGCGTTTTGGTTCCAAAAGCTTTAAGTGAAGCTTCAAGCGCGAAGCGAGAGCTTCACATATTCGAAGCGCTCAAAATAAAAAAAATAAAAAAAAATATTATACACATCAATATGACCCATTCTACTTGTTAATCAATAATAAACAAAAAAACATGATTAAAAAACACACTGCATAAAAAAACATAGTTAAAACATAAATTAAAGTCGAAACACACTTAAAACATAAACATAAAAACTGTCTTTAATCAATAATCATAATCAAGTACGCATTCATCTCCATCAACATCACTCAATAAGATCATGTAGCTAATAGTGCAAAAGTTTAGGACTTATATGTTGGAAGTTTTGGGTGTGTCAATGAAAGTCTCAAAAGGTGGTAAATACTTTGTCCCACATTGGTGTGGGAACAAAGTGAGTGGTTGTTTATAAGGTAAAGCCTTTACTACTCCATTGTAGCTTTATTACATGTTTTACCACAATTACTACCCGCGCGCAGGGGGGGTGCAAAAAATGAGCTTCTGAACTGGAATTTGGTTGAACTCGTGCCCGCACATCCTGCAGACACGAAATGCAGCTCCGAAAACCCGGGCCCGCGTGAGGCGGTTAGCATATGAACTAAAAATGCCCAAAATTTTAGTAGTAACACTTCACTTTTCAGTCCAAAATATAGGCAAATTAATGAACTAAAAATTTCCAAATTTATATTACCATGACCTGCAACATAAATAGCCCGTCATTTGGTGGTGTTGATTCACAACAACCAAGACACTATATGCAAGTTAGGAACATTAAACAATCTAAATTATCAATAATGAAAGGTGATTAAACATATTTTAAAACAGATTGTGATTTCAAAGCCCTAGAAAAGCTAATTTACAACCCCAAGGGAAAAGTCAGAGACGTTATTACCAAATTAAAACTTCAATCCATCTAAATTACCAGTAAAGATGTTAAATTAAGGCCTAGACTATCCGGACACCTTCTCCGCCTAATTTCACACTTTTTGTGCCCTAGACGCCTCGTATAGCTCTATACGAGGCGTATATGCACTGAATTCGAGGGGGTCTCAGAGGGTGTCAGGCACGATGTTTAAGGAACCCTATACGAAGGGTATCGCCCTATACGAGGCGTCTATGCTTGGTTTTTTTTTGGCTGAAATGAGGGGTGTTTTGGTGGGTTTTGGTATGGTTTTTTGGATAGTCTGGAAGATGTGTTTTTTTATTGAAATTTTTTTTGTTTTTAAAAAAAGTTTTTTTTCTTTTTTACACTATAAAAAGTTTTTGTTTTTTAAAAATCAACTATTATAAAAATCGTCCTTTTTTGGTTTTAAAAAAAGTTTTGTTTTTTTTACACTATAAAAAGTTTTTGTTTTTTTAAATCAACTATTTTAAAAATCGGCTCTTTAAATATATTATATCGATTAAATATTATATTGTTTTTAACATTTTACTTTTTTAAATATTATTCTTTCGATTAAAATTTTATCTCTTTCAAATATTGTTTCCGTATTATATTCAAGGGGTTATATTGTTTCCGTATTATATTCAAAACATATTTTGTTTCCATATTATCTAAATTTAAGACAACAATCATTAAGTAACCGAATAACTGAAAACAAACATAAATATGACATATATAAGATAACTTTTTACATCCATAACAAAAATATATAAGATAAGTTTGTACATCCATAATAAAAATAAAAACAATAACAGGTCTATGCATCCAAATCCGAATCCGAATCCTGATGCTGCTGCTGCGGCTGGTGCTGCTGATGTGGTGCTCGAACCGGTGGAAGCGGTATCGGGGGTAATCCCTCTCTCTCTCGTCTATCTTGCTCCGCCCGTACCAGCCAACCTACCAAATCGTTGAGCCTGTCAAGCTCGGCTCGTACATCCGGATGTAGCGCAGCTTCTGGGGCATGACCTGGAATAACGTGACGTGAAAACTGAGGTGCCCCGGTAGGTGGCGGTGGGTGTGGTACCGCTGCACCGTCTACATCCTCCGGAGGGTCATCCACGGGCACTACATCAGCAGGATCTGCAGGAGGATGAACGGGCTCGAAATGCTCTGGTAGGGGCTCCTCTGTCCATACGCCCCCTTCGCGGTTTTTAAACCGTGGGCCAACGGGGAACCACTTGATTACCCTCATCCCCCACAGCGACTGCATACCCATCCGCGTCGGCATGATTGCCGGCGTCCGTAGATGTGGGTCCTGGTGTGGTACGAGGCCCAATGAACGGGCAATGACGATCACGTACACCCCGCCATACAAAAATCCGCGCTCCTGCCGGTGATGGGCGGAGGCGTAGTACTGGGCTAGACCGTGTGCTAGTGCGCACGGCCTCCTATACAACAAACAATAAAGGAAAAAAAGATCTGTGGTCGTACACCACTCACGGCTGTAGCCGCGCGCTGAAATAGAAGTAGCGAGCAAATGGTGCAGATACCTGCAGATAGTGTTAGCGAAATACAGAAACAAAGATTAATAAACAATGCATATAATCACAATAATTGCCATAATAAATGTACATACCTGTACAGTGGGTCCATAACAAACGACACCCTCCCCGTCGGGAAACTCTAGATATGGATGCCCCTGCAGCGTATCCACAGGCGGTCGCCGTCTCCGTCGTGGACCCTGCTGAACCGGCTCTACGTGAATGTCATCGCCCGGAATCAGATCGTCCTCCATAATAAATACTGTATACGTATAAAAACAATAATAAATAAGTAAATAATTAAATAATTAAATAATAATAATAAAAATAATAACATTAATAATAATAATAATATTTAATAGCAATAATAATAATGTTTTTAATAATAATAATTAATAAATAATAACAATATTAACAATAATTAATAATAATAATAATATTTAATAACAATAATAATAATGTTTTTAATAATAATAATTAATAAATAATAAAAATAATTATAATAATAATAATAATAATAATATTTAAAATATAATAATTAATAAACAATAATAACAATAATCATAATAACAATAAAAAGAATAATAATAACAATAATAATAACATTACAAAAAAAAAATTCAGAGCCTCGTATAGCCCTCGTATAGGGCTATATTCGGCGTCATGTTCTACTTGTTCATCTTCAACCTTATAGTCAAACCCCCAAAACCCAACAAAATTCAAATTTCAGGGCAAACCTACGGTCTAAAGGAAAAAACGAGACAAAAATGCTTAACTACGGGATGAAATACGTACCGGTGATGCTTCAAATCTCCAAAAATACGGTCGAAATACGTACGAGGCGTATAGCTCTGTCTTCTCCATATGTGTGTGTTTTTGTTGTTTGGGGGTGTAATCAGTGTCGTCTAGGCCCCCCAGACTTATACGACACATAGACGACTCGTATAGATCTATACGAGACGTCTATACTTTTTGTTAAATGACTTTTTTGCCCCTGTATAGCCCCAGTATAGGCATTTTTCAGGGGCAAAATGGTAATTAACCAAACCAAAAAGATATTTCTGGAGTGTGGTTAGTTACCATTTTTCCCCTGAGTAATGCCTATACTGGAGGCTATACAGGGGCAAAATGGTCATTTAATAAAAGTTTTTTAATAATTAAAAAAGGAAAAGGTGTTAAAGTTGCCGCCTCAGTTGTACTCCTCGTACAGACCTGTACGCGTCGTCTAGGCGTGCAAATTACCTTTGAGCCCCTGTTAAAGGGCTATACTGGGGACTTTCAAGGGTAAAATAGTAATTAACAAAAACTATTTTCAAAATTCAAATTTAAAGTAAAAGAAATGTTACCGCTTAAATATACGACCCGTACAAGTCTATACGAAGCGTCCATGTTCAATAAATTCAAATTTTGAAATTCAGATATTCAAAATTTAAATTTTCAAAAACCCGCTCAAATAGACGATCCGTATAGCTCTATACGAGGCGTCTGGTTTAAGTAAAATAACTTTTTAGCCCCTGAAATAAGCCTAGATTGGGGGCATATCAGGGGCTAAATGGTCTTTTGGTCAACCATATACGACCCGTCTAGCTCTATACGAGTCGTATACTTGTATTTTTTTTTAGAAATTATAATAAAAATTACTTTTTAATGAATTCTAATTATAGAATAATGATAGAAATTATAATAAAAATTATAGAATTTGTAGAAAATTATAAAAAAATACTATTAATTACAAAAAAATACTATTAATTACAAAAAAATAGTATTAATTACAAAAAAATACTATTAATTACAAAAAAAATACTATTAATTACAAAAAAAATACTATTAATTACAAAAAAATACTATTAATTACAAAAATCATTCTTCCGTACAACTATCTATGTAATTCAGACTAGGGTTTGATCTTGGCCGAGGATTCATTATCGATGTATACCATTCTAGACGTGGCAAGTACATATCTTCCCATTGTTCTGTATGGGGTCTTCGGTGGGTCAACCATAGCCCGTGTGCTGGTGGCATAGGATAATCCCCTTCCAGCTTTGTAAAACCCTTGCAGGATCTATCAATGATATCAACAACGTCTTGTGAAGGTGCGGAAAACAATCACAAGATGATTCAAGAACAAACAATCATAAAGAAACAATAATATAGAATAATATGAATCACAAACCAAAGAGATCTTGCATTCAACGATTAACGAAGACTGATACAAGAACTTCCCCTTCAACTCGCAACCTCCTATTGACCAACAACCTCAACCAAATGGTTGAGGTTGGCTTAAATACATAATTGACTAGGGGAACCCTAAGCCCGGTTGCGACCCCTAAGCCCAGTTGCGACACAAACTAACAACCCAATACTATTGTTCTCGGCCCACATACACTAGAATAAAACAAAACATAAACAACCCCTATACTATGCAAACCTACATGTATAAACCTTCAGGTTCCAACAATCTCCCCCTAGGTTTATGCATGCAGGTTCTTGATGCTTCAAGTGTCACTGCCACCTCCCAACCGATCTCGAAGACCACCAAATCCTACTTTGCGAATGTGTAGGTCCCTCGGAGGTTGAGGTTTAACCTATTCCTTGTTATGTTTAACCCACTAGCAAGTGCGGAATCCAAGCTAGCAAGCAAACCGGAGTTTATATGAAAGCAAAGTGAACAAGAGAAAGAGTAGACAAGCAAGTATCAAAGTTTTCTCTTGTATTTCAGTGGACACGGTTACAGACCTTGACCAAACTGAAAATACACTCTTACAAAGACCTGGGTTTCACACACAAAAGCTCTCTACAATGAACACACACTTTGGACAGAACACTATGACAGAACTTAGTGTGAAAGTGAAACCCTTCATGGATATATATACCCAAAACAGATTCCCATGCACGAAGGATAGATGTCCTGGTCGAAGGATCATCTGTCGACCAGAAAACCTATCGAAAGATCTCGAAGGATCTAGACATACCTCGAAGGATAGTGTATCCTTCGAGGTCCATAAAGATCCTCCGAAAGACATCTTTCGAAGTCTTCGAAGGATAAACATCATCCTTCGAAGACATCCTTCGTGACACTCTATCTTTCAAATACTAAGTGTTGAAGTTTGGCCAAGTCAAACCAGGAGGATGGTTGACTTGGTCAAACACATATTACAACACAATACAACACATAAAAGACGTAAACACAACCGACAAAAGACATCGTTTTATACATTACAAAATATAGACAAAGTACAGACACAAAGTGCACCAACAAACTCCCCCTTGGCTGTAGCTTTGTCTTTATTCTCTATAGTTGTAGACTCGTCTCGAACTTCGATGGTCTTTGGTCTTCGAGTTCTCAAAACTCTGATGTCCTTTCAAGTCTTCAATGCCGGAGGATCTTCAAAGTCTTCACGTATTGAAAGCAGAGAGTGTATCAACAAACTACCCGTATCATGTAGGAAGTGTGTTAACAAACTCCCCCTTAACATAAGCTCCCCCTTGAGTTATGCTCGTGAAATACTTTATCTTTATGAAGTGAGATCCTTGTGGTGTTGATGATGGTCAGCGGCAACTCGATCATCTTCATCATTTGAGTGCCTTCATGTCGTGTCTTCATTCCAAAGCTTTGTCATCGACCATGTTCTCCTAGCCTTTAGAATCTGCACATGCAAGAAATCTAAACGCGTAATGAGAACAACTGCTTGGAATATAGTTAATCATAAACAAGTGACACACGGATGACCATGTCACAATCAAACACCGTCCGACAGATTGAAAGTTTTTCAGATTTATCAATTTCAGATTTCAACTTTCAAAGACTTGCAAATTTCAACCGTTTATGAAGATTTTAGTCAATTCGGTTTTCGTTCAGGTTTCAGGCAACGAAGACTCGAGTTCCAACATCGTACGATCGAAAATAAATTAGAAATAAAATCTTTTTGGCTTTTATAAAGTTTAAATTAAAACACACCTAAAATCTTTTTGGTATTTTTGACTTTTCTAAATGTAAATACTGAAAGCAGTAAATAAATATATACATACATTCTTTTTGCGAGTTTCGAGGGTAAGAGAATCATATCAGTGTACGGTCATGCCAAAACACTCTTGTTGTTCAGTTAGTTAACATTAAGATAAGCATCCTATAACAATTATCGGTATTGTTGTCCACTTAAGCTCAACTTATCAGATGTAATCATGTTTAGAGGATACGTTAATGTATGATTTATACTTACCGACCGGTGTTCATCCACATCACGACACATTCCCGTATCAAGGTATGCACGAGAGTTCATCTTACCGGTGAGTATACCGATTATCATCTGTTTGACCGTATATGATGTGAGATTCTCACTTATTTTGTTTTGAAAACAAGCCCTATGTGATATAATCACTTATTGATGAGGAACTTGATTTTCGATGCATGAGGGCACAGGAGCAAGTCCGTGAACAGGTCAGTACTTCCGTACAGCAGAGAGACGAACTTGACTCCCGGATAAATGTGATATTTTATCACTTATTTGATTTGGACATGTGATTGTTTATCACTTATTGAGGTCGAATGCAGTATGAGATATGTACACGTATGTAATTATGTACACGTATGTATAGTATCATGGAAAATCTAGACTTGCGTCCCCGTTATTTTTCGGTAAAAGATACAACCACGATACCCAGATGATAAGCAGCATAAAGACCGAATATCTCAGAACCTCGGCAATCTATCAAACGAAATTTCGGTACTAAGACCATATGCCAATGAATGGTTCCCACCTGGTCTTCAGTCGATTAAGATTTATATCACCCTGCACACTTTAAAATGATTGTGAGCCTACCGATACATCTTATATAGAGCTGCTTATCGTTTTTCATTTAAGGTTTAAAGAGGCTTGGATAGACCACTGATGTACTATCATTTTCTCTTTTGCTCGCCAGGAAACTCATTTTTGATTTTCTATTGTTTTTGTGTTTTTGAAATTTTTCGATGTTTTTGGATTTTCAGATTTTTGGATTTACTCCCCCTAAAATCAAGAAACTAAGACAAATTTAAAAACACAAAGGTATTTACAAAAATGATTTTCCGATGATGGTTTTGCTCTTGCTTGACCTTAATGCCGGTTACCCAAATTAGGTTTTTATCAGAAAAGATTTATCGAATTTTGGGAAAATCAGTTGGCACGTCGGTAAGCGGTGCGGACCATAACAACATTGACGAGTTTCATAAAGAAACAATCACGTGTGAGGTGATATTCGAGATCAACGTGTCAGGCCAAAGAGTGCTGTACGAGACGATATAATTCATATAGCAGCCTAAAAATCAACAAGTATAGGAGAAATTTGAAATTTAAAAACCGTATCCTGCAACTGCTTCGTGCATTGCAAGGAATCTGATCACTCTCTCAAACTGGATATCCACCCGGTGTGGACTTCAAAGTCGATTTTGTAGCTACTGAGAAATCTCTTGACAGCAACAAGATCATAAACCTCCCGGTCCGGCTGGTCTTCAACATTGCACCAGCGAAGGTCTCTGTCTTTCTCTTTCAGAATTGTTGTGCGGATGTTCAATCCATGCCAAGGCATTCGCACACATTTCATTGGAGTCTTTCCTGAGGACCTGATCAAAAACCATAACGACCAAAATTTTGGCACATTCTTCATCTGGTCGAATTTTGCAACTTCATTCAGCCACATTCTTTCATCAGACATTTTTGTCTTCTTTTCTTTTTCTTTTCCTCTCTCTCCATCAATGGCAACAACATTCTCCTAGATATGCCAATATTTCGGAGCCTTATGTCGCCAATCTTGTGCATGGACGCTCCACTATCAACAATCCTAAAACTATCAATAGTTCCTCCTGGAACATCCTGCACACTCATTCAGAGATTAGTTGGAGAGGGGGACCCAAGCCTTCACAGACTTGGGTCGTCCGTCATCATCGAGAATTGTAACATCCATTTCCCGATGATTCGGAATTGATGCAGCTCCCCCTGAAACAGTTACCGGTTTTGGTATCCAAATCTGTTTCTGTTTTTCATGTTTAACATCCGATTTAACAGATTTTGTTTGGATGACCTCCGGTTTTAAAACTTTTTCAACTTCTTTTCTTTGTTTCTTTTTCTGTTTCTTTTCTCGTTGTTTAACAAAACGAGGGTCCTGTTTTGGTGAAACAGGTCTTTTATGGTAATTGTTACCATGGGGGGCATCAACTTTTGACTTTCTCTTGGTGAGATATGGACAATTCTTAATGATGTGTCCATACTCACAGCATTCAAAGCATGATCTCCGCTCAACAAACCTCGGAGTATCATAACTGTAACAGCTGGATGATGAACTTCGTGATCTTGAGGTACTTGGTCCTATATCACAACCGTTTGTTTGTTGTGTATAGTTGTTTTGACTGTTTCTTTTCAAAATTTTACTTTGTTTAAC
The DNA here is from genome assembly GCF_002127325.2 of Helianthus annuus. NCBI lineage: Eukaryota > Viridiplantae > Streptophyta > Magnoliopsida > Asterales > Asteraceae > Helianthus > Helianthus annuus. Next base: position 17,820,768 of record NC_035441.2, on the reverse strand, counting down.
AGAATCCTTGTTGGATTTGTTTTTGAAAGTATCAATTTTATCAGTCCCTCTTGATTTCACGAAGTTTATCTTCCGATCCTTTTTCTTGTTTTCGCCCTGTTTGCCTTTTCTATTCTCTTGGGCGGCATGATTTTGTTCACGTGCATCATCAACCTTTGCTTTCAACTTATGAAGATATGGACAATTTTGAATTATATGTCCAATTGTACCACATTCAAAACACATTCTCCGCTCTACAAGCCTCGGAGAAACATGTTGATGACCAGACGGAGAACCAGACACTGAACTTTGTGATCTAGATGTGCTTGGACCTAAGTCACATCCATTTGTGTGTTGGGTATAATTGTTCTGATCATTTCGTTTTAAAATTCTAACTTGTTTTACAAAATCAATGTTAGATTTATTTTGAAATGTTTCAAGTTTGTCCGTACCCTTTGATCCAACAAAGTTCACTTTCTGTTCTCTTTTCTTAGCTGGAGCTCTTTTGTTTTGCACCCTTTGAACCTTAGGTTGCCCAACCTTAGATTGTTGAATTTTAGGTTGTGTAGCCTTAGGTTGAGTAGCCTTAGACTGCTCAACTTTAGGTTGGTGAACCCTTGGTTGTTCAGTCTTAGGCTGCTGAACTTTTGATGCTTGAACATTCTTGTTCTGAGCCCTCTTTTCCTGCACCTGGCCTTTACCTTTTCCAGAATTCACTTGTTGTTTTCGCTCAACTGGCAGTTTTTGGTTTCCATATTGTTTTCTTATTTGCTCACATGGAATTGGTTCACATTGAGTGACCGTCACTTTGTTACCTTTGTTTCCCAAAAACTTATCAGTACGTCCTTCAAAAACTTTCTCAATTAAATCTTGGTTTACATTTTTAATTGGAAAATCTCTGTCAGAATAGATTTTGCTGTCTCCCTTGAGCGTATACAACAAGTTATTCTCCTTAATGCTAGGTACACTGGACTTCACTGCCTTTGATGTTTCAGTCTTACTCGGTTTCACTGGTGGATCACACAAGATGTGATTCTCAATTGGAATGTTTGGTGTAACCGAGTTAGACTGTGGCTTCACAATTTCTTCAGATTCATCGTCTGAAGAGTCAGCATCCTCAATGATGGGAGGACTCTGTTCCTTTTCACACGATGAATTTTCCACATTCTTAGAAGCTGATTGTTTCGAGGAAGATGTACCAGTTTTGAACCCGAGGCCTGCAGCAAAGTCATCTCGCGCAAGTGGCACAGTAGGTTCAAAACGGGGCATATCCTCGTCATCAGGCTGTTTTGAATAATTGTGGCTCATTGGGGGAGGACATTTTTTGTATCCAATACATTTTTTATCCCCCTTTTCCTTTTGAACACTGATGATGTGATCCAAAACAAAGCGGGAATTGGAATAACTGTCCAATTTCTGCTTGATTGCATCACACTCGCATCGAGCTGTAGCTAACTCCACCATTTGTTTCTCAATTGTGTCAATTAAGTTATTATTAGCATGTTGTTTTCTCAAAACAGCCTTTTGTAATTCAGAAACATCATGTTTTAATGACTTAATTGTTTCTTTAAACTCCTTTTCATTTTTGGCTAGAAAGAAGTTAGCTTCAGATGCTTTAGCAAGATCAACAATCAATTTTTGATTGTGTTGCAGTGTAATTTCAAGCTCACTTTCCTTTTCTGCATAAGCTAAACATTTCGCACATTCAACAACAGCAGAAATAGAGTCAGGTTTAGAATCACATACCTGACTGGAATCACTCTCAGGTGTTGGCTTTTCTGCATCAGAATTAATAACCTCCCTTGATGATTCACATTTAGATCCATCCTCGCTTGAACTTGAAGTTGTATCACCCTCAAATGAAGTTGAAACATCTTCATCTGAACTTCCGTCATGTTCAGAACTGTCATCATTTCCCGAGGATTCACCATTGCTTGCATCTTTGACAATTTCAGCATACAACGCCGATTTTGTCTGACTACTGCTCTTTGAATCAAGAGATGATAGTTCTACAGTAGAACGATGGTGTTGTGAACCAACTGGGGTTAATGGATTTCCATACAAGTCTGTGGTTGGAGCCGGCTTTACAGGAACTTGTATTGGATTGCCAAAACAATCTGTTGTTATATTCGGTTCACTTTGCCTTTGATTGGTAACTGATGCCCACTGATTTGCAGATATCATGGCAGCTGAACGTGGGGCCATAGCCTGCATCCAAGCATTCTTGAAATCTTGATCAGATTGAGAAGTAGATGATTGCGTATTAGATGAATACGGATTCAAAGACCATGCGGATGGATCCCATTGACCATTTGTTCCCATTTCTGCAGTAATTCGAGATGGTGTGGGAGATTCGGCCCTTGATGGAGATAAAAATTTGTACACGTATATTTTTCACTGTCGAAGGATCAACCGAAAGATCACACGAAAGACAAACACCAAACCGGTCTCGAAGGATGATATTTCGTAAGTTGATACAAACGAAAATAAAAATGATTCGCAGCTCTTGGGCTTTGGTGATTTTCTAAACGTGGGCCGTGGATACAAACAAACAATCAACAAAATTAAATTGTTACTTGGGTCGGTGACTTGGGCCGAGATTACTAATAACAAACAACAAACAAGAAAGTTATTTGTTACTTGGGCGGTGAAAATATTGGTCAATTTAGTTAAAGTCCAAGCTAGTGGGGCGGTGAAAAGAATAACTAAATCCAAGCTAGTGGGGCGGAGCCTTGGGCCGTGAGCACCAACCAAACAAATGAACAATCTGATTTGATACTTGGGAGGTGCACACCAAATAATCAAGAAATGGCGGTGCTTTTGCCCGAAAACCCAACAACAACCAACCAAGGAAATTATTTAATTCCTTGTTGGGCTTTGCCTTGGGCCGATAACCCAACAACAAACAACAAAAGGGATTCGTTACTTCAAGACGGTGCACATGGGTTTTGTTATGGGTAGTGGGTACCAACAACAAACAACGAAATTGTATTGGTCACTTGTGGCGGCGTCTTGATCAACAAAACATGGTGCTTTTGGGCGGTTCTTGGGGGGCCGTGAATACCAACAACAACCAACAAAGATTAGTGGTTACTTGGGGTGGTGCACCACACTTCAACAAAGTTCTTAGTTTCTTGATGGGCGGTGATAACTAATAACAAACAACCAAAAATTAGTGGATGTCTTGGGCGGTTGCACCTGATTAAAAATTTTTTTTTTTTTTTTAATTTAATTTGTTAGTCACTTGTACCGAGAACCACTCAACAAACAAGCAAAAGCTTAGTGGTCAATTGGGCGGTTGAAAACAAGAACCAACAAAAAATAATTAATCACTTGGCGGTTCCTTGGGAGGTGATCACAACCAAAAGTCAACAAAGTTTATTTGACAATTTGGGGCGGTTCCTTGGGCCGATAACCAAGAGCAGACAAACAAACTTTTATTGGTCTATACGGGCGGTGCACAACAATCAATGACACATCTTTCAATAAAGATGATTGATGTGACCTTTCAACAGTTGGTTGACCCTTCGAGATTGTTTAACTTGATCTTTCGAAAGACAAAAGTGACCTTTCGAGAATTTAGTTTGATCTTTCGAAAGTTTCGATGATCTTTCGAATAATAAAATGTGACCCTTCGAATTTCAGCCTGATCTTTCGAAATATGAAGATATCTTTCGAAGTATGAAGATATCAAGAACTTTATGAACACAGCAAGAACACGGTGACTGGTAGTTTTCCAGATCTGACGAAAACTAACCCAAAACTTTGAACAAAATCCCGGTTTTAAACAAGGAAAAGAGCCTTAGCTCTGATACCACTTGTAGGTCCCTTTCCGGAGGATGACGAACCTAAACCTTGTTATACAAACCCACTAGCGAGTGCGGAATCCAAGCTAGCAAGCAAACCGGGTTGAGACAAGCATAAACACAGACACACAAGGATTCACCGATTAACACCACTGTATTAATACGAATGAAGGTTCCGGTTACAAGCACAATGTTTACAAATCTAACTTGCAAACTCTCTAGTGTGTGTGTGTGTTTTGATAGAATGCTCTCAAACACTCTCTATGTGTGCATCTATCTCACAAGCCTCTCAAGTCTCTTACTAAAACAACACACTACATGGGTATTTATATACCCAGCACAACATGTCTGACCGAAGGATCAAACAGAGTGACCGAAAGATCATCTGTCGATTACAATTGCCTCGAAGGATCTATATTTACCTCGAAGGATGGTATATCCTTCGAGGTTCAACAATATCCTTCGTGGACATCTTTCGAGCTCAGACACTATACAAACATATTTCTAACTGTTGGGCCAAGTCAAACCAGGAGGATGGTTGACTTGGTCAACTTACAACACTAACACGGACATCGTTTACATCGAGACCGAATACAGACAAAGTACAGACATAAGTGCATCAACAGAATGTGAATAGCGGAAGCAACAGCTGCAGTCCAACCCTTCGCGATGTCTTCATACTTCTCAGTTGCTCGAATATGATTTTGAGCTAACACCTCTAAATCTTCAAGAGCAATGTTGAGCACATCCACTTGATCGACTAAATGAAAACTGACATCACCATCGCATACAAACACTGCCTGACCAAGACGCTCATCATAAGCCCAAAAATGTAGAGACCTCAAAGCACCTTGAGGAATCTTCTTTACCAACGGTATCATCTTCTCTTTGTCTGTCATAGGCCAGTGCACCACTTTCATTCGCTTCTTCGTAAATGGATCCCTAACACCTTTAAGAGGTTTAACGAAAGATTCAGCTGTACGCATCGATGGAAAGTTATGCTGAACTTCCCTCTTCTGTCTTTCGAAAAATATGTTTCGAGGACCTCCAGGGTTATCATCAACATAAGGTGCATTTGACAATTCAGTCAGATCGACCTTTGTAAATGATTGAAACTGACCAGGATGTTTATACCATTCCACAGGACCAACTTTCCTCTTGATCCACCATCTTTTTCTATCATGGTCATTACCCCAGCTTACCACTCCTGAACGATTTCCAACTTGATCATACAGAGTTTCACCAACATCCATCAGATGATGAGTAGCCTGAGCATCAACATCATCTGGGTTCAGATTCTTGTTCTTCAATATCACCAACTCTCTTTTCTTCTTAATTCTTTCTGCCTTTGCTTTGTCTGCTTCAGGATCAGTAACTCTCTCAAAGTATTTCTCCATCGCAGCATTCTTTTCAGCATTATCCTTCTCAAAGGCTTTCCTTCTGTTCTCAACTTCTGTAGGATCAGAAAATTCCTTCCCGAACTTCTTTTCAAGTTTACCACGTAGATCATAGACCATAGAAAATAACAGACTAACATCTCCTTGAAGTTATTCAATCTGTTGATTCTTCTGCACTATGATGTCTTCAAGTTGGATAATCTTGGCTTCTTTGTGAATCGAGTCTTGCTCAACAACAACCAACCTTCTCTTCATCTCTCTCATACTGATAAACTCATCTTCATCACTTGAGTCTTCGTCAAAAGGCATTCTAACTGGTTCCTCAGGCCTTTTACCACTTGAACTACCAGGCATATCATGAACAACATTGGAAGGACCAGCAGAATCAGAAACACCAAGTGATACAGCACCAACAGGCTCAGTAACAACACTTGCAGACTGAGCTTCAACAGTAACATCGGTGGTATCCATATCAGTTCTTTGAGCGTCAACATCAAACTCAAAGATGTCTGCGGAGGGGGTGGTAGTATCAGTAACATTCTTCTCAAAATCAAAATCGTAAAGACTTTCATCATCTTCATCAGTAATCAAGGGTTGATCTTTGTTTTTCTCAACATACATACCGAGCCGAGGATCCCTCCTTTTCCGCTTCAAGGGTAGGGAATCAGGATCTTTTGAGTGTTCACTAGACTCTTCATTTGGAACTGAAAGACCAGAAGGAGGATTTCCCATCTTTTCAGTCACTGACTTTAATAACTGAGCCAAACTTTCAACAGAAATCACAGGTGGAGCAGTTGAAACGGCATCAGTAACTCCAGCTTCAGGTGGAAGTTCCATATCCACATCAGAATCATACGAAATCTCAACACCTTCCTCATCAGAATCAATTGTAACAAACTCATTCTCAGGTTCTTCTTCAACACCTCTCTGAACATCATGCTCTTCAGCAACAATAGCAACATCTTCAGTCTCAGCGAATTGACCAAACTTCTCCAGCGGAATCAGTCCTTCAAACTTCTTTTCAGTGCCTTTCTTTGGATTGAGAGCACCAAAACAAGCAGGACCCATCGGTTTCAACTCCAATGTGTTTCCAGATTTCACCAACTGAGGATAACGTGCATTGAAAATCATCTGTAAAAACCTTGGATATATAAGAAATTTATCCTTCCTGACTCCCAGTACATTCCTTTTCATCGCCTCCAAAACATTATTTCGAGTAGTTGAACGGTTCATTAGTTATCACACAAACCAGAGCAGCAGTCTGTGTACTATTCAGCTGGTCAATACCCCCCCCCCCCGATTCTCAGATATGCACAGGAGAAACATGTGCAATAAAAGCCTCCAATACGGATGAACGAATTTCTTAACCAAGGGTGGGTATCTCCCTTCATAACTCAGTCTAGGAAGAATAGCTTCAATCGTACCAGCTGGAACCTCTATCAAATCTGATTCTTGATCATTAAACTGCAACACTTCTCGGATCATCTGTTTTGTCACAGTAATCGTCATCTTCTGAATTTCAGAAACAATAACTCCCTTTCCTTCAACCACTTCGATCTTCGCGTTCTTCCAGAAATCTTGAATGAGGCTTTCATAAATGACTGGATTATCTCGTAATGCGTGAACAATACGGCAGCTGTTTAAACCTTTCATGAGTGAGGTGTACAATCTCCGATGTTTCTCTGGAGGAGGTGCCAAATATCCTGCCTGATTGTGAGTTGCTATAAACTTCAAATCCATGATCTGCACAAACCTAAAGTGTGTCACAAACATATATATAGTCAACAACTCAGAAATGTCTAAGGTCAACTCAAAACCAGACACTGTTGACTCGTAATCATGAGTCGCAACAAGAAGTCTTGAGTCGCAACCAAAAGTTACAATTGAGATCTCGAGTCGAAACCTTGAGTCGAAATAAGAGATCTCGAGTCGTTACTATGAGGTTGCGACTCGCAACAACTGGTCTCGAGTCCTTATCTATTTCCTGAGTCGAAACCACACAAACACTTTGTTGTTTAACCAATTTAGATCAAATCCCATAACATCATTGAAAAATTTTGAAGACCACATTATGTTCAACTTAGGGTTCTTCATGTTCTTCAAATCTTCATCAGATGATCATCAGATCATCATATCATCATATCATCTGCAAATCTTCAAATAAATCATTAACATACCTTCAAATCTTATGAGTCGAGACCGGAAAACACAACAAATATGACTCGAAACCGGAGATCAGATGAATGTCGCCGGAATCCTTAAGAGAGAATCTTGGAAGTCTCGAGTGAGTTATGAGGTCTCGACTCGAGACCTTGCTTTTATACACAAACCCAATCAAATGGGCTTGGGCCGAACATTGGGCTTATCGAGCCGGAAACAATTAAATGGACTTTCTTCAAAAAATTTTTGATAAGATTTAATTAAATTAAATCCATTTAGCAAACATTTAATCAATTAACAATCCATTTAAAACTTTCTGAGCATGATTTGTAAAAACCTAAAACAAAAATAAATAATAAAATAATTATGATTCACAAAAATAAACAGGAAAACAACAGAGATTACTCAGGGATCAAATCACGAGGTTTCGGGCCTGACAACATTTATCAACACTGATCTATTACCGAATGATCTAGGCGATTGCAGGTATATTTTTCCACCTAAACTCATCTTCCCAGACCTATTCCATACAACTGCCTGTAACATTTTTATCATGTTTTGATTACTTAACAATGAACACTCAGGCAAATACTGGTCAAATCCCGGAAATATAAACAGTACACACTATCATGCAAGTATCTTCCCTACCACATATTTCACAAGTCCAATCCAGATCTCTGAAAGCTTAACTGGGAGTAGGTTGAGAGAAGAACATAATAGATCTTTTGCAGAGATGATATAATATACAGATCAAATGAGTTTTCTCAATTTGATATAGGTTTATTTGGGTTTCTTTTGGGCACTAGAGGGCCTCTTTCGGGTGTTTAGATCTACAGCGCGACAACGTACAGCTACGTCAGCATGTATCTGGATGCAGCAGAAGCTGTCGTTGCCTAGCACCTCCAGGTCAGCATGTATCTGGATGCAGCAGAGGAGGTACACGAGTTTTTTCAGAGAAGATTTCAGAGTCAGGTCAGAATTGTGTGTATCGGGACAACATACAAACATTCAAATAGATATGCACTAATTCCAAGTGATTTTCTTTCATGAGGTCATGGACTATTTTAGTTCTAAACAGAAACAGCTAATGTTTTCAGTCTGAAGAAGAGAGCCTACCAACACATTACTACTAGAGTCAAACTGATTCGATACTGGTCTTGCATGAGTCAGCCCTTGACCATAATGTGAAAGTTCATTTCATTTCCCAGTCATTGCAACACCTTTTTTTTTAATTTTTCAATTTTTAATGGTTTTGGATTTTTCAATTTTTTTAATGTTTTTGTGTTTTTGTATTTTTCTCCCCCTAAATTTGTGCATAAAAAAAACTACCTAAGAATAGAAAAACTTTATGAACAAATTTACCTACGAAACACAAACATGCTCAGTCAGTAAAACGGGTCATTTTCAGAAAATCCACAAGCACTCTGAATTTCAAGCTGCTGACAGGCTTGGTGAACAAATCGGCCGCATTTGCATCTGTGTCGATTTGTTCAAGAGTAATAAGACCTCTGTCAAAGCAGTCTCGGATAAAATGAACTTTAATATCAATGTGCTTGGTTTTGGAGTGAAAGACAGGATTCCGAACAATTTGAATTGCAGCATCATTATCGCAGTAGATAGTAGTGTTAAGATAAGTCAAACCATAATCCTGCAATTGATGTTGCATCCACACCACTTGAGAGCAAGAAGCAGAAGTAGCAACATACTCGGCTTCAGCTGTAGATATCGCCACTGTTTGTTGTTTCTTGCAATGCCAAGAAATGAGCCTATCACCCAAAAATTGGCATCCCGCAGATGTAGATTTCCTGTCACTGTCAGTACCTCCAAAGTCGCTGTCAGAGAAAGCAAACAAGTCAAAATTAGAATCCCTCGGATACCACAGACCAAACCGAGGTCGGCCTTTGAGGTACCGAAAGATTCTTTTAACAACAATAAGATGGGAAGTTTTAGGATTAGCCTGATAACGTGCACAGTTGCAGACGACAAACATGATATCCGGACGACTTGCTGTGAGATACATCAACGACCCGATCATAGACCTATACTGACGTTGATCTACGGAGTCCCCTTCTTCATCGTCAGTCAATAGCGGTCTCACTGCCATTGGTGTTTCAGCAGGCTTTGCGTCCGTAAACTTGAATTTTGCCAGCACGTCATCCACATACTTCCCTTGATGGATAAGAATCCCTTGCGAACTCTGCTTGACTTGTAGACCCAGAAACAGTGTCATTTCCCCGAGAGCACTAATTTCAAATTTCTTCTTCATAACTCTCTCGAACTCCTTGCAAAGATCCTCACTTGTAGATCCGAAGATGATATCATCAACATAGATTTGAACTAAGATTTGATCACTTCCTACTTTCTTGATAAACAGAGTCTGGTCTATAGTGCCACGCGTATACCCATGAGCCAAAAGATGTTCTGTTAAGGTGGCATACCAAGCTCGAGGAGCTTGGTGTAAACCGTACAACGCCTTGTCTAGCTTGTAAGCATACTCAGGATGGTCTGGATGCACAAACCCTGGTGGCTGCTCAACAAAAATTTCTTCCTTCACATCTCCATAGAGAAACGCGGTCTTGACGTCCATCTGATAAACAATGAACCCCATGTATGACGCGTAAGCTAAGAAGATCCGGATGGCTTCAAGTCGTGCAACCGGAGCGTATACTTCATCATAGTCCAGACCTTCAATCTGTCGAAATCCCTGAACCACCAGCCTTGCTTTGTTTCGAACAATGACTCCTGCAGAATCCTGCTTGTTTCGAAATACCCATCTAGTTCCAAGTTTACGCTTTCCTTTTGGCAACTTGACGAGTTTCCATACTCCAAGTTTTTCAAACTGGTTCAGCTCTTCGTGCATAGCATCTACCCAGCCTGGTTCCTACAAAGCTATATCAACAGTCTTAGGTTCGATTTGAGAAAGATATCAAGAATATAAGCAAGTGTTAATGGTTCCCGATTGACTCCTGGTCAAAATTCCTGCATTTACAGGACCAATCACATTCTCTATTGGGTGATTGCGTTGAACACTCGTAGGTATTGCCAAGTCATGTACGATCTCCTCTACAGTGGTGGTGTTGCTAGACTCCCCCTCATTTGGTGCTACAGTACGATGAACTAAAGGAGTGGTGACAATACAATCCTCGGGAATCGTTTCAGGAAACAATGCAGAGTCGGAACTGCTTGATGCAGAACCACCAGTTGGGACACCATCAGGGGATCGATTGGACAGTTGCGGAGACATAGGATGTTGTGTAAACATCATTCCCGGTGGATCAATGGTATGATGCCTAACATTATCTTGCATCTGTTCTTCGTCTTCAGTGTCCTCAAATGACAATGGTTGTTTGGGAATGGACACACCTGCAGCTGAAACATCACTTGACAAAATGTTAAATGATTTAAACAATTCAGAATAATCGTATAACCAATCTGGACCGACTCTAGCATCCGTAGCATTCTCTTTAAGCCATTCAATGTTGCACGACTCGACGACCTTTTTAGTTACTTTGTTGTATACTCTATAAGCAGAGCCCTTAGCATATCCAACAAAGAAACATTCGTCCCCTTTGACTTCAAACTTTCCGTTGGAGTCCATGAGTAATAATACACATGGACAACCAAAGATACGAAAGTGTGAAACCGAAGGTTTACGTCCTTCCAGAATCTCATAGGGGGTTTTCATATGACGTTTGTTTACTAAAGCATGATTCTGGATGTAACAAGCCGTGCTAACAGCCTCAGCCCAAAAGAATCTAGGAAGCTTCGAATCAGCCAGCATAGTTCGCGCAGCCTCAATGAGAGTACGATTCCTTCTTTCAGCTACTCCATTTTGTTGAGGAGTTCGAGGAGCACTGAACTGACGATCAATTCCCTTATCACTGTAGAATGTATCCAAAGTAATATTCTTAAATTCTGTCCCATTATCTGATCGAATGATCTTCACCTTAGCGCTCGCTTGATTTTCAGCCAAAATGATAAATTGTTTCACCAAGACAGCAGTTTCATTTTTATGACTGAGAAAGTACACCCAGGTGTAGCGAGAGTAATCATCGACAATTACCAGACAGTAAGCTTTCTTCCCAATACTCAGCACATTCACTGGGCCAAAAAGATCCATGTGAAGTAGCTCAAGAACAGCTTTTGTCGAAGGAGCTGGTTTAGCCTTATGAGGTTTTCGATGAGCTTTCCCTTTCGCACAAGCAACACACTTTTCCACCAACATGAAATCCTTGATTGGAAGATCACGTACCAGTTGACCTTTAGCTAGGCGGTTTAAGTTTTTCATGTTCACATGCCCAAGACGACGATGCCACAACAGACCATCATGCTCTGAAATCTTTGAAAATAGACAAGTGATCTCTTCACACGGTTTCTTGTTCATATCAATAACATATGCATTTCCCTTTCGCTCAGCTGTCATCAAGAACCAGTCTTCTGGAATAACAATCCCAGGTTTAAGAACATAACACCCTTTCTTTGTGAAATGAACCGAATTTCCTCGATCACAAATCTGAGAAATGCTTAACAGATTGTGTTTCAGTTCTGGAACATAATTAACATTTTCGAAGCTTAGCACACCGTTTCGAACAGTTCCTTTCAATGTGATTCTGCTAGACTCGCCTCCTGCAAATGAGACATATCCTCCATTAAATTCTTTGACATTCACAAGTTGGGATAAGTCTCCTATCATGTGCCTGGAATAGCCACTATCCATGTACCAGAGGCGCACGGTAGTCCTCCACAGCTGTTCCTGCACGATTAGCGGGATTAGTTAGATTTAGGTACCCAGCCCATAGTGGATCTGGGTAGTCCCTTTGCATCAATATAAGTTACTCTCTGCCATACCAGGTTATTTTTATTTAAAAACTTTGAGGAATTTTCATTGGCAGAATTTTTATGAAGTGTATGAGGCAAGTTGGAATGCATGGCTCTAGATTTAGGTTTCCAATATTGTTTCGACCATTTGTAAGTATAATTACCAAACGCCTTTAATTTGTTTTCTGAAAAAAGATTTTGCTGATTTTTATTTCTACGTTTGGCTGCATTCCAATCTTGATCAGAAGGCCTGACCCTACGATGGTTATACTTCATTGTCTTAGACTTATCAGTCGTCATTGACTCAGAATAACCAAATCGATTTGGTTTGACTTTCTGATTTTGTGCACGTTGATTTTTAGACTGCACAGAGGAAGAAGAAACACAGTTTCTAGCAATGTGCCCGGCAATCCCACAATTGAAACAAGTTTGTCGTTTCAGTGTGGAAGAGTTTTGATGATTCACAGTGGCTGCGGGTCTTTTGGGTCTTGAAAATGGAGCTTGCTTGTTCTGTTTTGGTTGACTTGCTTGTGCCTTCTCTGATCTTGTAGATACCTGATGATCAGAACTAGCACTGGCACAAGCATGAGATTCTGAAAAGGTAGAGTTATCTTTTCTTATTGTTTCATTAAAACCATTTTGAACTGGTGTTTCAGATGTTGTTTTAGGATTTTCTTCACAAAATTTTTCTTTCAAATTTTCATTTAAAATGACTTCTTTCTCCTTTTGTAGATCATTTTTGGTTTCAGTCTCAGTAGATGCTGAGACGTCATCAACGAATAATGATCTCTTTTCATCATTGCCATCCAAAGAGGTCCCACTAGGTTCAACAGTAGAAACGTCCACTGAACTTGATTCATTCGAGAAATCATTGTGTGATTGATTCTCTTGTGAAGCAGTTTCGGTGGTTTCACTGAATGTGTCCTGAGGAACCTCATCGGTCACACTATTTTCACCTTGAGAGTCAGAGACATCAAAATCACAGTTTTCAGCAGTTGTAAAACATTCATCATCACACGCATTTTCAAAAGGTTCATCACAAGCATTTACTGTTTTGCCCAAAACATCAGGCCCAAAAGAAGACGAAACATAACTATGAAATGAGTTCAAAAAAGCTTGTCCAAACACACAACCAGAATTAGTATTATCAAAAGAAGTTTTAGAAGAATCAGAGTCTAAAACTTGTTCACTTCCAAACAAATCTCCCCATATCACTTCAGGTACTTTATCTGCACATGACGAAGAACTGTTAGGATCAAAAGTACCCTTTGATACAAAACACGTTTCTGGTTTTACCTGTTCTTCAGCAAATTTAACATTTACTGAGGGCTTGCTATTTTTTGGACCTTCGACATTCACTGAGGCCTTGTTATTTTTGGGTACGTATGTCATTTTACTTTCATTCAACATCTCCTCCTCGGTCATAGGCAAGTAAGTGTAGTTGTTATTCTACGGAGGAGGAGTCTGATTATAGCTCAATCCCGACCCTTTCTTTTTAGAATATGTTAATTGTTGATCACACATATTTTTGACTAATTTACTGGAGGAATCGAATTTTTTAATGTTTAACTGATTTATTTGGTATTTATCCCTAACATTCTCCAGTTCTTTAGTCACCTCACACAGTTTTTCTTTAACTATGATGAGTTGGGCTGTAGCTACGCTAACATCGTCCTTGAGTTGAACGATGTCCTTACGCCGAGCTTCGATTTTCTCTTTGAAAAGTTTTTTGTTTTTCGTTAAAGTGAAATTTTTCCGTTTAATTTCATTATAGTCTTCGACTAGCTCAGCGTTGTGAATTCTATAAGCCTCAACTCGTTCTCTACATTCAGGAGTGCAGAAAACAGAAATTACCTCTTCTTTCGTGAGACCTTTGACAGGTGCTGACAGGATTTGAGTCATGAAGGCAAAGTTTTTAGCTGACGACTCCTCCCCATGTGCTACCTTCTCATCTGCATTCACTGGAGATGGATCATCTTTGGCCATGAAAGCTATATTGCTCGAGTTGGCTTGATTTTCAGGAGCTAAGATGTGAAGTCTCTCAATCTCTGAATTCCAGTCAAAAGGCGAATCAGGTTGAACCACCAAGGCTTGAGCCAATCCCGAAGGTTGAGGGCTTCCACTGTTGGCAGCATCAGCAGACACACTAGAGGTAGTCACAAGAGCCCTTTCTCGGTTGGGTGTAACAGGAGCAGCAGGCTGAGCTGGAGTTTGTTCACCATTCACCTTGGGTTTAGTACAATTCCAAGCCAAATGGCCCTGTTAATGACAATTATAGCAGCGAAACTCAAATGGCATTTTTGCGGGTCCCGAAAAAGTAAGACCTTGCCATTTGTTTTTCCCTGTTTTCCTCACGAAGTTTTTGGCTCTAAAAGCTGCCATAGCCATCTGCCAAGTTATATCCATCTCTTCCACATCTTCTGGATGAATTTGATCCAAATCATCCATGGAAAACTTTGGAGGACCAAGGTTTCCTGAAGCAAAGGCATTCAGACAGTTAATGACGGAGGCTGCTATTTCAAGATTTTCTTTTGACTGTTTCGAGAAAAAGGCAATCATCTCATTGCTCGCAGCGGAGGCAGAAGCAGCAGCAGAGACTTTTCCAGCACTTGTAATGGAAGCTGAAGCAACTGGAGAGGCAGCTTGACTAGAGGACCCTGAGCTGTAGACATTTGTTGAAGTGGGAGCAGTTTTAGCAGATGTAGCATTGCGAAACATTTGGAATCCTCCTTGAGACAACAGAGCTGTGTTGCTATTGTTAGATGAGGTGGGAGCAATTGAGAAACCTGCAGCCAGCATACTGTTCTTGTAGTTAGTCTCTCTCTGTTTATCATCCAATTCACAAGCTTTGATATGTGAGATCATCTCTGACAGAGTACATCTTGCAAGGTCTTTAGTTTTCTTGATCATGGCTACATGATGATCCCAACTCTTGGGCAGTGCATTAAGGAGCTGTCTGTTAGTGGATGCGTTTGTTGTATGAATTTCTTCCATTTGCATTTGGGTTACCAGCTTCACAAACCTCTGAATCTGATTATCAACAGTTTCACCATAAATGTGATTGAAATTGTTGAAATTTTGTTGTAGCAGATTCCTACGACTCTCTTTCATATCTTCATTTCCTTCATAAACTTCGATCAACGATTCCCACAGTTCTTTGGCAGATTTACAGGTGCGAAAACCTATAGCAATATCAGGGCCCAATCCCATAGTTAAGTATGAAAGTGCTCAGTCATCTTCTTCAGTTATAAGAACTTCATCTTCGGTGTATTGATCTCGAGGCTTCTTTATCCTGACATCTGGTTCAGTGGGGCTCTCCATCATAATCTCCCTTGGACCCCTTAGGATGCTTCGCCAGAGTTTATAATCCTTGACTTTTAAATGCTGTTCAAAGCGCCACTTCTATAACAACCCTCGGTAAAACCGACATCCTCATAATAATTCTGATACCCTAATATATCTTGAAATATATCTATGTGTCTCTATATGTACCCCGTATGTGAAAACCGAGCCCTCGAACTAGATTATATTATATAAAACAAATAAAAACAATAAAAGTTAAGTTGAGGCGGGCCGCATAGACCTCACCTCAACCTTCACGCGGGCCGCGCTAGTAGTAACCAGGATTTGCCAAAACCCTAAGCCCAAGCGGGCCGCGTACATGGTGGATTAAGTCCATGCGGGCCGCGAGTGTCCGGAATTGTGGCGTGACCCGGAGCGGCCACGTGTCCAACTCGTGTCGAACCTATAAGATGACCCGGATCAGCTAAGCCTAGGCCCTAGGCCATGCGGGCCGCGTAGAACCAGGCCCAACCTTCACGCGGGCCGCGTGGGGACGCGATTTCACAACTATAAATAGAGGGCAACGGCCTTCAGTCAGTTTCGCTCAATTCTTTTTCTTTCTCTCTAGCTTTTAAATAGTGGGCATTATACCCGAGTTCAATATCCCCTAAAATAGCGAGGTTCTGCTACGATGTAAGTATTATAACCCCTGGAGACGTATTAGATACGCTGCCCGATTGATCTAGGGTTCCGTAACGGTTGTCGTGGTTCTGCCCGACGTAGTCGTTGGAATGCCGTCTCGGGGAGTGTATTACTAATGTTAAAATGGGTTATTATACTAACACACGTGCATTTGTGTAATTTATAGATTATCTCCAGGAAACCCTTACGAAAAACCTAAAACAGCAATGTGAGTAATCTCCTTTTTGTTAACTGTTTTTACAAAACCTTAAATACCTTTCCATGCAAATGACAGTTATTGAGTATTTGTGAAGAATACAATTATAGTGGGTATGTTGGGGTTTTGTATACAAAATTGGTTACTGGCGTGGTAACATCCCATAAGTTGAGTATGACCGTACCACTGATGTTAATTGTGATGTCTTGGATACAAATGTAATTGCGGATGTGCCCTCAATACTGCAAATTGGTTTTTACTTAAACTTGATTAAACTGGGATTCACTCACCAGTATTTCCCACTGACAAAATGTTTTTAAAACGCGTTTCAGGTAACAAAATGTGAAAGCCAAATAGAAGCCAGCTGGACAGCACTGAAGGCTTGGAAAAGTGGCAATAAAGTTACCTAAGAATAAAATGGATGTTTTTATTAAATAAATAGGATTTATTCCTATGAAACGTGTGTATTGAAAACTTGGGTTTTTACCCATACGTTTAATGTTATAAACGTGGTGGTTTACTCTGATTAAATATTTCCTAACTACGATCCTGATGAAAATTTCCGCTGCCAAATTGAATTAATAAATGTGATACCACCGAAACTGGCTCACGGCCGCCCGTTCCCGGGAGATAGGGATCGGGGGCTGTGACAGAAGGTGGTATCAGAGCTATGCCACTGATTCAGCCACAGAAGCGTTCTGCTGACATCAAAATTTAAAGTGTTAGGAAATAAATTATGGAAATACGTGTATAATTGTATTTCTTGCTATGTGTTATCTGACTATTTGTTAGTTTACAGTATGAGCGACCAAGGACCTTCTGACGCCTATCGTCAACTGTCTGGTTCGCCTAGGAGCGAAGGCACCTCCTCTTCTCAGCCTGCCCTCTCAGGGTATTCTGCTGACACAGAAGAAGGGATCTTTGTGTTTAAGGCTCAGTCTGAAGAGCCATTTCCTCAGAAAAAGAGGGGATGGTTCAGTAGGGGAGCGCACGAGCGTAGGAAAAGAATGAAAAAGTTGCAGGAACAGCGAGTGTTAGCCGCAGCAAAAAGAGAAACTGATGCTTATAATCAGGATATGCTCAATAGGGGTATCGCTAATATCCATATTTTAGCAACCACTACTGCTGACCCAAATCTGGAACAAATGCTAGCACCCCAACCACAAAATCCTGATCAACCCATGGAAATAGAAAACCAGATAGAAATGCCTGATTTCAACCCGGAGGAGATACCTAGGGTACCTGCACCTGATCCTCTAGACCCAAACAATTACGACCCCTGGTGGGACGATGTTAGGGACTACGTGCAACAAAACCCAATTCAGGAAAATGTGCCAATACCCAACTTAGGAGCTTATCCAGGATTAGATCCTCAAGATCCCTACAACATTAGTGACGCATATGTTAGGGAAATTTTAGAAAATCCATACCCGTACCAAGCCCCTATGCCTCCGTATCAGGAACCCGTACTTCAGTTTCCAAACCCAGTCCTAGAACCTGCACCCCCAATGAGTGCAGAAAATGTCCAGGAACTTAGGACTTTTGGGGAGGAAATTTTAGAAAGCAGTGATCGTATGCGACAGGTGGGAGAACGCCTCGTATGGAAATACGATGAGCGTAATATGGATTTTTGGATGAATCCATATCAGTGAAGGTGATGGTAGAAACAGTAATAATAATAATAATATAATAATATATGTGTGTATGTGTTAGAAAAAAAAAAAAAAAAAAAAAACTACGGATGCATACTATTAGTACTGTAGCTTTACATTTCAGTCGGTACTGTAATTTTTATTTCTGTACTGGTGTGTACTGATGCATACTATATAAAAAGAGTAAAAGTCGCAATGCTCGACGCTTTTGGTTAAAAAGTGCGTGTCATGTGATTGGCTATATATAAATATTATTTGTGATATTAATATTTGGGTAAATGTCTAAAATTCAGATGGCCGACGCGGGAAATCAAGAAAATCTGAATAACGATAACCAAAGTAACATTAACGTGGTTAATGAGAATTCGGACAATAATAACAACGGAAATCAAATGGATAATAGTGCCGTTCAGCATATTGTGGCACAGGGAATTATAGATGCGATGCCATTTATTATTCAAACAGTTCAGGAAGCGAATAATAAAAGTAAGCATAGCAGTAAGCGACCAACTGAACCCGAAAACAGCGTGAACAATGGACCCATACTTCAAGCACCCGTCCCCAAAAGAAGAAGAACCATGCCACATGGTTGTTCTTACAAGGAATTCTGGTCCTGCAAACCAATAGAATTCTCGGGCAATGAAGGACCCATTGCAGCTTTACGCTGGATAGAGAAAACTGAGGCAGTTCTGAAAATAAGCAAGTGTGCTGAAGAAGATAAAATAATGTTTGCTTCAAATCTGTTTAAAAATGCAGCCTTAGAATGGTGGAACACTATCCTCCAATCCAGAGGAAGTGATAGGATTTATAATATGGAATGGGAAGAATTCAAGAACATGGTAGAAAGGAAATTCTGCCCTCCCAATGAAAAAGAACAGATAGCAAATAAGTTTCTGAATCTAAGAATGACCGGGGTAGATAGTAAAGGTTACACTACCACATTCTTTGAATATGCTAGGATAGTACCTACCCTTGCATCACCTGAACCAGTGTTAATCTCCCGTTACATCTGGGGATTAATTGGAGAAATTAGACATGTAGTCAAGGCAGCTAGACCCCAAACCATAGAGGAAGCTGTAGAACTAGCCAATACCTTGACAGATGAGTTAATCCGTACTAGAGAAGAAGACCAGAGGAGAAACCTAACCCAAAGGCTTACTCAAGAATTCCGTTCTGAGAATTCCAATCGTAGGAATGTAGGTTCTACCTCTGCACCCTACTGCAAAGCCTGCAGAAGGAAGCATTCTGGAAGATGCTCTACTTACTGTAATTTTTGCAAGGCCCCAGGACACAAGGAAGAGAATTGCAAGAAGAAATCCAGTAATGGAATGTGTTTCAATTGTGGAGAAAAAGGTCACATTAGGACAAACTGTCCGAAATTGGCTCCAGCTGCAACCAACAAAAATCCTAAAAATGCTAGAGCATTCGTGCTAACTGCAGACGAAGCTAGACTAATTCCGGACGTCATTGCTGGTACGTTTTTAGTTAATGATATTTTTGCTAAAGTATTATTTGACTCTGGTGCAAACCAAAGTTTTATTAATACTTCGTTTTGCAAACTCCTAAATCAATCATTAACTAAACTACCACAAGAATGTCTAGTGGAAACCGCAAATGGAGAAACTGTTAAGATTTCTGAAATCTTGCAGGGAGCAAGAATAGAAATTTTTAATCAAAAATTTATGGCAAACCTTTACCCAATGAATCTGGTTGGATTTGATGTAGTATTAGGAATGGATTGGTTAATAGCCAATAAAGCCAGTATTTTATGTGATCAAAAGACAATTCAATTAAAATCACCAAGAGGTGAAAAGATCTCAATTAAAGGAGATAAACCTTTTAGATCCACTAAATTCATCTCTGTGATGAAAACTGCAAGTTGTATAAGAAAAGGATCTAGAGTGTATTTGATTTCAATAATTACTAACACTAAAGGAAAAGAATTAAAAGATATCCCAGTAGTGTCCCAATTTTCAGATGTCTTTCCAGAAAAATTGCCAGGACTACCGTCAGACAGGGAAGTTGAATTCAGAATTCATCTGTTACCCGGAACAGCACCAATTGCCAAAGCACCTTACCGTTTAGCACCCGCGGAAATGCAAGAACTAAAGAAACAACTAGACGAGTTATTAGAAAAGGGATTCATACAGCCAAGCTCATCGCCATGGGGAGCGCCGATTTTATTTGTTAAAAAGAAGGACGGATCAATGCGTATGTGCATTGATTACCGTGAATTGAACAAAGTCACGATTAAGAATCGGTACCCATTACCGAGGATCGATGATTTGTTTGATCAACTTCAAGGAGCTCGATTTTTCTCTAAAATCGATTTAAGATCAGGATATCATCAATTAAAGGTACAGGAAGAGGATATTCCTAAAACCGCATTCAGAACAAGGTATGGTCATTATGAATTTACTGTCATGCCATTTGGTTTAACCAATGCCCCAGCTGCATTCATGGACATGATGAACCGAATATGTAAGCCATATTTGGATAAATTCATAATTGTCTTCATAGATGATATTCTAATTTACTCTAAAAGTAAAGATGAGCATGCAAAGCACTTGCACTTACTTTTAAGTTTATTGAGAAAAGAGAAGCTTTATGCTAAATTTTCAAAGTGTGAATTTTGGTTAGAACAAGTGCAATTTCTCGGACATTTGGTGAATCATGAAGGAATTCATGTAGATCCAACGAAAATCGAGGCAATTACCAAATGGAAAACCCCAGAGTCACCAACTGAAGTTAGAAGTTTCTTAGGATTGGCCGGTTATTATAGAAGATTTATTCAAGATTTTTCTAGAATAGCCATTCCTTTAACTAAGTTAACCTGTAAATCTGTTAAGTTTGAATGGGGACCAAAACAAGAAGAAGCCTTTAGAATCCTTAAGCAAAGATTAACCCATACACCCATACTAGCATTACCAGAAGGAACTGAAGACTTTGTAATCTTTTGTGACGCTTCTAAATTAGGTTATGGATGCGTATTGATGCAACGTCAAAAGGTTATAGCTTATGCATCTAGACAGCTTAAGAGTCATGAAGGAAATTATTCAACCCATGATTTGGAATTAGGAGCTATAATTTTTGCCCTTAAGATTTGGAGACATTATCTTTATGGTAGTAAGTTTACCATATTCACAGATCATAAGAGTTTAAGATATGTTTTCGGGCAAAAAGAGTTGAATATGAGACAAAGACGCTGGATGGAATTGCTTAGCGATTATGACTGTGATATCCAGTATCATGCAGGAAGAGCCAATGTGGTGGCTGATGCTTTAAGTCGAAAATATCACGAAAAACCAAAAAGGGTACGTTCTCTTAAATTAAATCTACAAGTAGATTTAAACAATCAAATTAGAAAAGCACAAGAATCAGTAATCAAGGAAGATACTGAAAAGTTAAAGGGAATGATTAAGGAGTTAGAACAAGGAACAGATGGAATTTGGAGGTTCCATAAAAAGAGAATGTGGATACCTAAACTAGGAAATTTACGTCACCATATATTAGAAGAAGCCCATAAGTCTAAATATACGATGCATCCAGGAAGTGATAAAATGTACCAGGATTTAAGGAAAAATTTCTGGTGGATAGGAATGAAAAAGGATGTAGCAGCCTATGTTTCTAAATGTTTAACTTGCTCACAAGTTAAAGCTGAACATCAGAAACCCTCAGGATTGTTACAACAATTAGAAATACCAGTTTGGAAATGGGAATTGATAACAATGGATTTTGTTACCAAATTGCCTAAAACAAGAAAAGGTAATGATACAATCTGGGTGATTGTAGATAGGTTAACCAAGTCAGCTCATTTCTTACCAATAAAGGAAACCTTTAGTATGGAACAATTAGCCAAATTGTATGTAAATGAAATTGTTTCATTACATGGCATTCCTTTATCAATTGTTTCTGATAGGGATAGCCGTTTTACCTCTCATTTTTGGTCAAGTTTCCAAAAAGCAATGGGAACCAGGTTAAATCTAAGCACAGCTTATCATCCTCAAACGGACGGACAAAGCGAAAGGACAATTCAGACAATGGAGGACATGCTTAGAGCTTGTGTAATTGATTTTGGAGGTAACTGGGACGAACACTTACCTTTAATAGAATTTTCTTATAATAACAGTTATCACACAAGTATCAATGCTGCACCATTCGAAGCACTTTATGGACGAAAGTGCAGAACCCCAGTCTGTTGGGCAGAAATTGGGGAAAAACAATTATCTGGACCCGAGATAGTACAAGAAACAACCGACAAAATTATTCAAGTCAAAGAACGACTGAAAGCCGCACGTGATCGCCAGAAGAGCTACGCTGACAATAGACGCAAACCATTAGAATTTCAAGTGGGAGATAAAGTATTATTGAAAGTCTCTCCCTGGAAAGGAGTGGTAAGATTCATCAAAAGAGGAAAGCTAAGCCCAAGGTATATTGGACCTTTTGAAATTATCCGAAGAATAGGACCTGTAGCTTATCAACTACGACTGCCAGAGGAAATGGCAGGAATACATGATGTGTTTCATGTATCCAATCTTAAAAAGTGTTTAGCTGATGAATCACTCGTAGTACCTCTTAAGGATATAGAGGTTAATGAGCAACTCAAGTTTGTGGAGAAGCCTCTACAAGTTGAAGATAGGAAAGTTAAAAATCTCAAGCACAAGAGATTGGTTCTGGTCAAAGTAAAATGGAATTCCAAAAGAGGACCCGAGTACACATGGGAACTTGAATCGGAAATGAAAAAGAAGTATCCACACTTGTTCCAGTAGATCTCGAGGACGAGCTCTAAAACAAGGTGGGGAGGATATAACAACCCTCGGTAAAACCGACATCCTCATAATAATTCTGATACCCTAATATATCTTGAAATATATCTATGTGTCTCTATATGTACCCCGTATGTGAAAACCGAGCCCTCGAACTAGATTATATTATATAAAACAAATAAAAACAATAAAAGTTAAGTTGAGGCGGGCCGCATAGACCTCACCTCAACCTTCACGCGGGCCGCGCTAGTAGTAACCAGGATTTGCCAAAACCCTAAGCCCAAGCGGGCCGCGTACATGGTGGATTAAGTCCATGCGGGCCGCGAGTGTCCGGAATTGTGGCGTGACCCGGAGCGGCCACGTGTCCAACTCGTGTCGAACCTATAAGATGACCCGGATCAGCTAAGCCTAGGCCCTAGGCCATGCGGGCCGCGTAGAACCAGGCCCAACCTTCACGCGGGCCGCGTGGGGACGCGATTTCACAACTATAAATAGAGGGCAACGGCCTTCAGTCAGTTTCGCTCAATTCTTTTTCTTTCTCTCTAGCTTTTAAATAGTGGGCATTATACCCGAGTTCAATATCCCCTAAAATAGCGAGGTTCTGCTACGATGTAAGTATTATAACCCCTGGAGACGTATTAGATACGCTGCCCGATTGATCTAGGGTTCCGTAACGGCTGTCGTGGTTCTGCCCGACGTAGTCGTTGGAATGCCGTCTCGGGGAGTGTATTACTAATGTTAAAATGGGTTATTATACTAACACACGTGCATTTGTGTAATTTATAGATTATCTCCAGGAAACCCTTACGAAAAACCTAAAACAGCAATGTGAGTAATCTCCTTTTTGTTAACTGTTTTTACAAAACCTTAAATACCTTTCCATGCAAATGACAGTTATTGAGTATTTGTGAAGAATACAATTATAGTGGGTATGTTGGGGTTTTGTATACAAAATTGGTTACTGGCGTGGTAACATCCCATAAGTTGAGTATGACCGTACCACTGATGTTAATTGTGATGTCTTGGATACAAATGTAATTGCGGATGTGCCCTCAATACTGCAAATTGGTTTTTACTTAAACTTGATTAAACTGGGATTCACTCACCAGTATTTCCCACTGACAAAATGTTTTTAAAACGCGTTTCAGGTAACAAAATGTGAAAGCCAAATAGAAGCCAGCTGGACAGCACTGAAGGCTTGGAAAAGTGGCAATAAAGTTACCTAAGAATAAAATGGATGTTTTTATTAAATAAATAGGATTTATTCCTATGAAACGTGTGTATTGAAAACTTGGGTTTTTACCCATACGTTTAATGTTATAAACGTGGTGGTTTACTCTGATTAAATATTTCCTAACTACGATCCTGATGAAAATTTCCGCTGCCAAATTGAATTAATAAATGTGATACCACCGAAACTGGCTCACGGCCGCCCGTTCCCGGGAGATAGGGATCGGGGGCTGTGACAACTTCCTTTCGGGAAAGTCATTTGCATAAGTCAACCTTGGAATACGTGTCGTGGTTCCAAGTTTTGAGTCCAGTTCTTGTTGTTGGTTAAGAGCAGCCAATTCAGCGTTGTTTGTTGCCATAGTTAATTAATCAATTAATTTTAAGGGTCCAAAAGTTTTATCAGTTCAACAGTCCAGGTCCAAATTACAAAATACGTTGCAGTTTGACGTTGCGAGTCGAGACCACGAATGCGAGTCGAGACCAATAATCAAACAACTCGAGACTTAACTTGTTGCGAGTCAAATAACCACTTGTCGAGACCAGCTGATTGCGAGTCGAGACAAAAACAGTACAAGCCGAGACCAACTGATTGCGAGTCGAGACGGGAACAGCCGTTGCGAGTCGAGACCAAAACAATACAAACCGAGACAAACAAAGGTTGCGAGTCGAGACCAAAACGAGACAAGTCGAGACAGCACGAGATTGCGAGTCGAAACCTGCAAAACAGATAAGAGATAAGAACTGTTGACTCGTAATCCCGGATTTCCAGCACTTCCAAAATTCAAAGATTTTTGAGATCTTTGAATTTTCTTCAATCAGCTCCGAGAAATCAGCAAACAGAAATTTCTGAAAACACACAATCCAAATCAGTAACAATTTTCAATACTTGCACCACGAACAGATCATAAAATTTAATTCTTCCACTGCAAAACAACCACTAAAAACCGATTAGTAACAACTATTTGATCTTGAATCTGATTGATATAAAAACCGAACCAAGAATGGTTTCTTGGCTCTAATACCAATTGTAAAACCCTTGCAAGATCTATCAATGATATCAACAACGTCTTGTGAAGGTGCGGAAAACAATCACAAGATGATTCAAGAACAAACAATGATAAAGAAACAATAAGATAGAATAATATGAATCACAAACCAAAGAGATCTTGCATTCAACGATTAAAGAAGACTGATACAAGAACTTCCCCTTCAACTCGCAACCTCCTATTGACCAACAACCTCAACCAAATGGTTGAGGTTGGCTTAAATACATAATTGACTAGGGGAACCCTAAGCCCGGTTGCGACCCCTAAGCCCAGTTGCGACACAAACTAACAACCCAATACTATTATTCTCGGCCCACATACATTAGGAAAAAACAAAACATAAACAACCCCTATACTATGCAAACCTACATGTATAAACCTTCAGGTTCCAACAAGCTTAACATGTATGAAGTGGTTCTCGTTAACATGTGTAAGCGTTATGAATAATGGTTGTTGATTAGCCGGAGGACTTAGTATTGGGAAGTAAGTGGAACTCGCACCCATGGTTGTCGTTAACAGGTGCACCCCGATACTGTACGTTTGTGCAATAAGAAGTCCTGCAAAGGGTGTCACACCCCGACCACGTTAAAACAACAAACCGTGGCGGAAACGTCGGGGAGTGTTGCAACAGAATTATTGTTCCACAACCATGGTAATCAAATGTTTCGTTTTATTGGATTAATAAGTATTTTACATTGTTTTTTTAAACCACACGAACAAACTACATATTGTTTATAACTGTTTTTAAATCACTAAGGCCTCGTCCAGGTCCTATGTGACGCAAACTTCCTAGCAAGCAACATCAAGCAATACCACCTGAAACATATGTAAAAAAAAGTAAAGTCAGCAAAGAAATTGCTGGCGAGTACATAGGTTTTGTGGGAGTATCGGGTTCATGGCTTGTTTATATGTTGCAATACCTCGTTAGACTACAAGAGTCAAAATACAAACCTCGTTTTGAAAAGTGTATTGCAACATAGTTTAACCAACTCAAATCAAGATGGTTATAATTTATAAAATCTCGTAGCCATGACTACTAACCCAAAAACATTTGTTTTAGTATAAAAACTTGTAAACATCTCATGAAAACTCGTTAATAAAACTTGTATGGTTTATATCGTTTCGAAAACCTCGTTGTGTGACATCGTTTCAAATCGTTTCCCAAGTGATCTAAATATTGACACGCAATGTAATATGATAAAAGCACTTATATATAAGATGTACCAGCGGCGTATCTACCATGATTCTATCATACTACACCCGTCCCATTATTTAATAGGATTTTTACATATTTCCCCCTCCTAAGAGGGCTTATTACATATTTCCCCAAACAAAAAAATCAATTACATATTTCGCCATTTTTTTGAGAAATTACCCAATTACCCTTGCAAAAACCCATCACTTTGTTTCCTCTTCCCCTCCTATACTCACGATGAACCAAACCCTACACAACACCATCGCCCTTTCTTCCTCTGGTACTCACGACGCCAAAACCTTCAATCGTTTTTCTTCCTCTCGAACCATTAGTTAATCTTTTTTATTTAAAGGATTGAAGACTTGTTGTGTATTGGTTGTGAGCTGAGACCCATTTTCAGTTTTGGCGTAAGATTCTAGGTGAGATTTATTCATATACTTACAGATCTCAACAAATGTTGCTGGGCTTATTGAATATAGTTTTCCATTGATTTTTGGTAAGACAAATATGAGGAACAGTCTAGAATGTCAAGTCATGATTCATGAGTATTCCTATATATTGTTTCTTTTGAACATCAAACAGACAAAAAGCATTTTATCGGAAAAAAACGAAAGATAACATACACCAACAATAAGGTATTCTTGTATCTTAGTCTTTTTGATTTTCCGGTTGCTCTTGGATTTTTTTTTGTCTGAAAAGTAAGGATTGCAATTTTAAAAGTTTGTGTTTTTTGATTTATTATCGTATTGTTTGGGGAAAAATATGAATTAGGAAAATATGTAATTGATAATAATATAAATGAAAAATATATAAATGTTCATTTAATAAGTTCATTAAGGGTAAAATAGTCTTTAAAAAGAGTAATTGTAATGAAAAGGGGAAATATGTAATATATATGGGTTAGGGAGGGGAAATATGTAATTAAATTTTATGATTGGGTAAATATGTAATAAGCTATCTTAGGAGGGGGAAATATGTAAAAAACCCGTATTTAATCACTACCCAAAGCCAATCGTTTAATTCGTTTATCTCGTTTCAAATCGTGTATCTCGTTTCAAATCGTTTAACTCGACCCAAAATCGTATTCGTTTTAATAGTGAAAAATACTTTTGGTCGTCTCGTTAACAACATTCAAACCTTCGTGACTCGTTTAACTCGTTTCGTATTAACAAACCACCAAAGGGTAAGTTAACAATCATCAGGTTCGGTCGTTACCTACATAACCCCCACACATAACCATAGGTGTAGTCTGATAACGGGATTTGTCAGATCCTATGGTACCATAACCTAATACTTGTCGGCTTGATCAGAGCTAATGAATGTCATTTGTTATGTAAATACAACCAACAAGTCTTGTTCACCTTATTGAAATCGTTATTAATTTTGTATAAACCATCTTAATCGTTTTTGAAATCATCGTTTAAACCTTGAAAATCGTTTTGTACATATGATTCACCCCAAAACAATTGAAAACAATAAAATAGGTGAACTATGTACTCACTTGAGATTGTAGGGTATCCTTGATTTTGTGAACTATCGATGCACGGGCAATCAAGGAATCAAGTGGTACCTAGTATCAGATTGCTAGATAAATAAATCGACACCTAAATCGGGAGATAGGATAGAATGAGGTTCTATAAATCAAATGAGTAATTAAACTCATGTGGTATGATTTAATAGTCCCATCATTCTGATTGAAAGGCCTACCTAAGTGCTTTTGACCCATTTCGACCCATTATGGTAACATAAGCCACTAAAATGCGTCGTTAGCGTAAAACTATGTTCGGATGGTAATCTATGTGCTATGTCAAGTCTTACATGCCCAATTATCCCTAAACATGTTACTAAATCAGATTACTTGTCAAAAATGTGTTCACATAGACAAAAATACGGATTTTAGTTTCAAAAGGGCATTTTGGTCATTTACTATGGGCATACAAGCTAACTAGCAAATGACTAACCAATCCTATGTGATCATAAGGTATAACCTCAGTGGTTATTCCCTATGCAATTATGATCACTAACTAAGCTTGGTCGGATCCAAAGATCGACCAAACGGGTCGGGTTCGGAAGTATAAGCGGTTGTTTAGACCGCTTATCTTACGACCCTAAACAAGCACAAACTAATAGTGTCGAGTTAGACATGTCAAAACATGTCTAACCTACTGATTTGGTATCAAAACAAAGTGTTTTGATAACCTAAAGTAGTTTCGTTGCAAAATGCGTGCTAAAACGCATTTTGACCAAAACTTTGACTCGACACTAGAACTAGCTAACGTGGTAATCAGCGGCTATAATCACGAAGGGTTATAACTATCGTGATTACAATCACGTTTCAAAGTTCAATTGAACTTTGACTTGACCAATTGATGGTCAAAACCGAAAGTCAAACTGTTGGCCAAACTGTTTTACTTTCTGCACTACATAAGGAAAAAGCAAGAAAAAGAATGAAAGAAGGCTCACAATAGTCCTTGCTATCTTTTCTACAAAGAAGACAAGTCCCAAATCAGTTGAGAGAGCTCCAAAGCAGATAAGAAGGGAGGAAATGCGGAATGAGCAAATGAAACAATGGATGGCTTGGCTATTTATGCTTGTTGGTGATGAACAAGATCATCACAAGTGGTTTGTTTAGCCATTAAGCAATAAATCTCATCCATACAAGTGTTAGGAGCAGGTGCAAAGCCTTGGAGAGGTGGTAACTTGGTTACCACACAAAGAAATTGCAAGATTGGCCCCTGAATTTACAAACTGTTGCTGAAAACAGACTTTCTGCCCAGATGTGATGCTCGCGTAGCGCGACGGCATAGGCAGGGGATGGTCGCGCTACGCTACCATGTGTCTGATTCAGCAAGTTTCAAATAATTACAGTTTTGGTCCCTGCACGTGTTTAAAGCATTTTTCGATGCGTTTAAACCCCGTTAACCTCATTTCAAGGCTCTAAAATGAAGTTAAAGCATAGGGGACTCAAAACATGCTCAAAAATATCTCGGATGTCGGTTCGTTTGATCGAACAATCGCGTTGTTCGGTTAATTACGACGGAAGTCGTAACGAACGCAAAATCGATCCAAATTAAGCGACGAATGGAATTTTTGCATGGCGATCACTAAAATAAAAATATTTTAGTGTGTACAAAAATTTTGGATGTCCAGATGTGTCCAGAGCGTAAGATACGCGCGAAAATGCAAACTTACGCCGTTTTTGACACTTTTAGTCCCTGTAAGATCATATAAGCATGTTTTCGCACACCGAACCTATCAAAGCTTATTTCTAAGCCATTTTTAGGTTATATATGGTATGTTTAACTTATTATCAAGTTCCGGACTGTTCGACACCATATGAATCGGTATAGTTTCGTAGTTTGACGCAAATAGTCCCTGCGATCGAATAAACTTGATTTCGGCATACCAAACCATCCAAAACTTATTTCTAAGTTATGTAAAGGTTATTTAAGGTATGTTAAACCTATTTAACTATTCCGGAGTGTTTGTTGCATTAAACTGGTTATATTTACGCATCAGATCGCGTATAACCTTCCAGAAAGCGATTTAGAGCTTGAAATCGAACGAGAATTGATATGTGTAAACGATACACATATTTATACAAATTCCAAGTATGAAATACAATATTTCATTGATTTGGTATTTGTTCGATGGTCTTGGAGGCACAGATGTCACAGTCTCCCCTACTTCAGGAAATTTCGTCCCGAAATTTAATCAGAGGAAACTTGTGAGAGCTCGAAACATGAAGTCGAAAAGATAAGACAATACTGGTTGGGTTCTGAACTTCTAGTAACTTTAATAATATTATGCTTGCAATGTAAGGGGGACACTTATATACAAGTATATGAAGTGCCATTGGTGCGTCCACCGTACCTCCATTACATTGTTCACATTCCATTATTGTTGCCACTATCAGTTCTTACACATGATAAATCTTACTGTGGTTTCCATGCACTAAATTTCATAATTATGTACGCGTCCATAATTACGTAATTCCTTGCATAGTCCACACAGTGTATTTGATAATGTGTACGGAGGAACCAAATGAATGAACCTGTGATGAGCGTGACTAGACCATCATTGAGTCCTTTAGATCAATAAATGATCTTTTAAAACAGACTACCTAGAAGCCTTTCCAGCTATATCACAAGTCATTCCTGGCCAGATGTTGAATCAATCTTTAACTAGACCTCTCAAGGGGTCTTTTTCGAATTATGAATGGCACTTATATAATCCAAGGGTCTTAACTACCACGTAGAAGCCCATTAAGGATTTAAGGTAGTACCTTTGAATATCCTACTATGAATCCCTCATATGAAGATATGGGAGATTCTATGAGGATTTCGAAGACAAATCGGATCGCACAAAACACAAAGGAGAACACATAAACACATAATCACAAAATCGCATAATTGATTAATTCGACCTTTAATTTGTTATCTTTGGACCAGGGTATTTAAAGTACGCCAGGAATCCAATCCGTGGATTTCATTTGGCACTTTAAATATTTCCAAGAGTCTAACTATGAAGATAGGAAGATCTTAATAGGAATTCGGTTCTTGATGGTAAGCTTATCAAGCTTACGATAATAGATACACATACAAAAAGATCCATCTTTCCTTTTCACAAAGAGGGCAGGAGCTCCCCAAGGTGAAAAAGCTCGGACAGATGAATCCTTTTCTCAAATAACAATGGGTTTTTAAAAGAAATGAGCGTTTAAGGTTCTAGGGGAGATCACAAGTGATCATGGAAATGACAGAACCACACGAACAGTTCGTCTTTGTGTTGACATTACAAGGTTGCATCAAACATTCATGCAACTGCAGTAGTTTAAAATAAAACCAAAAATTTTATTTATATAACAACCGTATTGTCTTTAAATGTTAAATGATAACAACCAAAGGAATACAAAATACTAATTGTTTAAAGCTGCATCATCGATCGCCTCGTTGATGTTAAACACTCGTCCACGAGCAGGGTTCACATTCATGTTCGCGTTCGGATTTGGGTTAACATTCGCATTCGCATTTACCAATCTCGGGCAATTGTTGCGAAAATGACCCATTTCTCCGCAATTGAAACATGAACCAGGTGGGAATCTCGCATCATTCCCTTGAGCTTGAGCTTGAGCTGGAACCTGGGCGGCCTGATTTTGACCAAAACGACAAGTATTGGCCAAATGTCCAAGCATACCACACGTAGCACACTGTTTACAGGCCTGTTGGGAAACATGGTGACCATTACATCGAGTGCAGTGAGGTGCGGTACCAGCATATGCTTTCTTTGTAGGAGGTTGAGTCGGTGGGTTCTGAGGGTTCTTAGCGGTTTGATTGGTGACAGCAAAGTTTTAAGAAGCCTTGCGCTTCTTTGACTTCTTTGATGCCTCATCCTGCTTCTCACCCTTACCCTTTTTAGAATCGGTTGACTTTTTTTTATCACCCTTGCGGGTGAGTTTACCCTTCCTGACTTGAGACTCAGTCAGGGTAGCAGACAACTCGATCGCTTGACGAACGGTAGTAGGATTAACGCCAGTCAGGATGTCCTGAATGGAGTCGGGTAAACCATCGATATATCTCTCGATTCCCTTATCCAACGGGGTAACCATCGTGGGACACAACAAACTAAGCTCCTCAAATCGATCCGTATAAGCACGGTGTTCACCCTCGACTTGTTTCAAATTGTCAAATTCCCGTTCCAACACTCGAATCTCGTGTCGAGGACAGAACTCTCTCATCATGAGAGCTCGGAGCTCTTCCCAAGTTTGTGCTAGTGCCACTTCAGCACCCCTATCACGCATTACTCCGTTCCACCATGTAAGAGCTCGCTTCCCAAATACGCTTGAAGCAAACTCAACTTTGCGCGCATTCGGACACTGCACATGTGTGAATGTGCTCTCGATACTCTCAAACCATTGCAGGAGTGCGGTTGCTCCTTGTGACCCAGAAAACTTAAGCGGCTTTGCAGAATTGAAATTCTTGAAATTACACGGTGCATTGTTGTTGTTATTATTGTTATTGTATAGCTCGTGGATTTGGGTCACAATGCCTGGAAGCACAGCAGCCATTTGTTGAGAGACAAGGGCTGCGAGTTCCTCAGCAGTATAAGTTCGAGCATCGGTTTGAGTATTGCGTCGTGGAGGCATTGTCTAAAAAGGAAACATGGGAAACGCGTGAGGTTGACAATTGGAGGAACAAAAGAGGTATTGAAAATATCGACACCACACAAGGAACGCGATCATTTGTTCGTTACCTTGAACAAACAAACGACACGCAGTGACAAATCAAAGTAAATAGGTCAAAATAATGTATCGCGAAGACATGCTCGCCTATAAGTGAACACTCACCCCAAGAGTTCCCAGGTAAGAGTGACTGGTCCGATAATGCGGATTTGTACGAACACTCTAGCCTTAGACAGAAAACTCAGGGTACAGGCATTCACTCCTCCAGTTTGCACGTGTTCACATTATTTAAACCCAAACTTTGACGAGATTTTGAAAACTCGAAAGGCACAAAGCCAAAGATGAATCAGACTGGAAGGGTTCAAAACCTTATAATAGAAGGTTCAAAACCTAGTAATCAGTCATCTAAGGATAGATGATTAATTTTCGAAGCGGATTCGTTATTGTGTTCTTGTTGTGGTTATCACCTAAGGATAGGTGACGGTATTGTTTTAAAATTTCTAAACACAAGTAAACTTGTGTTAGGGTCCTAAAGTTATAGTCTAGGTCAAAGCAATGCTAATAACCTAATTCCCTATAACCATTGGCTCTGATACCAACTTTTCTGTCACACCCCGACCACGTTAAAACAACAAACCATGGCGGAAACGTCGGGGAGTGTTGCAACAGAATTATTGTTCCACAACCATGGTAATCAAATGTTTCGTTTTATTGGATTAATAAGTATTTTACATTGTTTTTTTAAACCACACGAACAAACTACATATTGTTTATAACTGTTTTTAAATCACTAAGGCCTTGTCCAGGTCCTATGTGACGCAAACTTCCTAGCAAGCAACATCAAGCAATACCACCTGAAACATATGTAAAAAAAAGTAAAGTCAGCAAAGAAATTGCTGGCGAGTACATAGGTTTTGTGGGAGTATCGGGTTCATGGCTTGTTTATATGTTGCAATACCTCGTTAGACTACAAGAGTCAAAATACAAACCTCGTTTTGAAAAGTGTATTGCAACATAGTTTAACCAACTCAAATCAAGATGGTTATAATTTATAAAATCTCGTAGCCATGACTCCTAACCCAAAAATATTTGTTTTTGTATAAAAACTTGTAAACATCTCATGAAAACTTGTTAATAAAACTTGTATGGTTTATATCGTTTCGAAAACCTCGTTGTGTGACAACGTTTCAAATCGTTTCCCAAGTGATCTAAATATTGACACGCAATGTAATATGATAGAAGCACTTATATATAAGATGTACCAGCGGCGTATCTACCATGATTCTATCATACTACACCCGTCCCATTATTTAATCACTACCCAAAGCCAATCGTTTAATTCGTTTATCTCGTTTCAAATCGTGTATCTCGTTTCAAATCGTTTAACTCGACCCAAAATCGTATTCGTTTTAATAGTGAAAAATACTTTTGGTCGTCTCGTTAACAACATTCAAACCTTCGTGACTCGTTTAACTCGTTTCTCGTTTCGTATTAACAAACCACCAAAGGGTAAGTTAACAATCATCAGGTTCGGTCGTTACCTACATAACCCCCACACATAACCATGGGTGTAGTCTGATAACGGGATTTGTCAGATCCTATGGTACCATAACCTAATACTTGTCGGCTTGATCAGAGCTAATGAATGTCATTTGTTATGTAAATACAACCAACAAGTCTTGTTCACCTTCTTGAAATCGTTATTAATTTTGTATAAACCATCTTAATCGTTTTTGAAATCATCGTTTAAACCTTGAAAATCGTTTTGTACATATGATTCACCCCAAAACAATTGAAAACAGTAAAATAGGGGAACTATGTACTCACTTGAGATTGTAGGGTATCCTTGATTTTGTGAACTATCGATGCACGGGCAATCAAGGAATCAAGTGGTACCTAGTATCGGATTGCTAGATAAATAAATCAACACCTAAATCGGGAGATAGGATAGAATGAGGTTCTATAAATCAAATGAGTAATTAACTCATGTGGTATGATTTAATAGTCCCGTCATTCTGATTGAAAGGCCTACCTAAGTGCTTTTGACCCGTTTCGACCCATTATGGTAACATAAGCCACTATAATGCGTCGTTAGCGTAAAACTATGTTCGGATGGTAATCTATGTGCTATGTCAAGTCTTACATGCCCAATTATCCCTAAACATGTTACTAAATCAGATTACTTGTCAAAAATGTGTTCACATAGACAAAAATACGGATTTTAGCTTCAAAAGGGCATTTTGGTCATTTACTATGGGCATACAAGCTAACTAGCAAATGACTAACCAATCCTATGTGATCATAAGGTATAACCTCAGTGGTTATTCCCTATGCAATTATGATCACTAACTAAGCTTGGTCGGATCCAAAGATCGACCAAACGGGTCGGGTTCGGAAGTATAAGCGGTTGTTTAGACCGCTTATCTTACGACCCTAAACAAGCACAAACTAATAGTGTCGAGTTAGACATGTCAAAACATGTCTAACCTACTGATTTGGTATAAAAACAAAGTGTTTTGATACCCTAAAGTAGTTTCGTTGCAAAATGCGTGCTAAAACGCATTTTGACCAAAACTTTGACTCGACACTAGAACTAGCTAACGTGGTAATCAGCGGCTATAATCACGAAGGGTTATAACTATCATGATTACAATCACGTTTCAAAGTTCAATTGAACTTTGACTTGACCAATTGATGGACAAAACCGAAAGTCAAACTGTTGGCCAAACTGTTTGACTTTCTGCACTACATAAGGAAAAAGCAAGAAAAAGAATGAAAGAAGGCTCACAATAGTCCTTGCTATCTTTTCTACAAAGAAGACAAGTCCCAAATCAGTTGAGAGAGCTCCAAAGCAGATAAGAAGGGAGGAAATGTGGAATGAGCAAATGAAACAATGGATGGCTTGGCTATTTATGCTTGTTGGTGATGAACAAGATCATCACAAGTGGTTTGTTTAGCCATTAAACAATAAATCTCATCCATACAAGTGTTAGGAGCAGGTGCAAAGCCTTGGAGAGGTGGTAACTTGGTTACCACACAAAGAAATTGCAAGATTGGCCCCTGAATTTACAAACTGTTGCTGAAAACAGACTTTCTGCCCAGATGTGATGCTCGCGTAGCGCAACGGCATAGGCAGGGGATGGTCGCGCTACGCTACCATGTGTCTGATTCAGCAAGTTTCAAATAATTACAGTTTTGGTCCCTGCACGTGTTTAAAGCCTTTTTCGATGCGTTTAAACCCCGTTAACCTCATTTCAAGGCTCTAAAATGAAGTTAAAGCATAGGGGACTCAAAACATGCTCAAAAATATCTCGGATGTCGGTTCGTTTGATCGAACAATCGCGTTGTTCGGTTAATTACGACGGAAGTCGTAACGAACGCAAAATCGATCCAAATTAAGCGACGAATGGAATTTTTGCATGGCGATCACTAAAATAAAAATATTTTAGTGTGTACAAAAATTTTGGATGTCCAGATGTGTCCAGAACATAAGATACGCGCGAAAATGCAAACTTACGCCATTTTTGACACTTTTAGTCCCTGTAAGATCATATAAGCATGTTTTCGCACACCGAACCTATCAACGCTTATTTCTAAGCCATTTTTAGGTTATATATGGTATGTTTAACTTATGATCAAGTTCCGGACTGTTCGACACCATATGAATCGGTATAGTTTCGTAGTTTGACGCAAATAGTCCCTGCGATCGAATAAACTTGATTTCGGCATACCAAACCATCCAAAACTTATTTCTAAGTTATGTAAAGGTTATTTAAGGTATGTTAAACCTATTTCACTATTCTGGAGTGTTTGTTGCGTTAAACTGGTTATATTTACGCATCAGATCACGTATAACCTTCCAGAAAGCAATTTAGAGCTTGAAATCGAACGAGAATTGATATGTGTAAACGATACACATATTTATACAAATTCCAAGTATGAAATACAATATTTCATTGATTTGGTATTTGTTCGATGGTCTTGGAGGCACAGATGTCACAAAGGGGAAGTCCATCCAGTGATTCTCCACACAACCGGCCACTGAATCCCAAATTAGGCCCTGACGATGCGTGTAAAAATAACCTTCAGCCCATGCTTCAAATATTGGGAACCAGATCGATTCGTTCTGATCCATTTCTTGGACAAGGTCCCTTCTAATAAGCCCCCATGAACTCTGATCCATCCCTAAGCCCACAGCCACAGACCGAAACCCACAATGACTGTCCGGCATCACATCTCGTATGCACGAGACGTACGGATGGAACACTGGCGGAATGTCAGACTTAAATCGTTCGATGATTCCCACGTACTCGTCCCCAATGATTAAAGGAATAACCGTGATCATCTCGTGTCTCTTTCTTCTTAGAACTCTTTGAACGGCTTAGGCTCGCTTTGGGTTTTTGGGACCTTATAACCGACTGTTATGAGGCCTGAGATGGAACGTACGAGCTGTGGGGAGGTTTATCGTACTTACTTTGTCGTGAACCTTCAAAGCACGTGTTTGCATCACCGAAGGAGCTTCTCCTCAATTCTTCATCTATACGAGAGGCCTCGTCCAACCTTTCTTGTACCTGCTTTGTTGTTGGTCGGCCACGAGTATTTTGTTGGACAACCGGTGGTTTCTTGGTAGATTTCGTTGGAGTCAACACCGCTTTAATCTTTGAAAGTAGGCTTTTTTGCTGAGCTAGGGGGTGCGACTGTAATTGTTGTCTAACAACATCTAGCTCTTCGACCACGTCAAGGGAGTCGTCTATCAATTTACAACTTTGGAAGTTAAGTTTCCGCCAGAAGACGTCTATGTCTTCGAGTTGAATCGGACGCTCTGCACGGTTAAAAACAATATTGTTTAAGTAAAATGAAAAAAGGAAATATATCACACAAGTGTTGTACGTTTAACAATTATTACCTTCACGCATGTACTTTTCTATCCTACAAGCACAGGGCAACCCACAGCTGTGCCACATTTGGCAACCACATGATGAATTAAAGCGCTCCAAGACATCTAGCTTCCTAATTGCCTCTCCATGCAACAAGTCAAGGGCTGTATGGGATACTTTTCCAAGTAGGTGTTGAAACATCAGGTGTTTGTAGTGTTTCATTGTTTTTTCGATGCTTTCTCGAAAAGTCTTCCTTATTTCACCGAAATGTGTCTCAACTATATCCCGGACACAACCAACTACACGGTCCAGCGAGCTCCTATCTAGGTCGTATCTCTTTAAGTTGGCGTGTTGGCTCTCAACTCTGTTTGTAGTACGATTACCAAAGTTGCGCCTCTTATCAGTCCACGCAAAGACAAACATCTCCTTATAGTCTTTTAGCCAGTTATCGTACACGTATTTGAAGACTCCTAAAAAGTAAAAATAATTTAATAAAATTTGCATAGGTGAGTCGTATGTTATTAGAAAAACTTACTAGAACATTTGCACTCCACAAGTCGCTTTCGCATGTTGCGCAAGTGGTAGTCGTAGATGGGTATGGATGGAGACTCAATCAATGTCCCCCAGAATGACATAAATTTCTTCCAGTCTTCGTCTGTGAAGGCTCCCTTGCAGTGCTTCAAAACATTCTGTTGTATGTGCCACCTGCAAAGAAGCCTGGAGGCGTCTGGAAATACTTTAGCACACGCGCCCATAAGGGCTAGGTCTCTATCCGTTAAAATCACACGTGGCTCCATACATTCATCCAACATTGACTTAACCCTCTCAAGCACCCACACAAAGTTATCACCCCGTTCTTTACTAACAACGGCATGCGCGATAATAAACGATTTGTTGGTAGGCGTCATACCAACAATCTGGATAAAGGGCATATTGCATATGTTTGTCTTGTACGTTGCATCGATCATCATGACGTGGGGGAATGCACGCCACATGACTCTCGAGTCCCGATGAAGAAAGAAGATCTCTGTAACGATCTCTGTTCCGGGTTCTTCCCGTGTCTCGTAAATAAAGTCGTTGTTTATCAGCACATTTTCTAGTGACTGCATGGGAGTCAATCCTTGTCTTTGTTCGGCTCTAATCTTCGCTACAACGTTTTGAACGTCTTTCTGAACATGAAACCTGTCGGGGTCCTTCCTTATCGTTTGAAATATTTTGCGTGGCTCCATGTTTTGAGCTGTCAACTGCTCGATCAATTTCATTTCGCTTGGAGTAAACCTTCGCACAAACGCGTGGGCCGACAGGTCCTCACAAAGTTCGTGGTTATGTTCAATTGTTCCGTCTTTTATCTCCCAGGTTTCATACGGGTGGTTTCGGACAACCAGCAGGTAAAACGGGCAACCGGTTTTTTTGCTTCCAGCTTTTCTAAGTGTTGTTGTACTCTAGTGCTCACAACCACGATCACATTCAAGCCATACCCTCCCGGTTCTTCCACCGATTTTCTTTGATCGACGGGTGACAATAACGAAACCATCCGCATTTGCTATTTCTTGTATCCGTTTCTTTAGTTCATCTAAGGAGTTGAAAACCTGTAACATCGACAATATTAATAATAATAATAATAATAAAAATAATAATAATAATAATAATATAATAATAATAATAATAAAAAAATATTAATAATAAAATAGTAATTTATACCGTCTTTTTTAAGTACAGACTGTCCAGAATGGGAGGTGCTTCACCACCATATTTACCATATCCACCATGACCACCATATCCTCCAACGTCCGAATTGTTTTGATGAACGTAAGGAGTGCCCAGGGAAATGAATTGCTGATGATCACCGTCTCCTCCGTATCCACCGTATCCCCCGTATCCACCGTATCCACCGTATCCACCATATCCACTGTCTCCTCCGTATCCACCGTCTCCTCCGTATCCACGGTCTCCTCTGTATCCACCGTCTCCTCCGTATCCACCGTCTCCTCCGTATCCATCGTTTCCTCCGTATCCACGGTCTCCTCCGTATCCATGGTCTCCTCCGTATCCACCGTATTCTCCGTATCCACCGTCTCCTCCGTATCCACCGTCTCCTCCGTATCCACCGTCTCCTCCGTTTCCACCGTTTCCTCCGTCTCCACTAGCATGGTATGGGTCATCTACAGGGGTTGTTTCATCAACAGGAGGATGCTTGTTCAAATCTAGAAACGGGCTGTTTTGTTTTCCTTTTATACTAGACACAACCTCCTCTTGCTCATTAGAATCGGGAACGCCAGACTCCTCCAAAATAGACAACCGTATCATCATTAGTAAATAATAAACTAAAACAACAAGTAATTGTTACCGGAACGCTTTCGTGCCCCCACTTTTCGCTAGAATACTTCCCGAAGATATAGTTGCCGTCCCAATATGATGACATTTCAACACTCCGGGATGATAAGAACGCAAATACAAACAAAAAGAGTCTTTCGAATAAATAAAAGAAGAAACAGAATGTGAGTGTTTGTTTGTTGAATGCTCGGATGTGGACCAAGAACGCACTGTAGGTTGCATTTTATGTGAGCTAAAGACGCCTCGTATAGGTCTTTACTCCCCGTATGCCTTTAACTCATGTCGGGCATAGTCTCATCATAGTCAAATCGGTCAGCCCAAGACGCCTCGTATAGGTCTATACGAGGCGTCTAAGTACCCTCGTATTGACCCCTCGTACAGGGCTAGACTCCCCGTATGATGTGACTGATGTGACGTTGTACGAGGTACAGAAGCTGGTCGGGAAAAGCAAACCTATACGCTTCGTATAGGGCTATACGAGGCGTCTAGAAGGGTGTGGAAATAGGGAATAAGGTGTGTGAATATGTAGACCCTAAATTAAATAGGGCAATTAAAGATGTGGAATAAAACCCCAAAACTGACGGAGAGAGGGAGAGATATAATATTCTCGCCTACGTGTGCCTTATGAGAGGTCGCGTTGTCCATCGTGAGAGCCGAACTCCTTGTCGTCCGGCGACGCCTGAACCACTTGGCTCCGGTGTTGCTTCGGTCAGCTTTAATTTAACCACCGCTGATTCCATCCATTGATATCTCCACATTAACTGTCGGATCTATAAATATTTGAACTCTTGATTAATGATTTCCATGGCAAAGAACTAGATTCATTCATGAAAGTGCAGAGAGATACAAATTGGATGGGGAAATGAATGGTTGATTTAGGGTAAGGGAGGGAAATTGATTTGGAATAGAGCGGGATAATGAATTTTTTGAAAAGAAAAAAACAAATCAAATTCAACTTTCGTTGATCAATCTTCTAATTGTTATAATATTAATATTAATTAATGGGATTGGTTATTTGGACACCATCATATTTATTTCAACATCCCAGAGTGCTTTATGTGAAGCTTAGAGCACATGGTATGGAGGGAAATTAAACGGTGGCATTATTCTACATTCACATCAACACGAGTTAGGAAAGTGGTGCGGTGTAAAAAAAAGAGGAGTGGGAGTGGCGTGGTTAGTGGCGTTTTTATAACAAAAAATAAATAAATAAACATCAAACAATTTAAAAACACCCAAAATCCACCCACCAATCAAGAGTCTTCACCTCACAACCCAAATACCTCTATGCCGGTGGAAAACTCTCTACCTTCGTCACCACGACATGTCCACGCCACCAGAAATGGTGGTGTTCCCGGCGTGGAAAGAACACCACACCACTTTTCCACGCCCACACTGTGTGGTCTTATAAGGCTATACGCGTTGTATAGTGCTCATTTGTTACCAACCAATCATTGACTAATAATAGTAAACAGATTATTTCATTATATTAAAAAAAATTATCATTCAAGTATAGTATAATATAGGATAGCTCTATATGTGGCGTATAAGTCTATATCCATTTTTTTATTTGATAAAAAGATTTTCATATATATATATATATATATATATATTAACGGGCCATATTTGTGGGCCTTAAAGAATCAGAATTGACAATAGTATATCATATAGGTCTTAACCGACCATAGTGATTCTTAATGAATTATAATGGACAATAGTAGATCATGTATGTCTTAACAAACCATAATGGGCCTTAATGAATCACAACGGACAATATTATATCATATATGTCTTAATGAATCATATTGGACATTAATGGATCACAATAGACAATGATAGATCATATGTCTCTTAACGGACCATATTGAGCCTTAATAAATGGTTCTTAACAGACCATATTGGGCCTTAATGGATCACAATAGATAATAGCATATCATATATGTCTCAATAGACCATATTAGGTCTTAGGGGGTGTTTGGCCTAGCTTTTATCTTTTTGGCTTATGCTTATATTTTAAAGTAGCTTATGCTTATTTTCTTTCATTTGATAAGCTATTTTTAAGTGTTTGGATTAGCTTATATTCTACAAGTTGAGTTAATCCACTGTGTATTATGGGAAAGGGTATAATACCATTGTGTGTATCATATTCAAATGAGTTAATTCACCATTTGTGGGCAAATAAATAAAAAACCATCTTGTTCAAATAAGCTTATTCAAATAAGCTAAAAAACCATCAACCCATAAGCTTCTTGAAATTAGCTTATATAAGCTAATAAGCATAAGCTTAAAAAGCTAAACCAAACACCCACTAGTGCTTATTTTGTAAAAATAAGCTAAAAAAGCTATAAGCTTAGATAAAAAAGCTAGGCCAAACACCCCCTTAATGGATCAAATGGACAATAGTAGATAATAGAGTTTTTTTTTTTTTTTTTTTTCAAAAGTAGTGTTGGTGGAAAAAGTATTTATCAAAATAGTGTTTCTTGAAAAATATTTACCAAAATAGTGTTTTAAAAGTTAGTTGTCTCTCTCCTCATCTCATTAAATAAAAACTAATTCAAGAATTTTATTACATATTTTAATCAACACTATATTTTTGAAACCCAAAATAAGAGTTCTAGTTTATTACTTTGTTTTTATATGTGTCATAAATCCTTCAGATATTTTTATAAAGGATGGGGGAGATCTTATAAACGATGAGAGACTGGGTGGGTGAGAATCATCGAATTATAGTGGATTCGGCAGAATCTTCCAAAACCACAACGTCTTTAGCGTTCTTTTAATCGTCAGAATCACGGTGTCGTTGAGTATGGGAGGGTTTGATCGGGTGAGAGTTAGGGTTTTTTGAGTGTACGTGAGAGAGCTGAGTGGGAGGATATGGGAGGTTGTGGTTGATTATCGATTACATTGAAATTTTCAAATTGAGGAATTTAATTTAGAAAATATAACATAGCACTAAAACATATACTTTTTTGAATGTTTGTTTTTTAATGACGCTAGAAAGATGACACACAAAAAAGAATGTTATAGATTTATTTGAATTTTGTAAACCTTGATATTTTTTTCTTGACACACGCTTTCGAACGTCATGAAATGGTCTTGTTTTTTATTTTTATCAATATTTTGACCGGGTTTGACCAGAACCCACATCTGACCAGTTGACCCGAACCACTGACCGTTGTTGACTTCTGTTGACCGAACCGAAACTAAGACCCAAACCCGTAACTTGAAATAAAACACCCGAAAATAAAACCCGAATCACTTCGTGATTGAACCGTGGCCCGACCTTGCTGAACTGACCCGCTTAAACCCGGAACCAAACATATTTATAAATTAAACTGAAACTAGATTTACGACCCGCCGCATTGCGGCGGGTATTCTTTAGTTATAACTAAGTTAATTTAGGACGCGCACGTTATGTTGAACCTGTTAAACAGGAAAAAAATAGACGATGTAAAAACGTTCACCCACACACGCACGTTGCGTCATATTAATTTGCAAAATTTAGAACGAAACGTAAAAACGTTAAACCAAACATGTTACGATGTGTTAAGTCACAAAATTTAGAACGAAGCATAAAGCGAAAAATTTACGGAAAATGAAATATAAGATGGAAAATTTTGAATTAGAAGTGAAAAATCAAACTAATCGAAGGGGTTAAATTATCAAAGATTAAAATTTTAAACTTAAATTGTCAAAGATTAAAACTTTAGGGTTAAAAAGGAAATTAAAATTAAAACTTTAAACTTAAATTGTCAAAAAATAAAACTTTAGGGTTTAAAAAGAAAAATTCCAATTTTTTTAACTTAAATTGTCAAAGATTAAAACTTTAGGGTTAAAAAGGAAATTAAAATTAAAACTTTAAACTTAAATTGTTAAAGAATAAAACTTTAGGGTTTAAAAAGAAAAATTCCAGTTTTTTTTTGAAAAACACCCTAAGCTAAAATTACAACTCCTATATGCATAAAGTTGTTGCTTCTTTGTAATGTTTTAATGCCCGAACCAAACTTGAAACTGCTGACCCACAACCCGAGAGACCCGAACATGATACTGAACCGAAAATTCCATGAGATCCCAAACCATATCATGTTTTCTTACAATTTAAACTAAACAGGCCTGAATCATAGTGAATCTCGAACTGGAAACCAAAACTAATCTAACTTGAACCATCATAATCTCTAACCGGAACTGAATCAAACCAGAGCCACCACCTCTGTCTTGACCCGAGAATCACCATCGCCGCCGTCGGCGAGCTGTGGCCGGGAAA
This sequence comes from Helianthus annuus, assembly GCF_002127325.2. NCBI lineage: Eukaryota > Viridiplantae > Streptophyta > Magnoliopsida > Asterales > Asteraceae > Helianthus > Helianthus annuus. Next base: position 17,776,886 of record NC_035441.2, on the reverse strand, counting down.
CATCATTAACATCCATAATATAAGTCTATCAATGTCAATCTTCAGAAAAATAAAAGAAGTTAGAGGGGTTTTTACCGGATTAATTCGTTGAACAGAAAAGCTACCCCCACCGCCGTCGACGGCGAATCGTCCCAAGAAAACGACATTCGTCGCCGTCGATCACTTTCTTTCCGGCTTCTCTCTATATCTCTCATTTCTCGTTCCGGTTCTGCCGCCACGCCGCGCCATGTGCGACGACTCCCTTTTCTTTCATCGGAGTTGCATAAGTGACGAGGGGGGTGTGAGTGTTGCAGAACATCATGAGAGATGTGTGCTTATCGGGTCGTTTTGGAGATGGCAGGGGGTGCGGCATCGGAATATCGGCTCCGGTTGCCGACGGTTTCACCAGAGAGGGAAGGGGGTTTGTTTTTCCAAAAAGCCAATAAGTCAATAAGTTGTTTCAAAAAGCTTAGCCAAACATGCCCTTTGTCACGGGGTTAGTTTCCGATCCCCGTGTGGCGTCCCCAAGTCCCGGGGACAAGCCAATCCATCCCGCTTCTTTGTGTGGGTCACTGGTTTCGTCCTGCCTTGGACTCATCAGGAGAGCGGCGCCAGCTCTCGACCAGTGGTGCGTTCGTCGTTTTGCACGACTAGGCACGTACACCTCTTCATTGACACTGACTCCGTCCCCTGATAAAGTCTAGGACTAGCCAGTAACCCAAGCGTTCAAGCACAGCCCACAGCATTGCGACCTTCAAATATTTGGCCCGTGACACTCTCCCACCACCATTTCATGCACGTCCTCGTGCATGCTCGCCGTCCCATACCAGCTCGCATACTTGACAATGCATGATCCCCTTATGTTGAGCATGATTCACTTTGGGAGGGTAGGACACCCGGAAGCACAGCAACAATGATCTTCTGTCGTGCATGTTCAATATAGTGCGTCAGTTTTGGTTTAAGTGGCGCTGACGTCCGCCGCATCGGATTAGGTGCCGATGATTCACCTTGTTTCAGGAATACGGGGAACCTGAATAATTGTAGCAGCTTTCACAAAACTTCCTTTTTACGGCGCTGCTTGGACCGTAGATTTTTGAACATAACACGGAGGGCTTCACTGCAACTATACTTGAGCGGCTCTCACGATCCCATACTCGCGGAGTACAAAGACCTTTGCCGAAGCAAACCCATATTTGGTCTTCTCCCACCACCATTGCGCAACCATACTCTAAATGTTAAGCTCATTTGGTTAAGAGTCACGTTCCAACGTATCCGAGAATCGTTCTGCTCTGATACCACGTTGTCACGGGGTTAGATTCCGATCCCCGTGTGGCGTCCCCAAGTCCCGGGGACAAGCCAATCCATCCCGCTTCTTTGTGTGGGTCACTGGTTTCGTCCTGCCTTGGACTCATCAGGAGAGCGGCGCCAGCTCTCGACCAGTGGTGCGTTCGTCGTTTTGCACGACTAGGCACGTACACCTCTTCATTGACACTGACTCCGTCCCCTGATAAAGTCTAGGACTAGCCAGTAACCCAAGCGTTCAAGCACAGCCCACAGCATTGCGACCTTCAAATATTTGGCCCGTGACACCTTGCTGCAGATGATTAGGTGTTTTAGGTCTGTGTTCTTGATTAGCAGAGTAAACCAAAAGAACAGGAGGGAGCATCAACATGTGCGTGAGAAGCAAATGAAGAAGGTTTCACAAGTCTTTCATACATAGGGTTTGCTTAATGGGCTTGGGCCTAGGGCCCACAAGCCCAATCCTCGTGTCTCAAGTGGCTCGTTCGTATCTCTAGAGTTTGTTAACGCACCCAAACGTCGTAAAAATGTCGTAAATTATTGTTTTAAAAATCTGAAGACGTAACACATGTCGGTAGTCGTGTTTGACCTGTTCGTTCATCGCTTACGGTAAAAATCACGTAAAATTGTGTCTTTCGCCGTTTCAATCCGTTTTTCAATCTGGTTTCGACTACGGTTATTAAAATTTAATTACAAAGATAAATATATCATAAAATTTTTATTTTTTTCGGCGTTGTCAGTATTTTATTCGGTCTCAGTTCGTTACCGTTTAGTATTCTGCAGTTTTTCCGCGGATCGTCGTACGCGTACTGTAAAGTCGAATATACGTTCCTAGACACTCCAAGTTCCTAATTAAGTTAATTTACGTCTTAAACACTATTTATTATTGCTTTAGACATCTGTTAATCGCGTAATTAAAGGCGTAAACTACCGGTTGTCACACGGTGGATGTTTGAGGGGATTCGGTGTGTGGTTGTAGAGGTTCGGTGGGGTGGGTTTGGTTGGGAGGTGGACGCCTTTGATAGGTGATGATGAGTGGGTTTGAAGTGGATGGTGTAGAAGAAGTTGTAGTGGGATTGGAGGGTTTGAATTTTGAGGAGGTGTAGGAATGAAAATTGATTGTGTGGTGAGGGGTAACTAAGTGTCGGGTGAGGGTGAGATAGGGGTAGAGGTTTGAGAAAGGGATCCATAGGGAAAGATGTTGTTGATGCACTTTATGTCTATCGCCTGCGTCAATCCAAGTCGTAGTGAAAAACCGAAAGTAATCAAGTGCATAATGTCTATTTAGTTAGAAATGGCAAGGTGGCAAACTTGTAATATCATTAAAGTGCCTTGACCTTATAAATAGAGGTTATGTCACTAGTTTAAGTTAGTTCTTAGAGTTCTTGGAGTTAGAGTTTCAGTAGAAGACTTGGAGAGGAGACTTTCTAGAGAGAGAAAGTAGAGAGAGAATGTAGTGTAAACGTGAGATCTTGTACCGAATCGCCAAATCTATCAATGAAATCACGTTAGTAGTACGTTATCGTGTATTCGGTCACGTACGTTCACGGATTCCACACGTGAAACGTACGATACGCAATCGAACGGTCGCAAAACCGGTCCTACAAGTGGTATCAGAGCTAGGAGCTCGATTGCTTGATCAAACACATCGTTTTCGTACCGATTCAGAGCCAATTCAGATCCGAATTTCGTCAATTTCATCACTTTCTACTCATTTCTTACGGTTTATACGAAAATTCGACAAATTGAACGTGTTTTCACGGTCCAATTCGTCTGAAATTCTAGTATATTGTGCGAATACCATTGAATCAAAACCCTACCAAGTTTCACATCGAAACTCCAAGCCGTTTTGGAGAAATCGTAGTTTTTTGGTCCGAATTCGCGTAAAAGTTCAGCTGTGGATCGCCTTTTTGAACAATTCAGGACCGCTTATTTGGTTTTTATCTTTAATCGCTCGTAATCAATGTGTATGAACCGCTCATATAACAACATTATGAATCGCTTATAGTGTGTTACGTGTGAACCGCTCCAAAAGGTGTATACTTCTGAACCGCTTTTAAGAAAAAGTCAGAATCGCTCATAGGGTACTACTGTGGTTCGCTGATAAGTCACATCCAGGTTCGCTCATAGAGAAGTTGGTATGAATCGCTTTTAAGTCAACTTTATGAACCGCTTTTGTGTCAGTCGCTTTTGTGTCACCGTCTTCACATGGTTCAGATCAATTATAGTTTTCGGATGTATCACATGCTCATGTGATGTCATTAGTTAAGGCCCAATCACAATAGTTTAATATTGTCGGCTGGTTGTTATGGCTTGCATGTGAAATAATCAGTTGCACCGCCCCACTATTTTAGACGACCTAATCACAAAAGTTCAATTAATTGGCGACATTCACTTCTAGTTTTGGTCCAATGATTTTGTTCTGAAATTGTAGTTTGTCAGCTTGTTTTTTTAAGTGTCAGCGTTCACTAAACTGAAGCCCATGTGATGTTGTTTTGATTGCACCGCCCCCATTAAAAGATATCAGCCCAATTCAGTTTTTTTTGTTCATCGCATATTAAGATCACCGCCCAACCATTTAAAACAACATTGCTGACCCATTAATCCACCGCCCACTACTTTTATTTGACTCGATCATTGTTCAAACTTTGCACCGCCCATTTGATTAATCATTGGCCAATTGCAGCTCTTTACAAGTTGTTGTTTGGTTCCACCGCCCACTTGCACATGTAACCCAATCCAAGTCCTTTGATCCACCGCCCACATACCATTTTTTGTTGTTGATTGCTTAAAGTGCTCCGCCTTATTATAATATAAAGGCCCTTGGTCACCGCCAATTTATCTGTTGATTGTTGTTGGCAGATTATTTTCTTGCACTGCCCCATTTAATAGTGAAGACCCAATCACGGCCCAATCACCATTAAAAGCCCATATCAACTGACGTAAAAAAAAAAAAAAAAAAAAAAACGGTTCATGTATTGCATGTAAAAACTTTTGAACCGGTCAAATGCATGATTAAAAGTGATCTGATCATTTAAAATCGGACTATGTGAGTTTTTCTAAAAAAAAAAAGGGTCAAAGTAGAAGTAGTATATGTTGTTGACAGTTAGTGATTTAAAAGGCACAATAATATCACATTATATCTAGTCTATGTCGGCCACTGTTTGTTCATTTGTGTGAAACATAGCATTTATTTTAATAAATTGTGGCCCTATAGCATTTCTACAACCAATTCTTTGGTCCAATCAAAGTTGCCTCCCAACTAACAAGTGGTTCAAAATGTCGGCCAAGTGGATGATCTAATATGTGAAACCATTTTGATAAATAGGCCGAGGATAGTGTTTTGGAATTTGGGTTTCTAGTGTAAACGGGTTTGATTAGCGGACTGCTAGCTTGAGGAGTTAAATTGGGAAACTATCGTTTAGTGGGCTTTGTGAAAATTGAGAGTTTGTGAACACCCAAGTCAGTTGAAAATCATCATCAGTTCGCACATTCACTCGGGCTAATCCATACTCAATCTGTTGTCGGTCGATCGAATAACAAGTTGACTTTCTGTTGACTCACTCGATCGAACAACATTTTAGTTGATTGATATTTTTACTGATTGTTTGCAGGAAATTCAAGGTAGTTTGTCGAGCATCGGTTATACGCATGACGAATTTCCACTCGATCCACGTTCACCTAATCTTTGATATTCAATCGAATAGTCATTTGTTTGTGTGAAAGTTTTGAAGTGATTGAAAATTCGTTTTTGTGAATCGTTTAATACCGAAAATGGATTTTGCAATTAATATTGTACTGAACAAGTTCAATAATTTTTCAGGTATCGATGGAGAATCGATTGAAGAATTGATCAATAGGTATGTTGAGCTGTATTGGATAATGGTGAGTTTGAAGATTACCAAGACAAATGAGGAATGGGTTAACAAACTGGAAAATGCTTTACCGAGTGATGGGTGGAGAACGTATTTGTCAGATTGGAAGAAGATATACTTAGACGTGACTTTGAGCATGTTTATCGAGAAGATTAAAGAGCGAGAACTTGAAATTCAAAAGATTAGAAATGAAGCAAAATTAAAATCCGAAGAAAATGTTCGAGAGGTAGAAGAGCAGGTTAAAGACATTTTAGCTATCAAGGTTGAGAAGAAAGCTGAGAATGTAAAAATGACCGAGAAGTGTTCAAAATGTGACAAATTTGAATCAGAAAATGTCAAACTGTTAAGTGATTTGGACAGTTTGATATTGGAAAACAAAATTTTGAAAGAAAAAGAAAAAGTTTTTGAAAATGAAAAATCAAAAATTGAAAAAGATTTTCAAAAACAAATCAAGATTTTAGAAGATGAGAGAGATATTTTTGGTAAAGATAATCTTGAAAAACAAATTGCAATCAATTCTTATCTTACTAAAATCATTCAGCTTGAAAAAGAAGCTAAAATTGATCATATTAAAATTACTGAATTAGAAAGTAAGTTGAAAGGTTTTGTGACTTCTGTATCGTATGTTTGTCCAGAATCGATCAATTCTATTCCAATAAGTGACAATGTCACAAACTTTGACAATGTCAAAGTTAAAGATTGTGATGAGAAATCTGATGATGTAAATACAAAAATAGAAAAACAAAAATTGTCTTTAGAATTAAATGAAAAAATCAAAAATATTGTTTTGCAATCTACTGAAATAGGTGAATGCTCAAAGCGGGAACCTATTAAGAAGAGTGTAGAACAAAAACAAACAGGTAAAAATTTGAAAATTGTTCAAAACAAAAATAAAAGCTCATCAGATCAATCATCCAATCGCAATTAAAAAGTACAAAAATTGAAAAATGAAAATTCAAAAATTGTTGGTGATGAGTGGTGCAGGTTTGACCACAGTGCTCAAGAGCCAAATCCAACAATCAAGAAGAGGAAGGAGTATCACCAAGCCAAACAGTGCTTTGATCTGAGCGTTTGGTATGAAAATGGTGATTGGCATGATAATAGAGTGTGTTACCAATGCGGTTATCAAGGACACATTGCTGTTAACTGCCAGAGACAGAGATTTGAGGCGAGGAGATGCTATAACTGCCAAATCAAAGGTCATATTGCCAGAGATTGCCCAAGGAAATCAAGTGAAAGATTGAGGGTTAATTCTCAGAAATTGGCAAAGAAACCAGTCACTGTCAAGCCCAAGGTACTGAAAGTTTCAGAACAGAATGTCGAAGAACAGAAGGTTCAAGAACCTAAAGTTCAAGAAAAGAAAGTGAAGCTTTCACAAGGGCAAAAAGACAAACTGCGAAAGAAGAGGAAGAAAGCCAGAGAATATCTGGAGAAGATTTTGTCCTCGGGTTCACCCGAAAGATCAAAGAAGAGTGCTGATGAATCGATTCACTTGACAACAAAATCAAGTAAACCGAATTCGTCAGATGCAAATCTGAGGACAAAAGAGGAGATAAAGAAGAAGGAGAAAAAGGTCGGCGATGAATCTGACATGTCGAAGTCAGACAAGCCACCTTCAGGCGATGAATCTGACGTGTCAAAGTCAGACAAGCCATCTGCAGGCGATGAATCTGACAGGTCAAAGTCAGACAAGCCACATTCAGGCAATGATTCTGGTTCGTCAAAACCAGAAGAGCCAGTTATTGAGGTAAAATCTGAGAATTCAGATTTAAAAAAGGATGATACGAACTTTCCTCCATTGCTAAACAAGAATTCAAAATCACCCAAGGACAGTCAGGCTTGGGTGAAACTGTTCAAATGAAAAACCTGACTTGCCGGAGTTCCCAGGTTGGTAAGCGTACTTAAGTGTTTTGAAATCATAATGGGAAAATAGTTTGTTGTGAGGGGGAGTTCTGATTGTTTACGCCAAATGGATGGAGAATTGAAGTGATTCTCATCAAGTTGTCAAGTTTGTACAGTTTGTTTTCAAATTTTCTCAGAAAATCAAAATTGAAACATATTTTGATTTTAGGGGGAGAAAATTTGAAAAAATTAGAAAATTTGAAAAAGTCAAAAACATCGAAAAATTCAAAAACGAGTTTTTGTTGCGTAAAAGAGGAGATGATAGTACATCAATAGACTATCACAACACGCTAAAGATATGGAATGTTAAACGTGATAAACAATTTTATTGTGGATTTGTTAGTAAATTTTTACACATTCAGTAGATTGTTTTCGAGATATAAACGTAAAACATCAAACTTGCTTATTTCGTGGGTAACATATCTTGGATATATGGGTAACCCCCGAAATCTCGTTTGAAAGATTCTATAAGATGTCAAACTTTCTTAGTTTGTGGGTAACATTTCACGGATATATGGGTAACCCCCGAAATTTCGTTTGAAAGGTTTCTCTTTCTGAAATACTAGGTTTGTTTATACTCAGTGATATCTGGGGTATTATCCCGGGACTTCTGCTGAATGGAAGTTCTGACCTAGTCCTCGGATAATACTTGCTGCAAATGCTTGAAACACAGCATAAGCCCTCAGCTGATTAGACAAAAAAATTGATAATCATCTGTTATAGCTGAAAAGATCCTCTAAAGGGGACACAAATCATGATCTCTCTACTGAACAGTTGTTCTGACCTGAGCTCTCATGATTTCAAATCCAACCCTTTACAGATATCATCTTAGTATACTTTCCTGTAATTCTGAATATTGAGATCTGGATACGGGAGTATATTCTGAAATGGGACACTCAATTAAGTTTGTAAGATTGAATATTTGAATCTGGATACGGGAGTATATTCAAGTGATGGGACACTCGAATAAGTTTAAATATCTAAAACATTAATTTCGTATCTCGAATCAGTTAAACTTTGTGTAAAGATATAACTGACAATCTAGGTAAATTGTTTAGAGCTTACAATGTTCAAAGCTTAACGGTGTTAGTGATGTGTCTCAAAAACTGATATGATCCTCTTGCACAAACTCACAAAAAAATGTTTGTACATATTTCATTTCTGCTTTTAATTTTTGTCTTTGCATTTATGTTTCTTATTTTGAAAAATCCAAAAAGATTTTCGACAACTGATGTTGAAAAGCTGACATTCAAAATCTAACAAGCTAAACATGATGAACAGACAGGTTGGTTAAATGAATCTCAAATGATTAGTTGATTCATTAAGTTGAATCACAACTTTATTCGGTTGTAATAGAGTGGTTGAGATGTGCAGATTTTGAATTTGTTGCTGCGAAAAGCCAGACTATGATCCCAACAGCCGAGTCTAAGGGGGAGTCTGAAGACGAGCTCAACGCTAAAGGAGCTTGTATCTTGAAAGCCAGGTGTCGATCCCAAAAGCACGGAAGCTTGACGAAAGGGGGAGCCTGAAGATTCTGAAGAAAATACAGATCCTTTGGGATTCTGTTCGAGCAAGAGTATTTGAAGACTCTCACTAAAGATTCCATCAACATCCAAGGGGGAGTTTGTTAGTGCAGTTGTCTGTCGACTACATCTTCGTTCGAGTCTCTTAGAAAGTCAAGTCGCTACGAGTTTCACTACAGATTGACTACAGCAATATCCAAGGGGGAGATTGTTGATGCACTTTATGTCTATCGCCTGCGTCAATCCAAGTCGTAGTGAAAAACCGAAAGTAATCAAGTGCATAATGTCTATTTAGTTAGAAATGGCAAGGTGGCAAACTTGTAATATCATTAAAGTGCCTTGACCATATAAATAGAGGTTATGTCACTAGTTTAAGTTAGTTCTTAGAGTTCTTGGCGTTAGAGTTTTAGTAGAAGACTTGGAGAGGAGACTTTCTAGAGAGAGAAAGTAGAGAGAGAAAGTAATGTAAACGTGAGATCTTGTACCGAATCGCCAAATCTATCAATGAAATCACGTTAGTAGTACGTTATCGTGTGTTCGGTCACGTACGTTCACGGATTCCGCACGTGAAACGTACGATACGCAATCGAACGGTGTCAAAACCGGTCCTACAAGTGTGGTATCACTTGTAGGACCGGTTTTGACACTGTTCGATTGCGTAACGAACGTTTCACGTGCGGAATCCGTGAACGAACGTGACCGAACACACGATAACGTACTACTAACGTGATTTCATTGATAGATTTTGCGATTCGGTACAAGATCTCACGTTTACACTACTTTCTCTCTCTAGAAAGTCTCCTCTCCAAGTCTTCTCCAAAGTCTTCTACTAAACTCTAACTCAAAGTCTAACTTAAACTAGTGACATAACCTCTATTTATATGGTCAAGGCTCTTTAATGATATTACAAGTTTGCCACCTTGCCATTTCTAACTAAATAGACATTATGCACTTGATTACTTTCGGTTTTTCACTACGACTTGGATTGACGCAGGCGATAGACATAAAGTGCATCAACAATCTCCCCCTTGGATATTGCTGTAGTCAATCTGTAGTGAAACTCGTAGCGACTTGACTTTCTAAGAGACTCGAACGAAGATGTAGTCGACAGACAACTGCACTAACAGATGTGGTCATGAAAATGGACATGACAGGAAGTGTAGATCCGATAGTAATGGGATCAAGGAAATGGAAAGCACTTTGAAAGGATGAGTAGTCGATGAAGATGCACGGTTTGGACCGAGACTCGAGTTTATGTTTTGAGTAGGGTCGCAACCAAGGGTATGATAAACAACCGAAACTATGAAGTTTTTCATAGTTTGGATAGAAGTGGAAAAGGCGAAAATAAGGAGAATCGTTTTGCAAGGTAGGGGTGGGTAATCTATTTATGAGATATGTGGCAATGGTGAAAGCAAAGGGTCAAAATTTGAAAGGCATTTTAGCATGAGAAAGTAGAGATAGGCCAGTTTCGACATTGTGACGATGACGACAATCGGCATAGCCATTGTGTTCGGGTGTGTGAAGAGGAGAGGTTAGATGAGAGATGCCACAAGAGGCTAAGTGAGAGGATAGTTTGATGTATTCTCCACCATTGTCTGAGAATAATTGCTTAACTTTGGTTTTGAAAAAATTCTCAACAAGTTTTTGAGATCGAATGAATGTATTAAGAGAGTCCGATTTGTGTTTCAATGAATAAATCCAAATGTATTTTGTGAAATGGTCAATAAAAATTATGTAATATTTGTAACCATCAAAGGATGTAATTGGAGAGGACCAAACATCTGAAAATATTAATTCTAGAGGTGTATTAGAAGTTAAAGAAGATGAATGAAAAGGGAGTTTGTGACTTTTATTAATGCGACAAGAATCACATGATTCATGTTTGCTAGAAATAAATGGGACAAAGGACGCTAAATGTTGTAAAACACGTGAATGTGGATGTCCTAGATGGTGATGCTATGAAGACTTCTTGGTGGTTTGCAAGTGAAAATCTTGAGGAGACTTGGTTGAGGAGAGTTCGTAGAGACCATGACTAGTGATTCCCTAAAGAATGATTCGGCCAGTGGGAAAGTCCTTGATGACAAAATAAGAACAAAAAAATAAGATTAGTATATTGTAATCAAGACATGAGCGAGAGATGGATATGATCTTACGAGAGATAGAAGGAACACAAAGAACGTTTTAAGAATAATTGGAACATTAGAAAAATAAAGAGTCATGGTGCCAATGTGAGTAATTTTAAGAGACGAACCATCACCGATGATAAGTTCCTCGGTACCATCATATGGGCTATGCATAGAGAGTGCAATAAGATCATTTGTAATGTGAAGAGAAGCACCACTATCCTCCAGCCATGATAAATCGGAGTCCACGGTTCGGTGTGTTGCCATCTTTTGTGCTTCTGGTTTGGGTAGGTTATTGGATCGGTTTTAGGTTGGAGGTGTGATTGAGGGATGGGCTTTCTTAACTGATGGGCGTGAGGAATGGTTGTAATTGGCTACGGGCGGAAGTGGGTGTGGGAAGCAGTCTAGGGGTGTTGGTGGGTGGTCGTGAAGACCACGGTCTAGGTGAATGACAGGTGTGGGCGGCAAAGGCAGTGGCGGGTTGGTGAATGGAGGCGTAATCAGGTGGGCTTTGGGAGATGGAAAGTTCATGGTTAATGAGTTTTTCATGTAGTTCATGAAAGGAGATGGGATTATCATGAGCGTGGACTGATTCAATCACGGGTTTGTATGATTTGGGGTCTAGGCCTTGAAGGATAATATCTGTAACATCCTCGGGATCCATGGGTTTCCCAAGGATGGCTAATTCATCAATAAGTATTTTTATTGATGGAATAAAATTGGTGATTATTTGGTCAGGAGTTTTAAGGGATTTTTTGAGGCGATGTTGGAGTTGTTTGATGTGTCCTCGAGACGGGGAGTGTTGATGCAGTTTTGTGTCTGTCACTAGTCTTGTACGTTATGTTGTATTTTGTACGGTCTTTTATCAGTTATCGAGTCTGTATTCGCAGTCAACCAAGTCGGATATCCTCCTATCCGCTTGTGTCTGACTTATTTGTCTCTCTTGTTATGTAATGGTCGTAAAACAATGCATGTTGCATATGAAGGGTAATTCTGTCAATTATGTAAGTGTGTTTGTGCCTTCTGTTTGTTGTTTGTTTGCAGCAAACTGATTACTTTTTGCAGCCTTCGACGAAACAGGTCTGTTTCGTCGAACACATGTCGACGAAACAGACCTTTGATATGTTGTTTCTGTTTCGTCAAAGTCAACGACGAATCACATGTGATTCGTCGTCTGTTGGGCTCTGTTTTGGGCTTTGTTCTGTTTCATCGGCCCAAGACTTGTTTCGTCGAGATATTAGCCCAACTGCTATAAATAGGCACATTCTATCACAGTTTAAAGTTAGAGATGAGAGAATACCCTGCAAGTCTGTAAACTGTGTTTGTATCAGTTTGTTCATTCTCATCCAGTTAAACAAACGAGTGTGTTTCTTTGGTTAACCATTGTGTGTTTTTTTTGTTCTATGTTTGATTTGGCATAGTTAAGTGGATTCCGTACACTTAACTTTGTTTGTAATAAACAAGGCTTTGGTAGTGAAAATCGATCCTCCGATTTCGGGACCTACAAGTGGTATCAGAGCAGTGGCTCTTATCCTTGTTTAAAATTAAACATAGTTCGGTTGGTTGACAAGCATTTGTGTGTTTTTCACAAAAATTTGTTCTTAAAACTTAGTATTTTCTGGAAAAAGGACTTTAAAAACAGTGGATGTTGTTTGTTTGTTAAGAGTTTTACCGAAAACCATGCTTGTTTGACTGTTCACATGCAAACTGTTGGTTTTTGTTGAAAGTTTTAGACAAAAGTTTGTGTTTGGAAATTATCAAGTTCACCGGTTGTTCAACTGTTCTTCAAAACTTCAAACCATATTCAAAGTGTTCTTGAAAAAGTACACTTTTTGATCTTATTATTCAAACAGATAAGGTTGTTTGTTGCTTTGAAAATTGTAAAGGTTTAAGCTTTTATCCACCATACTTTTAAGTTGGTAAAAGCATGGGTTAAAAGTCGTGTTGAGTTGACAGGCTGCGTATAAACAATTCACCTACTTTACCAACCACTGACAACCTTTTTGACGAATCAGACCTCCACGAATCAAACTTCTGACGAAACAAAAGTCAACGAAAGAGAAAAGCATTTTGCCAAAGGTCTCTTCGACGAAACTGAAAAAGTGTTTCGCCAAAGGTCCCTTCGACGAAACGGAAAGCATTTCGCCGAAGGTCCCTTCGACGAATCAAAGTTTGTTTCGCCAAAGGTCCCTTCAACGAATCAGGAATCTGTTTCGCCATACTACTTCAACGAAACACAATCTGTTTCGTCATTAGTCATTTCGTCAAAACAAGTCTGTTTCGTAGAAAGTGATTCGTCGTGAGTGTTGTCATTTTTCAACAAAAGGTTTACAAGTCTATCATAACTTTGTGTTTTCAAGTGTTTGATCAGGTATTCTGCTAATATACATCAACAATGAGTTGCACAAGTCCGTGGAACTGGAGTACGGACCCACAGCCCGGTCAAGATCAAACTTCTGCAGCCGCATGGGCAAGAAGTATGTTTCCTCAGCCAGCGATCCGTGCAAGTCAATGGGCGTTGGTATCCAATCAGAATCAAAGCATTCAAAATCTTCTGCTCAGTGAAAGTAAAACGGGCAGCAACAATCGCCCACCAAAGTTGAATCACATGAATGATTTTCCATCATGGAAAAGACGCTTTCACACATATGTTCAAGGGCAAAGCACCGAACTTTGGACGTGTTTCATCAATGCATTCAACCCCAATCTCGAAGTTGCTGCATCCACGTCAGCGGCTTATGCTAATATGCTTGAAGATGACAAGAAAGCCTATGACTTGGAGCAAAAGGCTTTTGCTATACTTACACAAGCGCTCAACAAAGAAATCTATCATCAGTTCTCTTACTACAAAGACACGAAGACATTATGGGATGCCTTGGTAGCGAGAGGAGAAGGCAATGCAGCTACTCGAAAGTCTCGCCATGATCTGTTGAAGAAAGAGTTTGAATCTTTTCAGTTTTTGGAAAATGAAACCCTTAATGATATGACTACACGTTTTTATCATTTGATTAGTGAAATGTTTGCTTATGGGGTTTTGGCCACTCAACAGGATATGGTGAATAGGTTTGCTGATGCTTTACCTCCAAAGTGGAGTTCGTTTATTGAGCAGTTGAAGCATACGGGTACTCTAGACACAGTTAACATCTATGAGTTCATTCAGAAGCTGGAACACAAGAATGATGAAGAAATCAGAAAAGATAAACAAGTTCCCGCTCCTCAGAATACAGAAATGTACCTTCCAGGCTTCGACGCCTTAGCCAGATCCAGTGCAACCCAGCAACCAAAATTGCAAACTGCATTTGTGTCCAATACAAGTTCCTTTCCATTTCCTCAATCAGCTACTGCTCCAGCTTTTTATCCAAGGGCTTATATTCCAACACCTCAACCTCCACCTCAAGTTAATCCTGCACAACCTCAATTCGATCCGATGGCTTACATTCCTGTCCCATCACAACCACAAGTCCAACCACAACAACAAGCTCATTATACCAACAATCCTCAACCTCAAAACCCTAACACAGTCTGAGTCGACACTTCAAACCTTTCTCAATTTAGCATTGAAGTAGCAAAGGAGCATATGGAACTTATCAATACAATGGTCAGTGCTTACTGCGGTTTGGTAGCAGGTCATATTGGAAACATCAACATGACCCATGAAGATTATCAACAGATCGACAAGGATGAAATAGAGTTGATGGATATCAAATGGGCTTTTGCTAGTGCAGTTAGAAGGGCAAAATACTTCATGGCTCGAACCGGAAGAACTTCGTTGGAAGGCAAGAAAGATACGAAGTATGGGTTTGATATAAATGCTGTCACATGCTTCAATTGTGGCGAGAAGGGGCACTTCAAACGTGAGTGCACCCGACCAACCAAACAAGGCAATCATAACCCATTCAGAAACCAGACGAGTACTTCAAATGTGAATGCCTAGCAAGAGAATCGTGAAAGGAGGATTGTAGCAGTCAACAACAATCAGAGCCAGTCTGGACCATCAAATCCCAATCCGGCTGTGACCATTCAAGCTGATGAAGGATGTGACTGGTCTGTACAGTTTGGGGAAGGTGATCAAGGAGGAGGAACAACATGTTATGCAAAGATTATCAACCACATCAAGCATGTTCATAAGGAGGAATTCTCTTAAAGTGATGACACTTCTGGTTATTCTGGGAGTTCTGATAAAGAATGTTCTATTTCTGGGGATAATCACTCTGAGTCTGAGTCTGAGTCTGATGTGAAGGAGGAAACAAGTTCTGATGTTGAAGACTTGTTGAATGAAGCTGAGGAGTTAAAATGTCAGAAATCAGTTCTGATCAAGAAGGCTGCTGCTGCATCTAGGGAAATGGAGAAGTTCTTTTTTGAAGATGGATCTTTTTCTTTTCAAACTGCCTTTATGGAAAATGTCTCAGCCTCTTCGAGTCAGGTAAATTCTGAAACTCCTGCTCCTAGTGTTTGTAAATCATGTGCGGATATGAAGCTTGAATCAGAAAAGCTTCATAGTCATAATCAAAATTTGGTTATTGAACTATCTAAGTGCAAAGAGGCAAATATGGCTTTAATTCGGAACGAAAAGGAATTTAAATCTGTAATTGAAACATTAAAGAAAAGCATGTCCGAAGTTAACAAAGTGGTTTATCATAAACAAGTGAGCATAAATGAGTATATAAACCTTGTTGAAGAAACCAAAAAGCAACTAGCCATTGCCAAATGCGAGCATGATGCTATCAAGCAAAAATTGGAGAGTTATTCTAACTCCCGATTTGTGCTTGATCACATCATCGATGTTCAGCAACTGAAAGGAAACAAGAAAGGCGTGGGGTATGATAAATGTCCTCCCCCTTTGAGGCATAATTATACCAAAATGCCTGATGAAGAAGATGTGCCACGGTATGTACCCAGTGTGCCTCTTGATTATGAGGAATTTTCTACTGGCCTAGGGTTCAAACCGGACAGTTCTTCAAACACATCCTCTGAGCAACAAGAAACCTCAACATCTATGAAACAAAGTCCTCCAATTATCGAGGACTATGAGTCATCAGATGATGAATCGGATTTGGTTGTTAGTGATCAGGATAAATCACTTGACAAGATGAAAGGAGTAGAAATTCCACTTGAGAATCACATTCTTTGTGATCGTGATACTCCTGCTGTTCTGTCAATGGTCAAACAAGTGATAGATCATGTCAAAGTTGACAAGGCGTCTGCGTCTGCCATTAAAAGCAGCAATGTGTTGTACACGTTGGTTGGTGGTGACAAAATCTATTCAGATCACGATTTCCCAATTGAAAATGTCAATCAATCCTTGATTGATAAGGTTTTTGAAGATAACATAAACATGTTTTTGGGAAAAACACTTCCTGGAATCGTTGTAACTCAATGTGATCCAGTTCCTAAAGCTGAGATTAGAAAACAATTTGGTAATCAAAGACCACCAACAATACATCAAACTGTTGCTTCTAAAGGTAAACAACCAGTCAGGTGAGCTCAAAAGCCTAATGTCTCTCAAACGAAATATGAAACAAAAGGAGCTCGTTATTAAAAGAAAGCAAAAGATGTCAAATTCGTGGCATCAAAGGGTACTGATAAGATTGAGATGTTTGAACAAATCAAACACCGATTTTGTGCAACAATTCACGATCTTAAAACGTAACAGTGAAAACAATTACACTCAACATACAAATGGGAGTGATGAAAAAGCAAGTACCTCAGGCTCCATGGGTTCGGCATCTGTTGGTCAATCAAATTCTCCTAAATTTGTGGAAAGGAGAACATGTTTTAAATGTGGGGAGTTTGGGCATATCATTAAAAATTGCCCAAACGCTCCAAAAGATAAATTTGTTGAGAAAGCACCACCTGAAAAGGTTCACCCTCAACGTCGTTCAGTTTCACCAAAACATGATAAACGAACAGTTAAAGAACAAGAAACGAAACAACGACGTAAGAACATAAAAACTGTTGAAAAAGCTATAAAATCTGAAGTTAAAACAGTTAAAAGGGAACCAAGTGTTTCACAGCCAGTAAAACCAGAAGCTTCAAAAGCTGTTTACAACACTCAATCTGGTAGGCAAAAACAAACTTGGAAACCTAAGACGGGTGATAGTTCAGGGGGAGCTACTGTTTTTGAGAATCATCAATAGATTGAGATCACTTTTTGTGATGCTCAGGGACGACCCAAGACCACTAAGGCTTGGGTCCCCATCCTCAACTGATCTTTGAACGACATGTGCAGGATGTTCCAGGAGGAACTATTAATAGTCATTGGATTGTTGATAGTGGAGCATCCAGGCACATGACTGGCGACTTACGGTTTCTGTATGACGTGAGAAATATTAGAGGAGGCTATGTCGCATTTGCGGGAGACAAAGGCGGATACATCACTGGAGAGGGAAGTATCTCCAATGGTATTGTGTGCTTCGATAAGATCAATTATGTTCGTCAAATTGATCACAATCTTCTCAGTGTGTCGCAAATCTGCAATAAAAAGTTCACCGTGTATTTTGATGATGCCGGTTGTTATGTGTTTAAACTTGGGTTCAAAATTCCACAAGAATGGATTCTCTTATCGGCTCCGAGAGTTAATGATCTTTATATTCTCGATATGAGCCAAGCGATTACAACATCTGCATAAGTCACTTGCTTTGTCTTGAAAGCCACAGAAAAGGAGTCTATATCCTGGCACAGAAGAATGGGGCACATTCACTTGAGGAAAATGAACCATTTGGTGAAAAACAATCTTGTGAATGGTGTGCCTATGAGAAGTTTTCATCTACAATATATCTGTGTCTCATGTCAGAAAGGGAAGCAAACGAAGAAGTCTCACCCTTTGAAGAAAATCAACACTGTCAGCATGCCTCTCGAACGTCTTCATATGGACCTTTTTGGACCTATGAAGCTCAAGACAACATTCGGAGATGCTTATTGTCTAGTGGTTACCGATGACTATTTTTTTAGATTTTCTTGGGTATCTTTCATGGCACACAAGAGTGAAACTCCTGGCATCCTCAAGGATCTTCTTACAATGTTGGAGAATCTCTACTCGTTGAAAGTTAGGAGGATCCGAAGCGACAACGGAACGGAATTCAAGAATCAAGTGATGGATGAGTTCTATACTTCTAAAGGCATTCTTCAGGAATACAGTTCTCGTTACACTCCACAACAAAATGGTGTCGCGGAGAGGAAGAATCGGACGATAATCGAAACTGCAAGAACAATGTTAGTAAAGTCGGAACTCCCTGTTCAATTCTGGGGGAGGCTTTGTCGACTGCGTGCTACACATTAAACTGAGTTCTTACAGTAAAGAGGCATGGCAAAACTTGTTTCGAACTCCTTCAGAAAAGGAAACCGGATCTTTCTTACTTAGAACCTTTTGGTGCTCCATGTACTATGATTGAACAAGATGGAAAATTTGGGGCTAAAGCTATCGATGGTTTCTTCCTTGGATATGCAACTCCAAATTATCGCATCTGGAATCTGGCAAAAAAAAAAAAGATTGAGCTATGGAGTGAAGTGAAGGTTCAAAGGTACACAAGTCGTGTTAGGGCTCCGGGTGATCCTTGGATGTTCGATTATGATGGACCGTTTGACTCCTTTAATCTGCCGACCTTTAACGAAGAATCAACAGCTGCTAGAATGTTATTTGAAAGTGGCAACGCTGATGACTCGCCATTAGTTAGACCTGTTATTGTTGACCCACAAGGTTCTTCATAGGATAACAATACGGTACAGAATGAGGTATTTGAAGATGCTGCTGATTACAATGAGTCTTTGGAAGATGATGAATATCATGATGCAGCAGAAGGATCTTCAGCTCCAGTTGCTCTTGTTCAAGGTGCCTCTGTTGGGATGCCTCATGTGCAGAATGTAGAAACTGGTGAAGGGAATGCATCCACCCCTACACACATTCCTGGTGTGGAGTTGGTTGTTGATCTTAATCTTAACAATTTGGGTATTAATACTCGTGTGTCTGAAAATCCTAAAATGAGGATTCACAATATCCATCCGCAGCAGAACATTATAGGAGATGTCCAACGCGGTGTGCAGACGCGTAATCAGCTGAGAAACAACCAGAATGCTGGTTTGTATTCAGCCATTAGAGAATCCGGTCTTCAAAATGATTGGTCCTTCGCATGCTACGTTTCTCAAGAAGAACCGAAATCGTGGAAAGAAGCTTTGAAAGATAATGCTTGGGTTGAAGCCATGCAGGAGGAACTGCAGCAGTTTCAAAAGCTTGGTGTTTGGAAGCTTGTTGAAAGACCGGAGAACTACAATAAAATTGGCACTCGATGGGTTTTCAAATGCAAGAAGGACGATCGTGGAGTAGTTATTCGTAACAAGGCAAGATTGGTCGTTCAGGGATTTCGTCATATCGAGGGGATTGACTACAATGAAGTTTATGCACCAGTTGCACGTCTGGAAGCTATTCGGATATTTCTTGCTTATGCTTCATTTAAAGGATTCGAAGTCTACCAGATGGATGTCAAAAGTGCTTTTCTTCATGGGATAGTTCAAGAAGAGGTGTATGTCGAACAGCCTCCAGGTTTCGAAGATCCTGTCCATCCTGATCGGGTTTGGTTGCTCAAAAAAACTGTTTATGGTTTACATCAGGCACCTAGAGCTTGGTACGCAACCCTGTCCAATTATCTTCTGGAGAATGGATTTCGACGAGGTCTTATTGATTGCACTCTCTTTATCAAGGAACAAAATGGAGATCTTCTGCTGGTGCAGGTATACGTTGATGATATCATATTTGGTTCTACTAACGACTCTTTGTGCAGGCAATTTGAACGTATTATGCAGGAAAAGTTCGAGATGAGCGCTATGGGGGAGATGAGTTTCTTTTTGGGCCTACAAGTTCAGCAAACCGAGTCTGGGATATTCGTCCATCAGACTAAATATGTAGGTGACATCTTGAGCCGGTTCCATATGTCAGATGCAACGCCCATTGGTACCCCACTTCCGCAGAATCACGGGATTACTCCGGATTTGAAGGGTGAAAGCGTCAACTCCTCCTATTATTATGCCATGATCGGATCTCTCATGTATCTTACTGCTTCGAGGCCTGACATCATGTATCCAACGTGCCTGCTTGCAAGATATCAAGCTAATCCGAAGGCCTCCCATTTGTCAGCTACAAAAAGGATTTTTCGCTATTTGAAGGGATGCCCAGACACTGGTCTTTGGTACCCTAGGGATGATAGCTTTGATTTGACTACATACAGTGATTCTGATTTCGGTGGTTGCAAAATTGACGGCAAATCAACAACAGCAGGATGCCAATTCTAAGGAAGACGTCTAGTTACGTGGCAGTGCAAGAAGCAAACGTGTGTTGCTACATCAACCTGTGAAGCAGAATACATTGCTGCCTTCAGTTGTTGCTCCCAAGTCTTGTGGATACAACAACTAATGTGCGACTACGGTTTTGAATTCCTATCAACTCCTATTTTTGTTGATAACAATGCTGCCTTACAGATCACTAGAAATCCTGTGCAGCACTCCAAGACCAAACACATCAAAATTAAATATCACTTCATACGTGATTGTTTTGACAAGAGATTAAACGATGTTGTTCATATCCCCACCGATCACCAACGTGCCGACCTGTTTACAAAAGCATTTGATAAATCACGGTTTGATTATCTACTTTTGGTCAATGGCATTAGGGTGATACCCGAGTAAACCACTTTGGCTAATCGTTTTTGTAAATATTTTTTTTTCAAAAATTCTAAAAAAATACAAAAAGATTTTCACTTTCGTAATCTTTTAGCATTTTAGGGGGAGAAAATTTCAAGAAAATACAAAAACATTAGAAAAACTCAAAAATCCAAAAAGATGTCTTTATGTTCTGTCTTTTCGTTTGAAAAATCCAAAAATAAAAAAAAATAGAAAACCCAAAAATGAGTTTCTTGGAGAAAGGAAGGTGATGATATTCACTGGTGTGGTCGGTCAAACATTGTTAGAAACGTTAAACAAATGATAAGTATCTCTTCTAACGATGTATCGGTAGGCTCACAATCAAACTAAAATGTGCAGGATGATACAAACCTAACAGACTTCAAGTCAGGTGGGAACCATTCATTGGCATATGGTATTGGTACCGAAATTTCGTTTGATTGATTGCCGAGGTTCTGAGATATTCGGTCTTTATGCTGCTTATCATCTGGGTATCATGGTTGTATCTTTTACCGAAAAAAAACGGGGACGGAAGTCTAGACCTTCCATGATACTATACATACGTGTACATATTGCATCCGACCTCAACAAGTGATAAACAATCACATGTCCAAACAAATAAGTGATAAAATATCACATCTTTCCGGGAGTCAAGTTCGTCTCTCTGCTGTACGAAAGTACTGACCTGTTCACGGACTTGCTCCTGTGCCCTCATGCATCAAAAATCAAGTTCCTCATCAATAAGTGATTCTATCACATAGGGCTTGGTTTTCAAATCAAAATAAGTGAGTATCTCACATCTTATACGGTCAAACAGATGATAATCGGTATACTCACCGGTAAGATGAATTCTCGTGCATACCTTGATGCGGGAATGTGTCGTGAAGTGGATTCACATCGACTTGTAAGTATAATCCTTACCGTAAAGCGTATCTCCTAAGTGTGATTACGTTTGATAAGCATGAGTTTATGTGGACAACAATATCGATAATCGAGGTAATATACTTAACAAGAACTTTAAGCAGAAATCAAATCATGTTGACTAAGACCGTAAGTTGGTATGATTCCTTATCCTTGAAACTCGCAAAAGTTGCACTTGTACAGTTGTTTATCCTTTCCAATTGCATTTAGTTTAGTTTTTCGCGTTTTAACCTTGCTTGTAGTGTAGTATGTAAGTTTGGTTTTTGATTATGCCAAAGTTGTTGCTTGGTGTTTATGACCGGAAGCCTGAAACCTACTTCATAAAACGTCCTTGTATTTGAAAACTCAAACTGAATGTCAAAATGGTAAATTGATAAAACCTATGTTCAGTATGCAAAATTTTTTATGCCTTGGTGTTTTTGAAAAGATGTCGACGAATCAAAACAGAGTCGACGAAACAGATTCATATCGACGAAACAAACTTTGGTCAAAGTCAAGGTTTAATTTTGGTCAAACTTGGTCAAACATGTTGTTGTTCGACGAAACAGGCTGTTTTGCCGAGGTGATGACGAAACGGAGAGCCCACTTCTGTTCCGTCATGGGCTAAATTTTCAGGCCCAGGTCCAGGCCCAAGTTTCTGTTTCGTCGAAGCCCAAGACTCCGTTTCGTCGAGTTCTGTTTCGCTAATAAAGTGGGTCGTTGTATAAAAGTCCAACATGTTAGAGTAGTTGGTTACTTTTTCAAATCACTTGAGTTCACAACTGTTCATCTTCTCTCCAAACACTCAAAACCCCATATCTACGGTTTCCCTCAAAATCACTCATATCATCCGATTTTCATCAAAATCTCACAAAATTCAAAGGTGTAATCTTGTTCATGGTTATATTTTTAGTATTTGGCACCGTCGGAGACCGTATCTGAACCTGTTTTTTCTTGATATTTGATGTTTAATATTGAACTTATTGTGCTTTGCCTCTGTATCTGTTGAATCTAAGTGCTTGTATGTTTGTTTTTCTTTTGATTCGGGGTTTGGGTTGTATTGAAAAACAGGGGATGAATGTTTGTGATGAGTTTAACGTATTGAACGACTTTTGACCGAAAATCACATCTCTATCAGTTTCTAGGCATAATCTTTACTTGGGTTGGGTTAGACATGTAACCTTTATCGGTTATAATGATCTGTTCATGTTTTGAACCCCATACGGCGAAACGCCCAAAATTTCAAAACCCTAACTCCGGCGAATCAGATAGTCTGCGAATCAGATAGTCGGCGAAACAAATTATCGGCGAATCGGAATAGTGAACGAAACGGAGATGGTCAAACATCCTTCTGTTTCGTCGATGATATGATTGGCGAAACAGAATGGTCAACGAATCAGAACTGGTCAACCACCAAATTCTGTTTCGTCAAACTCATCTCTGTTTCGTCGAAGGTTTAATTGACGAATCGCAGTGGTCAACGAATCAGATTTGGTCAACTATCAGATTATGTTTCGTCGAGCCCACTTCTGTTCATCGAGTGAATTCTGTTTCGTCGTCCGTGCCTTAGAAAATTTCACAGTTGGCAATGTGTTCATAGTAGACATGGTTTGACAGTTAATCTGTCAAGTGGATACATGAACTTGTATTCATATATGTCTAAATGCATATGCTATATGATTATTGCTTATTGTGGACATTTTCAAACTGCAGATGGCACCGAAAGAAGGAAAAAGGAAGCTGGCAACAAAGAAGGAAAACAAAATGGAGGAGGAGATAATGTCCGAGAAACGCCATAATCAGATTGCCTACTTGGATCCTGAAGAAAAACTTGCTGAATTGAAAGACATTACAAAGTGGATCAGGGAGTCCCGTATAAACTATGCTGTTACGTTCGCAACGCCAGTGTATAAGTCACTCGTCAAGGCGTTCTGGGATTCAGCGAACGTCGTGCAAATTGATGGGAAAGACGTTATCAGTTGACGTGTGGAAAATGTGGATGTGATCGTATATCCGGATATTCTAAATTAACTTCTTCAATTAT
Source organism: Helianthus annuus (assembly GCF_002127325.2). Lineage (NCBI taxonomy): Eukaryota > Viridiplantae > Streptophyta > Magnoliopsida > Asterales > Asteraceae > Helianthus > Helianthus annuus. The sequence goes on along the minus strand of NC_035441.2, from coordinate 17,753,572 downwards.
TAGATAGTCCGGACGCTCCAGATTCTGTTCCGATTATGTGTACGCAAGGCTGTTTACTACCATGAAATGCACCGGAGACATCTTCAGCACGCAAATTAATAAAGGTGATCTGCCGCTTCGATACAAATTTCTGCTACACGTTCTGATCCAATGCCTGAGCAATAGACGTGCTGGTTATGACATGGCTGGCAACGATCTTGTGGGTCTTATGGTGGCCTTAGTGCTAAACAAACCGTTTAGCATTTCAAGGTACATCTTTGGGAACATGAAAGAGAACTTGACAAGAACTGGGAAGAGCAGAATCATTGGGAACAAGTACTGGATGTATCCACGTTTTCTACAGATGATTATGAATGTCCAACATCCGAGTCTTCCAAAAGCAGACAACGATGTGCTGAAAATAGAGGCTATGAACTTCAATTCGTTGAGAATTATCAAGAATCTAGCTCACAAAAGATACAAGGAGAGCGTTCCTCCAAGAAAGTTATTTGGTGCTCTTGGTAACACAGCATACGTTGCTCCTGCAAATGACAAGTGGTGTCATGACGATAGTCAGTCTGATGATGAAGAGCCTGAGTTAAAGAGGCTGATGAGTGAAAAGTTTGGTCCTGAACCGGATGTGTCTGATGAATCGGAGAGTGATAGTGGTGATGAAGGTGGTGATGGTGGTGATGCTGGTGCTGTTGGTGCATCGAGTTTTGGAACTACTGGTGACACATCAGCTGGTGGTACATCTGTGGGTGGTACATCAGCAGGGGGAGTGTCAGCGGGTGACACATCAGCCGGTGGTGATGATGAGGCTGATTATGACTCTGATGATGATCATTTGCTCGAACCGGGATACGAGATGCATCTGGATGAACACGGTGTAAAAAGATACAGGAAGATCAGACAAGAAGATGATCCGGAATACGTTCCTTCTGATCCTGAAACGGAACGTGCAAGGAAAAGGAAAGCAGAAAAGGCTGCAGAGCATCAGAAAAGGAAGAAAGATCGGAAATACTTAAGTACCTCCTAACAAGGATCTGTGCCACAAACTCCTGTTCCAGAGCCACCTGTGGTATCTTCACCGTCTGCAGCTCAACCTGTATCTCCTCAGGCGATTCCACAAAGATCCATGGTCGCTTCTATTAGAGCAACCACTGCTCAGCCTAGTGGTGAACGCCAAAAGATCTTCTCGGATATAACTCAAGAAGAGAAGAATAACTTCTTGTTTGCTCAATTTGAGGTTGCGGCAAACCGAATTCAGAGACAGACTGATTTCATTCGGATTACGAAGAATGATCAAATCAGTCATGAAGTGGAGATTGATAGGTTGAAATCTGTTGTTGGTGAACAACAAGCTACAATCCAACGTCAACAAGCAGAGATCGATTCTCTTAAGGCTAAAAATGCACAATTGAAAGCAGCCGAAGTAGAAAGGGATAGAAGGAGTTCAGTTCTCTAAAAGTTGGCCGAAGACCTGAAAGGTCGGTGTGACTTTATGAAGGACTAGTATGAGTCAAGAAACACCACTATAGCTGAAGGTGTAAAGAACATAACCAAGGGGTATGACTTTCTCCGCAAACGAGTTGCTACTTTGTGGGAAGATAGGTGTAAGCAGCAAGAAGTTCTGCAGAAAAGGGATGAAGACCCTGAGGATCAAGGGAATCCTGATTCAGCTGCTACAACACAGCAACCCCCAGCCGGTACATCATCTGCTATAATCGTTTATCAACCGTCAGTGATAGGGTCATCTCAAGGAACATCTAGCGGAACAATTGGTGAAGAACAACTACTTGAAGCTTTGGCTGGTACACCCTCTGTCCCTAGTTCAGCTGACTTGGCATTACAGGTTGTGCATCCGGTTACCGGAGAATCTCTTGAAGAGGGTGAGATTGTTGAAGATCTCTCGCCCCAACAGCTGATTACTTTGAAAGCAATGCGAGATGTCAATGATGATGAGCTTGAGAAAATGTCGAGTGAGCCGGAATCAACAAACGTTGAGAACATCGATGAGATTGTCTTCGAGGGTGATGTGAAGAAATCGTCATATGTTTGACAAGATGGTACTGAGTTTGCCCCGTTTGACGAAGATTGGTTGAAAGACAATGTAGAAGACATTGAGGAACATCTTAAGAACCGCGATACTTCAGAGAATGCCACGGATGCGTTCGCTGCGTGGCGCCAACGGTTCTTGTCTAGGGTTTCGATGCCTGTTCCAGAGGCTACTCAGGTTGACTTCTTGCAGCTGGAAAAGGCTAAGCCTAGTGGGCGAATCCTGTGTTGGATGTTTTTGAAGGAAATACATTGTCTTGCGATCAAGCGGGAGTTTGGGATCCAGTATTTTCGGTCGCTGCTAAGCATATTATCGTTGCCGTTCTATGATGTGGCAGCACTAACAAAGCTTGAGCTCATAAATCGCTCAAATTTTGAAGGTGCTTCTTTATTTGCGCGGCTAAACAAGATGAACAAGAAATCGGGGTAGAAAGGCAAGTCTTACAACCCTCAGTTCCCCAGGCATCAACAGATAAAGTTCACTCTTGATCCGGAAACCAACACAGGGAGATCCAAGCTTGTGTACAAGCCGGCGAAAGTTGTAGACAAGATTCCTTTGATGCCGATGAAACAAGATTTTCTTGGTGATATGCGCTTATGGTGCTATGATTCCGACACTCATGAGGCAGTTATTGTGTTTAATGGTAATCAGGAGAACTTCAGGATGTTGGATCCAATGTGGCTAGTCAACATGTCTGCATCCGACATCAACAAGTTGTACCGACATGATATAGTCTATGAAGACAAGGACGCACACCAGGCACTAAAGTTTCAGCGCGTCGCTTGCTACTGTTACTACAGGGGAATTCATTCGGGCAGTTCCTGGTCTGAACGTCACTGAAGAAGGTAGATATGAAGACCGAAGACGAGTAACAGACAAGGGGGAGTTTGTTGATGCAGTTTTGTGTCTGTCACTAGTCTTGTACATTATGTTGTATTTTGTACCGTCTTTTATCAGTTATCGAGTCTGTATTCGCAGTCGACCAAGTCGGATATCCTCCTATCCGCTTGTGTCTGACTTATTTGTCTCTCTTGTTATGTAATGGTCATAAAACAATGCATGTTGCATATGAAGGGTAATTCTGTCAATTATGTAAGTGTGTTTGTGCCTTCTGTTTGCTGTCTGTTTGCAGCAAACAGATTAGTTTTTGCAGCCTTCGACGAAACAGGTCTGTTTCGTCGAACACATGTCAACGAAACTGACCTTTGATATATTGTTTCTGTTTCGTCAAAGTCAACGACGAATTGTTGATACACTTTGTGTGGACGCGACTTGGCTCGGTTCGACTCAGCTCAGTTCGACTTGGTTTCGACTCCGTTAGGTCCGGCTCAAGACCGACGTTATGACATTCCTCCGTCGTGCGCCCCAGAGTTTGACACGCGAAGCACGGCGAGCCGCGAACTGTTTCCCGCTGACACATCATCATGACATCATCATCATCATGATGTCATGATGATGTCACAAATTTGTCTTATCTTCAAAATTGTGAAAGTTGGCAACGAGACACATTTGAACCAGCTTTCATTTGGGCCGTGAATCTTTCTACTGGGCTTTGACTTTCACTTGGGCTTCAACACACTCGACGAAACAAGAATGATTAATATTAATATGTATGTCGGCGAAACAAGGTGTGTTTCGTCGACTTTGTTGTTTCGTCGTGACCTTTATGCGTTTCGTCGTAGTCTGGTCTGTGTCTAGTATAAATACCCCTCACAGTTTCTGTGTGAAACAGATGAGCATAGAGAGACTTAGTGAGAGTCCGTTAAAACATTGTTTGTATATGTTTGTGTTTGTACTCATCCCTAATCAATAGATATTGAATCTTTTGGTTACTCGTGTTCTTATTTTACACTATGTTTGGTTTGCACCGTCATGGGGATTCCGCACCCGTTACCGTGTTCGTGATAAACAAGGATAGGTTTACGTTATCGATCCACCGGAAAAACGGGACCTACAATTGGTATCAGAGCACGTGTTTTAACAATTTCGGTATCAATTCACGTGTTTCTGAAAATCCTGAAATGAGGATTCACGATATCCACCCACAGCAGAATATTATTGGAGATGTCCAACGCGGTGTGCAGACGTGTAATCAGCTGAGAAACAACCAGAATGCTGGTTTGTATTCAGCCATTAGAGAATCTGGTCTTCAGAATGATTGGTCCTTCGCGTGTTACGTGTCACAAGAAGAACCAAAATCGTGGAAAGAAGCTATGAAAGATAATGCTTGGGTTGAAGCCATGCAGGAGGAACTGCAGCAATTTCAAAAGCTTGGTGTTTGGAAGCTTGTTGAAAGACCAGAAAACTACAAGAAAATTGGCACTCGATGGGTTTTCAAATGCAAGAAGGACGACCGTGAAGTGGTTATTCGTAACAAGGCAAGATTGGTCGTTCAGGGATTTCGTCAAATCGAGGGGATTGACTACAAGGAAGTCTATGCACCAGTTGCTCGTCTGGAAGCTATTCGGATCTTTCTTGCTTACGCTTCATTTAAAGGATTCAAAGTCTACAAGATGGATGTTAAAAGTGCTTTTCTTCATGGGATAGTTCAAGAAGAGGTGTATCCTGTTCATCCCGATCGGGTTTGGTTGCTCAACAAAGCTCTCTATGGTTTACATCAAGCACCTAGAGCTTGGTACGCAACCCTATCCAACTATCTTCTTGAGAATGGATTTCGATGAGGTCTTATTGATTGCACTCTCTTTATCAAGGAACAAAATGGAGATCTTCTGCTGGTGCAGGTATACGTTGATGATATCATATTTGGTTCTACTAACGACTCTTTGTGCAGTCAATTCGAGCGTATTATGCAGGAAAAGTTCGAGATGAGCGCTATGGGGGAGATGAATTTCTTTTTGGGCCTACAAGTTCAGCAAACCGAGTCTGGGATATTCATCCATCAGACTAAATATGTTGGTGACATCTTGAGCCGGTTCCAGATGTCAGATGCAACGCCCATTGGTACCCCACTTCCGCAGAATCACGGGATTACTCCGGATTTGAAGGGTGAAAGCGTCAACTCCTCCTATTATCGTGCCATGATCGGATCTCTCATGTATCTTACTGCTTTGAGGCCTAACATCATGTATCCAACGTGCCTGCTCGCAAGATATCAAGCTAATCCGAAGGCCTCCCATTTGTCAGCTGCAAAAAGGATTTTTCGCTATTTGAAGGGATGCCCAGACAGTGATTCTGGTTTCGGCGGTTGCAAAATTGACGGCAAATCAACAATAGCAGGATGTGAATTCTTAGGAAGTCGCCTGGTTACGTGGCAGTGCAAAAAGCAGACGTGTGTTGCTACATCAACCTGTGAAGCAGAATACATTGCTGCCTCCAGTTGTTGCTCCCAAGACTTGTGGATACAACAACAAATGCGCGACTACGGTTTTTAATTCCTATCTCCTCCTATTTTTTTTGATAACAATGTTGCCTTACAGATCACTCGAAATCATGTGCAGCATTCCAAGACCAAACACATCGAAATTAAATATCACTTCATACGTGATTGTTTTGACAAAATATTAATCGATGTTGTTCATATCCCCACTGATCACCAACGTGCCGACCTGTTTACAAAAGCATTTGATAAATCATGGTTTGATTATCTACTTTTGGTCAACGGCATTAAGGTGATACCCAAGTAAACCGCTTTGGCTAATCGTTTGTGTAAATAGTTTCTTTCAAAATTCGAAAAATACAAAAAGATTTTCACTTTCGTAATCTTTTAGCATTTTAGGGGGAGAAAATTTCAAGTAAATACAAAAACATTAGAAAAAACTCAAAAATCCAAAAAGATGTCTTTATGATTCTATCTTTTCATTTGAAATATTCAAAAATAAAAAAAAATAGAAAACCTTGTTGTTATGGCGTGTTAGCATGATAGGATTTGGTTTTTGTTGAAAGTTTTAAGCGAATTCGTGTTTCGGAAAATTGTTCGGTCACCGGAATCTTCAAAACTTCATTGTGTTCATCACTAATATTCAAAGTGTTCTTCATTATTTGAACTTTTTCATCTTTGTCAAAGTGACTGTATAAGTTGTTGGTATTTTAAAATTTTAAAAGATAAAGGAAATTTGATTAAAAAAATATATATGCCATGCTTGGTTTGATATGATAAGTATGGGTGTTTGAAGAAGATGTCTTATTGTTAGAAGGATAAGTTTTGATTTTAAAATATCTTGAAAGTTGTTTGCAAGTTGTCTGGTCATTTTGGTCAAAGAAATCACCTATTTTGGTCCCACACAAATCTTGTTTCGTTGATCATTTAAAACAAAATCTGTTTCGTCGCATAAATTCTTAAATCAGTTTCGTCGCAAAATCTGTTTCGTCATATATATATCAGTTTTGTCGCAAATCATTCTGTTTCGTCTTATATACATCAGTTTCGTCGCAAATCATTCTGTTTCGTCATATATGTATATATATCAGTTTCGTCGCAAATCATTCTGTTTCGTCATATATATATATCAGTTTCGTCGCAAATCATTCTGTTTCTTCATATATATATCAGTTTCGTCGCAATTCATTCAGTTTCGTCATATAAATCGTTTTCGTCATTCATTGACATCAGAGTTTCGTCGAAAAACTTATCAATTTTAAACAGAAGACTTCCAAAAGTGTGATAACAGTCTGTTTTCAAGAATGTGATCAGTTTTTCACATACGTACATTAATCATGAGTACAAGTCAGTGTGATTGGAGTATGGACCCACAGCCAGGTCAAGATCAAACTTCCGCAACCGCATGGGCAAGAAATATGGTTCCTCAACCATCCATAAGTGCAAGTCAATGGGCGTTGGTATCGAATCAAAATCAAAGCATTCAGAATCTTTTGGTAGCGAGAGGAGAAGGAAATGCAACTACTAGAAAGACACGTCAAGATCTGTTGAAAAAGAAATTCGAATCATTTCATTTCTTAGAGAATGAAACCCTAAATGATATAACTACTCGTTATTACATTTGATGTGTGAAATGTATTATTTTGGTGTTCTTACATCTCAACAGGAAATGGTAGCACGGTTTGCTGATGCTCTACCTCCAAAGTGGAGCCCATTCATTGAGCTTTTAAAGCATACGGGCGTTTTAGATGTTGTCAATGTTAATATCTATGAATTCATTCAGAAGTTGGAGCACAAGAACGAAGAGGAAATTCGGAAAGCTAAAAGGATTGCACCTACTCAAAACACAGAAATGTATTTGGCTGGTTTTGGTCCTTCGGCTAGTTCTATTCAGCAACCGAAGCTTCAAACGGCGTTTGTGTCCAACATAAGCTCATCTCCGTTTCCACAGCTCAATTAAGCCCAACCACACTGGAATCAAAGTGCTTATATGTCGCAATCCATAACCCAACCACAAGCCCAAGTTTCCACAACACAACCTCAATTTGATCCAAGTGTCGATTTGGTCCGCCCATACAGTTGGGAAACGGTGATCAAACTGGAACTGCATTTCTTGCTGAAATTGTCAAGAATGTCAACGATGGTGAATCTTCGGGAAATGATGGTAGTTCGGGATACAGTAGCAGTTCGGATGAAGAATCGAATTTGAATGAAAGAACTGATTCTGAAGCTAATAATTTGTCGAATGATGCCAAGGAGGCGAAAAGTCAAATATCTGACTTGGTCAAGAAAGCTGATGCTACATCGAAAGAAATGGAGAAGATTCTCACTGAAGATGGATCTTTCTCTTCTCAGACTGCCTTTGTGGCTAATCTCACAGCTTCTACAAGTCAGGTACAATCTAAAACTCCTAGCATATGTAGTGATTGTGCTGATACGAAACTTAAATGCGTTGAATTGAAACGTGAATCTGAAACGGTTCATAGTCACAATCAAAGTTTGGTTATTGAACTGTCAAAGTGCAAAGAGGCAAATATGGCTCTGGTTAGAAACGAAAAGGAATTTAAATCTGTAATTGAAACCCAAAAGAAAAGTGTTTCCGAATTGAACAAAGTTGTTTATCATAAACAAGTTAGTATTAACGATTACATTAACATCGTTGAGGAAACCAAAAAGGAACTAGCCATTGCCAAATGCGAGCATGATGCAATCAAGCAAAAATTGGAGAGTTATTCTAACTCCCGATTTGTGCTCGATCACATAATTGGCATTCAACAACTGAAAGGGCACGTGAAAGGCGTTGGGTATACGGCGTGTCCACCCCATTTGAGACACAACTATACCAAAATGCTCGATGAAGAGGATATGCCTCGGTATTAACCCAGTGTGCCTCTTGATTATGAGGAAGTTACTACTGGTCTAGGGTTCAAATCAGACAATTCATCAGAGGGCTCATCTGATAACAAAGAAAAGTCATCATGTGCTTCAAATCAAAGTCCTCCAACCATCGAGGACTATGATTCTTCAGATGATGAATCAGATGTGAATGACCAGGATGAATCACTTGATGATACGAAAGGAGTAGAAATTCCAATTGGGAATCATATTCTTTGTGATCCTCCTACTCCTGTCGTGCCACCTGTTGCCAAGAAAGTGACAGATCCTGTCAAGGATGTCAAAGATGACAAGGAATGTGTGTCTGCTGTTAAGAGCAATAACTTGTTATATACTTTAGTCGGTGATAGTAAAATTTATTCAGAAAAAGATTTTCCAATCAAAAACGTCAATCAATCTTTGATTGACAAAGTGTTTGAAGATACTACAAACCAGTTTTTGGGAAAGACAATTCCAGGAGTCATTGTAACTGAATGTGACCCAATTCCAAAAGCTGAAATCAGGAAACAATTTGGAAAACAGAAATCACCGACAAAGCAACAACTAATTGCTTTTATGGGTAAACAACAACAACAAGCTCCAAAGCCAAAGGCTAAGGTTGATTCTAATGGAGCTCGTTACAAGAAGAAAACAAAAGACGTTAAGTTTGTGGCCTCCAAAGGTACTGATAAAGTGGAGACTTTTGAAAATAAATCAAATACCGATTTTGTACAAAAAGTCAACATTTTGAAACGTAATAGTGATAACAATTACACCCAACACACAAACGGGTGTGAAGCTAGTACCTCTGGGTCTACAACTTCTACGTCAGGTCGTCGATCACATTCTCCTAAGGTCAGTCACGACGTCGTCCTGTTTCACCCAAAAATGACAAACGTACCATTAAAGAACAAGAAACGAAACAACGACGTCAAAATGTTAAGAAAATAGAAAAGGCCTTAAAACCATAAGAAAAATCTGTTAAAAGGAAACCTAGTTTGTCACAACCATTAAAACCAGAAATTGTACATAATACACAATCTGGTAAACGAAAACAAGCTTGGAAACCGAAAACAGGTGAGGATTCAGGGGGAGGCATGCAATTTAAGGACCTTCAAGAAATTGAAATTACATTTCTTGATTCTCAGAGGAAATCCAAGTCTATGAAGGCTTGGGTCCCCCTCTCCAACTAATCTCTGAGTGAGTGTGTAGGAAGTTCCAGGAGGAACTATCGATAATCATAGGATTATTGATAGTGGAATGTTGTTGCACAAGATAGGCGACAGAAGAAATTCTTGCCTTTGATGGAGAGAAAAAGAAAGGGGAAACATAGTTGTCTTTTAAAGAAAGTGAAAACTTCGACAAAATGAAAAATCATTTCAAAATGCGATTGTTAAAGGCCTTAATCGGGTCCCCGGGATAGATTCAATCAAAACGTACGCACCTGCAGCACGTCTGAAGTTCAAAATCAACAAAATGAACTTGCAGTGTACATTTCTTCGCGGTGTAATTGAAGAAAATGTGTTTGTTGAACAAACCAACCGGGTGTGCGGATGCCTTGGCATGGATTGAACAACCGCACACTACTTCGCAAAGAGAAAGACAAAGACCTTCGCTGGTGCAATTGGAAGACCAGCCGGACCTGGAGGTTTCTGATCGTGTTGCTGTGTAGAGCTATCTCGGATTAATTGAAGTAGCTACAAAAATCGACCTTGAAATCCACACCGGGTGGATATCCAGTTTGGGAGAACGCTCAGATTCCTTGCAATGCATGAAGCTGTTGCAGGATACGATTTTAAATTTCATATCTCTCTTATACTTGTCGATATTTAAGCTGCTTTATGAATTATATCATCTCATACAGCACTCTTTGGCCTTACACGTTGATCTCAAATATCACCTCACACGTGATTGTTTCACTATGAAACTCGTCAATGTTGTCTTGGTCCGCACCGCTTACCGACGTGCCAACTCATTTTCCCAAAATTCGATAAAATCATTTCTGATTAAAATTAATTTTGGTAAACGGCATTGAGGTAAAACATGAGTTAACTAACATCGGAAAATCATTTTTGTAAATACCTTTGTGTTTTTAAAATTTATCTTAGTTTGTTGATTTTAGGGGGAGTAAATCCAAATTTTAAAAATCCATAAACATCAAAAAATTTCAAAAACACAAAAACAATAGAAAACCAAAAATGAGTTTCATGGCGAGAAAAAGAGAAAATGATAGTACATCAGTGGCTTATCTAAACCACTTTGAAATGAACTTAAAATGAAAAACGATAAGCAGCTCTATATAAGATGTATCGGTAGGCTCACAATCATTTTAAAGTGTTCAGGGTGATATAAATCCTTAATTGACTGAAGACCAGGTGGGAACCATTCATTGGAATATGGTCTTAGTACCGAAATTTCGTTTGAGAGATTGCCGAGGTTCTGAGATATTCGGTCTTTATGCTGCTTATCATCTGGGTATCATGGTTGTTTCTATTACCGAAAAAAAAAACGGGGACACAAGTCTAGATCTTCCATGATACCATACATACGTATACATATTGCATTCGACCTCAATAAATGATAAACAATCACATGTCGAAACAAATAAGTGATAAAATATCACATTTATCCGGGAGTCAAGTTCGTCTCTCTGCTGTACGAAAGTACTGACCTGTTCACGGACTTGCTCCTATGCCCTCATGCATATGAAAATCAAGTTCCTCATCAATAAGTGATTCTATCACATAGTGCTTGTTTTCAATCAAAATAAGTGAGTTTCTCACATCATATACGGTCAAACAGATGATAATCGGTATACTCACCGGTAAGATGAACCCTCGTGCATACCTTGATACGGGAATGTGTCGTGTGTGTATGAACACCGATCGGTAAGTATAAATCATACCTTAACGTATCCCCTCGCCATGATTACATCTGATAAGTTGAGCTTAAGTGGACAACAATACCGATAATTGTTATAGGATGCTTATCTAAATGTTAACTAATTGAACAACAAGAGCGTTTTGACATGACCGTACACTGATATGATTCTCTTACCCTCGAAACTCGCAAAAAGAATGTCTGTAAATATTTATTTACTGCCTTTCGTTTCTGCATCTCTGTATATATTTATTTATTGTTTTCCGTCTTTACATTTAAAAAAAATGAAAAATACCAAAAAGATTCTAGGTGTGTTCTAATATAAACTATATAAAATCCATAAAGATTTTGCTTCTAGTTTATTTTTGATTGACCGATGTTCGAACTCGAGTCTAAACTACCCAAAATCCTGATCGAAAGCCGGAAAACAATTGCACCTTCATAAACAGTCGAAGTTAACGAGTTTTGAAAGTTAAAGGATTAAAATTGAACAATTTTTTTTAAACTTTCAAACTGTTGTCGGTAGGTGTTTGATTGAGATTTGATCTCACATGTGTCGTTTGTTTATTGAAACTATATTCCAAGCGATTGTTCTCATTATGCGTTTAGATTTATTGCATGTGCAGATGCTAAAGGCGAGGAGAACATGTTCGATGACAAGCTTCATAACCAAGACACGACGTGAAGGCACTCAAAAGATAATGATGATAGAGTTGCCGCAGACCTCTCATCAACACCACAAGGATCTAAAGAATTGAAGTTCAAAAGATTCACAAGCATGACTCAAGGGAGAGTTCATTGTAAGGGGGAGTTTGTTAACACACTTCCTAAATGAAATGGGGAGTTTGTTGATACACTTTCTTCTTTCGAAGCGTGAAGACTTTGAAGATCCTCCGACATGAAAGACAGAGAAGAGGAATCATCACAGAAGACGAACCATCACGAGTAGCGTCCAAGGGGAGTTTGTTGATACACTTTGTGTGGACGCGACTTGCCTCGGTTCGACTCAGCTCAGTTCGACTTGGTTTCGACTCCCGTTAGGTCCGGCTAAAGCCCGACGTCATGACATTCCTCCATCGTGCGCCCCAGAGTTCGCCACGCAAAGCACGGCGAGCCGCGAACTGTTTCCCGCTGACACATCATCATGACATCATCATCATCATGATGTCATGATGATGTCACGAATTTGTCTTATCTTCAAAATTGTGAAAGTTGGCAACGAAACACATTTGAACCAGCTTTCATTTGGGCCGTGAATCTTTCTACTGGGCTTTGACTTTCACTTGGGCCTCAACACACTCGACGAAATAAGAATGATTAATATTAATATGTATGTCGACGAAACAAGGTGTGTTTCGTCGACTTTGTTGTTTCGTCTTGACCTTTATGCGTTTCGCCGTAGTCTGGTCTGTGTCTAGTATAAATACCCCTCACAGTTTCTGTGTGAAACAGATGAGCATAGAGAGACTTAGTGAGAGTCCGTTAAAACTTTGTTTGTATATGTTTGTGTTTGTACTCATCCCTAATCAATAGATATTGAATCTTTTGGTTACTCGTGTTCTTATTTTACACTTTGTTTGGTTTGCACCGTCACGGGGATTCCGCACCCGTTACCGTGTTAGTGATAAACAAGGATAGGTTTACGTTATCGATCCACCGGAAAAACGGGACCTACACGAATCTGTTGGGCTCTGTTTTGGGCTTTGTTCTGTTTCGTCGGCCCAAGACTTGTTTCGTCGAGATATTAGCCCAGCTGCTATAAATAGGCACATTCTGTCCTGTTTAGAGTTAGAGATAAGAGAATACCCTGCAAGTCTGTAAACTGTGTTTGTATCAGTTTGTTCATTCTCATTCAGTTAATCAAACGAGTGTGTTTCTTTGGTTAACCATTGTGTGTTTTTTTTGTTCTATGTTTGATTTGGCATAGTTAAGTGGATTCTGCACACTTAACCTTGTTTGTTATAAACAAGGCTTTGGTAGTGAAAATAGATCCTTCGATTTCGGGACCTACAGGGAGGCATAGGTAGATGCCAAGATTTTACAAGCATCAAGTGAAGTTTTCGCATTGGTGATGAGGGGGACAATCTCGGCGGAAAGGCTGCCGACAATAGCACCGAATAGGAGTCGGTCTTGGCGTACCAGACGGGATAGTCGGCGTGTGGGATAGTGGAGCCATCTGTGTTTTTGGTACCATCAATGAAGTTGCATAGGTCCAAACCTTGGAGGATGGCTTCTAGTTGGGTTCTCCAACTAAGGTAATTGGTAGCAATGAGTTTTAGAGGGGAAATTGAGCATGGTGATCGATTGGTTGGTTGCTGTGCCGGTAGTCAAATTGGTGGTGGTAACGACATTGTCAGCCATGGAGGAGAGAATGGTTTTGTTTAGGTTTCGTAAAACCTGGCTGATACCATAAGAATGTATCAAACTTGTTATTTATCAATAACTAAAAGGATTACATATATACTAATGAGCTAAAATCAGAGAACTAAACAAGCTAGAATACTGACCAATTAATTGGTAAGTTACAACAATAGAATTAATTTGAATTTGAAGCTTCTTTGGTGGAAGATTCGGTTTTGACCAAATGTGTTCTAATATAAATTACATACATTTAATGAGCGACAATAATAATTTTATGAACTAGTTTCAGTCTCATGTTTAATTCTCACAAAAGCCTTGCTTGTGACCCAATACCTTTTCTTCTTCCAGTTACTCTTGCTTACGATATGTGTACTTCAGTAATACTTATTTGAAGTCTAGAACTTAAGAATCTTAAATTAATTGTTCATAAACATAAACACAAAAGCAAAACTTGAATGATTTGTTCATAGCAAACTGACGCATATGCATTGGGTACATTATAAAGACATAACATTACTGGAGAAAAAATAACACCTTTCTATTAAAAAACCATCTAATATGCAAATTCACTTCTTGACTTGATGCTCCAGGCTTTTGGTCAAGATAGATGAAGATCTTAGTGATTCTTTTAGCATACTTAAGCCCTGCAAAGTAAAACAACCAAATACTAACAGAAATAAATATAAGGTAGATAAATCGATACAAAAGAAGTTTTGAACGTGGTACCTCTTTCAAACTAATGCTAACTTCGCATCTCTCGATATCTTCAGGGGCGACTTCCAACTTTTTCAAAAGATCGATAGATGAAGCTAAAGATGATGGGGTTATGGTCAAGTCATCTGTCACCAAAAACATTCCAGATTGTTTTAGAAATCCTCCATCTATCTTTATATCATTATTTTCAATTTCATCCGAACGCAATGGAACGCCATTCAAGGGAAAAATTTGATTCTTGGAAATATACTTCTGTCCAAAATGAGGCGTAAGTAACATATCTTTGATATCTTGTGATTTAAGATATTTTCCTACACTCATATGTGAAATACTTCTTAAAATATTATCCATACATCTACTAGTAAAAGCTCCTTTCGTCAATGTCCCGATTACCGTTCCTAATGGTAACGATAAAAAACCAAAAAGGAATTCAACAAAATCTGCTTTTGATTCGGCAAATAAAAGCTTTCCAGTAGATTTTTGCAAAGATAGTTCCAGATGTATCTTTGAACTTGCTGATTCTTCTTTTATAATGAAATCATTGTGTTGAGAAGTACTATCAATCCAAGAAATAAATACATCTGTCTCAGGACAGATCTTAGAGAAAACAAAATATGTGAATGGGCGATGAGTTGAAAGAGCCAACTTTAAAAAATAAAGCATCTGCAAAAACAAGAAAATTAATCAAAACAAAGATGTAATGTAGTAAATAAAGTAGACACTAATAATGTAGTGGTATAGTGGTATGGTGTTTGTTGTTCTGGAATCGCTCCCAACTTTGTCTCCCGCCAATATTTGTAAAATTTAAATAAAAATTATGTTGTTTAGAATGGTCAACACCCAGTCCTGTTAATAATTAGTTAGTTACTAAATAAATATTTTACTTTACTCTTAATAAACATAGTAAAGATATTGAAATCCCAGTCTAACTTTTTGTACATAGATAAAACATACTAAAAAACTGCCAACTTTGTGAACGCCTTTTCGGTGACAAATAATCGCAACTTAACTTTTTTCATTTTTTTAGTTTTACTTTAGTTTTATCATATTTTGCAAACGATTATTAAAACATGCAACTTTTTTTTGATTTTTTACTTTTACTTTAGTTTAAATCATTTTTAGATACCAGTCAAATATTGTTAGACCAAACCACACATGCATTTTTTTCGTTTTTGTTTTTTAGGAATATATATATGTGACTTAAACAGTCCGAAACGACTATCCATAGCCATAAAATTTGTACACAAAAATAAAACAATGATGAGTGAGTTGTTACTTTTATTGACACTTCTTACTTGTATTGTGTAACGTGTCAGTGTGTATGTAAATAATTTGCAATCAATATTTACCTGATAAGAAGACATCTGTAAGTTTCTCTCCTCTAGATGGTTCATGTCAGTGATTCCAAGATCAGTGAGCAAACGGATGCTACTTGCCATGTTATAAGGTTCCACACAAAGATCGTCAGTGACAATAAAAGTTCCAGAATCAGAAACAAAAACACCGCTGCCAACACTATTCGTAAACAAAGAGACTAAATCATAATCACTGGAATACCAGTATGACTCTTCGAATCTCATGCTCGGAAGATAAGTATAACACCCCCGACAACTTTGGGATCTATCATGCTCGGAAGATAAGTTATTACAACTCAATACCTTATCATAACTAGAGCAACATCTGTTATGACATTCAAAGTAATGGCTGGGCTCAGTGTCGTCTATTTTCAGCTCTAGATGTCTGCAGTAATCATATGACAGACTTCTGGGGTTAAGAAGCATAGATTTGCATTCTGTGGATAGATAACGGTGAGGTAAATCCTTGAGACTATGGTACAGATTGTTAAAGCTCCCAAGACACTCAAACTTTTTATCATCATGTGTTCCCAAGAGCCTGGCAATTGTTCCCATGGGCAATGTAACGTAGCTGAACAAAATGTCAACAAAACTGTAATCGACTTCAGCGCATACAACTCTCTTATTAACTTTATCTACTATTACTTTTATCGAGATTTTATCTTCGTCTTCCGTTGTGTCAGCCATGATTCTAGAACCCTCAGGATGAAGAGATAACTATATGTGTAGGAATATGGTATTTTCGGGTGAAAGTATGCAATTGTTTGTTATATATTTAAACTGGTTCTGAGGTAATTGAAAAGGTAATTGTATTCCCAAGCTTTATGGGAAGTGGTATGATACCTTGAAACTTGTAGGCCAACCTCTTGGTTTCCATTCAAGTCATGACCAAAAGAACTTCTCATGTGAACGATGTTCCATTAAAATATTCTTTACAATATATTTTTAGTAAAAACACTTGGTTCAAAAATACCCTGTTGATTTTAGTCACGTTATTATTCAGACAATTAAATTGTTTTACTAAAATATGGTACTTGTTGGAGAATAAAATATTGAATCCAACCATAAAATTACAAGTGTCGGAGGATAAAATTTTAAATCGTCTATTCTTTTGATGATAATAAAAGTTATAGCTTGTGAATTAAATAATAAATACAAATGTTTACATCTTAGTAGAAATCTAAAGCTCAAATGCTAGAAATGTAAAGTTGGACCAAACATTGTGGTCATGTGGTGTAACACTCGTTATTTAGGGTGGTTAATATATAGATATTTATTTTTGTGAATTAGTATATAAGTATGTAATGTAAGGTTACTGTAGAGATTAGTTTTAACATGCTATTCATGAAAAGTGGAGGGAAATTGCTTTTTCTTTTTCCAGATTTTCCCCCATTTAGTCAAACCTGTATTTTTCCTTCATTCAGACAAAAGTCGCCCCTAAAAGTTGGCTGGTATTGATCCAAAAGTCGTCGTTAAAGGTCAGCAGTTGGAAGTACTGAATACGTTTCCGAAGATAGTTAAAGGCGTCAACTGAACATTTGGGCTTCATTAGAACTAACATACAGGGGGATTAAGCCCATAAAGCCACTAACATCATTAACAATTCATTTATTTAAATTCATTTTAAATTCAACTAATAAACATTAAAAAAAGTGTCAAAATAATATTATAAACAACCCATGGCATTATTGCCTAGTGGTATCTTAGGGGTGGGATAAGGCTTATGACCATTAGGTCATAAGTTCGATTCCCACAAAGGGGGTTTTCCCAGATTTATTGGGTTTCCTTCTGAATTGGTGTATAGCCATTATTGCCTAGTGGAGATGGATATGATCCGGTGGTTCTGCTCGTGGCACGATGATACTCCAGTGGTCCGTCAGTGATCCAAATTTGCCGTTAAAAAAAAATATTATAAACATAAACGCTTCGTTAAACTAAAATAAAACCAAATACAAACCCAAATTAAAAACAATTCATAGATATATTTATTTAAAATAAACGGCTTAATTAAAATGAGCAAGGAAAATTCTCTAAGACGACAGTTGACAAAAAGTTATGATCTAGTGTAGCTGGTATATATTCTGTACAGGCCACCTCAATGGCTGGATCTTCAGTTAGGCCTCTTCAGGGTTCATAGCATTAATAAAGAGCCTCTCAAAAAGCTCACAACTTGCTCGCATCAAAAGAAACCTTCCGGTGAAATTACAATTGTTTGCACCCACTTGTTGACGAAAGTATGTACATTGCGTTCCAAGTAGCAGCATGATCTAGAGGGTGCCTTTGCTCTACAACATGCACCCAGATCGTAGCCAAAGCGATGTCCTCTTCCTCGATCCGGGTTCCCCATAAAAATTGTTGACAATATGAAAAGGATTATTGAAATTTTACTATGAATGGCAGTGAGTTGTGGTAAAAATGGTTAAGATTGGAAATTTATATAGGGTATAGTGAGGATAAAATTGGGAAATTAACTTTTTTTAATTATAACTGTTTAACAACGATCAAAAGAAGAATAAATGCACCAAGACCCGTTGGCGCTCGCTAACTGCCTCACGAACCCATTGATAGTGCCGCCTTTTAACAAGAGCGAGATGGTGTTGGGGGCGCAATCATGCCAACGTGGCATGGGGTGCTACCCTAAACTGGTCAGTCTTAGACTATATAAAGTGGAGGGGCATGAAAGGATGACGTTATGTGACTTGTGGACGCCACATCAGCACGCGTTAGAAAAGTGGCTTGGTGCAAAAAGGGAGGAGTGGGATGGGGCGTAAAAATGTGGCGTTATTTGATACGTGGTACACACTTTTTATTATTATTTTATATTTGAAAATATAAAAAAAACTATTAAATTTAAAAAAAAAACACTAATACTAGTATATTAAATAACTTTAATAAATAAAAAAAAATATTACATAATTAAAAAAAACGAAAGTTAAAAGAATAACCGAAACTAATATACTAATAAGTAGGGGTTGTAGGTGACAAAGGAGTGAGCGGTTGTTGTTAAGCTGTATTTGTGGCGGAAACATAAAAAGGTAGGTTCGCAAGAAGTTGGTCGTAGACCAATATGTTTGGATCGGGATAGCAGGGTTGAGTCGGTTGAGACAGTTAAGGTGAAGTAGTGTTCGGTATTTCGTCTACATCATAGGGGTTGTTCGATCGAAGGTGTGGTGGTGTGGATGTATTTGTTTTTATAAAAAGTAGAGATAATTTATATAATTTAGAGTTGTGTATAAGAAAATGAGGTGAAAATGGTATAATATGTTGGGTTTTTTTAAGAGGTGAGTTAACTATATTTTTTTTTTAAATTTATTTTTTTTAATTTACCCCTCAGGGTTCAACGGCTATAAGCCACAACAATTGAACCACGTCACTTTATCACCATATTTCACTCCACGCCGGTGAAGATGTTTCTGCCCACACACAAAGCCGCCCTCCGCGTCATTCTCGGGCTGGTATGCCCAACATGGACAGCAACCACGGCGTATTTTCACGATGTAGAAACGTCACCTAAGAGGTAATCTGGCTGGAAGGGGCTAGAACTCCAATCTACAAAACAGAATACCGTTAAGACTCGTCACAAGAATAAGTTATTTTTGTAACCACCCTACGATGTGAGAATAAGTATTCGTTTATGGGAGTGAAAGTATTTGGGAGAGAGAGAGAGAGAGAGAGAGAGAGAGAGAGAGAGAGAGAGAGTTGTGATGGGTCTTACCTCAAGATATATCCTCTATATATATTTTTCGGTGGATTAGGGTTTCCCTCAAAGTCGGGGAGTTAGTTGTACAGTAATCTCCACTTTCTAGGAGATATTGCGAATATTCTATTTGCATGACAATATAACGATAATATTCTCCTTAATTATGTCGCATTGGTGACTGTTTATCCGACCCGAGATTACCGAGTCGGGTCATTCCTTCACACACGTCCATACCATGTGGTATTAGGGATGATATGGGTTAAGCAAAAGAAAACACATGGCCACCGAAAAAAAAAGATTTTAACATATGTTATCCCTGTAGGTCCCGTTTTTCCGGTGGATCAATAACGTAAACCTATCCTTGTTTATCACAAAAACGGTAACGAGTGCGGAATCCCCGTGACGGTGCAAACCAAACAAAGTGTAAAATAAGAAAACGCGTAACCAAAAGATTCAATATCTATTGATTAGGGATGAGTACAACCCGAAACATATACAAACAATGTTTACAGAGTTTCACTAAGTCTCACAGGTCTCTCATCTGTTTCACACAGAAACAATGAGGGGTATATATACTAACACAGACACATACATGTGACGAAACACAAAAAGACTCGACGAAACAACTTTTAGGCCAAACATGGGCCTGAAGAAACCCAACAGCCAATGAAACAGGCGAAGCCCACTAAAAAGATTACGAAACAAAATCTGTTTCGTCATATGTCTTCACAAATTCAAAATTTCCATTATATGACAAAATGTGTGACATCATCATGACATCATCATGATGATGTCATGATGATGTGTCATCGGGAAATGTCGTGGCTCTCCGTGCTTCGTGTGTCGAACTCTGGGTCGCACGACGGAGGAATGTCGTGACGTGGGGCTTGAGCCGGACCTACCCGAGTCGAAACCAAGTCGTACCGAGCCGAGTCGAACCGAGCCGAGTCGCGTACACACAAAGTGTATCTACAAACTCCCCCTTGGACGCTACTCGTGATGGTTCGTCTTAGTAAACGGTTAGATTTACTAAATCGGGCACCATGGCTCTGATACCAATTGTAGGACCGTGTTTCGGGACCGAAACCGTGATTAGTGTGAGATCGGTTCAAGACGGGAGAGATTAGGGACATAAACAAACACTTCTTTGTATTAATCGGTAGTAAAACAATACAAATCGGCCCGATTAAAAGCTAACCGAACTAATACCAAAGGAGTATACATCCAGGGAGAGACCAAGTGGTGATCTCTCCCCCACACAATGAAGCTCACAGGGAACTCTCAAATGAGCTCCCCTTCTCTCTAACACTCTCTAGTGCAAATGAAAGACAAGGGTGGTATTTATACCCACACCCATTTCACTTGCACACACACACGGTCAAACACATTACCCTCTCGTTTGACCACTTCAAACGAGCGGGTCAAAACACATTCGTTTGACCGTTTCACTAACTGTTACATATTCAACGTAAATTAAAATCTAATCTATTCGACAAGAATCGGACACAAAATCTGCATCAACAATCCCAAAGATATTTATGTTACTTACGAGTCACGACGACTCATGAATGAATTGTAGGGACTATACGCGTAATAACTAATACATAGGGATCAAACATGCTAGTATAATAAATTAAAGGACCATTCATGTAACTAACTCTATTCTTATGAAAAGAGACTTCTTTTTTTTCAGTTACAGAGGAGGGGGTATAGCTTCTTCCTCACGTCAACAGGGAAGAATAAAATTCGAAAAAATCAACGTGAATAACAATTTCGATCAAGTGTGTGCGATTTCCAAGCAACTGTTGGATTTCATCGCCTCATCTCACTAATTCGGTAGTTATTTTATCCAGTTAATTTGTATATAGAACCTGTTCTTCGATTCGATTCTTGCATTCTGTTAATTAGGTATATAGATCGTGTATTCATGTCGATTTTTGTTAGTTAGGGTTTATGTTCGTATATAAGCACAATTGAAGTTAATGTAGTTTTACTGTCTTTGAATTGTTCATGTTCGTAAGCATTTGATTAGGTTTTGCTATACTGTTGCTGTTGATTTCTGTGATTCGATAAATCTACTTTTGTCAAAGGTTGAAGTTCAGAAATCATGTTTTGTAGAAACTGTTCCCACTCAAAATATCCTTGTCCTCAAGGACGAAATCCGACCGAGCACCAAGGTGGGTGCCATTCGACTCGTACGGTAGCATTCGGATCCGTTTTCATCAAGCGCCACGGTGGGCGCCATTCGCGAGTGCGCTCTTTGAAGACACACATGAGATTAGTACCATAAATAACACCCATGTATTTGGTGGTATGTTTTTGTGAGTCGCTAAAATATGTTGTGACTTTGTGGTTAACACCAAACTTCTCTTCAAATTCTGGATGGCCTTGAATGAATTTAATTTAATTTAATATCAATCTGGACAGTTGCATCCAAAAATTTTACGAATGGTATTGGTGTGATTGTTGGTGATGTTGGCATTTGCAATGGTGCTTGTTGTCGAGGTGATTTCAGCGCCGACACAGGTGACGAAATAGGTGGTGTGGTGGTTGGGTTTGGTGGTGCGTTGGCGGAAGATGGTGGAAGAGATGACAAGGTAACGGAAGTGGATGGTGGTGATGAGTTTTGAGTTTGGTGGGGTTCGAATAAGGTCCGGATCTATCGCCTATAGGAACTCATTGAAAAGGGTTTGCAACTGAGACTCAAGTTTCGTAAGAGATTTGTTCATCCATCGATAGAACTGGATTTCAAATAGAGTTTGAGCAGCCATGGGTCCGAGGGGATCACGACGGCTCTGATACCACTGTTGTGGTTCCAAAGGTTTCGTTGGCCAAAGAAAATAGAGAGAAAACCATAAAACAATTTAGAGGGAGAAACAAAAGCAATTCAAACTAACACCCACTATTTCCTGATCTAGTACGTGACATGAGAATATGGGTATTCCCACTCTTCTCTTTATTTACTAACAAACTACTTAACAAAACATAAAAGTAAATAAATAAATAACATAAGGAAATAACATCATGTTGCATGTTGAACACCACGTACACACAAGGTTGATGTGGCACACATCAATTATGTACAAACTATATTCTGTTAATGTGTTAAGTATGAACTTATCGTGTTGTGTATTTTGTTAGCTTTTTAATTTTGAACTTAATTTGTTATATATTCTGTTAATTGTTGTAGACTTATATCAATGTGAAGCCATAATTTCTGTTAATATAGTAACTTTCCTTTATGATTTTATTCTGTTAATGTGTTGATTATGGACATATTGCATTGTGCATTCATAATTTCAGTTAATTTACTAAGTTTGCAATACTATTATACTCTGTTAATGTGCTAATTCATTTATGAACTTAGTTGAGTATGTTTGCAATACTGTTGCCATCTATTAGTGTGTTAATTATGAACTTAATGTATATGTATTCATGATTTCTGTCAGTTTATGAATCTCCTTGTGCAAAAATTGTGAATTCTGTTAATTTGGTACAAACAGTATTGTCAATCTGTCAAAATTTGGGTTTTTTGTTAACTGATGAACTTGAAGGTATGATTCATTTATGTGTTTATATTTTGTAGTACCATTCATCAGAAAGACATTCCCAATCCCAGTTTAGTGTTCAATCAAATCTTCGTGAAGGGTTCTATCTAGCTAGTATTATGGCTGACACGAAAGCAAAGGAAGCTAAAATCTCGGTAAAAGTAATTATAGACAAAGTGAATAGGAGAGTGGTGTACGCTGAAGCTGACCACACTTTTGTTGACATTCTATTCAGCTTCATGACACTACCATTGGGAACAATTGCCAGAATATTGGGGAAACACAATGACCAAAAGTTTGAGGCTCTTGGGAACTTGAAAAATCTGTACCAGAGCCTGGAGAATTTTCCTGAGTGTTACCTATCGACCGAAGAATGCAAACATATGCTTCTTAACCCCAGAAGTCTGTCATATGATCATTGTAGAAATCTTAAACTGCAAATAGACGATACAGAGCCCTTAATATACTTTCAATGTGCTGCATGTGCAGGCTATTCCTGTCAATCAATGTATAGCACTTGTACAAAAGCGAAATGCGGAAATTGTGGCAAGTTGATGAATCAGGAAGTTCCATACCAGAAACCCAAAGTGTGTGTTGGTAGTGGTAGTGTATTCGTTTCTGAAAGGGCAACGTTTATTGTAACCGATGATCTTTGTGTGATGCCTTATACTTCTGCAAACAGCATTCGGTTGCTGACTGGTCTTGGAATTACCGATAAGAGCTGCTTAGAGGATCTTATGTTAGATATGGGCCGTGAACAGGTAAAAGTTGGTAACTGATATTATGTACATATATTCAAATGTTTTACACTACAAGAAAGATATCATTTAGTGACACCCGTAAATGCTGCAAAATTAAAAACTCTTTGGTCTCTTGTGACATTTGTTTAAAAAAATTAACAAGAACACTAAAAATTCTGATACAGGGGCATTTTGTTCTTACGCAGTACGTAATGACATAACTCTAACTTTAAAATTATTAATTTGCTTTTTTTTTTCTTCAGATTGTTAATCTTTTAAAGGTGGCCCTATCACTCGATGCTGTGTTCACTTATTTAGTTTTCAACAGAGTTGTTCCTGGCCAAAGCAGTATACTTCATCAAACCGATATGAAGAAAGAGGAATCAGCAACTCCAAAGATGCGTCTGGAAGTATCTTTGCAAAAGTCAACTGGAAAGCTCTTATTTGTAGAAGCCGAAGAAGATTTTGTTGACTTTCTTTTCAGTGTTTTATCAATTCCTTTAGGAACGGTAATTGGGGAACTGCTTAAAGGGGCTTCTTCTGTAACTTGCATTGATAATATTTTCAAAAGCGTTTCAAATATGAGTGTAGGAAGAAGACACCTTAAGTCGCATGATATCAAGGATATGTTACTTAAACCTCATATTGG
The DNA here is from genome assembly GCF_002127325.2 of Helianthus annuus. Taxonomy (NCBI): domain Eukaryota; kingdom Viridiplantae; phylum Streptophyta; class Magnoliopsida; order Asterales; family Asteraceae; genus Helianthus; species Helianthus annuus. The sequence goes on along the minus strand of NC_035441.2, from coordinate 17,729,376 downwards.
TCAACAGTATTCTTCAAGACACCAGTTTTTTCCATTGTCATGCACCCCGTTATGTTGGAGGGATTGTTTTCATAAAGATCCAAGGATAGACAACGGACTCCTAAAACAATCTGGACTGTTTATTGTGACAGACGACTTGATTGTAACCCCATCCTCGTCATATTCAACTCTGAATACTCTAAACGATTTGAAAGTCCCATTTGATGATATTGAGAAATATGAGACTAGCATTGGATTAATAGAGGTATTACGTAGTTATAAATTGAGTTCAATCTTCTATGCTTGTTTTATGTTAATTATTTTTACCACCGCTTTCTTTCGCAGGGCTTAAGAATGCTGAAAGCATCGCTAAGATCTCGCTCCACATTGACTGATAGCCTCAACCTTGATATACTCATAAAGTGAAAATGGAAATTTAAAGTGTTTTAGTTAAAATTCGTTCTTGGTTTTTGCATAATATTCTCACGTTAAAACTTGGCTGTCGAATGTACTTCAAGCATATTTATCGACATTGGTTTGGTATTGAATATATTCTATTATAATTACGTATATGCTATTTTAAGCAAAAGTTCTTCAATATGTTTATAAGGTTATTTTTGCCACAAACATTTTAGATAAAGAAAATACGGCATTTCTAGTATTTCACATGCTATTCTAGTATTTTTGCTGCCGTTGTGTACCACCTGTCAACAAAAACGAGCAATTTCAAGTATATTACACATTGTTCTACGATACAAAGCTTATGGTTGAAGAAACAAATTAGGTTTAATGGTTACTGTTCTCTCATGAAGTCTCAGCCTGTGAATTTTAAGACCAAATAAAAACAACCACATAGTTTATTCGGGATATATCGTAGCAAGGCAGTGGTCGTGGAGTCTTGACCGCGATGCGTCATTCGTTTGTTGGGAAGGTGGGCTGAAGAGTAGAGACCAGTGGTACATGATCCCATTTGGGTTTTGTTGAGCTGGTCAATAGTGCTGGAAGGTGGATTGTCGGTTTTTTTATGGATCAGATCTGTCAAATTATATATGAATGATCCGGAGACCCACAATCACTCCTGGAGAAGTTGGCTCTTTCACCTGTTGAGGCATCTTGCTAGTTGTGGCAGTACTTTTAAGGTCACACAAACATCCCTTTATATGTGACCTGTACATTGGTTAACAAAACACTAGATTTCAGTTTTTGACCTACAAAGTGCTTTTAGCCAGGTAACAAACAAACAGTCTGTTGGGTGATCACCGAGTTATGGATAGCAAGCAACACCAGGTTTCCAGTATCACTTTGGTTTACTCTTGCACCCGATCGACTTAAAGTCCAAACTGTTCTCCTATATGCCTTCCATAGGACCAATGCTCCAGCTGCAGTAAAACTCAGTATTACATTATGATTTAACGGATTCGCAATCTTATACTTGCCTTATTAACGGGTTCAATTTTTACACTAAGCGTATCCCCCAAGCTATGATTACATATGATTGCTAAGTTTAATTGGACAACAATATCAATAATTATTATAGGTTACTTATCAAATTGCTAACTAATTGAACAACAAGTATGTTTTGGCATGACCATACATTGATATGATTCTCTTAGACCATGCATAGTGGTAAGGGTGAATAATGCCCCTACCCTTGGACGTTTTCCGTCATGTGGCAGTACAGTCAGCAAGGGGCATTATTGGGCGTTTTTCTAAAATGGGTGTAATGGGGATGTGGGCATTATGTTAAAAGGGTGTAGAAAATTAAATAAAAATAAAAAACCAACAAAAAAAGCTATTGGCCAAGAAAAAGGAAGATTAAATGTGATTGGTGGTTGAAATTTGGAGAAGGCGTTATTTAAAAAACGCCTAGGGGAAAAATTGCTCAATGATGCCCAATAATGCCCAGGGGGTGGGGAGGGGGCTTGATTGGGCTTGTCTGATTGCTCAATAATACCCAATAATGCCCACTACGCATGGTCTTACCCTCGAAATTCACAAAAAGATTTTATGTATATATTTATTTATTGCTTTTTGTCTTTACATTTGAAAAGTTTGTAATACCAAAATAATTTTAGGCGTGTTGTAATATAAATTTTATTAAAGCCATAATGATTTTGTCTCCATTTTATTTTTGATCGACCGATGTTGGAACTCGAATCTATCAACCTAAAACCTGTGTGAAGTTGACAAGTTTTGTAAGTTAAAGGACTAAAAGTGAATCATTTTTGCAAAACTTCCAAAGTGTTGTCGGTTGGTAGTTGAATGAGAGTTGGTCTCATGCGTGTCGTTTGTTTATATTGTTTGAAATCAATACTTGGTGAAGTTTTCAGTTGAAAATTCCCTATGATTGGTTAATGACCTAGATTTTGTTATCATTACACGTTCAGCTTTGTTGTGTGTGCAAATGTGACATCCAAGGAAGCTAAAGGCTAAGAGAACGTGTCTGAAGATAAGCTATGTATGTGACAACATGACATTAATGCAATCAGTGGATCAAGAGGATCAATTTGCTGCTGATCACTCATCAACATCTTGAGAATCCGAAGCTTGTAAGAACGAAGATTAACAAGCTACATTCAAAGGGGAGTTTAAAGGGGAGTTTGTTGATGCACCTCTTGTTTGTAACATGTGACAACTTATGAAGATCCATCAGGAGCAACATCCAAAGAGGGAGTTTGTTGATACACTTTTATGTATGTTCCTTAGTCGTTCGACTTGAAGAACAATTTCATGTGACAAGTGACAATGATGACATCATCATGTTGACATATCAGCATAACTATCGTTTGGACTTTGAGCTCACTATCGCTTGGTGACACCTTCATTTCAAATATAATGAAGACCAACGTTTAGTGTAAATCCAAACGATAGTGTAACTGTCGTTTGATCCATGTATTGTGTAGTATATAAAGATAGTCATTGTCACTTGTATCGCATGCTTGAATGAACACTAGAGAGTGTGTGAGAGAGTTTGGGAAAGCTCATATTTTTGTAAATCTGTGGCGAAACTCTGCTCGAATCAATATATAGTCCGTTAAACGTTGAAACTTTTGTTCATTGATTACATACTCTCGCTCGGTTGTGGTGTAACTTGGATTCCGCACTCGTTACACCATTCGAAACACGAAATCTTGTGTTCGAGATCCGATTTCATGGCCTACAAATGGTATTTAGAGCTTTAGGCTCAATTTCTTGCTAAAAACCGAGTTGTTGGTGAGATTTTTCAGTGGTTTTTGAAGATTTATCGGATAAAAATAAAAAAACCCAGCTTTTTTGGTTGAAAATAAGAATTAAAACGTCAAAATCATATGTTAATGTTTATGGATAAAACTTGTTAAAACTAATGAAGATAATCTAAAGGAAAAGTTTTTTAAGTTTTTAGGTTAAAAATATAAACCACCATTTTCCAGTGAGCTTAGGTGTCGGAAAAAGTCGCTGGAAAAGTAAAATACGGTTGTGTAATTTCATAGGTTGACTTAGTGGAGTAAGAAGAGTATACCATGCGAAACAATATAGAATCCGTTAAACTTTTCCTTTTCTTTGTTTGTAGTTTGCGGTCGGCCTGGTTAGGGCCGGCTTGTTGTTGATGAAGTTTAAGTTTCAAAAAAAATAAAAATAAAAAAAATAGTGTTGATACATATTATGTGGACGCGACTTGGCTCGGTTCAACTCGGTTCGGTTCGACCCGGTTAGGTTCGGCTCAAGCCCGACGTCACGACATTCCTCCGTCGTGCGCCCCAGAGTTCGACACGCGAAGCACGAAGCGCCGCGAGCCGATTCCCGCTGCCACATCATCATGACATCATCATGATGATGTCATGATGATGTCATGTGTTGACTAATATCTACAATATGCATTTTAGATCACTGTAGACGTGCATGGGAAAGGAACTTGGGCCAATTAATTTAACTTTGGACTGATACAACACACATGGGCCGAACCTCATTACCAACCGCACAAGTGAACCAATCGCACAAAAATGAAGCATATATACACACTGAAAAGAGGAGATCAACACGAGACAAGTGTGTGAGAAGAAGGAAGAACCCGAGAGAACAGAGAGAACCGAGAGTTTGGTTGTAGTTTCTTATGATATATTTCTGTAACAAGACTCTGTCGGTTTGAATATACGATTGTGTTAAACGGTATACGTGTCTTGTATCTCGTGTTCTTGTTCATCTCTATCTCGGTTTGCATCTCCGGTTGGATTCCGCACAACCGGGTGTGTTTGTACACAAGGATTAGGCGACTAGATCCTCCCCTAGCCGGACCAACAAGTGGTATCAGAGCCTTGGCTCTTCTCCTTGTTAAAACCGAGTAGTTTTCGGGTGTGTTTCAGACTTTTGAAGTTCATATTTTTCTGAAAAATTAGTCTTAAACTTCGAAATTTCTGGTAGTTTGCTGAAAATTCTTATAAAAACCTCTTTATTTTCTCATTTTCACATGTCAAAAATTGGTTTTTAGTGAAGTTTCTTGCAAAAATTCGTGTTTGGTGATTTTTCCGGCAACCGGAAAACTCATATTTCACCGGAGTTCTTGTGTATCTTCAAAGTGTTCTTGAGTTGTTCAAGATATACATCAGAGTTTGATTCTTTGATTGGTAAATTGTTGTGTGTAAAGTTGTTATTATTATAATATTGTTGTTTGAAAGTTGTGCACGAAAGTATGATGGGTTTTAGTTTGAAAATTATGTTTTCAAGGTATGGTGAGTTGGTGAGATAGCATGCTTTATGAGTGTCCTTTGTGTCAGGTGATAGAAAGTCAGATTTGTTGTTTTCACAAGTTTGAATCGCACAAGTTTTATTAGTTGCACAATATTTTCAGTCGCACAAGACTCTTTTAATCACACAAGACTCAGTAGTCGCACAAGATGTGGGCCTAATTCACATCTGGGCTGAAATCTCCTTTGGGCCTTCACGCACAAGTCTTTATTCAATCGCACAACATCTACAATTGCACAACAGTTTCATCCGCACAAGACTTTGGGCATGCACAACAACTAGTTTTCGTTTTGGGCTTCTGTTGGACTTCATTTGGGCTCCAGTAGCACAAAGTTAATTGTTTGCACAATATATATAATCCCACAAGAAGTTGGGCTCACACAAGCAATTGGGCTCACACAAGATCTGTTTAGTCGCACAAGAACTGGGCTCGCATAACAAAAAAAAAAAATTGGGTTTCTGTTTGGGCTCCTTTATCGTCCCCTATCTGTCAAAGAGTGTGTTTCATCGTATTATATCACAAGACCTACTTCAACGATTATCTTTGTTTAGTGGGACTTTGTTAAACATTGTCAAAATTCTTAAAAAAAAAAATTTCTTTTTACATAAATGTTTTAACCGTCTGTTTCAAGTGTGTTGATTAGGTATTCATCGTCAAGCATTTAAAATGAATCCAAGTTGGTGGGGTACTCCGGCTCCGGATGGGGGAAAATATACGAATACGAGTTTATCTCCCTCATGGGCCGCATCTCCCGTATCGACATCTTCACAAGCCAATGCCATATCAACCGGTCAATGGGCTTTCGTATCAAATCAGACGCCGAGCATTCAAAGTATTTTGTTAAGTGAAAGCGAAACCGGAAGTTTGAATCGACCTCCAAAGTTGATGCACTTGAACGAATATCCGGGTTGGGTTGACAGATTCCGTACATACGTTCTTGGTCAAAATACAGAATTGTGGATACGTTTCACCACAGATTTTGATCAAGCTATAGAGGTTGCTGCTTCATCGACTGCTACGTTTGCCGATCTTCCAGAAGATCAAAAGAAGATATATGATCTGGAAAAGAAAGCATACGCCATTCTCACTCAGGCGTTAAGCAAAGATATCTATCACCAGTTTGTCAGTTTCAAGACAACGAAAAAGTTGTCGGACGCGTTGAAGACCAGAGGGGTAGGAAATGAAGCAACACGTCAATTGCGTCACGATCTACTCAAGAAAGAATTTGATGGCTTCACGTGTATGGATAAGGAGTCGTTGGGAGATATGACAAGCCGGTTTTATCACTTGCTTACAGAGTTGAACAATTTTGGAGTAGTAACAACTACAGCAGAGGTGGTGAAGAAGTTTGCTGATGCGTTGTCACACCCCCAAAATCCACCTGCGGAGTATCACCGCTTGGGAGCGTGACTGACCAGGATCAAGCCACCAATCATACAGAACATTGTATAAAGTAAAAACCAACACATTATAATCCAAACCATTCCCATATGAAAGGTGTTTCCAAAACATAAGTAAGTTAACATTGTTTAGCGGAAGCGTATTATTGTAAAAACCCAAAGCAAATAAGTATCAAACAACAAAAGTGTTTAGCAAGGTGATCACGATCCAAGCCCACAACGACCAGCTCCTCCGTGTGCAAGCTCCAGGTACCTAACGATCTGCAAGGCATGTAACAGAATGATCAACAAACTAGTTGAGCGAGTTCACAGTAAGTAAATGTGTAACAGTAAGTAACAGGTGGCTCTACAGGGCCGATAGTAAGTTATGCTGGTGGGGGCTTCCCATGTTAAGTGACCACTAGACTATTCGTATTATTATCCCTGTTCTTCGTCCGAGAACAGAAGTGTGTATAAAGTGTGCGTAGGTTTTACGCACGTATCCTTCGTAACCTGAGGATAGAAGTAAGTAATGCGTACACGTAGGTTTTACGTGCGTATCCTTCGTAACCGAGGATAGAATGGCATGTGAACCCGTAGGTGTTATCCCAACCTACGTAACCGTCCTGACATCCGAGGACATGATAGGTGATAGTCTAGTGAAGCATATGTACGTTCCTTTCAATAATAACCTTTAACCCATTCCCACGACCCGGGAATCCCATGCCTTAGTAGGAGTGTGAACTCACCTTGGTTTGCTCGGTATGCTAAGTTATGCACTCACAAGTAATTAATCACGTCCTAGTGTATGCACGTATAACGAATCAGTTCATGTTCACAATTGTACGCATGCAGTTAATTGTTCACATAGCAGTCAGTTTGCATATCGGCACAACACGTAGTATTACACGAATATGTTCATCACCAAGCATGGCATGACTATTAATACAACATATGTTCTACTGTTCAAAGCATTATCAAAACCCTAATATCTTTCGATTCATAATTCATCCTTCGACAGTCCATTATCACCATTTTCCTTCGGACCGAAGGTTATGCTTCGGACCATGTCTATCTTTCGGTCCAACTATCTTTCGGTCCAACTATCTTTCGGTCCAACTATCTTTCGGTCAAACTATGGTTCGGTCAACAAGTATCCTTCGGTCAAATGATGGTTCGAACAGCTAATATCTTTCAGTCAATATCAGTTATGTTTATCCCTTAACACAATTTTTACAATTTAGTAAATATCAACCAGATCAAACAAGCATGATTCCCACGTTTATCAAGAACCCTAATCTGATTAACAAGCATAACACTTTATCCTATACGATTCCGTTTTCAAGAACAGTGAACAATAACAATCCGTAGTGTATACATCACAACCAATCCACAAGCTTTATCATTAACCCTAATCACAACAGATCCAATTTGCATACAAATCCGATGAACATCCAAATCCTACCAATCATGCACAACCGATTAACATACAACCCTAGCATCTTTCAAAACATCCATACTAACCGATCACGATATGAACAATTCGATTAACATATATCCGATTAGTATACGTATCCGGTTAATCATACAGTCAACATATTGCAAGTAAATTGGTAAATCATGAAATCACATACACCTTAAATACTAACCGGAATTGAAAGCAAAAAGGGAATCGTTCAGCAAGAAATCTCCGGTTGGTTGTGATTGCCGTCACACACACAATGAAAACTAGGGTTCTTAGAAAAACTGCCGACTTGCATGTAATACTCGTATATAAACATTTTACATGAATGGGCCAAGCCCATTAGAATAACTGGGCCGAAGGATATGTTTCGAGATTCATCATTCCGAAGGATGATCTTTCGGATCGAAGGATGTGTTTCGACATCCTTCGATTCATGCATCATGTTTCGTGGGACATCCTTCGAAAGTTGGGCCATGTTTCACACTAACTAGTTAACACATAATACAGGTTTCACAATATGGCAATCAAATGTGCAATTAAACAATTAGTCAATACATGTTCGTGTAATACATATGAAATCAAATCTTGGAATTTCGAGTTGTCACATTATCCCCAACTTAAAAGAAATTTCGTCCCGAAATTTGGTACGCACTTACTGAGGAAGCTAGGTAAGTTACATCGTTCACTGGTTTTCCTGGGGTGTCACATCATCCCCCCCGTTGATTTGGAATTTCGTCCCGAAATTCAGTAGTAGTAGCTTCAGCCTCAGAAGTGGATGCATTGGTTTCGAATAACTGAGGATACTTTTCTTGCATCTGATCTTCGCGTTCCCAGGTATACTCTGGACCACGCTGGGAGTTCCAACGAATTCGAACAAGAGGGATTCTCTTGTGCTTGAGGACCTTAACATCCCGGTCCGTGATTTCAACTGGTTCCTCGACGAACTGCAACCGCTCGTCGATAGTGAGTTCCTTAAAAGGAATTATAAGGGTCTCATCTGATAGGCATTTCTTCAGATTGGACACGTGAAATACATTGTGAACTGCACCGAGTTCAGGAGGTAGGTTTAATCTGTAGGCTACCTTGCCAATCTTTTCTAAGATTTCGAATGGTCCGACGTACCGCGGATTCAATTTGCCTCTTTTACCAAAACGAACCACACCCTTCCAGGGTGAAACTTTCAATAAGACCCGGTCCCCGACCTCAAATTCCAATGGCTTTCTACGCTTGTCCGCGTAGGCTTTCTGACGGTCGCGTGCTGCCGCCATGCGTTGTCGTATCTGTGCTATCTTTTCTGTGGCGTCCACAACAATATCTGGACCCGTAATTTGACTATCTCCCACCTCTGCCCAACAGAGAGGTGACCGGCATTTACGTCCGTACAATGCCTCAAATGGAGCGGCTTGAATGCTGGTGTGGTAACTGTTATTGTATGAGAACTCCACCAAAGGGAGGTGCTTTTCCCAGCCGTTGCCGAAATCGATAACACACGCTCGAAGCATGTCTTCTAGAGTTTGAATAGTTCGCTCAGACTGCCCATCCGTCTGAGGATGATATGCTGTGCTCATGTCTAATCGTGAGCCGAAGGATTTGTGCATCGCTTGCCAAAGCTCTGACGTGAATCGTGCATCGCGATCCGAAATAATAGAGGTGGGCACTCCGTGCCTCGAAACAACTTCTTTCATGTAGATGTCTGCTAGGGTAGAAAACTTATCCTTTTCTTTGATAGCCAAGAAGTGAGCAGACTTTGTGAGCCGATCAACGACCACCCAGATAGTGTCATTCCCACGCTGGGATCTAGGTAGGCCAGTAACAAAATCCATGGAAATTTGCTCCCATTTCCATTGTGGTATTTCTGGTTGCTGAAGTAGGCCTGATGGTTTCTGGTACTCGATTTTAACCCTTGCACAAGTTAAACACTTGCCGACGTAAGTTGCGATAAGAGCTTTCATGTTTGGCCACCAATAAGTTGTTCTGATATCGTGGTACATCTTATCCGACCCTGGATGTACCGAGTAGCGAGACTTGTGCGCTTCATCCATCACAAGTTCGCGTAAACCGCCATAAAGTGGGACCCAAATACGCCCCGTTACATAGTAGGCGCCGTCTTCCTTTTGTTCCATGCGTTGCCTTGAACCGCGCAAGGCTTCAGCCTTGACGTTTTCGGGTTTTAGTGCTTCTATCTGAGCAGCTCGTATCTGTGCAGGAAGACTGGACTGAATGGTAAGCTGTAGCGCTCGCACGCGCTTAGGTAGAGTGTCTTTCCGACTGAGGGCATCAGCCACAACATTGGCCTTGCCTGGATGATACCTGATGGCGCATTCGTAGTCGTTCAGAAGTTCAACCCATCTTCGTTGACGCATATTCAAATCCTTTTGCTTAAGCATATGCTCGAGACTCCTGTGATCGGTGTAAATCGTGCACCTGGTACCGTACAGGTAGTGTCGCCATATCTTAAGCGCGAAAACAACAGCTCCCAGCTCTAAATCGTGCGTCGTGTAGTTCCGTTCATGAACCTTGAGTTGCCGAGAGGCGTATGCGATAACTTTATCCCGTTGCATCAATACACAACCAAGCCCTTGTATCGATGCGTCACAATAAACCACGAAGTCATCCGTGCCCTCGGGCAGTGAGAGAATAGGCGCGCTGCAAAGCCTATCCTTTAAGTACTGAAAAGCGGTCTCCTGTGTATTACCCCATCTGTAAACGACACCTTTCTGTGTAAGCATAGTGAGTGGTTGCGCGATCTTGGAGAAGTCTTTAATAAATCGCCTGTAGTAACCTGCCAAACCCAAGAATTGGCGTATTTCTGTCGGTGTACGTGGTGCTGGCCAGTTTCTGATCGAATCAACCTTGGATGGATCGACATGAATCCCATCCTTGTTTACCACATGGCCTAAGAAGTGGACTTCACGAAGCCAGAAGTCGCATTTTGAAAACTTTGCGTACAGTTGCTCTTTTCGAAGAAGTTCCAAGATAATACGTAGATGCTGCTCGTGCTCCTCCTGACTCTTGGAGTAAATCAAAATGTCGTCGATGAAGACGATAACAAACTTATCAAGATAAGGTTTGCACACCCTGTTCATAAGATCCATGAAGACTGCAGGCGCGTTCGTAAGCCCGAATGGCATGACAAGAAACTCGTAGTGACCATAACGAGTTCTGAAAGCAGTTTTGGAGACGTCCTCATCCCGGACTCTCAGCTGATGATACCCTGACCTCAAATCGATCTTGGAATAGTAACACGACCCTTGCAACTGGTCGAATAGGTCATCTATGCGCGGAAGAGGATAACGGTTCTTCACCGTCACCTTGTTGAGTTCACGGTAGTCTATACACATTCTGAACGTACCGTCTTTCTTCTTCACAAATAACACTGGAGCTCCCCAAGGCGAAGAGCTTGGACGAATAAAGCCCTTTTCCAAGAGCTCTTGCAGCTGTTTCGACAGTTCTTCCAGTTCAGTTGGAGCTAAACGATATGGTGCGCGGGCTATTGGCGCTGCTCCAGGTGCCAATTCGATCTGAAACTCGACTTGACGATGAGGCGGTAAGCCTGGTAAATCTTCAGGAAACACCTGAGGGAAGTCACGTACAACTGGGATATCCTCCAGCTTCTTTTCCTTTGCTGATGCATCAGTAACGAGAGCCAGAATGGCAGTATGCCCCTTTCGTAAACATTTCTGCGCCTTCAAGTAAGAGATGATGCCAACCACAGCACCACTCTTGTCGCCCTGAACTTCGAGAGGTTCTTGACTGGAGCGAGGAATACGAATAACTTTTTCCTTGCATAAGATCTCTGCGTGATGTTGAGATAACCAATCCATGCCGATGACGACGTCGAAGCTACCCAAGACTATGGGTATAAGATCAATCGTGAAAGTCTGACCCGCTAGAACAATGCTACAACCCTTGACTACGTGAGCGGCTTCTACACTTTTACCATTTGCTAGTTCTACGACGTGTTTAGTGTCTAGAGGTGTTGGTGTACGTTTTAATAAGTTACTCATTTTCATGGACATATAACTTGTATCAGCACCCGAATCAAATAAGACAGTAACGTAAATATCGTCGAGAAGGAACTTACCCATAACTACGTTAGGATCATTCACTGCATCTCCTCGACCCAACACAAATGCTCGACCACGAGCTTCATTGCCGTTGTTGTTGTTGTTGTTGTTGTTGCCCCCATTATTGTTGTTATGGTTCCCGTTGCCCTGATGGTTGTTGTTGCGGTTCTGGTTCAACTGTGGGCAATCGCGTTTGAAGTGACCTTCAGCCCCACACTTATAACACCCCCTGTTGCCCTGTTGCTGATTCTGCTGATTCTGTGGAGCTGGTTGCTGAGGCTGCTGATTCTGATTTGCAGGGCGAGCGCTTCTACAATCTTTGGCCTCGTGACCCATCTTTAAACACCTTTGACAACGGCCCTTATTGCACTGGCCGCTGTGATGCCTGTTGCAGTTGTTACACTTTGGAAGGTTTCCTCGATACCCTCCCTGCCTGTGGCTGCTCGATGAGTGTTGACTGGGACTTTGGTAACTATCCGTCTTTCGCTGCTGAGACTGTGACTGTACCGATGCTGATCCCTTGCTAGAATCCCCCTCCCATTTTCTCTTACTTTCGCTGGGAGTGGCAAGTGTAGTAGTAGCAGTAGCGGTAGCGGTAGCACTGATACGCTTTGGCAGTTTGCCCTGGTCTACTGCCTGATCTGTGATGCGATGAGCGAGACGCTGGATTTCCTGGATGTTGTTGAGGTTAGCCGAGGTAACGTGGCTCTGTATTTCTGGTGCCAAACCTTTGAGATACAACTCGATTCGCTTGTATGGAGGGTCCACCATAGTTGGACATAACACAGCCAACTCATTCGATCTTTTGGTGTAAGCTTCGATTTCCGAACCAACCATTTTCAAGTTATACAACTCGTCCTCCAACTTGTGAATGTCTTCTCTAGTGCAGTATTCCCTCTTGATCAGTTCTTTGAATTCATTCCAGGGTGTGGCGTTAGCAGCTGCCAACCCTAAGATCTGCACTTGTGCGTTCCACCAAGTGAGCGCAATCCCTTCAAGTGTGCCAGTGGCGAACTTCACCCTGCGAGCCTCAGGGCATTCACACATTTCGAAAACCGACTCGAGCTTTTCAAACCAGTGGAGGAGTCCAACTGCTCCCTCCGTGCCACTGAACGAGCTAGGACGACATTCCATGAAATTCTTGAATGTGCACCCAGGTTGTTGCTGAGCGGGTTGACCTATTGTGTACGAATAGGGCAAAGTTAAGTACGAGAATTAATGTAGGATCTAAAGATCCTAGTGTCTATACTGCAGGGTATACTACCTGCTTGGGCGGCTGCAACTGCCGCAGCAACGAGAGCCTCTAGCTGGGCTTGTGTCATGGTAATTCGTGCGGCCATTGATCTTCACATCAAAGGCAACATAAGTGAGAAAGGTTCGCGAATAGTGCGATGACAGAAGAGTGTAAGCACATAAGTATTCTCATGCAATGTCAAGTTGTGAGCAAGTAATGTAAGCATACTACGAGCAAAGTTCTATGCAAATTCTAGCATGTAGGCAATAAACATAAACCTTATTACCTAGGGAGTTGAGTCTTGCACGTGGAGCGAAGCGTCGTTGTGGATCGTTGAGAGCACTGTTCTGGTTATAGTCTGGTTTTAATAAAAACGTTTTCCCATATTAAAACCAAGTTCTCTATAACCAATGGCTCTGATACCAATCTGTCACACCCCCAAAATCCACCTGCGGAGTATCACCGCTTGGGAGCGTGACTGACCAGGATCAAGCCACCAATCATACAGAACATTGTATAAAGTAAAAACCAACACATTATAATCCAAACCATTCCCATATGAAAGGTGTTTCCAAAACATAAGTAAGTTAACATTGTTTAGCGGAAGCGTATTATTGTAAAAACCCAAAGCAAATAAGTATCAAACAACAAAAGTGTTTAGCAAGGTGATCACGATCCAAGCCCACAACGACCAGCTCCTCCGTGTGCAAGCTCCAGGTACCTAACGATCTGCAAGGCATGTAACAGAATGATCAACAAACTAGTTGAGCGAGTTCACAGTAAGTAAATGTGTAACAGTAAGTAACAGGTGGCTCTACAGGGCCGATAGTAAGTTATGCTGGTGGGGGCTTCCCATGTTAAGTGACCACTAGACTATTCGTATTATTATCCCTGTTCTTCGTCCGAGAACAGAAGTGTGTATAAAGTGTGCGTAGGTTTTACGCACGTATCCTTCGTAACCTGAGGATAGAAGTAAGTAATGCGTACACGTAGGTTTTACGTGCGTATCCTTCGTAACCGAGGATAGAATGGCATGTGAACCCGTAGGTGTTATCCCAACCTACGTAACCGGCCTGACATCCGAGGACATGATAGGTGATAGTCTAGTGAAGCATATGTACGTTCCTTTCAATAATAACCTTTAACCCATTCCCACGACCCGGGAATCCCATGCCTTAGTAGGAGTGTGAACTCACCTTGGTTTGCTCGGTATGCTAAGTTATGCACTCACAAGTAATTAATCACGTCCTAGTGTATGCACGTATAACGAATCAGTTCATGTTCACAATTGTACGCATGCAGTTAATTGTTCACATAGCAGTCAGTTTGCATATCGGCACAACACGTAGTATTACACGAATATGTTCATCACCAAGCATGGCATGACTATTAATACAACATATGTTCTACTGTTCAAAGCATTATCAAAACCCTAATATCTTTCGATTCATAATTCATCCTTCGACAGTCCATTATCACCATTTTCCTTCGGACCGAAGGTTATGCTTCGGACCATGTCTATCTTTCGGTCCAACTATCTTTCGGTCCAACTATCTTTCGGTCCAACTATCTTTCGGTCAAACTATGGTTCGGTCAACAAGTATCCTTCGGTCAAATGATGGTTCGAACAGCTAATATCTTTCAGTCAATATCAGTTATGTTTATCCCTTAACACAATTTTCACAATTTAGTAAATATCAACCAGATCAAACAAGCATGATTCCCACGTTTATCAAGAACCCTAATCTGATTAACAAGCATAACACTTTATCCTATACGATTCCGTTTTCAAGAACAGTGAACAATAACAATCCGTAGTGTATACATCACAACCAATCCACAAGCTTTATCATTAACCCTAATCACAACAGATCCAATTTGCATACAAATCCGATGAACATCCAAATCCTACCAATCATGCACAACCGATTAACATACAACCCTAGCATCTTTCAAAACATCCATACTAACCGATCACGATATGAACAATTCGATTAACATATATCCGATTAGTATACGTATCCGGTTAATCATACAGTCAACATATTGCAAGTAAATTGGTAAATCATGAAATCACATACACCTTAAATACTAACCGGAATTGAAAGCAAAAAGGGAATCGTTCAGCAAGAAATCTCCGGTTGGTTGTGATTGCCGTCACACACACAATGAAAACTAGGGTTCTTAGAAAAACTGCCGACTTGCATGTAATACTCGTATATAAACATTTTACATGAATGGGCCAAGCCCATTAGAATAACTGGGCCGAAGGATATGTTTCGAGATTCATCATTCCGAAGGATGATCTTTCGGATCGAAGGATGTGTTTCGACATCCTTCGATTCATGCATCATGTTTCGTGGGACATCCTTCGAAAGTTGGGCCATGTTTCACACTAACTAGTTAACACATAATACAGGTTTCACAATATGGCAATCAAATGTGCAATTAAACAATTAGTCAATACATGTTCGTGTAATACATATGAAATCAAATCTTGGAATTTCGAGTTGTCACATGCGTTGCCTCCCCAATGGAATAGTTTCTTGGAAATTTTGAAGTATAACGGGGTTTTGGCTACTACAAACATCAACGATTTCGTGCAGCTTTTAGAGAACAAAGATCAGGAGGAAACCTTAAAGGCAAAAAGAGTTCCAGTGCCACAAAATCCTGAAATGTATTATGGAACTCCGAGTACTTCTTCTGCAAAATCCATTGTGCCATGCAATCCTGAGATGTATTATGGAACTTCCAGTTCTTCGTCTGCAAGACCTGGTTCACATGCTCCACTTCAAACGGCGTTTGTCACAAGCACGGATATGTATGGCAATCCAATACAAGTTCCTGTTAAGCCGGCTCCCACCACAGACTTGTATGGAAATCCACTACAACCACCTCCTCCTGCTCAACAACAAGCGTGTTATGGAGGTACATCATCTGCTGGTCAGCAATCAAAGCCAAATACAGTACGGCTCGACACTTCAAGCTTTTCAAAGGTCAGTGTGGAAGTAGCAAATGAACACATGGAGCTGCTTAACACTTTAGTGAGCGCGTACTGTGGGTTAGTGGAAGGTCAGATTGGCAACATTAATCTGACACAAGAAGACTATCAGCAGATTGACAAGGAAGAGATGGACTTGATGGACATCAAGTGGGCCTTTGCTAGTGCTGTAAGAAGGGCAAAGGATTTCATGGAAAGAACTGGCAGAACCAACTTGGAGAGCAAGAAAGACACCAAGTATGGGTTCGATAAGCAGGCAGTAAAGTGCTTCAATTGTGGTGAACGGGGTCACTTTAAAAGGGAATGTACAAGGCCAGCACAACATGGGAACCAGAATCCCTTTAGAAACCAAGGCAACCAGCAGAACCAGAATAGGAACAATGAGCGTACATTGATACCTGTCAACAACCAGAGCCAAGCTGGAACATCAAATGCCAACCAGGCACTTGTGGTTCAAGTAGATGAAGGTTGTGACTGGTCAATTCAATTAAGTAGTGATGCTCCGGATGGAACAGCATGTTTTGCTGAAGTGGTTAAGGATTTAATTCACACCAGTGGTGGAGAATCTTCCGCCAATGGTGGTGAATCTTCTGAGGATGAAGACTCTTCTGGTTACAGCAGGAGTTCAGATGAAGAATCCTCGAGTTCAGGCGATGATCATGTGGGTGAGACATCTAGTGCTTCGGTTGATGCTGATATTGATGAACTATTGGAGGAATCTGCAGCAGGAACTGATAGAAGATCTATTTTGGTGGATCAAGCTGCTTATTCTTCGTCTTCTCTCCATTCAGCCTTTATGGCTAATGTCGACAGTTCATCAAGTCAGGTATGTGTCGATGAACCTGCTGCTATTAGTTGTGATAATTGTGATAGTTTGCATGTTAAATGTGCTGATTTAGAGGCAAACATGTCTGAGTTGCAAGGCAAACATGATGCTTTACAAGCTAGTTTGTTTGACTTGCAAGACGAACATGTTTCTTTAAATGCCAAGTGGTGTGAATTGCAAAGCAAACACGAGGCTTTGCAAGAGAAGTATGATGTGACATTCATCCACAATCAAAAGTTGACCGTGGATCTTTCAAAATGCACTGAAGCCAATATGTTTTACGAAAACCATGAAAAAGAGTTTGAATCGGTAATTGAAAAGTTAAAGAAAGATAAAACCGAGCTAACTAAAATGGTTTCAAGAAAACAAACTGACATTAATTTGTATATATCTCGTCTTGAGATTATGCAAAAAGAGATGGCTTGTGTGAAAACCGAAAGTGAGGCGATCCAACTTAAGCTAGACAATTATTTGAGCTCTAGCTATGTGTTGGATCACATTATTGACGTTCAGAAAGAGAAACGGGATGTCACATGCATAGGCTACAAGAAATGTCCACCACCAGTGAGACACAATTATGATGCAATGCCTGACGAGGAGGATAGAGTGTTCTTTGAACCATCTGTTCCTCTAGATGTAAAGGAGTTTGCTACAGGGCTCGGATACAAGAAAGAAGTATCATCAGATTCAGATGTATCAGCAGATACATGTGTGTCTTCTGCTGAACTGAATCAGGATCCTCCTGTCATTATTGAGGATGCTGATTCTTCCGATGATGAATCTGATGATGCTATCCCAGCAAAGTCTGATGCGGTAGTCAAAGATGAGGACATACCTCTCGAGAATTACATTCTTTGTGATCCTCCTGCAAAACCCGCTAAGACTGTTGCAATCGAGTCCTTGTCTGAAAAAGAGTCGGAGAGTGTGAACTTGCTGTACACTCTTGTTGGTGATGATAAAATTTACTCAGACAAAGATTTTCCTATTAAGAATGTTAATCAATCCTTAATCAGTAAAGTCTTTGAAAATTCGACAAGTAAGTTTTTGGGAAAGACAGGATCACGTGTTACAGTAACACAATGTCCTCCTATTCCAAAGGCCGAAGTTCGAAAACAATTTGGCAATAAGAAATTACCAACAGTGCAAAAACAGCAAAATCACACCAAGCCAAAAGGAAAATCACCGGCTCAAGCACAAAAGAAGCCGAATCAAAAGAAGAACAAAAATGTGAACTTTGTGAAATCGACGGGAACGGACAAAAGCGAAACGTTTGAAAACAAATCTAACTTAGATTTTGTTAAGAAAGCAACTGTACAGAAAAGAAATGAATCTAACAGTTCGAAGCCTAGTACCTCAGGATCACAAAGTTCATCATCACCGGCAAGACGATCACATGATACTTCGGGGTTTGTTGAACGGAGATCATGTTTTGAATGCGGTACAATTGGACACATAATTCGAAATTGTCCATATCTTCATAAGTTGAAAGCAAAGGTTGATGCTCCCCATGAACACCATCACCAAAGGCGATCTGTTTCTGTAAAACAAGATCCCCGACTTGTAAGAGAAAGGGAAAAGAAACAGAAATGCCAACAAGTCAAGGTGATTGAAAAGGCACTTAAAACTAATGTGGTTCAAAAACAATCTGTTTCAGTTAAACCAGAAAATTCAAAATTTTCAAAAACTTCAAACAATCACGAAGTTAAATTGTCAAACAATCAAACTGGTAAAACTCAACAGACATGGAAACCTAAATTGGCCACAAGTTCAGAGGGACCATCACAATTTCCAAATCATCAAAAGGTGGAAGTTATCGTTGTAGATGAAAATGGAAGACCCAAGACCACAATGGCTTGGGTCCCCATCTCCAACTAATCAATTGAGTTCATGTGCCGGGTGTTCCAGGAGGAACTATCAGTAGTCATTGGATTGTTGATAGTGGGGCATCCAGGCACATGACGGGCGACATGAAGCTTCTCTACGACGTCAAATCTATTAGAGGAGGTTATGTTGCTTTTGCTGGAGATAAGGGCGGATATATTACGGGTGAAGGAATGATATCCAACGGGATTGTCAGCTTTGATAAGATCAATTTCGTGCAACAACTTGATCACAATCTTCTTAGTGTTTCTCAAATCTGTGACAAACAGTTCTCAGTACACTTTGATGCTAATGGATGTTATGTGCTGAAACCCGGCTTCAAGATCCCAAAAGAATGGATTCTCTTGTCTGCTCCAAGGATAAATGATTTGTACGTCCTTGATATGAGTCAGGCAATTACTACGTCTGCACAAGCAACATGTTTCGTTTCTAAAGCCACAGAAAAAGACTCTATCTCTTGGCACAGACGAATGGGTCACATTCACTTACGCAAAATGAATCATTTGGTGTCAAATGAATTGGTGAATGGTGTTCCTCTTAAAAAATTTCCATCTTCAAGACGTCTGGGTTTCGTGCCAGAAAGGGAAACAAACGAAGAAAAAGCACCCTACTAAGAAAATCAACACGGTGGCAGTTCCTCTTGAACGTTTGCACATGGATTTGTTCGGTCCAGTCAAGCACAAAAGTATTCGGAATGATCAATACTGCCTCGTGATAACTGATGATTATTCAAGATTTTCTTGGGTGGCGTTCATGGCATACAAGAGTGAAACCTTTGGTATTATTAATAACTTGATCATTCAGATCGAAAATTTGTATAAGTTAAAGGTTAGGCGGATACGTAGCGACAATGGTACTGAATTTAAAAATCAGGCCATGGCGGAGTTTTGCACTTCAAAAGGTATTCTTCACGAATTCAGTGCAGCTTATACTCCTCAACAAAATGGCGTCGCTGAACGTAAGAACCGCACATTGATCGAGACTGCTAGGACTATGTTGGTAGAGTCGCAGTTGCCCATTCCATTCTGGAGTGAAGCTGTGGCCTCTGCTTGTTACACATTGAACCGAGTCCTTACAGTCAAAAGGCACAACAAGACCTGTTTTGAGCTTCTTCACAAACGGAAACCAGATTTGTCTTATCTTGAACCGTTTGGAGCTCCATGTACGATAATCGATCCTAATGGAAAGTTTGGGGCAAAAGCAATTGAGGGATACTTTCTTGGGTATGCCACCCCGAACTTAAGAGTCTGGAATTTAGAGACAAAAAGGGTCGAGGAATGGTCTGAAGTCAGAGTACAAAGGCACACATTGCCAGTCAAATGTCCTGGTCAGCCTTGGATGTTTGAGTACGATGACTTTTTCAATTCGATCAATGTTGAAGCCGTTGAAGAAAATGCTGTGGCAAGGATGTTTTTCGAGAGTGACAATGCAACAGTCTCACCGGTGGTTCGTCCAATTCTTGTTAATCAAGAACCATCTTCAGTGAACAACAATGCTCTCGATAATGAGGATTTTCACGATGCTGCCGAATTGAACGAATCTTCAGAGGATGATGAATTTCTAGATGCAGATCAAGAAGTCCTTACAACAGCAGTTCATGGTACTTCAGAGGGTACTCCTCCAGTGGATGCCCATAGAACAGCTGAAGCTACTGCATCATCCTCTTCGTCAATTCCGGGCATTGATTTGGTTGTTGATCTTAATCTCAACAACCTGGGTATAAATATTCCAGTTCGAGAAAATCCTGAAACGAGGATTCATAATACCCATCCTCAACAAAACATCATCGGAAATGTGGAAAGTGGCATTCAAACAAGAAACATGTTGCGGAACAACAACAATGCAGGCCTGCATGCAGCAATTAGAGAATCCGGGCAACAAAACGATTGGTCTTTCGCGTGTTATGTCTCACAGGAAGAGCCAAGAACTTGGAAAGAAGCTATGAAAGATAACTCATGGGTGGAAGCAATGCAGGAAGAATTGCAACAATTCCAGAAGCTTGGTGTCTGGAAACTCGTAGAGAAATCTGCTGGCTACAAGAAGATTGGTACCCGTTGGGTGTTTAAATGCAAAAAGGATGACCGCGGAGTTGTTATCCGGAACAAAGCACGTTTAGTCGTTCAAGTTTTTCGTCAGATAGAAGGGATCGACTACAACGAAGTGTATGCACCAGTGGCACGTCTCGAAGCAATTCGAATCTTTCTAGCCTATGCGTCCTTCAAAGGATTCAAGGTTTATCAGATGGACGTGAAAAGTGCATTCTTACATGGTGTGGTTGAAGAAGAGGTGTACGTCGAACAGCCTCCAGGTTTTGAAGATCCTATCCATCCCGATCGGGTTTGGTTGCTCAACAAAGCTCTCTATGGTCTTCATCAAGCACCGCGAGCTTGGTACACAACCTTATCTAATTATCTGCTGGAGAATGGTTTTCGGAGAGGGCTTATCGACTGTACTCTTTTCATCAAAGAACTAGATAGAGATCTTCTATTGGTACAGGTATACGTTGATGATATTATTTTTGGTTCCACTAATGATGTTTTGTGTAGGAATTTCGAGCGCATTATGCAGGATAAATTCGAGATGAGTGCTATGGGGGAAATGACTTTCTTTTTGGGCCTACAAGTGCAACAAACGGAGTCTGGGATATTCATCCATCAGACTAAATATGTTGGTGACATCTTGAGCCGGTTCCAGATGTCTGATGCAACGCCCATTGGTACCCCATTGCCGATAAATCACGGAATTACTCCAGACTTGAAGGGTGAAGCTGTTAGCCCCTCATACTACCTCGCAATGATCGGATCTCTTATGTACCTCACAGCATCAAGGCCGGACATAATGTACCCAACGTGCCTGCTTGCCAGATATCAAGTCAATCCGAAGGCCTCACATCTTGCAGCTGTCAAAAGGATTTTTCGTTATTTGAAGGGTTACCCAGACACCGGTCTATGGTACCCTAGGGATAATAACTTTGAATTGGTCGCCTTCAGTGATTCTGATTTTGGCGGATGCAAAATCGACGGTAAATCCACAACGGCTGGATGTCAGTTTTTAGGAAATCGCCTAGTCACATGGCAGTGCAAGAAGCAAACGTGTGTCGCTACATCAACATGTGAAGCTGAATACATTGCTGCCTCAAGTTGTTGCTCTCAAGTTCTTTGGATCCAGCAACAATTACGCGACTACGGTTTTGAATTCCTAACTACTCCTATTTACGTTGATAATTCTGCTGCTTTACAGATCACTAGAAATCCTGTGCAGCATTCAAAGACCAAACACATCGAAATCAAATATCACTTCATACGTGATTGCTTTGATAAAAGGCTAATCGATGTTGTTAAAGTCCACACCGATGACCAACGTGCCGACCTTTTTACCAAAGCATTTGACAAATCAAGATTTGACTTCTTATTATTGGTAAACGGCATTAAGGTCAAGCTAGAGTAAAACCAACATCGGAAAATCATTTTTGTAAATACCTTTGTGTTTTACATTTGTCTTAGTTTATTGATTTTAGGGGGAGTAAATCCAAAAATTTGAAAATCCAAAAACATTGAAAAATTTCAAAAACACAAAAACAATAGAAAAACAAAAATGAGTTTCCTGGCGAGCAAAAGAGAAAGTGATAGTACATCAGTGGTCTATCCAAGCCTCTTTAAACCTTAAATGAAAAACGATAAGCAGCTCTATATAAGATGTATCGGTAGGCTCACAATCATTTTAAAGTGTGCAGGGTGATATAAATCTTAAACCGACTGAAGACCTGGTGGGAACCATTCATTGGCATATGGTCTTAGTACCGAAATTTCGTTTGATAGATTGCCGAGGTTCTGAGATATTCGGTCTTTATGCTGCTTATCATCTGGGTATCATGGTTGTATCTTTTACCGAAAAAATAACGGGGACGCAAGTCTAGATCTTCCATGATACTATACATACGTGTACATATTGCATACGACCTCAATAAGTGATAAACAATCACATGTCCAAACAAATAAGTGATAAAATATCACATTCATCCGGGAGTCAAGTTCGTCTCTCTGCTGTACGAAAGTACTGACCTGTTCACGGACTTGCTCTTGTGCCCTCATGCATATGAAAATCAAGTTCCTCATCAATAAGTGATTATATCACATAGGGCTTGTTTTCAAATCAAAATAAGTGAGAATCTCACATCATATACGGTCAAACAGATGATAATCGGTATACTCACTGGTAAGATGAACCCTCGTGCATACCTTGATACGGGAATGTGTCGTGATATGGATGAACACCGGTCGGTAAGTATAAATCATACCTTAACGTATCCCCTCGCCATGATTACATCTGATAAGTTGAGCTTAAGTGGACAACAATACCGATAATTGTTATAGGATGCTTATCTTAATGTTATTTAATTGAACAACAGGAGCGTTTTGGCATGACCGTTCACTGATATGATTCTCTTACCCTCGAAACTCGCAAAAAGAATGTCTGTATATATTTATTTACTGCTTTCAGTCTTTACATTACAAATATTCAAAAATTCCAAAAAGATTTTAGGTGTGTTTTAATATAAACTTTATAAAAGCCAAAAAGATTTTATTTCTATTTTATTTTCGATCGTACGATGTTGGATCTCGAGTCTTCGTTACCTGAAACCTGAACGAAAACCGAATTGACTAAATCTTCATAAACGGTCGAAATTTGCAAGTTTTGAAAGTGGGAAATTAAAATTGACAAATTTGTTAAACTTTCAAGCTGTCGGACGGTAGTTGTTTGAACATGGTCATACGTGTGTCATTTGTTTATGCTAACTATATTCCAAGCAGTTGTTCTCATTACGCGTTTAGATTTCTTGCATGTGCAGACTCTAAAGGCAAGGAGAACATGGTCGATGACAAGCTACGGAATGAAGACACGACGTGAAGGCACTCAAGTGATGAAAATGATCGAGTTGCCGCTGACCATCATCAAAACCACAAGGATCTCAAGCATTAATGATCAAGTCATTCACGAGCATAACTCAAGGGGGAGCTTATGTTAAGGGGGAGTTTGTCAACACACTCTCTACATGAAACGGTGAGTTGGTTAATACACTCTCTACTTTCAAGACGTGAAGACTTTGAAGATCCTCCGACATGGAAGACATGGAAGATAAACCTCACGAGTAGCGTCCAAGGGGGAGTTTGTTGATACATATTATGTGGACGCGACTTGGCTCGGTTCAACTCGGTTCGGTTCGACCCGGTTAGGTTCGGCTCAAGCCCGACGTCACGACATTCCTCCGTCGTGCGCCCCAGAGTTCGACACGCGAAGCACGAAGCGCCGCGAGCCGATTCCCGCTGCCACATCATCATGACATCATCATGATGATGTCATGATGATGTCATGTGTTGACTAATATCTACAATATGCATTTTAGATCACTGTAGACGTGCATGGGAAAGGAACTTGGGCCAATTAATTTAACTTTGGACTGATACAACACACATGGGCCGAACCTCATTACCAACCGCACAAGTGAACCAATCGCACAAAAATGAAGCATATATACACACTGAAAAGAGGAGATCAACACGAGACAAGTGTGTGAGAAGAAGGAAGAACCCGAGAGAACAGAGAGAACCGAGAGTTTGGTTGTAGTTTCTTATGATATATTTCTGTAACAAGACTCTGTCGGTTTGAATATACGATTGTGTTAAACGGTATACGTGTCTTGTATCTCGTGTTCTTGTTCATCTCTATCTCGGTTTGCATCTCCGGTTGGATTCCGCACAACCGGGTGTGTTTGTACACAAGGATTAGGCGACTAGATCCTCCCCTAGCCGGACCAACAAATAGAATCCGTTAAACATTGAAACCTTTGTTCATTGATTAAATACTCTCGTTCGGTTGTGGTGTAACTTGGATTCCGCTTTTGTCCGAAACAAAAAATCCTTGTTAACCCCAGAAGTCTGTACCAGAGCCTGGAGAATTTTCCTGAGTGTTACCTATCGACAGAAGAACGCAAACATATGCTTCTTAACCCAAGAAGTCAGTCATATGATCATTGTAGAAATCTTAAACTGAAAATAGACGATACAGAGCCCTTAATATACTTTCAATGTGCTGCATGTGCAGGCTATTCCTGTCAATCAATGTATAGCACTTGTACAAAAGCGAAATGCGGAAATTGTGGCAAGTTGATGAATCAGGAAGTTGGATATAAGAAACCCAAAGTGTGTGTTGGTAGCGGTGGTGTGTTCGTTTCTGAAAGGGCAACGTTTATTGTAACCGATGATCTTTGTGTGATGCCTTATACTTCTGCAAACAGCATTCGGTTGCTGACTGGTCTTGGAATTACCGATAAGAGCTGCTTAGAGGATCTTATGTTAGATATGGGCCGTGAACAGGTAAAAGTTGGTAACTGATATTATGTACATATATTCAAATGTTTTACACTACAAGAAAGATATCATTTAGTGACACCCGTAAATGCTGCAAAATTAAAAACTCTTTGGTCTCTTGTGACATTTGTTTAAAAAAATTAACAAGAACACTAAAAATTCTGATACCGGGGCATTTTGTTCTTACATAGTACGTAATGACATAACTCTAACTTTAAAATTATTAATTTGCTTTTTTTTTTCTTCAGATTGTTAATCTTTTAAAGGTGGCCCTATCACTCGATGCTGTGTTCACTTATTTAGTTTTCAATAGAGTCGTTCCCGGCCAAAGCAGTATACTTGATCAAACCGTTATGAAAAAAGAGGATTCAGCAACTCCAAAGATGCATCTGGAAGTATCTTTGCAAAAGTCAACTGGAAAGCTCTTATTTGTAGAAGCCGAAGAAGATTTTGTTGACTTTCTTTTCAGTGTTTTATCAATTCCTTTAGGAACGGTAATTGGGGAACTGCTGAAAGGGGCTTCTTCTGTAACTTGCATTGATAATATTATCAAAAGCGTTTCAAACATGAGTGTAGGAAGAAGACACCTTAAGTCACATGATATCAAGGATATGTTACTTAAACCTCATATTGGTCAACAGTATTCTTCAAGACACCAGTTTTTTCCATTGGCATGCACCCCGTTACGTTGGAGGGATTGTTTCCATAAAGATCCAAGGATAGACAATGGACTCCTAAAACAATCTGGACTGTTTATTGTGACAGACGACTTGATTGTAACCCCATCCTCGTCATATTCGACTCTGAATACTCTAAACGATTTGAAAGTCCCGTTTGATGATATTGAGAAATATGAGACTAGCATTGGCTTAATAGAGGTATTACGTAGTTATAACCTAGATTTCTTTATAAATTGAGTTCAATGTTCTATGCTTGTTTTATGTTAATTATTTTTACTACCACTTTCTTTCGCAGGGCTTAAGAATGCTGAAAGCATCGCTAAGATCTCGCTCCACATTGACTGATAGCCTCAGCCTTGATATACTCATAAAGTGAAAATGGAAATTTGAAGTGTTTTAGTTAAAATGCGTTCTTGGTTTTTGCATTATGTTCTCACCTTAAAACTTGGCTGTCGATCGAATGTACTTCAAGCATGTTATATTGACATTGGTTTGGTATTAAATATATTCTATTATAATTTCGTATATGTTATTTTTAAGCAAAAGTTCTTCAATATGTTCTTAAGGTTATTTTTATCACAAACATTTTAGATAAAAAAAAATACGGCATTTCACACGCTATTCTAGTATTTTTGTTGCCGTTGTGTGCCACCTGTCACCATAAACGAGCAATTTCAAGTATATTACACGTTCTACGATCCAAAGCTTATGGTTGAAGAAACAGATTAGGTTTAATGGTTACTGTTCTCTCACTAAGTCTCAGCCTGTGAATTTTAAGACCAAATAAAAACAACCACATAGTTTCTTCGGGATATATCATAGCAAGGCAGTGGTCGGTGGAGTCTTGATGGGTATGCCTCATTCGTTTGTTGGGAAGGCGGGCTACAGACCAGTGGTACATGATCCCATTTGGGTTTTGTTGAGCTGATCAATAGTGCTGGAAGGTGACAGATCTGTCAAATTATATATGAATGATCCGGAGACAAGTTGCATCATTTTTTTAACGTCACGGACTACTGGAATATTATCGTGCCATTAGTAGAACCACCGGTCATATCCATCTTTACTAGGCAATGCCTATATACCAATTCAGGAGAAAACTCAATAAATATGAGAAAACCCCACTTATATACACCCCCAAGATGGCACTAGGCTATAAAGCCATGGGCATAATTCAGCCCTTTTAATTCCCTTTCCTGATATATAGTCCGGCTAAAGCAAGGTCATCGCACCCGCATGGTTTCGTGTTCGTGTTTGTCAGTAGCAGAGCTAGCACATTAAATTAGGGGTATCACAAAAAGAATCTTTTACCGTGCAACTATACAATAATAAAAAAAATTGTTTTGGGGCTTGGGCTATGTTTATCAATTGGGGGTGTCTTTCAATTATATTATACTTGATTTTGTCTTAATTATTATACACGTTTGGCGTTGTAAAAGGTTTGATCTTATAATGTTACGTTATTTATTTATGTTTTTAGTATCTAAACTTTGATTTCTAGTTTGAGGGTATTTTTGTTATTTTCTATTATGCAAGGGGTATGATTGTAACTTGCATATCTATTTATGTTAAACGTATGAAGGAATAATAGTAACAGATTTGGTGAAATTATCTTTCTCTTTAGCTTCTTTTCCTCTAAATCTGTTCTAACCCTATCAAGGGTATCAGAGCCGTTCCGACTCCACATCGGAACACTTTGCCGCCGCCGCCATGACCCGCAACCAAGAAGTCGACAACACCCTCAAATCCCACGATAAGGCGATCGCTGATATCCAAACTGCCTTAGCCGCTTTGATGAAACAACAGGAGCAATCATCGAAGCAACATGAAGAAATCTTGAAGGTTGTCCGTGACAAGGGAGTTCAATCGTCAGGCAGTTCCTTCGGGTCCTTCTCCGGCCCAGATGGTGACTCACGAACATCCAAACCATTCCGTATCGGTAAGATCGACTTCCCTAAATTTTCGGGGGACGATATTTAGGGGTGGGTCTATCGCTGCGAACATTTTTTTCGATGGATGACACTCCTGATGACTCGAAATTATGTTGTGCTGCGGTTCACTTGGAAGGTGATGCCCTCCAATGGGACCGTGCCTACTTGAAGACCCGTAATGCCACGGTTGCCGAGGTCCCATGGGCGGACTATGTTCGTTCGATCTCTGCCCGTTTTTCTGATGCAATGTTTGAAGACCCTATGGAAGAGATTGCATCTACTGATAACGCCAAGGGTCTACAAGAATATAATTTAGGTTTTGATCGCTTTCTTAACAAGGTTACCGTTAGCGAACCTTATGCTGTTAGCCTATATTTGAAGGGTTTGAAGCCGGAAATAAAAGGACCGGTAAAGATGTTCAAGCCTGAAACACTACGTGAGGCGTATGGGTTAGCAAGAATTCAAACTATGAACAACACATGCTTGATGAAGCGTTTCCACGCTGTGGAGGATGGGCTGCAACCCGAAGATGTCAAAATAACACCTCCCGTTAATGGTTCAAAACTACCCTTGCTGCCAAGTCCAACAACCGAGCCATCAAGTTCTACACCAGGAATCCTTAGATCGAGGCGTTTGACGAGTGATGAACTTGAGCAAAAAAGGGCAAAGTGGGAATGTTTCTGGTGTACCGAAAGGTTCGTTCCGAGGCACAAGTGTAAGAAAAAACAACTCTACATACTTGAAGTGGTAGATGATGAAAAACAAGCAACGGAAGAGGATGAAGACAAGGTTCCTTGAATCACTTTTTGAGGACAAAAAGTGGGTTAAGGAGGGAGTATTGTTACGTTATTTATTTATGTTTTTAGTATCTAAACTTTGATTTCTAGTTTGAGGGTATTTTTGTTATTTTCTATTATGCAAGTGGTATGATTGTAACTTGCATATCTATTTATGTTAAACGTATGAAGGAATAATAGTAACAGATTTGGTGAAATTATCTTTCTCTTTAGCTTCTTTTCCTCTAAATCTGTTCTAACCCTATCATATAAAACTTGGAATTTTAATAAATTAAACTATCCTATTTTTAGGTGTATCCCCCGTATTTGTTCAATAGTATCTTTTATATAAAACCGAAAATTACACTACGAAAACAGGGTTGAGCCGTAGCCCGTGATACCCCTCATTATATTATAACTCCGCCACCGGTGTTCGTGTTCTAGAATCGTTTGTTGTATACCGGTGTCTCATACGGTTAATTATAAACCACAAGGTAAATTTAATCTTATCACTAGATTAAGA
Organism: Helianthus annuus; assembly: GCF_002127325.2. Taxonomy (NCBI): domain Eukaryota; kingdom Viridiplantae; phylum Streptophyta; class Magnoliopsida; order Asterales; family Asteraceae; genus Helianthus; species Helianthus annuus. Next base: position 17,700,543 of record NC_035441.2, on the reverse strand, counting down.
CAAATTGTGTACCGTTTATGCATGTTTGTAACCATTGTTGCAGAAATCGGCCTAGGCGGCCGATTAATCGGCGCCTAGGCGCTAGGCGGTCACTTACTGCCTAATTTTGAGCTAGGCGGTCAATTAACGGGTCATGGTAAAAAATCGGTCAAAATCGGTCCTAGGCGGTCAAAATCGGTCCTAGGCGGTCAAGAATCGGATTAATCGGACAATATTAGTCGGTCAAAATCGGTCCTAGGCGGTCCTAGACGGTCCTAGGCGGTCAAAATTGGTCAAAATCGGTCAAAATCAAACCATATTATCTGAAACTTGAAGTATTTATGTGAATTTTGAAGTATTATTTTTATATTATTGGGTATATATATATAATTTTGAAAAAATACATACAAAAATATCTCGATTAATCCCGATTAATCCCTAGGCTCTACCGCACCGCCCGACTAGCGCCTAGCGCCTTCTACAACATTGTTTGTAACCATGATCCTGTTTGTTTCACTTTTGGTGTTGATTATTTATATTTTAATCTATTGCGTTTTTTTATTAATTGCAGATTTAATTAATAAATAGATGAAACACAATTTTGATAAAGAGTAAAACGGACACCACTAAATTCCAACTGTAGTATTAGAGTCACGATTACAAGAAGAACCTGTTCTTTTAACCTGTTACAGATCTGAAACTTTAAGTTGAAGTTTCAGATCTAGGTTATATTAGAGCAACAAATTATTTGGCTAAAGTTTTTTTTTCTTATTTTAGTTATTTTGTTTGATTAAGATTTCTCGATTTATCTTAATTGTGTTTAAATATGTAAATCTAGCCAACCATGTTATTGTATATTTTGTTTATTATTCTTGGTTTCGTTTTATGGTTTTTGTCCACTTTGTGGCTCAAAGTTGTAATAGAATAAGGATTTTTATTTTTATATATATTTTTGAAATATTATAAAGTCAAGATCCGAATACAAAACCGAAGACAAAACAAGTTTCATGAAGTCAGTGAAAGTAGCTCAAGACAACAAGATGCATCCAGGTTCATTATTTGTTGTCTTGTGTTTTTACCCCGTGGCCCAGTTTGACCTTGCTATTTGGCTCTAGCAAGGTCAACCGCTTTTTGGCCTTGTGCTTGCTTTATTTTTATAAATTGTTTTAACAATCCAACCTCATACCAATTTTGTTTTATTAAAACAAATTGATGTCACAATCAGAATAATAACAAGTTTTAAAAATAAATAGTTTATTTTAAAAATAATAATAACCACTAGATATTTTGAAACTTAAAACAAGATTTTTTTAACTTTCTTAAAAATCATAACTTAATAGTTCTTAAAAACTATTACTTTTAATGGATTACTCTAGTTGCAACAAACTTAGTTTTAATAGGTTATTAAATGTCCTGAGAGTGGGAGATGAAATGATTCCTCAAAATTCATGACTAAATGTATACTAAAATTCATTTTTACGACCCTATTTGGTAAATATTAAAACTAACCTATAATTAAAATTAATAGTCTATGTCATCCTATTACAAGTTACACTAGGAACTGAAGGTCCGGCTAGGAGGATCTAGTCGCCTAATCCTTGTATACTAACCAACCCGATTGTGCGGAATCCAACCGGAAAGGCAAACCGAGATAGAACAAGCAAAAACAAGACACACAAGATTCACCGATTAACACCTCTGTATTAATACGTATGAAAAGGTTCGGTTACAAGCTCAATGTTTATAAATCTATTTTGCAAACTCTCTCTCAGTGTGTGTGTGTTTTGTGCTCTCTATGCTTGCTTAACATTATCTGTCTAACTACAGACTATATATAGCACTACACACAACGAAACAGACTCAGACTTGGCGAATCACAACTTGGTGAAACACGTTTTGAGGAAACACTTTTTGAAGAAACAACTTTTTGAGGAAACACAATCGTTTCGTCAACAATACATTTAAGTGTTTCCTCAACCAGATTAGCCCATGCCTTGTTTCCTTTGATTCAGCCCAAGGACTAGCTCTTTTCCTTTAAGTCTTTTGGCCCATGTTGAAATCTCGATGCACACGATGGAGGAATGTCGTGTCCTAGCCAAGTTGCGTTGCGCGAGTCGTGTCCACAAATATGTATCAACAGGAACGTAAGGCAAACCATCAGTATTTGGAGCCACAACACCACACTTGATGCCTAGCTTATCCTTCCAAGGTGCAAGGGTGTCATAGACACATCCGACCCTTCCACAAGTACCTCTTTTTTGATGATTATTACTTTTCTCTCACGTCTGGAGACTAAAAGTGGACACAGATGAGGTTCGCTACAAAGTCTACTTTCCTACAATGTGTAGGAAGTGTTCTTATTACGACATGTGTCATCTAGGGATTTATTACTAAAGTGCATAAAGATCATTGGATAATTAACTTATTTATAAAAGATTTACCTTTTAAACAAAAAAAAAGAGAGTTTTAAGGAAACAATATATCTTGTAAGAATTCAAAATCATCATTCACTTATAATCATGGTTGCAAAAGTCGCTAGGCGCTCTCTAGTCGGTCGTGGGGAGTTAAGATTACTCAGCATAGGCGGAGAGTACTCGGGGAGTACTCGGACATGTTAAATTATAAAGAAATTAGTTTTCGAAAATTAAATATATGTCTAATAACATAAATTTACTAATATTTATAACAAAATACGTGAAAATGATATTCATTTAATATGAAAGTTATATAAATTAAGTTTTTTTATTTTTTAAGTCAAACTCAGCCCGAATTGACCAACTAAATCAGATTTTGGCCGAGTTTGACCGCGTTTGATCGATTCCAAGTAATTAGGCGGAGTTAGAGAAAGTCGCCTCGGCAACCTAACATGTAGTGACTACTCGGGGAGTACTCGGCCTTGGAAACCTTGTTTTACAACCATGCTTATAATACGAAGAACGCATACTGAATTTCATCCGAATTATATATGTTTTTTTTTATTTCCTTTATGGTTATGTAACAATTAATATCACATGCGATCAATCATGAACAAATTCTTAACGTTGTGTTTTAGCGGGTATTTGTTTATACACGTAGTGTTTTATCGCTTACATGCGTAAATAGCTTATATTCTATATAACACACTAGTAAAAAGAACTTAGATTTCGTATAACACACCAGTATAAACAACTTAGATTTCGTATAACGCACCCGTATAAACAACTTAGATCGCTAGTATAACACACCAGTATAAACAACTTAAATTCTGTATCATACACCAGTATAAACATATTACATTCTGTATGACACATCAATATATACAACTTAGATCGTTAATAATAAAACAATGTATTAACGTTTTTTGGAATAGATTATAGTGTTATTTGTTCTTCATTGTGTGAATGTTCTTGAATCTTGTTCCTACAAAAGAAATCGCCAACAAACACACTGATGATGAATATTCGAGATCTAGATCACAATAATCAAGTTACATGGCAACTTACGCATGTATTGGAGTCTGAATTTCTATCTACTAGCAATTAATTTGGTAGCGATCGAGGGTTTCGGAAGTGGGCGTTTTAAAGAGAGAGGGGAAATAAGGAGAATAACGGAGGTGGTTTGATGTTGGACGGTTACTTGCTTTGTTTAAAACATGTTGAATGACCATTATATCCTAATCTATCAAATCAATTTCTTTTTATAAGGCTATAGGGTGTGGTCATGATCCTCATGACCACCATGTCCCTCCATATTAGTGCTATGGTTGAAAAAATGAAAAAAATGGTCCTCCTTTCCATTTTTAACAGTAAATGGTCTAAACCATTAAGAGCTCAACAAACAGCCTCTTAGTGGTTTAGATGAAAATGATAACAAAAATAAAAACGTCAGATGTCCAGTTATGAAAAAAATTCTTATTTTGGATGTAATAGCAAAAAGTGTCCAAATCTCATGGACAAATTTGGCATTTTATTTATATATTAATAAATTAATTTGTTTTAACAAAATCTTGAACATTATTTGTGTTTGTTCGCTAAATATGAGAATATATATCTTATTTTTGAGACAACGTGACAAATAAAATATGAATCAAGCATTTTTTCTTCTTCTGATTATGGGAGAAAAATGAATACAACATGCGACAAATTTTTCAACAGTTTATTGGCTACAGACGTAAACCAATAAACATTTTGGTTGGGAAAGATAAAGAGTTACTAATGTTGTAGATTTGATACGTCTCCTACTAAAATTAGGTGATCCGTAGAGTGAAGTACTCTTGATTCGGTCCAATATGAGCATTGCCAACTTGAGGATGTGTCAACTTGTACACATGGAAGATGACGCGTTATTCTTTGACAAAGGTTTGCGTGATGCGATTGAGGAATTGGTTGCTTCCTTACATATTTTTTTATAACAAAGCAAAACAAAACGAAACACAAAATATAATTCAACACCCAAGTTATGATTCAAATATACACACAATACATTTGTTATTGTTCAAAGATACTTCTTATTGCCAGCAACCAACACCCGTCACATTTAAGACTAAAGTTTTGTTGGATTACGTTTTTATTATTTTTCTTTCTTATTTAATTGCTTTTTCGAAAGCTCATAATTTGATCAACATGCAGTAAAAAGGTAAATATATATAGGTGACTAACATGTAAAATTACCAAGATTGTGATGGTTCTGGTGTATATCAGAACGAAAACTTTTTGCATTCAACCGCCTCTTAAGCCCTTTCCTCCATGTTTTTTTACCTTTAGTTCCTACTCCTCATCAATCTACAAATCTATAAATATAGAAATAAGGTATAATTCAGTCGCACTTTTCTTTAAAAACATCATGTTTTTTGAAGACTATATTCTAAGGAAAGTAAAAAAAAAAAGTGTATGAACTTAGAGCATCATAAATCTCATCATTGTTCTTAAAATCCCCATCTTTTCGAAGGAGAATATGGATGTCAACATGTGGAACTGATTGTCCTGCCTGAAGATCGTCCTGTAACAAGATGGACATATATGATAAAGCACGAGTTAAAGATCACAAAGTTGGCGGTCCTCGGATACTACTGGATACTGCATAAGGGAGTTAAAAGTTTTGAAATAAAAATGGCTATAATCAATATTTTGTTCAGTCACCTGGAAGTGCTTAACCACATCTCTGTTCTCCTCCCCTGAAGGTATAGAGCATTGTCTAGGACCATTTAAAGCAGTAAACTATAATAATCGAATAATAAAATGCATTTCTTTCATTTTCCCTTTACAATATTAAATGATACAAACAATAGTTTCTACATTTTGATGATTGCAAAGAACACTTACAGTTAGTATCACGATGGTCAATTTCTCCCAAACTAACACTTACACAGTCACATTTGCTCCCTAAATCAATTTGCAACAGGAATGATGACTGAGTTCATATATATTACAAGAAATAAGAAACAAAACCAGTAGAGAGGGAAAGAGAAACCTGCTAATGTGGTGGTTAACGAATCGATTAGGGTTTTGGCGAGATGAGGAGGGGTTGTTTCAATCCGTCCTTTTACACACCGATTACATCTTCGAAACACGGGTATAGATCAGTCTCATAGTCTCATTCGATCATCATCATTACCAAACATAATCAAATCCAAAAACATACCTTTGGAATTGCAATCGGAACCCTAGGTATGGCTCTGCCCGAATCCTAATAACCCCTTGACTGACTTGCCACGGAACCCTAAAGCCATCGTTGTTCGGGCTTTGCTTTGTCCACAACCTACCATCGCCATCATCCGAACACCATCATCACTAACCCGACGTCATCTCAGGAGGACTTATGCAAACGAACAAGGCTATTGAATTCAAGAATCTGTTGATTGCGTTGAAAGAGTAACGGTTAAGTTGAAGAAACTGATAATGGCATTGAATGAGAAGTGAACGGACGTATAGAGATGGAGATTGATTAATCTTGTATCTATTTTATGTGAGAAGGGCAGAAAGGGAATAAAATGGTAAAAAATAAGGCATTTTAAGTGAACCCTTCATATGCCATCTTAAAAAAGTGAATGGAAATTTCTATTTTATACATAGGAGATGCACTATATAGTATATATATATATAGGTAGAGGATCATGTACAAAGTGAAACTTTTGTGAGAAGTGTGAGAAATAATTTGGGAATGACAAGTGTCCTTTATCCTAGTTAATTCAAAAGGGTATATTAGTAATTTCACATTCTTATCATTTAACTGATTTCCAAAATAACTGCAAAAAAAAAAAAAAAAAAAAAAAAAAAAAAAAAAAAAAAACTGGCAATGAGTTTTTATAGGGATTGATTCGAATTTTGAATTTTTTTTTTGCAAGATCCAATAAGATTATCATCTACGCATCATTATTCATCAATTATAAATACATGAAATCGCCAGATACTTTCCCCAGATACAATAGAGTTGTTTACTTTCTGCGTCCTTCTTCGATTTTGGTGTTTTATAGCATTTACAAATGTATAGTGTTTTATCCCCCAATCAATAGTGTTATATATTCTGTACAAACATCTTAATTTCCTTTCATAGTGTTTTATCCCCAATCAATAGTGTTATATTCTGTATAGACATCTTAATTTTCTGGTTCATAGTGTTTTATTCCCAATCAATAGTGTTATATTTTGTACAGACATTTTAATTTTCTGGTTTATAGTGTTTTATCTCTAATCAATAGTGTTATATTCTATACAGACATCTTGATTTTCTGGTTCATAGTGTTTTATCTCCAATCAATAGTGTTATATTATGTACACACATCTTGATTTTTCTAGTTCATAGTGTTATATCTTCATATAATGTTTTATCAAGGGTTCATAATGTTATATCTTCATATAATGTTTTATCAAGGGTTCATAGTGTTATATCTTCATATAGTGTAGGATACGTTTACCATTTTTTATTGGGGAAAGTTGCTGATTTTTAGGAGAATAATGGGCGTTTTGGTTGTGTAGGATACGGTTACCAAATTTGAAACATTTGAAAAGACACTATTGCCCTTCAATTTTATATAAAACCCTTCTAATTAAAACATAATTTACATTTTTATACCCTATTGATCTCAACCATTAGATCATATATCCAATGGTTTAAAACACTTCTTACCCTTCTCACATTTTAAACACTTTTTACCATATCCCTACCATATATATATATATATATATATATATATATATATATATATATATATATATATATATAGGGGATGGATCATGAGAAAACTAGTTTAAATGAGAAAACCAAAAAACTAACTAAAAAAACCTAAAAAAAACCAAAAAAAATACCAATTTTTTTTTTTTACAATTTTTTAATAAAAAATCGCTACTTTATATGTATGGAAAAAAATTTTCAAAAAAAAAAAAAAAAAATTTTTTGTTGTACTGCACATGTGCACTAATACGGAAAGCCTAAACCACTTAACCCACCACCCACCGACACCCCCCAAAAACCTAAACCCCCCCACCCCCACCCCCCAAAACCTAAATTCACCCTCCCACCAAAAGCCTAACCCCCCCACCCCCCACCCCCCCCCCCAAAAAAAACCTAAACCCCCCTCCCCCACCCCCACCCCCACCCCCCAAAAACCTAAACCCCCCCACCCCCCACCCCCAAAAACCTAAAACTAAACCCTAAACATAAACCCGAAAAAAAAACCTAAACCCCCCACCCCCCCCACCCCCAAAAAAAACCTAAACCCCCCCTCCCCCCACACCTAAAAACCTAATCCTAATCCTAAACCTCCAAAAAAACTAACCCTAAAAGCTAAACTAGACTCAAAAAGTTAATTTTAAGCATGTAATGCAATTGTAGTACATGTTACATTGCACATGTGCACTACTATAATAATAGTGTAGAAAACAAGACGACACCATAAATCTTTTTTTATGTCATAAAAAATATGCTCGAATATACTTGAATGAAAGATAAGAAAATTTGTGATCTTATGGTGCCATTTTTGTTTTAAAATGATAACGTATGGAGAAATGGGAAATGTTTGAAAATTTATATATTTTTTGTTCCAATTTTACCCCTCCTTCATTAAAAGTCCCCCCTCCTTCATTAAAAGTCTCCCTCTCTCTCCCTTTTAGTGGATTTTAGTTAGTTTTCTAGTTTTCTCATTTATATCTAGTTTTCTCATGATCCTCTCCCTATATATATATATATATATATAGAAACCCCATCTTTTTTAAAAAACTATGCAAACCCAATACCATCCATTGATTATGTTTCATCGCACTTGATCAATGGCTCTCATAATTTTGGTAACAATTAGATTTAAAAGAAATGTAATAATACACATTAGTCAACTAGAAGGGCATTTTGGGTAGTATATTCCTTCTCTTTCCAATGTCTAGTCCTATCATCTTTAATGCACCTCTCTTTCTCTCTCTTCATATCCAATTCAAAATCACAATCTCAGCTCTCTCAATTCACTTCCCATGACTTTCCCTTCTCTCTACACGACACTTACAACCTGCAAGCCTAAAGAGAGAGAGTGAGTGAGAGCCGTGAGAGAGAGTACCAGAGAAATCGAAAGAGAAAGAGAGGTCCAGAGAAATCGAAAGAGAGAGAGAAAACTGGTGGGTTTCCAGCCACCCACGGCAGCAGCAGCGCTGTGGCGGTGGTGTTGTTGACCGTTATGGTTGGGGTAGGGGAGGCGGTAGATGCACGATGAGTGAGGCACGATGGTGGTTGGTGGAAGGTGGTGGCTGGTTCATTCTGGGTTGTTGGTAGTTGATAGCGGCGACAGTGGGTGGTTGTAGAAGGTGGTGGAGGGTGGGTGGTTGGTGGCGCCGGAGTTCGAAACGTCGTCGGAGTCAAGATCTAGTAATGGTTAATGTTCTCTCTCTCTCCTCTCCTCTGTCTTCAATCAAGATCTAGTAATGGTTAATGTTCATGTATTTTAAATAAATCGAAAACTTTAGGATGAGATTTTTGAACGGGATTTTTTGTTGGTTTGGTTGCTTGTTTGGGGATTTTGATCTTAACAATAATTGTTTTTTTTTTTGTTGGTTTGGTTGCTGGTTTAGCCTTTTGATCTGAACAGTAAGTGTTTTTTTTGTTGGGTTGTTTGATTTACAGAAACAGACCCATAACATGTGTTAAGCACCTGTTAGAATAATATATAACGTGTGTTGATTTACAGAAACAGATCCATAAAGATATTCAATTGACAAGCTGGATGGATGCGGGGATATTGAATAAGTCAAATCTTTTGGGAAAGAAGTTTTCATTCGTTTATAACATGTGTTAGTGGTTCATGCTGTAACAGATCCATAAAGAAGTTTTCATGCTGTAACAAGTTTTCGTTCATTTATAACACGTTTAGCACATTTTGGAATGTATAACATGTGTTAAGCCTCTGTTATAATCTTTTTGTAACCTGACATGTATTTATGTATAAGCTAGTGGTTTACAAAACACCATAATGTGTATATACTGATCTAACATGTGTTACAATTTGTATGTTCGGAACATGTAATTGATTAACATGTGACAAGGGTGAAAACAGTCGACGGGGGGGATGAGTTTAATGGTGAGCTTAGTTAATATCGTAATCTTGTTGTAACCCCACTTGTATACATATGATAACATGTAAGCATCCATTATAACCCCACTTGTATTCATGTATATCAAAAGTGGTTTGCAAAAACACCATGATGTGCATATACTGATCATAACACGTGTACAAGTTAATATGGAACATACAAGTTAATATTGTAACACCGTATAACTGGGATAACATGTGTTAAGCCTCTGTTATAATCTTGGTTTAACTCAACATTGTGTCATGTATAAGCTAGTGGTTTCTAAAACACTATTAACTTGTATAATCTTGGAACATACAAGTTAATATTGTAACACCGTAACCCGACTTGTATTCATGTATATGAAAGTCGCATCCTTTGGGAAAGAAATCTTGGTTCATTTATAACATGTGTTGGTGGTTCAAGCTGTAACAGAACACCATGATGTATCCTGACATGTGTTCATGTATAACATGTGTTAAGCCCCTGTTAGAATGATATATAACGTGGGAAAGAACTCTTCGTTCGTTTATAACATGTGTTTGTTTCACACATTTTGGAATGTATAACATGTGTTAAGCCTCTGTTATAATCTTTTTGTAACCTGACATATATTCATGTATAAGCTAGGGGTTTACAAAATACCATGATGTGTATATACTGATCTAACATGTGTTACAATTTGTCTGTTCGGAACATGTAATTGCTTATCATGTGACAAGGGTGAAAACAGTCGACGGGAGCGATGAGTTTAATGGTGAGCTTAGTTAATATCGTAATCTTGTTGTAACCCCACTTGTATACATATGATAACATGTAAGCATCCATTTATAACATGTGTTGGTGGTTCAAACTGTAACAGAACACCATGATGTAACCTGACATGTGTTCATGTATAACATGTGTTAAGCCCCTGTTAGAATGATATATAACGTGGGAAAAAACTCTTCGTTCATTTATAACATGTGTTTGTTTTGCACATTTTGGAATGTATAACATGTGTTAAGCCTCTGTTATAATCTTTTTGTAACCTGACATATATTCATGTATAAGCTAGGGGTTTACAAAACACCATGATGTGTATATACTGATCTAACAGGTGTTACAATTTGTCTGTTCGGAACATGTAATTGCTTAACATGTAACAAGGGTGAAAACAATCGACGGGGGAGATGAGTTTAATGGTTAGCTTAGTTAATATCGTAATCTTGTTGTAACCCCACTTGTATACATATGATAACATGTAAGCATCCATTATAACCCGACTTGTATTCATGTATATGAAAGTGGTTTGCAAGTTAATATGTGTACAAGTTAATATGGAACATACAAGTTAATATTGCAACACCGTATATGGAACATACAAGTTAGTATGGAACATACAAGTTAATATTGTACAACGTGTGTTAAGCCTCTATTATAATGTATGTTAAGACTTCCAGCATGGATGCATAAACTCCAATAGTAACTTAATAACAACATAGTATACCTGATATAACGTGTGTTAAGCCTCTTTTATAACGTGTGTTAAGACTTCCAGAATGTGTTAAGTCCATACCGTTTTAACATCATGTACTAGACAAAACAATAAGAGTCTCACATTACATATTACTAGTAAACAAAAATACATATGTAACATCCGCCAATTTTAGAGCTATAGGATTGACGACCCGCCTCTACTGAAACTTTGGTTATGTCATGAGCAAGTTGCGTTTTCTTGGTTTGATATGTTATACACATGCCTTATTTAATGTTTATCTTGAATCGCATGCTTGCTATGAGGAATTGTTCACACTTTAATCTTATGCTATGTATGTACCAAACTTGTATACTCGCCTTTGCTTTTGCATTGAATTATTTTAAACATGTTACAGGTTGATGAGGACGATGCTAAGAAAAGAAATAGCGTTGATGCCTAGATACACATATAGACGTTAGGGTTTAATATGTTGTATCAAATTTTGTTATGTTATCATGTTGTTTCGTTAAACTTGTTGTATTTGAATTTCTTGTAATGTTGACTATTTGAAGTTATGAAATGAAATGAAATTTGGATTTTCTAAATATTGTCACAAATAGCGTTATGATGTCTCTAGCAATCTTCACACTTCGTCTCATCCCGATGTTTCCGCAATTGGTTGGGCTGTGACAGATTGGTATCAGAGCCATAACTATAGGGAATTGGGAAGAGTAGGAATGCTTTAGCCTAGTCTATAGTTTTAGAACCTTATTCGTACGCTTTGCTTGGACTACTACATGATACTTTATTTGTTACTTATTTATGCTCTTTTAAATATGTATGTTACTCATGTGTAATATTCGACATGTTATTCTTACGCATTAATGCTTGTTTTATTATGTGTTAACACTTGTTTCGTTGTTCGATTCTTTATGTGTTATTCTTGACATATTTCTCTATGTGTTAATACTTGTTTTATTTCATTATTTAAGTATCATCCTTGATATGCTTTCTTATGTGTTTATACTTGTTTGTGTATCTCCTTCGACATGCACTTCCCTCATGCATTTTACTCGATTATTCTAAATCCGACAACACTCATATTGTACAAATGAGACGAATTCACCAAAATAGGCGCGAAACCCACAATTTGGTGAACGACTCTCAATCTACCTATTCTTTTTTTTTTACACGAGATATCGCGATTAAGCTAGGAGTGAAATCCACATCTTAATGGTAAATCTCAAATTTCAAGTTCTAGTGGACCCTCGTCAACACGTCGAAATTAAATTTTGACCCGACGAGTACCAACCACACTTAGGATACGAAGTCGTCAAGTTAGGGGTGAAACCCGCACCTTGTCGACTAGTTCCACTCCTTGGCATTTTTTTTTCATAAATCCCGCCAAGTCTCGAAATTTCGATTGATTTGAGACATGTAGTAACCGGAAGGGTAAATACCGTTAACCGACTTGTCGGCGAGAGTATTTTACCTATTAGGCCAAAGCATGCTCCTCAAATTCAAAAGACATTTCGACCACTTTGGTTAGTCAAAGTTCCGTTTTGGAACACTCCAAACTTTGGTCAAACATGTGTTTCTATTGTTCATTTTATACAGTGCAATCTTTCAACCTCGAGTTTACCTTTGATTTCTCTTTTCACACGCACAACATATCGAACCTTTTCGATACACTTATATACGCATGATTTTCATATAATTTAAATTCATATTCCTTGTAACAACTATTGGAGATGTATCATCGAGATTGGAGTGACTTCCTTACCTTGACGATTGACTCCACTGATGTGTGTAAAATGCAACATATAAATCACATCAATTAAGGCATAAAACTAACCCTTTTTAAGTACTAATGTTGGAAAAAGAGTGTTTTTGTCTTCCTTTTGTATTTTCAGGATGAAATGAGCTCAAAATCACAAAAGAAGTAAAAAGACTATTAATTCTACCATAAATACAAGAAAAGGAACAAAAGTGGACTGCCCGGACCCTCAACGGCACCTCCCAAGGCAAAGGAGAAGAAACAGAGACTGAACACGCCCCGTGTTCAGCGAACACGGGGGCGTGCCCAGGAAGCAGCAGAAAAGACAAACCAGTAGAAGCTTCCATTGCTCACCACGGGGCCGTGTCCAGCGAGCACGGGGGCGTGGTGAAAGTACAGCAGGCGCATTAATTGTAATTCGCAATTACAATTAATGAAGAGAGAGAATGTCAGACGGGCACGGGGCCATGTCCAGCGGACACGGGGCCGTGTCCAGCGTTCTGTTCAGCCTATAAATAGAGGAGCTTGGTTTCATTCTCTCTCATCCCTTGGCACACCACCTCTCTCACACCTCATCCACCACCCACCACCACCATAACACCATCATCCACCACCATCATCCATTGTCCATCGTAGAGTGTGTGAGTCGTCTCGGGATCCAAGATTGATCGTAAGAGTTCTTGACAATCAAGGCCATGTTTGCCTAAGTCTCTTACATCACTTGGTGAAGACAAGTGTTTAGTATAATACTTTTTATTTTTAATCTTTTGCACTTTTTAATTGGTTTTGTATTAATGACTTTAATAACTAGTTACTTATGTTGAAGGTGATCTTTCCTTATCGTTTGTCCGTGGTGTCTTGGCATTATTTTTCTGTCTATATAAAATAAAAGATTTTCACCATTCATATCTCCACGGTCTATATGGAGGTATGTTGGCTACCTGGTCGGGGGTTAAGGGAACGGTTTGGTAAGGGTCTTGCCCTTGTTCAGCGTTTAGAGGTCCTGCTTGGGACCTGGGTCAAATTTAGTAGGATCTCCTTCAATGCCCATAGGTATTGGATGGCGGGGATCCAAACTCTTTGACCCCCTCATAAGTTAACTACTATTAATACTATAACCCGGCTATTTAGGACTGTATCCCTGCTGACTCAGACTACTTAGCCGAGGGTAACGTCACCGCCAAAAGCGGGGCCTACCACAATTTGCATTAATAACTTAATTCATTATCTTTCAATAATCCGACCCTTTAGGATTGTATCCTTGCTGACTCAAACTACTGGGTTAAGGGTAACGTCGCCTTCAAAAGAGGGGCCTACTACAATAACTAAGATAATCTCTTAAACAAGTGCAAAAGTGCGAAAATAATCAAAGGTTATACTAATACACGTGTCGGATCCAAGTGATTCATCTTGTCTATCTGTTTTTATTTTTATTTTATTTTCAGCATTTAGTTAGTTTTTATTTTTCTTAGTTTAAAATCATTTTTCTAACTTTTTGATTTGATTAGACGTTGAGGATAAACCGGTATTAAAAGCTCTTGTGTCCTTGGACGACCTCGGTATCTTACCAACACTATACTACGTCCACGATGGGTGCACTTGCCCATATGTGTGTTTAGTGTTAGTAAATATCGTGTTTTATAAATTTAAAACTTGGCTAAAAGTGTAAAAAGGGCTTAATTAAATATACATCAAAATAATATACACACCGACACACATCAAGTATTTGGCGCCGTTGCCGGGGACACAAGGATTTTAAGAAAGTTAGGAATCAACGGCCTAATCATATTTTTATTTTTCTTTAATTTTTTAGGATTTTTTTTAGATTTTTCAGCTTCTGCAGAGCTCAACACGGGGCCGTGCCTGCTGAACACGCCCCGTGCTCAATCATTGGAACTGGCAATCCTGTTTTAAGTCAGACAGTAGGCTGAACACGGGGCCGTGTCCACTCAACACGCCCCCGTACCCAAGATTCAGTTGCTGAAAACAGAACCGTTATATCCCGACGGTTGGTATTTTCTGACACAAACATGAGTGATAGTAATTCTTTTTACTTTCGGCACTCTTATGGTTTGTGGTGTCGAATATGTGGAGGCGAACATGAGGAATTAAAATGTTTTTTCCTCACTTATAGGCCCCACTATATAGACCCACCGATTCCTTGTAACCTTAAGAGGGGCGAAAGTAAAAATAAGCACTATTTCTCCCTCGAATGCGCCCAACCAGATATTCTAGGAGAAATGCTCCTTGACGAGTTATTTCAACTAGAAGAACTACTTCTCAATTGGTCAAAAGAACTTAGGAACGATTTTTTAGATCTATCCCAAGATAACGACCATGAGGAAACGTTGGAACCGCATTCCGACGACCTCATTGCTCCCGAAAATACCTTCTTACCTAGAAAAGACGCGGACGATAGTCGTCCCTGTGCCGATTGTGCCGTGAAGGACTCCCCATCGACTTCGTTCGGTGCATACATAGACCTGAGCGATTCGGCATACACCTTCTTTAACGAGAGCCCGGGAAAGGGTTGGACTTGTCCACCTAGAATGAAAATAGGAATTACCCTCACCGACAACCTCTCGCGTTCTCGCCTTAGTATAGGACAGTTAAGGTATCTTAGGCACTATGGGGTTGTTCCAACAAGTCAAGAGCCACCCGATATAGATTAGCTCCTTAGTAAAGACAAAACTTCATAAAACAGCCCTCCGACACGGGCCCGTGTCCGGTCAACACGCCCCCGTGTTCACTCAGAAGATTTTCTGCTGATTCTGTCAGAATACGGACAAAATGTGTCAGGATTTTCTCTGCACACGGGGCCGTGTTCAGCGGACACGGGGCCGTGTCCAGTGTGCTGTCGTTTTCTTTAAATGCAGCCTGAATCCTGCTCATTTTTTACCACTCCACCAAGCAGAGATCCCTGGAATCTTCACATATATCATCCTAGGTAAGTGCCAAAAGAAGGTTCCTAAGGACCATCTTGTCTTTTCCACTTTTGTTCATTTCCCCTTCTTCCAAAAATTTTTCAAACCTTACCTCCATGGAAGCTTGGAAACCCATGATTCCAACCTTCTATGAAAGGTTTGTAGGAGTTTTTGCTACGGATTCTTGTCTAAAGTTAGATCTATAACTTTGTTTTAAATTATCTGAGCTCAAAACACAATATAAGTATGTGAAAATAATTTAAAAACCTGGGACCGTTAGACAAAATTCCTGCAGACAGCTGAACACGGGGCCGTGCTCACTGAGCACGGGGCCGTGTTCGAGGTACTGTTTCGCAAAAGTTTAGTTATCTTCGGCATTTTTCGCAGAAAATGGCTAGCAGAAACAGCGGAGCGTCTTCAAGGAATAACCGAAATGGAAGGAGGTCGTCCACAACAGAGGATTCCCTAGTAAACTACGTTTACGCTTTAAGGGAAGCCATAGACGAAATGACAAGTGTAGAAGAAGCATTAGTGGACCGTATTAATCATCTGACGATAGGTTTGGAGGGCTGCCTGCAAGAAGTGAACCTTCTGCACCAAAGGTTAAACCTTCTTGCTTCCCCGCCTTTGGTTCCGGTGATAACACAAAGGGCGTGGAATGTAGTACCCGAGGTTATCATTCCAGCGGAATGGCACGCCATGCACCGAGTACCTCAACCAAGGGTGGTGCAGGGAGTCCCGAGTCCCGGTAAGCGCTCCTCCTCAAGACACCGAAGAGAATGAAGCTACCTTCTACCTCCCAAGGGAGATAGAAGAATGGCTTTGAGTGAAAACCGAGGAGCCATAGGCTAGAGAGTGTTTCTACATCGGGGAGCTATTCCCGAAATTTTCCTAAATAAGTAGAACCTTCATGATAACCTTATGTATCCCTTAGTTAATTAGCTATCTTTATTGTAATTTCTCTCTATGATTAGTAATGTTATGATGGTTTTTATGATTTATGGTTGTCAAGTGTGAAACACACTCATGGTGGTAATGGATGAAAAAGGGAACGGGAAAAATGAAACCATGCACGAAGAACAGAGCAAACCGACAAGAATCTCCATCACAGAAGGCTCAACACGGGCCGTGCCCAACCAACACGGCCCCGTGCTGAGCCCCCTGCAGGAAATCACCCAGTTCAGGTAACTGGACACGGGCCGTGTTCAGTGGACACGCCCCCGTGTCCAGGCTTCTGTTTCAATTCTCTAATTTTTGTTACTGGCACCTGACCACGGGGCCGTGCCCGGTCAACACGGGGCCGTGTCCAGGATGCCAGTAACACAAATCTTTGTTTTTAAACACACTTTTACACATTCTAATCAACCAAAAACTTTATTTTTTGGACACATTGAGGACAATGTGTAATTTAAGTGTGGGGGGATGCTAAAACCTTGAAATTTTGCAAAATCCTAAACACAAGCCTTACACAAAACTCTATTGAAACCGCTAAACACCCCAAATTTTTTCAAAAAAAAAAAAAAAAACTTTTTCATTTTTTTTATTTATTTGTCTTAGTTTAAGTTGGGGATAACAAGTTCTAAAAAGGTTATATTTTTACAAGTTTACAACCGATAGCGTCGTGATAAAAAGAACCAACATAAGAAAATTATGAAACAGTATAACAAGTCTAGTTAAAAATTCGATTATATATGCTTGATCACATTAAAAACCCATTCCCACAAAAGTGAGTTTTGAGCCTTTATTGAGCATAAAAATACACATATTTAGATTAAATGCTCATTTTTCGTTTCTTGTGTGAATAGCCGCTCGGTCTTTACAAATCTAGAACTTGCCACGACGATATATTCCCGGTCCTTACCAACTTAAACCCAAGTAAGTAGATGATGGAGGCATTAGGACTAACCATTTTTCTTTCAAAACCATTATTTTTCATTTTTTTCTACCTACCCAAAACCCCCCTAGAAAACCCCTTTGAGCCTAAACCTTTCATTTCATTACCCCAAAACATTTTTTTTACCCACCAAAAGCCTTTTTCATTTTTCACCTTTTATTTTAGTAACAAGCTCGGTTTTTCGTAGACTTGCCCTTTCATGTGACGTAAAAAAAAAAATATATATAATGATGAAGTCAATGACAAACAAAAGCTATATGAAAGCTTGTTTGGAGAAATACTTCAAAAATAATAAGTCACTAACAACAAGGTATTTTACGAAAACCGACACTTGTTACGATTTTCGCCCTTTTTACTAACCACTAACCAACCACCCACCTTTAAACCCAAGTCTTCACCCCAAAAGTCCTTTTGATATTTACAACGGTAAAAAGTTAAAAAAGGAGGAGGATTGATCGCTTGGCAAGCCTATGGAAGACGTAAGTTCCGTGCCGCTCTCGAGTGATTCACTTAAATATACACCTTCGGCCGAGTGTTGAGTGATCTCCCGTGAGGTATGTGAACTTGTATATAAATGGAATTTTAATAAGGCATGTTACGCCCAAATAAGTAATTTATCTTATGAAAAGTTCAAAATAAATCATGACGAATAGGATTGTAAATAAATAAAAATAAAACCTATAAAAAACCTTGGATTCCCGACACTCTAGGACAAGCTAAAAACTTCTCTTCTACCTATTCCATTTGGGAGTGTAAGCCACATTTAAAGAGTTTTGCTTGAGGACAAGCAAAAGTTCAAGTGTGGGGGTATTTGATGTGTGTAAAATGCAACATATAAATCACATCAATTAAGGCATAAAACTAACCTTTTTTAAGTACTAATGTTGGAAAAAGAGTGTTTTTGTCTTCCTTTTGTATTTTCAGGATGAAATGAGCTCAAAATCACAAAAGAAGTAAAAAGACTACTAATTCTACCATAAATACAAGAAAAGGAACAAAAGTGGACTGCCCGGACCCTCAACGGCACCTCCCAAGGCAAAGGAGAAGAAACAGAGACTGAACACGCCCCGTGTCCAGCGAACACGGGGGCGTGCCCAGGAAGCAGCAGAAAAGACAAACCAGTAGAAGCTTCCATTGCTCACCACGGGGCCGTGTCCAGCGAGCACGGGGGCGTGGTGAAAGTACAGCAGGTGCATTAATTGTAATTCGCAATTACAATTAATGAAGAGAGAGAATGTCAGACGGGCACGGGGCCGTGTCCAGCGGACACGGGGCCGTGTCCAGCGTTCTGTTCAGCCTATAAATAGAGGAGCTTGGTTTCATTCTCTCTCATCCCTTGGCACACCACCTCTCTCACACCTCATCCACCACCCACCACCACCATAACACCATCATCCACCACCATCATCCATTGTCCATCGTAGAGTGTGTGAGTCGTCTCGGGATCCAAGATTGATCGTAAGAGTTCTTGACAATCAAGGCCATGTTTGCCTAAGTCTCTTACATCACTTGGTGAAGACAAGTGTTTAGTATAATACTTTTTATTTTTAATCTTTTGCACTTTTTAATTGGTTTTGTATTAATGACTTTAATAACTAGTTACTTATGTTGAAGGTGATCTTTCCTTATCGTTTGTCCGTGGTGTCTTGGCGTTATTTTACTGTCTATATAAAATAAAAGATTTTCACCATTCATATCTCCACGGTCTATATGGAGGTATGTTGGCTACCTGGTCGGGGGTTAAGGGAACGGTTTGGTAAGGGTCTTGCCCTTGTTCAGCGTTTAGAGGTCCTGCTTGGGACCTGGGTCAAATTTAGTAGGATCTCCTTCAATGCCCATAGGTATTGGATGGCGGGGATCCAAACTCTTTGACCCCCTCATAAGTTAACTACTATTAATACTATAACCCGGCTATTTAGGACTGTATCCCTGCTGACTCAGACTACTTAGCCGAGGGTAACGTCACCGCCAAAAGCGGGGCCTACCACAATTTGCATTAATAACTTAATTCATTATCTTTCAATAATCCGACCCTTTAGGATTGTATCCTTGCTGACTCAAACTACTGGGTTGAGGGTAACGTCGCCTTCAAAAGAGGGGCCTACTACAATAACTAAGATAATCTGTTAAACAAGTGCAAAAGTGCGAAAATAATCAAAGGTTATACTAATACACGTGTCGGATCCAAGTGATTCATCTTGTCTATCTGTTTTTATTTTTATTTTATTTTCAGCATTTAGTTAGTTTTTATTTTTCTTAGTTTAAAATCATTTTTCTAACTTTTTGATTTGATTAGACGTTGAGGATAAACCGGTATTAAAAGCTCTTGTGTCCTTGGACGACCTCGGTATCTTACCAACACTATACTACGTCCACGATGGGTGCACTTGCCCATATGTGTGTTTAGTGTTAGTAAATATCGTGTTTTATAAATTTAAAACTTGGCTAAAAGTGTAAAAAGGGCTTAATTAAATATACATCAAAATAATATACACACCGACACACATCACCACCCCTCTTCCCTTAAAACGACTTCACCAACGAGTTAGGGGTGATTCCCTTACTTAGGTGACCGTTACCCAAAACTTCTCTTTCAAAATATTTTATTATGCAAACCCGATCATGTTTTATACCTAAATCATTTGTCATTATTCAAAATACCTACTTATACCGATTTCAAAATACATTGTTTATCAAACGTACTTCTTATTCTACCATCCATTTTCACTCAAATCATATACACGAGATTCTTAATCAGGTCTTAAAACATTTTATTTCACGAATTTCAAAACCTTATGAAATGCTACCTATCAATTAATCGGTCTAATGAATCTCTTGCCTATAAACTTCATATCCGACTTATTAACTAAAATACGCTCACATTATATCATCATACTAGAGACTTCCATTCTTAATCGAAATCAACCTAACCTTTCTCAATTACTTATAAGATCTCATGGATGTTATATGATCGTTTTACCAAATACTCTTTTCAACATCAATAAATCATTTGTTAAATTTATTTTTTTTTAAACAATCACTAAGTCCTTTTACTAAATTTCTTTTCTAAGGGTCGACGTTTTCACAAGAACTTTCAAAGTCCAAAATTTTCATGTTTTGATGCAAATGAAACAAACCCGTTATTTAAAAAAAAAAAAAAAACCTTCTCTACAACGCTTAACTCGTCATCCAAATTTCAAAACACGTGGGCTAGAAGCCTTCATGGGGACCGACAATTTTCAACATACGTGAACTCCTTTTTTTTTTTAACAAAAGTAGCATTTCAATCATTACAAAATACGTTAAGCATGACCAATGAGTACTTTATGTTCCTTTATATGTACAAACTATATTCTATCTTTCAAACCAAGCTCAATCTAATTTTGATTCGACAAACTCAACGTTTTGTTTAAACAACTATACATGCACATCATCATACACATTTTAGTCGATATCTCGCGATAACATCATTTATATCGTTCGTATCTACATACTTAACCTTTTTTTTTTCTCCGCAATGTCTCAACGTACACCATATACGCAATATTTATTTTTCATACCTACAACTATGTTCATACGTTTTATGCTTGTACTCATACACGTACTACTTATACGTTTTACGCTTCTGCTTGTACACATACTACTTACACGTTTTATGTTTATGCTCATACATACATGCGTATTCATACTTAAACTTATGCTCATACTTTCATCCTTACTCATGATTCGTACATTCGTACCTATACGCGAGCGTAATCCGAGGGATTCGCTTACGTGGGTCCCATACATGCTTAAACATAAACATGCTTACATACGACATTCTTCTACGTACACATTCTTATTTTCAAATTCATGTATACCTTGATTCATACATAACTAGTACAAGCTATGTGGATCATGCGACAATCAGTATAATCGCGGGTGCACACGGGATTATAGTGATAGGCGTATGAGAACCATAGAGTGTACTACTGTGTATGGTAAGACACGGAACGTAACATGACCCCGAGTAACAAAACGGACGTAATGTGGTTAAAACATGGTGGATACGCCGCTGGTACTTCCTATATATAAGTGTTTTCACCATGTTACCAAACTTTCGTAAAACGTGCCATGAGAAATTCAGTTTGCAGACCTTTTGGACCAACTCACAAACGCATTATATCCGATTATTCATGACGAGACTTCATCCTTAACACACTATGTTCATCTATCCAACACTTATGCTATTCACATACTTGTACTCTTTAAGAGTCATTCGTTCATTCTATACTCGTATTATTTTATACAAAACTCGTTCGCAATCCAGCTTGTTTAAACATTTGAGTCCTAACTTACCTCGTTACCTATAAAATAGCCTCCCTATTCTTGATTCTTGTGAAACTATACTTAGTATACCTCTATTGCTTTATTTAAAGTAACAAACCTTTTCGTTCCTCTCAATAAACAGGTTTTACGAAAGTATGATTTTTTTTATACTATCCTTAAAAACTTCCCCTTGCAAATCTACCTTGACGTTCTCCAAAATTTGGTACTTTTCAAAACTTTCAAACTTCCCAAGTTTCA
The DNA here is from genome assembly GCF_002127325.2 of Helianthus annuus. Taxonomy (NCBI): domain Eukaryota; kingdom Viridiplantae; phylum Streptophyta; class Magnoliopsida; order Asterales; family Asteraceae; genus Helianthus; species Helianthus annuus. The sequence goes on along the minus strand of NC_035441.2, from coordinate 17,678,417 downwards.
ATTCTTAATGATCACCTTTATGCCAAAAACTCTTTCAAGCCTTCCTCTTGAATAAATTTCGGGACGAAATTTCCTAAAGGAGGGGAGACTGTAACGCCCTGCGTTTTCAAACATCCTACATTTAGAAACCTTACGTGAAATTCTATCTTTGGAAATCTTGTGTTCTTATAACCATTCTTTCATCGTAATCGTTGTAAAATACGGAACTTGCTTCGTAAATAAAACTTGTACATTACACTTTTTACCTAGTTAAATCATGTTTTATTTCATATTTCACCTTGTTACAAGTTAGGGGAAACATTGTTGCATATTATTACACAACTTAATTAACAAAATTACTCATTATAATGTTTTAAAAAAATAAAAAAAATAAAGAAATATGGCAGCCCAATTCAGCAAAATTCAGCCCCATATAGTTGGGTTTTGTGGGCTAGTTTCAAGGTGTAACCCCTTCTAAACACTTCCAAAGCCCAGCCCATTGAAACCCTAATCCTTCCCCCTATAAATACCACTTATAACCAGCCTCCCTACCACTTTTGCAACCCTATAAACTCACAAAACATCCACCAAACCGTAGCTGAAAGCAAGGGTTCGAGTAGATTGACACCCCTTCACGAAAATGAGCATAACTCACTCAATTCTTATCCGATTCACTCGATTCTTTTTCCTACTTGCTTGTATAATCATGGGGTTCGATTCCTAGACTTCTCCTTGGAGAAATCAGACCTGGAAATGCCCCGAAATCGTCCATAAACTTTCTGTTTGTTTTTATGTTCATCAAAAACTTGTTTAAACCTATGTAACTTGTGTTCAACACATCTCATACCTATGTCCTAATGCTTACAACTTATCCCATGGTTGGTTAAGCTTAAAAACAAGGTTGAAACATTTAAAATCAGAGGATTAAACCTCATAAACTTGGTGTTTTGTTTAGGGTTTCAACCCACAAATCATGTCAAACATAGCCTTTGATACATGAGTGATTATGGAACAAATTGGGTTGTCCTACATACAATCCTCACATGATTTGATGATTTGTCAATAGTTAGGTTGTTTATGTTGTTGTGCAAATCCTAGTTCGTGACCCTCCTTGGTTGTTGTTACACCAAGTGAAGTGGTGAACATTCAAGGGGTTCCTAAATGGAAGCATGTCCTTCCTACCCCATACATGACATCTATGATAACACGAGGTGCCTAAATGAAGATTCTAATCTTCTACCTCCTACTTGAATTATTGGACTAAATAATATGTAGTACTTAACCTAGATATATATATACACTCATTCGAACCTTTAATGTTGAACTCATGTTTATATGTTAAAGTAGTAGAACATCACCTAAGACCTAAACCTTGTTGTGATTCTTATGGGTGTTCAACTCATGAAAATATTATCATAACCCTTGTGGTTACCAAGTGTCATACAAGTGTTATGGATTGAAGATGATTACTTTCACATGCTATTCTCATATCTTACTTTTATGTTGTTTTTAAATACCGAATCTCGACTCTAAGCATACATGAACTTTAACCCTACACATTCAACCTTCTAACCTCATCAACTCGTCAACAATTGGATAATCGAAAAACATATGCAAACTTTGTGAGTATACTCGTACTTTTCCCCTTTTACTTTTACCACTTTTGGGGTGTAACATGTTTACCTATTGAAACTTACACATAAACTTTTGTCTAAACACACGAACATTCCTATAACAATGCTTGTATATGTGATGGCTTGATACTTTAAATTTGGGTGATTCTTATGTGTTGAACTTATCATTTACTTCGTACGAGCCAAACCTTGATATATGTAGCGCTATAGGATTGACGACCCGCCTCTACTGAAACTTTGGTTATGTCATGAGCAAGTTGCGTTTTCTTGGTTTGATATGTTATACACATGCCTTATTTAATGTTTATCTTGAATCGCATGCTTGCTATGAGGAATTGTTCACACTTTTATCTTATGCTATGTATGTACCAAACTTGTATACTCGCCTTTGCTTTTGCATTGAATTATTTTAAACATGTTACAGGTTGATGAGGACGATGCTAAGAAAAGAAATAGCGTTGATGCCTAGATACACATATAGACGTTAGGGTTTAATATGTTGTATCAAATTTTGTTATGTTATCATGTTGTTTCGTTAAACTTGTTGTATTTGAATTTCTTGTAATGTTGACTATTTGAAGTTATGAAATGAAATGAAATTTGGATTTTCTAAATATTGTCACAAATAGCGTTATGATGTCTCTAGCAATCTTCACACTTCGTCTCATCCCGATGTTTCCGCCATTGGTTGGGGTGTGACAACATAGCACTAAGAAAATGGCGGAGCTTCCTTTGACAGTCTGCCTTAGCTTTTCAGCGGCTACCTTTGCTGCCTTAGCTTTTCAGCGGCTACCCTTGCTTTATTGTTTGGGTCGGTCTTGAAACGCTTTGTAAACATGTGGGTGTGCGTATGCCAGGGAAGTTATAAAAATGTGTTTTCATGTCACACGTAACACGTGTTACGTTGTACATGGGTTTCATGTCACATGTAACACATGCATGTCCGAGAAGTTCAAACTATAACACGTGTTAGTTGTGTTGTGCTGCACCATAAACATTGTCATGGTCCTTGAGTATCTGATCCACGTTTGACGAAACCAACGGTCCCGAGAATTGGATCTTATATCCCTTGTATCCATCACCGTCCTAATAAACAAAAAGATAAGATAACCGTTAAGTCGTTAACCAGACATTAATATTAACACATTCATAGCCAGAAAATCTTTTTTCTCAAATAACATCACAAAAACGGTTACTATTCAGATCAAAAGCCCCAAACAAAGCAACCAAACCAACAAAAAACAGTTACTATTCAGATCAAAAGCCCAAAGAAGCAACCAAACCAAGCATAACTTTTTAACACAAAAATAAAAACCTGCAAATTAATCTTACACAACTGAAACAACAACTAACAAAGTACACAGAACTAAAAACCTGCAATTAATTCGTCATACATGTCTCTAATACATCGTCATACCCTAATACATGTCTCTATAACATGTTACTATGGTTTAGCTGTGAAACAAGAGTTCAGACTATAACACGTGTTACGTTGGTTGTGCTGTAAGACAAACTTGGCTTAGCTGTGAAACAGAAGTTCAGACTATAACACGTGTTACGTTGGTTGTCCTGTAAGACAAACTTGGCTTTTTGTTTCTAAAAACAGATGTGCCGATTATTAGACGTCTAAAAATAAAAAAATCGGGCATGTGTTAAACACGTCATAACTATAATAATTTAAACTATATGGCTATGTCTAATAGGATAAAGTGTAACATGTATTAGGGTATGACGAGGTAACATTAATCAGTAAAACTAATCACAGGTTTAATAAAATTAATCAATAACACCTGTTTAATAAAATTAATCTTACACAACTGAAACAACAACTAACAAAGTACACAGAACTAAAAACTCTTTAACATATAATCAATAACACCTTACAATTTCAGCAATTAATTCAGCAACTCCTAATCAACAATTAGTAAAATTAATCACATGTTTAGTAAAATTAATCTTATACAACATTAACAAAAAAAAAAAAACCCTCACAGATTTAACAACTCTTAACACCTTACAATTTCAACAAATTATTTCAAACAAATCACATACAAAACAATAACCAAAATCTGAAACAACATATACAAATCATATTTTATATAAACTAAAAAAGTGTAAAAAAACTCACAAATATTCAGATCTGAAACAACATATACAAATCATATTTTATATGATCTCAAGAGCTCGTCGACATTGGTGACCTTTGAGCAGTAGTTGATGATGACAACATTCTGATCTGGTGCCATTTTGAGGATGCTACGGGCCCACATGGTTCTTCAAGGAATAAAGTATAGCCATTTGGGTTGAATATATTCAGTTCCACATCTGAATATATGGGTTGGGGTTGGGGGATGGCGGTGGTGGCAGGTCAAACTTTTTTCTTCTTTATCTTCCCCACAAGATATTCATTACTCCCTGTTCATCTTTCTCTCTCATGAAACAGGGTACGTCGTCAGTTGATGTGGATCGAGTTAAACCTGTTGGGGAAACTATGGATCGGCGATATTAACTCCAATGTTGGTGGATTTGTCTCCATAGAAATTAATGGAGAAAGCATGAACTTGTTGAGAAGATGTTAATGGAGATATGTAAAAAGAAATAATGAAAAAAAAAATATGGGATGAGTAATTTGTACAATGGAGTTGATTGGCATTAATTATTAAAGTCAAATCAAGTTGGGAAAATATCTTGGGTTGGGACAATTACTGATTTACCCTTGTATTCAAAAAGGTAGATGAAATGGATATGGGATATGTGGACATATGAAAGCCACATGTTAAGTTTGCTAAGTTTCTTAAAAAAATGAGGTTTTTTATAAAGCATTGTCCTATATATATACTAGTGGGAAACCCGCGCGTTGCTGCGGAGTCGACAATATGAGGTGTGAACATACCATCTACCCTTACCATCTACAATACCCTTAACATAGATTACCATATTGGTCTATTTTTAAAAAGTTGCCAAAAACAAAAAAAAAAGAAATGAAATCTAAAAGTAACCAGTTTTGGCCCAACAATGGGATTTATTTTGTATATCATTCATGTCCCTAAAAACCTAACACAAACACAAAAAAACGAACTGGTCCATAAAAACCCTTAACTGAGCACATGACCAGATCATCATTCATGCCCCTATAAACCTAACACAAACACACAAAAAACGAACTGGTCGATCAAAAAGCTTTAACTAAGCACATGACCAGATCAATAACCATAGGTCCCGAACCCCAAAGTTGGAATGAAAAGATTAGGAACCAACTTCATAATTTTCAATACAAAAAAAAAAATATAGTTTCAGTATGTAATACCCATTATGCCCCTCATTAGTTATATGGATATTTATAACAAAGTTAAAAGATAATAAAAGCTGACTTTCAAACCAACAAAGTTCCCACAATACAGTATTCGTTATTACTGTTTTAAGTGGTTCTATAATACCAATCTTACAAAGATACAGACCATGAAGAGATAAGAGAGAGACATGAACCAAACACCTGGCTAGTCAGCTGTCCAGCTCTGTTCGACAACCTCCCACACTTTCCTGTTATACTCGCGTTTATTATCATTAAATAACTGCGTTGCCTCTGAGTTTGCCAGTGAATTTGGGTTCGGGACTTCGGGTCACATAGCAATGACTGCAGTGCAAGAAACCAGATCATTATAAAATTATTTCGGTTTATGATAACCTACAGAATACTAATTGACTTGTAGTTATATTTTGTATATTAAATAAAAAATTACTATATTGGTATGTGAAGCTCGGGCGCATTTAAGCTCGGCTCACTTTGAGGATTTAGTGAGCCGTTTTGAGTGTCTCACCAGTAGCTCAGCTCGTTTACACCCCTACTTATCTCCTTACTAATCAGACAGTTTGGATTTATTACATCTTAAATAAAATAACTTTTACAAAAGCATATCTTGTTCACCTTTTGATGTACTTTTTAGGCTGGATATGGCACATACAATGCTTATGAAAGCACCTATGCTCAACCACATGCCCCAACTTTTGTTCCACAAGATGCTGTTGCCACCGCGCCTATGGCGCCTATCCAGCAATCTACCCAGTTGAGGTAAATTTATCTATCCGAAATGAATGCTCGGTGATACTTAAATTATTTACTTATGTTAGCATGTTAGTCTTTTATAACCCATCTATAATTTACAATCCACACAGGCTGCCCCACAACAAGTTTATGCACAACCTGATGCTTTAATAGTGGCGGCACCATCACCAACATTGATGCCAGCTCAGCAACCCACGGAAGCCGTTGCTCCTCGGTCATACTACTACACCTATTATTAAGCCATCAGCAAATAATCTACCATAAAATCTATCTCGTTTTCTACATGTATGCCTCCCATTCCTCCGTTTCGACCTTAATATGTCCTCTTCGCAGCGCACAGTACCTCCCCTGCCCCATTCCACAGTTCTTCTGGCTGTTTTTAATGATCAATCGCCAAATATAATTTATATCTACTAAATTTTAACAATATTAGGATATAACTAACCTTGTCGACTATAGCAACTGCAAACTCGTCATGGCAGCGACTCAATCCAACAGTTAGTGAAGCAATCAAATGAATTTGGCTATATTTTCCTTTGTAAACCTTCAAAAGGCATTTTAACAGATAGGATTTAACAAATCATTAACCACCTGAAAATAAAACAGAAAAGTCAAGATTGCAAATATACATAAAAAGAGAATAATGCATCTGCAATATAATACCAAGAAGAATTGGCACCAGCAAGTTCAAAGGGCATAGTATGAAAAAAACAAAGAATAGCAAAGACATAAGTTGACACTACTATAAAAAAACACAAATTTATATAATAAAATTACATTAAAATCATAAAAATTTATGTCAACTTCCATTTTTAAGTTATATTTATAGCATCAAATACACACCCAATTTAATTTATGACAGAAAACATATTTTAAAAAATATAATATAATAGAAATGGGTTAACGGGTCAACTTGCCAACCCGACTGGGTTGACCCGAACCTGGCCCGTTTAGGTAAACGACCCCATAAAGGGTGTTACTTTTAGGATTACCTGACCGAAACGAAATGCGACCTGCAATGACTTTTAGAGTTGAAGAAGCAAGACCTGCGATGGCTTCTACACTGACGGAGACGAAAAAAAGAAAAGAAGCAAGACCTGCGATGGCTCCCCTCTCTCTGTATTCTTCCCTCTCCCTCTGTATGATGTGTGTCTTATAATGCATTCATATTGAATCAACGGTTTTAGATTACAGCAAACTCCAGCTTGTTTCTACCATTATCACTCTCAATTATGTACTTGTTTCCCTCTTTCTAAAGCACCAATTGTTCTCTCAAAAGTATCTTCGACCCTTGTATCACACCAATCATTAAACTTATTTAACCATTTCGAATTAATGAATTGTTTTAGATAGTAAATGGAGATAATAGATAAAAAAAGTGAATACCAAACTATCTATTCCGCTAACATAACCTTTGGTCAGTCCAGAAAGAAGAACCGATGAACAAACAAGCAATTCTTTGTCAAGCCAAACCCAGCTAAAACAGGATCAACCTGCAACAAAAGTACATCAAATTCAGAGACGTTGAGTGTCATTTGATTCATAGAACAATTAATAATAAAACTGTAAAGGTATATTCAGTGTCATATTTCTATCCACAACCTTGGTGTGAAGGTGTTGACTCTAGATTATGTCTTTGCATCTCTGGAAAACCGGTCTAGGCGAATTGCGCGAATCCACTACCCAATGCCTGAAAGACAACAAAGACCCAAAGTGTGACAACTGGCACAAAACCGGTAACTTCCGTACACTTTGATTATTATTTAATGACTGCAATTATGTGCTTAAATGTCAGCATTGACTGATTAGGTGCTAAGCAAGTGAATTCATGCACGTTGTATACTACAAAATATGGCTTTATGCATAAGCGAGAGCGTTGCGTCAGATATAATAGTAAACTCACAGGTAAGACACGCTGTGTTAACAAAACTGCAGAAAGCAGTCAGACATTAGAATTGAGGCCTAGTTGTAGGTCCTATGACAAAGGTACATTAAAACCCAAGAGTACATATCAGGGTTTAATTTATGGTCGTTACGAAAGCTAAAACACGCACTAAAAGGCACCCGAAACACACTTTAAGAGCAGAACTAATTACGACAAAACTGCGAAACGAACGTTGATGGCCGCCCGGATAATATTTAATCCCACAAATATTCTGTTATGATTAAAATTTAATTTTAATCAGGTTCGTGTTGAAAAAAAAAATAGGTTAAAACGCTTAAAAACGTTATTTTTTTCCATGTTTAAGCGCGTACCGTGTGTTCCTACGCGACACAGTGCTTACACTGCAAAACGCAGACAATGCAGAAAACTAGGAATATGCTAGGAATATTCCAGGAATATGCTAGGAATATTCCAGGAATTTGCTAGGAATATTCCAGGAATATGCTAGGAATATGCTAGGAATATTCCAGGAATATGCTAGGAATATGCTAGGAATATGCTAGGAATATTCCAGGAATATGCTAGGAATATTCCAGGAATATGTCAGGAATATGCTAGGAATATTCCAGGAATATGCCAGAAATATGCTAGGAATATTCCAAGAATATGCCAGGAATATGCTAGGAATATGTCATATGGAATGTCTATAAATACCTTGAGATGGCACATATGAACTTTCACACTTCACAACACCAAACAACTCTCCTCTCTCCCTCTAGAAAGCTCACGGCCAAACATCCCTAATCACCCATCAATTTTTCGAGCCTTGTTCAAGCCATTCCAAGCATACCCAAGCATCAAGGATCACGTATTAGGAGGCTTGGTGCACTCGGAGCTCGAAGGACCTCTTTCTCTAGCTTTTATCCACCACATTCGCGTCTAGATTCTTCCCTAGCCTCGAGCTAGTGGTGAGTTACTTAAAACACATTCTTGAACTAATCTAGAGTGGTTAATATGATAGATAACGGTTAAAACTCGGAATCTTGCAATTTGATGTATTAAAGTCTACTAAAAGACACTTAAATGATGGATAAAAGCTCACATGATGTGTAAATGTTGTAGTATTTGATTTGTGGGGTTATCTAGACCCGATCTATGTTGTGGTAGCTCGGATCATCGTTTAACCCGGGTTGGTCATGATCATGAATCATGACATAAGGTTGTTTTGAATGAAACAAGGGTTAAAGGGTGAAACTCTACCACACACGAATCATGAACTTGTGTAAAAGCGTTTTACTTGTGAAATAGTGTTTAAAACTAGCCGATCTATGTATCTACAAGAGGTATTTTCGAAAGACCAAGCGTCAAAAGAAATCACATGTTCTAAACCGGATCTTACACAAACAAAAGTGATTTTTGAGAACAAACAAGTGAGCGAACACTTGTGTAACAAAAGTTTTAACAAAGAAATAATTTTCGTGAAAACCGACTAGAAGTTGTGGAACTTCATATTCCTTAAAAATAAAGTTTTTAAGCAATCAAACTTATTTTTAAAGATAACAAGACTTACTAAATGTGCTAGTAAGTTACTACACAATTTTGGTAAATATCCAAGTTCATGAAATGGAGAAATTAGTGATTTTGTTGATGGTTATTGTTGATAATTGTTGTTGATGATTGTTGACGATTTAAAAGAAAATAAACACATGTTTTGAAAACATGGGAAACCTCCATTTTTAGGGGAAACTCTGTCAAAATTTTTATAAATTTTGACACTTAGAAGAAAATATAAGTTTTTGAGAAACTTATTCTCTAAAAACGTATTTAAGAGTATTACCAAGGTTTCCCTAATTTTTGGTGATAAGAAATGAGGATTTCTTCAAGAATAAAAATGGATATAAGTATGTATATTTTTGAGAAAAAAATATATATTATTTTATCACCAACTTTTGTGCTAAGTGTATATAGTATGTGTTATACGTGCTAGCGTATTAAGACGTAAAAATACACTAAATACTCATGAGGAGTATAAACATGAAAATACACATACAATATACAAGACACATAATTCGGGTGCAAAGTGCAAAACACAAAAGACTTATATTTATTTGTGAGAAAATAATATAAGTAAGACATCTAGTTAAAAATATAAAATATTTTTAACACAAGAAAAATATACACAAAAGTGAGTGGCTGAACTTGTGCGACGCAAGTCTAGTGACTAACATTAAGAAAACGCGTATAGGTTACGACGTTAATTAAGCAAACCCGGTGAAGTTTACGACGCACAGGAACGCAAAGTTGTGAGTTCATGCTCCCCCTTTTCTCTAACTGTTTTTGTTTTACACTTCGGGGGTGAAATACATGTCACAAATTGAATATTGTTTGCATATGTTATGATGGGTACAAAAACATTCAAGTGAAACATTCATGGGTACAAAAACATTCAAGTGAAACATTCCAGACCATGTCTCGAATAGGGTACCATAAGCACCATTAATCAACGTATACATTCAGACCGCGGAACAAAAGGTTAGATCTAATGGGTTTCAGGCAACCCCACTCTTGGCCTACTTCTACCAATGAGTGCTTCTGTGTCTCAGTCAAGTCGACAAAAATGCCTAGGTTTGGTGGCTTCCTATGTCGTGACATATGTTAGTGGCCTTGCAAACCACTAGCAATCTCACACATTCAAACAGTCATAGTACCCAGTTGTACATACATTTTACAAGTTACATTCAAACATACATTCTACAAGTTTTATACTATATTTTCATTCAAGTATATTAAACATTCAAAAACAATCACTGCATGAATTCACACCAACATTATGTTGATGTTTTTCCAAAACTCACATGTATTTCAGGTAACTAAGATGGATGTGCGCATGGTCCCACTTATGCTCGTGGATGTCGCTTTGTTTATCGCTAAATAAAGTTGTAACTTTTAAGACAATATGCTATCATGTGTTGTAACCACTTGACTTATGTTTTTGTTATGTAATGTTTAAAGTTATTTTCGAGCATATAGTATGTTTACCTTTCGTATGCAATGGGAACCTTTCATGATCACACCTCGTGCTTCCGCCGCAGAAAGGGGTGTGACAGATTGGTATCAGAGCTGCGATTGTAGTGAACCAGGATTCCTTCTCGAGTCTAGTCTACAATCTCTAGGATCCTATCACGAAAACAATTTTTCAAAGAGTTTTCATTGCATAAAACGTCCCGCGACATCCACTGCCTGAAACTGTTTACATGAGTCTAGAAAAGACACTACGAGACTTAGGGTGCACAGGAGTAGCACTTGTCTTTAACTGAGAAATTACTTGCAATTATGTGTGATAATTAGCATGTACTAGATATAGAATGTCACAAGTATACGTGACTTTACCTGTAATGATGGCCCCTCTGAAGGAAAAGATACGAGGATGAAACGAACTGTGCGGACTGTGCAAGGAGTTACGTAATTATGGATGCATACATAATTATGGAATTCAGTGCACAGAAATCACAGCAAGTCTTGTCACGTATAGATTCCCTCAGTGCAAGCCTACTAAGTACTCTGCCAGAGTAATAATTGGTTGATGTCACTTATGTGGTATATATACCTGTGAATATATATGCTACTAATGTCTAGGGTGACGATATCAAGCAAATGTTTAACCCTGTTGTGTTATGTTCTGCCAGAACATGGCACCCAGGAGAGCTGTGAATGCTCGCAATGATGATCAACCTCCTCCTCCCCCACTACCAAGAACTGCTGAAGAGCTGAACGCTCTACTGGAAGAGAGAATCTCTGCTGCTATCGCCCAGTACGAGGCGAACCGCACCCAAGACAGTGGAGGGCCAAGCAGTGCCAGGCGTAACGGGCATGGAGATTCGTCCGGAGGAAACGCAACTCAAGGTAACCTTAGAACAATTTACTAAGCATGAAGAAATTTATGAACGGTCCTTGTTTCATTATTTCTTCGATTGCTCATAAGTGAATTGGTTGGGTTAATTACAGGCTGCACCTTCAAGCAGTTCCTCGACTGCAAACAAATGAACTACGATGGCACTGGAGGAGCAGTAGCCTTTGTGCGTTGGACGGAAAAGACTGAAGCCACAATCCGCATGAGCAAGTGTACCGCAGATCAGCAAGTCACTTTTGCTACTGGGCTGTTTGTCGACGAAGCACTGACATGGTGGAATTTGCAAGTTCAAACGCTGGGCGATGAGGCTGCGTACGGCATGACTTGGGATGAATTGAAGGAGAAGATGAGAGAGAAGTATTGCTCTCGTGCCGAACTCCAGAGGTTGGAGACAGAGTTCTGGCACTTGACTATGGTAGGAGCTGACATCACTGGGTATACTTGGAGGTTCCATGATTTGTCTAGGGTGATTCCTTACATGGTGACCCCAGAATTTAAGCGCGTTGAACGCTACATTTGGGGATTGGCCCCAGAATTTCGTGGCATGGTGACGTCGGCCAAACCACAAACAATCACCGAGGCTGTAACTCTGGCTGTCAGTCTTACTGAGGATTGTGTTCGTATGGAGAAGTTATCGTTGAACCCAACAGAGAAGACCGAGACACATGCTGAGTCGTCCGGTGACAAGAAGAGGAAGCATTCGACTCTGACTCAAGCAACTCGCAACAACAAGGGTTCAAACAACAAGAAGTGTGACACTAACCCACCTAGGGAGGCAAAAGCCTTCGCAGCTGCAAATGAGTCTGGAACTAGGAAGTATCAGGGCACTCTGCCCAAGTGTAACCGCTGTGATTTCCATCATATGGGAAATTGTCGTGTTGGGAAGTGTGGGAACTGCGGAAAGGCAGGCCATCGTACTGAAGATTGTTGGGGTAAAGGTATTGGAGGCCGCAATGGCAATGGTAATAGGGATGGAAATAGGGATGGCAAACATAACCGAATTGGAAATGAAGTCGGGCGAAACCAAGGATGCTTCAAGTGTGGAAGCAACGATCATTTCATGAGAGACTGCCCAAAGAAAGACAATGCTCAGGCTCGAGCATTTGTGATTGGAGCAAAGAACGCACGCGAGGACCCTAACGTGGTCACCGGTACGTTTCTCATTAACAATCACTTTGCATCCATATTATTTGACACTGGCGCCGATTATAGCTTCATGTCTGTGGAATTTAAACGCATACTCGGAATTGAATCTAGTAGATTAGAAGTTCCATATTCCATAGAATTAGCCAATGGAAAACTTGTTGAATCAGGCGAAGTTGTTAGAAACTGCACACTAGAACTTGGTGATCGAAGCTTTAACATCGACCTCTTACCTATTTAATTGGGTAGCTTCGATATGGTGGTCGGAATGGACTGGTTGTCCAAGAACAAAGCTGAAGTTATTTGTCATGAGAAGATCATTCGCATCCCTTTGGCGAATGATGAAACTCTCATCGTACATGGAGAAAAGCGAGACGCGCCTCTTCGGATCATCAGTTGCATGAATGCACAGAAGTGCTTAAGGAAAGGATGTGTTGCCTTCCTAGCCCACGTTGTAGATAAGAAGGCTGAGGAACCGAAACTCGAAGATATTCCTGTGGTGAAGGAATTTCCTGATGTATTCCCCGAAGATCTACCAGGACTACCTCCGCAACGACAAGTCGAATTCCGTATAGACTTGGTTCCGGGAGCTGCTCCTGTAGCCAAGGCACCGTATAGACTTGCGCCATCCGAAATGCAAGAATTATCTACACAACTCCAGGAGTTGTTGGATAAAGGATTCATAAGGCCAAGCTTCTCGCCATGGGGAGCTCCAGTTTTGTTCGTGAAGAAAAAGGATGGAACCATGCGGATGTGTATCGATTACAGGGAACTGAACAAGCTAACGATCAAGAATCGGTACCCACTACCAAGGATTGACGACTTGTTTGACCAGTTACAAGGGTCAAGCTATTATTCCAAGATCGACCTTCGGTCTGGATACCACCAGCTGAGAATCCAAGAGGAGAGCGTACCAAAGACTGCATTCAGAACGCGCTATGGGCATTACGAGTTTCTTGTGATGCCATTCGGACTGACGAATGCACCAGCGGTCTTTATGGATCTGGTGAACCGCGTATGTAAACCATATCTCGATAAATTCGTGATTGTATTTATCGATGATATCCTGATTTACTCTCGGACGAAGGAAGAGCACGAGCAACACCTCAGAACCATCTTGGAACTACTGAAAAAGGAGAAACTTTATGCAAAGTTCTCGAAATGCGAATTCTGGATTTGCGAAGTACAATTTCTTGGTCACGTTGTGAATGGGAAGGGCATTCATGTAGACCCTTCCAAGATTGAAGCAATAAAGAATTGGGAAGCTCCCAAAACCCCGACTGAAGTTCGGCAATTTTTGGGCTTAGCGGGCTACTATAGGAGATTCATCGAGAATTTCTCGAAAATAGCTCAGCCGCTAACTACCCTTACGCAGAAGGACAAGAAGTATGACTGGGGTGTTAAACAAGAGGAAGCTTTTCAGCTACTCAAAAGCAAGCTATGCGATGCACCAATATTGTCACTACCCGAAGGCACGGAAGACTTCGTGGTATACTGCGACGCTTCGTGACAAGGCTTGGGTTGCGTGCTCATGCAACGCCAAAAAGTCATCGCTTACGCTTCAAGGCAACTGAAGGTGCACGAAAGAAACTATACCACTCATGACCTGGAGCTGGGCGCAGTGGTATTCGCCTTGAAAATCTGGCGACACTATCTATATGGTACTCGATGTACAATCTTCACAGATCACAAAAGCCTGCAACACATATTTGATCAAAAGGAATTGAATATGCGCCAGCGGCGATGGGTCGAGCTGCTAAATGATTACGACTGTGAGATTAAGTACCACCCAGGAAAGGCAAACGTTGTAGCAGACGCATTAAGTCGAAAAGAAAGGGTTAAGACCCTAAGAGTTAGAGCGTTAGAAATGACCATTTGAACGAACCTCACTGCACGCATTCGTGATGCACAACAAGAAGCCCTTAAGGTGGAAAACCGCAAAGCTGAATACCTCCGAGGTGCATTGAAGTACATGGCGCCAAATGAAGAGGGAGCCTTATACTTCAAGAAGCGTATTTGGGTTCCACTCTATGGTGGTATACGAGAAGTCATCCTTAATGAAGCCCACAAATCGAGATATTCAATCCACCCAGGATCGGACAAGATGTACCAAGACTTGAAAGAGTACTATTGGTGGCCGAGACTCAAAGGCGATGTTGCTGTCTATGTTGGAAAATGCCTAACCTGTGCTAAGGTTAAGGCCGAATATCAAAAACCGTCCGGCCTACTACAACAACCAGAGATTCCCGTGTGGAAGTGGGAACAAATCTCGATGGACTTCATAACGAAATTACCCAGGACCCCGAGGGGGCACGACATGATATGGGTAATAGTTGATCGGTTGACGAAAGCTGCGCATTTCTTGCCAATCCGAGAGAAGGATAGCACTAGAAAGCTTGCAGAAATATACTTAAGAGAAATTGTGGCACGTCATGGAGTGCCTATCTCAATCATTTCAGACAGAGATGGACGCTTTGTCTCAAGAATCTGGCAATCATTTCAGGAAGCTTTTGGATCTCAGTTAGATCTAAGCACGGCATTCCATCCGCAAACAGACGGCCAGAGCGAACGGACTATACAAACGTTAGAAGATATGCTTCGCGCATGTGTCATGGATCTAGGCGGCAGCTGGGATACTCACCTACCCTTAGTTGAGTTTTCCTACAATAACAGTTATCATACAAGCATAAAGGCCGCGCCGTTCGAAGCTCTGTATGGCCGCAAGTGTCGATCGCCCTTATGTTGGGCAGATGCCGGAGATAAACGTATGGTTGGTCCTGAACTTGTTCAAGATACAACCGACAAGATTGCGCAGATCCGGGAACGCATTAAGGCGGCTCGAGATCGACAAAAGAGCTACGCTGATCCGAAAAGAAAATCGGTAGAATTCGAGGTGGGAGACAAGGTGTTGTTAAAAGTCTCACCATGGAAGGGCGTAGTCAGATTTGGAAAGCGTGGAAAGCTGAACCCACGATACATCGGACCATTCAGAATCTTGAAGAGAGTCGGTACCGTGGCGTACAAGTTGGAGTTACCGGAAGAGCTTAATGGAGTACATGATACGTTTCATGTATCCAACCTGAAGAAGAGTCCAACACAAGAAAACGTGATCATCCCAATGGATGAAGTGCATATTGATGAAGCCCTCCGATTTACAGAACAACCCGTTGAGGTTACCGACTGGAAAGTCAATAAGACCAGGAGGAGCAGTGTGAAACTTGTCAAAGTACGTTGGAACTCTAAACACGGACCCGAAGATACATGGGAACGCGAAGACCAGTTCAAGGAAAAGTATCCCCACCTATTCAAAGAGACTCCTGCGAGGGTTAGTTCATCCTGAATTTCGGGACGAAATTCTTTTAACGGGGGGGAGACTGTGACAACTGGCACAAAACCGGTAACTTCCGTACACTTTGATTATTATTTAATGACTGCAATTATGTGCTTAAATGTCAGCATTGACTGATTAGGTGCTAAGCAAGTGAATTCATGCACGTTGTATACTACAAAATATGGCTTTATGCATAAGCGAGAGCGTTGCGTCAGATATAATAGTAAACCCACAGGTAAGACACACTGTGTTAACAAAACTGCAGAAAGCAGTCAGACATTAGAATTGAGGCCTAGTTGTAGGTCCTATGACAAAGGTACATTAAAACCCAAGAGTACATATCAGGGTTTAATTTATGGTCGTTACGAAAGCTAAAACACGCACTAAAAGGCACCCGAAACACACTTTAAGAGCAGAACTAATTACGACAAAACTGCGAAACGAACGTTGATGGCCGCCCGGATAATATTTAATCCCAGAAATATTCTGTTATGATTAAAATTTAATTTTAATCAGGTTCGTGTTGAAAAAAAAATAGGTTAAAACGCTTAAAAACTTTATTTTTTTTCCATGTTTAAGCGCGTACCGTGTGTTCCTACGCGACACAGTGCTTACACTGCAAAACGCAGACAACGCAGAAAACTAGGAATATGCTAGGAATATTCCAGGAATATGCTAGGAATATTCCAGGAATATTGTCACACCCCCGATTTCCACGTGTCACCGGTGGGCCCGGTGTGGGGTACAGTGACGTAGTTGGCATCGCCATAGACAATCAACACAATATAATAATGCACAGCGGAAGCAGAATAGATACATTTCAACTTGTAAATAAAATGATATAATAACATCATAAGTAGTTGAAACGGATCCACAGGCGGATCAAATAAAATAAGATAAAAATAGTTCAACAGATATTTGTCGTCTGAGCTTGCGAGACTATAGTGGACGCTCTTAGGAAACAGCCAGCCTATTTCGTATAGTACCTGCACTTAACCTTTTGGGAAAAATACGTCAGTTTACACTGGTAAATACAAATCGACTGACTCATTTTGAAAATGATTGAAAATTGATTTAAATGCACAAGGCATAAATATTTTTATTAACTTGGGATATTTATAAGATATAAACTTGTGAACGAATTACATGCACTTATATCTCTGGTGGCCCGGGATCTGCTGTCCGGGCTAGAGATTAAATGACACACCACATTAAAGAGTTATACACGTCGGGTGTACGCCTACACCCCGTGCTCTGGTCGTGGCCATCTCGTAAGATAATGCCAAGGATATCCGGGACACGGTCAATAACCCCCAAAGCCTTTAAGTAAGACAAAACTGTTTAAACGAAGTCGCATAAGCTATTCAAGACTGTACACCCATAGGGCGCAGGACTTGTGCGCCCGATCAAGCGGTATTTTAAATACCGTACCCCAAGCCCGTATAGGGAAAATAAGTCAAAATGTATTTACCTGAGCAAGTATGTAACTCAAACGATAAGCGTGGTAGCTTTTACTGGGCCTCCTAATCTGGAACAAAGGTTTATAATTAACCTATTAGATTCCTAACGGGTCTTTTATTTAAGCCTAAGCTTTGACCGGTTAGTTTTTAAGGATGATACGGTTTACGCACGATTAAGCGAAAGACCGGATAGAATGTGATTTAGACCCAACAAGTTTGAATACTTGTATAATATGGGTATACTAAATACATTCTGGATTTTGAGACAAAAATGATAACGTTTGACCCGTTTCGGTCAATTTACGCAAACTAGTTACGTAAACCGAACCGAACGCAATAAGGGCGTTACGGGTAGCCAAAAGAGTCAAATGCAAGTTCCCTGAGATAATATGCTTAAAATATGATATTATATCAGTAAGTTATGTTCTATATTGCCCGGAATAGTTTAAAACTCAATTTATGCCTTAGAAGGGCATTTTGGTCATTTAAAAGATCATAAAAGAGTAAAATTAGAAATCTGAGTTTCGGGTCTGGTACATACAGTAAATATACTTAATATAACATATTATATCAGTAGGGTATGACCCATATATCAAATTTATCATTTAAAACCAAACTATGCACCGTAGGGGTATTTTAGTAATTTCACAAGGGCTAAAAACACCAAAACTGGAAATCTGAGTTCATATACTTATACTTACTGTATTTATGTGAAAATATACAATTTACATCAGTAAGTATAAGTCTTACATGTTTAAAACAAGTATAACGCTTACTATGCGCTTAAAATGCTAGAAATGCGATTTAAGGGCGTTTTCGGGTTTTCACAATAAATCTGAGATTTTTATATTTCCAGAATACTTAAAGTAATTTATTTAACTTATAAAATCAGTAGAAAAAGGTTCCGGGTCAAAAGAATGTGTAAAACTCATTTTATGGCCTAAACGGTCTAAACCGACATAACCCGAAATAACTAGGCGATCTAGGATCCGTTCAGCCAAAAATTAATTAAAAATCATCAAAATTCCCAGAATATTATAATACATCAGTTGGTAAAAAGTTTTGCATCAAAACGTGGCCAGAAATAGGTTATACGCGAAAAGGACCGATTATGTAAATTTAATATATAGTTTTACGCTAACGGCCATAACTCACAATCTGGACCACCAACTGATCCGAAATTTTCGGTGCAAGTTTATATATTAGAAATAAAGATTTCTACTCTTTCACTTTTCCAAAAATCACGTTTTATATCAAAAAGGGCAAAATAGTCAACTTTATGCATAAATCGGAAACATGCATTCGAATCGGCTAAGCATAGACTCAATCAACGAAATTTCCAGAAAGTTTAACCAAAATAAAAATGGTCAAAAATACTTTCCAATACAGGTCTCGAACATGCATGTGCGAATCCGAATCGATAGTCTACGAAATAACCGTTTTACAAGACTTTCGGTTCCGATTCGTATCTATACTATAGATTGTCGAGTTGATGATGGTAAAATACATTCTTATATGTATTACAAGTTATTTGTGATGATCAATCAGATTGCATGTCTAATATATTAACATTCAAGCATATTTTTGCAAAAATCACTTCTGTTGACTTTTTAGAAACATGTTCGACTCGACAATTAGCATGCATATAGTGGGATTCAGATAGTACCCTTTAGAGGGTTTGTTTCCCACATAAATACCAACCTATATCAGGTTTCAATTCGAGAAATGACTGAAAGAAATCCGTTTAATCAGAAAGTCAAAGCTTATGAACAAACAGTTTGACTTTTAGCAATAATCAAAGCAAGAACGGATTAGAGAACGAATTGGAAGCTTACAAAGGTCCTATAGGTGTTTAGTGAACACTAGGAATCGGCCTTGATGATCAGATTAGCTCCAGGAAGTCTTGAGAACTTTTGCAAGTCTTGAGAGTTCTTGTTCACAATTGCAAATGCCCAAGAAATGAGCTCTTTGATCCATATATGGGGGAAATCAGCTGATAAATGGAGGTCACTGTAGTCATAGCCATGCATGGCATCTCATTGGAGCTTTTGGAGGCAAGAACCAGCTGTTTACCACTTAAATTCGGACCCAAATCAACCCAGAATGCGAATTCTGTCGCTGGCAGCCCCACGCGGCCCGCTTGGGTCAGTCCAGGCGGGTCGCCTGACCCCTGATCAGCAAAACTTGATTTCATTTTGACAGCTTTAGTCCCTGAACTTGCGCGCGATGTTTCGGCTTCATATTTTGACTCGTAAACCCCCAAACTTGGTTTTTAAGAACCTTGGGACTTTTACCAACATGGTAATGTCCTCGGATAACTTTGCGCTCAACCGAAAAGCCATGAAATTCGACGTTGACGCTTTTAGTCCCTTAAGTACGGTTTTGGCCATAACTTTCTCATACGTTGACGAAACTTCATGAAATTTTTACCACATATTCTAGTGAGTATATTTTAGCTTTACAAAGCTTCGGGTCTGCCAAAAGTTCACTCAGAGGTATAAATTAAACATGTTGACACTTTTGGCCCCTATAGTTTGCAATACTTCACTTTTGTGCAATTTCCGCGTCGTATGATCCATGAGCCATCCGTTTAAGGTTATAAACATTATGTGGGGTTATCATAGAGCCTATTTATCCATTGTTGACACTTTGGACCCTTACGTTCCATAGTTTTCACTGTTTGTCACTTTTAGTCCCTCTAAAGTATGTTTTCACATAACGGAACCTTATGACACGTGTCAAGACATTATTGGACGGAATTTTTTTCGAGGTGTTACATCCTCACCCCCTTAAAAGAAATCTCGTCCCCGAGATTTACTGAAACAAATGGGGATATTTTTCTTTCATCGTGGATTCCACTTCCCACGTGTACTCGGGTCCTCTACGGGCATCCCATTTGACCTTAACAATAGGCACATGCTTCCTTCGAAGCTTCTTTACCTGTCGATCCTCAATCGACAAAGGTTTTTCCACAAATTTTAGACTTTCGTCTATGTGTATATCCGTATGCGGTATAACCAGTGATTCGTCAGCGAAACACTTCTTCAAATTACAGATGTGGAACACATTATGAATGGCACTAAGCTCTTCAGGCAAGTTTAACTTATAAGCGACTGACCCGATACGTTCGATAATCTCGAAAGGTCCTATGTATCTCGGGCTTAGCTTGCCTTTCTTTCCAAATCGCATTACACCTTTCCAAGGTGATACCTTAAGCAACACTTTATCACCTACATCGAAGTGAAAATCCTTGCGCTTAGGATCCGCATAACTTTTCTGCCTATCCCTGGCAGCTTTCAAACGATCACGGATCTGAACGATCTTGTCTGTCATCTCAAAGACGATATCTGGTCCAGACAACTGGACATCTCCAACTTCTGCCCAACAAATGGGCGATCTACACTTTCTACCGTATAGGGCCTCAAAAGGCGCAGCCTTTATGCTGGAATGGTAGCTATTGTTGTAGGAGAATTCAATCAGTGGTAGGTTCTTATCCCAACTACCACCTAAGTCGATCGCACATGCACGAAGCATGTCTTCCAAGGTTTGAATAGTACGCTCACTCTGACCATCAGTCTGAGGATGATAGGCCGTACTAAAATTCAAACGAGTGCCCAACGATTGTTGGAAACTCTTCCAAAAATGCGACGTATACCTCGTATCCCTATCAGAGATAATAGATACAGGTATACCATGCAACGCTACAATTTTATCGACGTATAATTGAGCTAACATATCTGAGCTATACGTCTCCTTGATGGGTAGAAAATGAGCTGACTAAGTCAGTCTATCTACTATGACCCATATGGTATCATTTCCCTTTTTCGTCTTTGGCAACTTGGTGATAAAATCCATTGTCACCATTTCCCATTTCCACTTGGGAATTTCAGGTTGCTGAAGCAAACCTGACGGCTTCTGATGCTCAGCCTTGACTTGCGCACAAGTCAAACATTTGGCCACATACTCGGCCACGGACTTTTTCAAACCAATCCACCAGTAGTTTGATTTCAAATCCTGGTACATCTTATCAGCTCCAGGATGAACTGAGTATTTAGAGCTGTGGGCTTCCTGGAGGATAACATCCCGAAGTCCTCCATATACTGGAACCCATATTCGTCCGTTTAGGCGTAGCATTCCATCTTTATCGTAGGATAACTGCTCCTCAGTTACTCCTAACTTTTCTGCAGGATAGTTAGCTTCCAGCACAGCTTCCTTCTATGCAGCTAACACCCTTTCATTCAAATTATTCCTTATCTCAATGCGCTTGGCATTGATTCTGATCGGTTTCACCCTTTCCTTTCTGCTCAAGGCGTCGGCAACTACATTGGCCTTGCCTGGATGGTATCTTATCTCACAGTCATAATCATTTAGAGTTTCCATCCAACGCCTTTGACGCATGTTCAATTCCTTCTGATTGAACAAGTGATGAAGACTCTTGTGACCCGAATAGATTATACACTTGGTTCCATACAAGTAGTGCCTCCATAGCTTCAATGCAAATACAACCGCACCCAATTCCAAATCGTGGGTGGTGTAGTTCTTCTCGTGCACCTTTAATTGTCGAGAAGCGTAGGCAATGACTTTGCCTTTCTGCATGAGTACACAACCCATGCCAGTATGTGATGCATCACAATACACCACAAATTCCTCTATTCCATCAGGCAATGTCAATACTGGCGCATTGCTCAACTTCTTCTTCAAAATGTCGAAGGATTCCTGCTGCTTAGGGCCCCAATCAAACTTAATCTTCTTACGGGTCAATGAAGTTAGGGGCGCAGCAATTCTTGAAAAGTTCTCAATAAAACGCCTATAGTATCCTGCCAATCCAAGGAAACTGCGAATTTCCGTAGGCGTCTTCGGCTCCTGCCAATTCATGACTGCTTCTAATTTAGCGGGATCTACTTGGATACCACTCTCGCTAACTACATGTCCAAGGAACTGGACTTCTCGAAGCCAAAATTCACACTTCGAAAATTTGGCGTAAAGCTTCTCTTGATACAAAAGTTTGAGAATACAACGAAGGTGATTCTCATGGTCAGCTTGGTTCTTCGAATAGATAAGGATGTCGTCAATAAAGACAATGACGAACTTATCTAAATAAGGCTTGCAGACGCGATTCATGAGATCCATGAATACGGCTGGTGCGTTTGTGAGTCCAAAAGGCATCACTAGGAACTCGTAATGTCCATAACGAGTCCTAAACGCGGTCTTGTGCACATCTTCTTCTTTGACCTTCAGTTGATGATAACCTGACCTGAGGTCAATCTTGGAGAAATAGCTTGCTCCCTGTAACTGATCAAACAGATCGTCGATTCTGGGTAACGGATACCTATTCTTGATAGTGACCTTGTTAAGCTCACGGTAATCGATGCACAGACGCATCGAACCATCCTTCTTCTTAACGAACAAGATTGGCGCTCCCCAAGGAGATGAGCTAGGTCTAATAAAACCTTTAGCCAATAAATCATCCAACTGCGTCCTCAACTCCTTCATCTCCATTGGTGCCAATCTGTATGGTGCTCTTGCTACAGGCGCGGCGCCTGGAATGATGTCGATCCGAAACTCCACTTGCCTATCTGGTGGCAAGCCAGGTAGCTCTTCAGGAAATACTTCAGGATATTCTGAGATAACAGGGATATCCTCAATCTTCGGCTTCGGCTCATCAATGGTAACTTGTGCCATATAGATGACACATCCCTTCTGCATGCATCTGGATGCCTTGAGCATGGACACTTGCTCCGGCAATCCATGCTGGGTATCTCCTTGAATAGTAAGCGACTCACCAGACGGAGTCTTCACTATCACCTGCTTTCTGTTGCACAGAATCTGGGCTTGGTTACTCGACAACCAATCCATGCCTATTACTATATCGAATCCAGCTAGCTTAAAGGGAAGCAAGGATAACGGGAAGGGATGATTCCTAATGGATATAACACATCCATCTAGCACAGTCGAGGCGGTTTCTATGGTTCCATCGGCTAATTCCACCTCATATTTCACGCTTAAGGTTTTAACAGGAAGGTTTAGCAATTTACAAAACTTATCATCTACAAACGATTTATCGGCTCCTGAATCAAACAAGACTCTAGCAAAAACATCATTTACAAGAAACGTACCGGTAATGACGTTATCGTCAAGGACTGCTTCCTTTGCGTCCATTCTGAAGACTCTCGCATTAGTCTTCTTCCCATCATCAGCCTTTTTCGCATTCTTTGGGCAGTTGGGCCGAATGTGCCCTTTCTCGTTGCAACCAAAACAAGTTGCATCCTTCATTTTCTTGCAATCCACAGCTTTATGATCCGTGGACTTGCAGATTCCACATCGTTTCTCGGAAGACTGGGATTTTGTCTCCAAACGACATCTCCCAAAGTGGTGCCTCCTGCATATCTTGCATCTGGGTTTCTCGCCCGACTGATGATCACTTTTCCTAGACCCCGACCCTTTCCTGTGGTCGTTGTTCCCTCTATGTCGCTTTTCAGATCTTCGTGAGGTGTCATCCTCACGTTTCCGTTTGTTCTCCTCAGAGCTCTTCATAGCTCTCAATCTTACCACATCCTGAGTGAGGGAGAGGGATAGATCTGCTACGGATCTAAATGTAGTAGGCCTTGAAGCTTTGACACTAGCCTTTATCTCCGGTGCCAACCCCCCAATAAATCGAGCAATCCTACGCGGCTCCGGGGTCACCAGATAAGGCACTAAACGAGACAACGTGTTGAACGTAGTAAGATACGCTTGACAATCGAGGTTCTTCATAACTAAGGATACAAAATCCGATTCAATTCGCTCGACCTCGTGCTGCGGACAGAAGTTCTCTTTGATCAGTGCTACAAACTGATCCCAGTTCATGCTATATAGGGCGGCCTTACCGGCAGCTTGTAGAAGTGACTTCCACCATGCTAACGCATCTCCCTTAAAAGACTGGGATGCGTACTTCACAATGTCTCTATCAGCACACCCGCTGATATCAACCACAGTATCCATTTCATCAATCCACGTCATACAATCGACGGCTCCCTTCTCCCCAGTGAAATCCCTGGGTTTGCAAGATACGAAATACTTATACGTACAGGACTTGCTGTGCGTATCATGTCGCAGCTTGACTTCTTGCTTAGGAGTACTGCTGTGGTTGGAGGAGTGATTATCCTCATCATTCCTTGGCCCACTCTTTTTAGATGGCGGCTTACTATGAGCCCCTGAGTGAGTCTTAGACTTGACGTGCGTCACTGTTCGGGTTCTACTCTGAGTACCGCTAGATTCCTTGAACTGCCTATCCATAGCCTTGGCGACAGCATTATCTATCAGTGATTGCAATTCTTCACTAGTTACGTGAATCCTGGTATTGTCTGGGTGCTCCCCAGAATGACTGTTGGTTTCCTCCGATTTGGCCATTGTAGCTTTAAGCTATAATAAAGGACAAGGTCTATTTAGAACTTAACAGTATCATCGTTCTAGACGATTTATTAACCATGGTATCAAGAACCTTAGTAGTTAATTTAATATTTCATTCAAGCTCTTATCAGCAATCAAGGAATGAAAATATATATATTGGCACCATAGGCCTAGTCACATGGACAATTACTAAATTATAAATTTAGATTTTTATAGGATTATAAATTGTATAATTAAACAAATAACCCTTTACTAGGCAGGGAGTTATAAACCACAACTGCCACTATATAACATAGTTATAACCCGTAGGTATCAAGTCATAAATAGACTTGTGTACAGATATAATCTGTAGATATTTCTTTACTAGGCAGGGAGTCATAAACCACAACTGCCACTTATATGACATAGTCATAACCCGTAGGTATCAAGCCATTAATAGACTTGTATACAGATATAATCTGTAGATAATTTATTAAAAAGGGTGGCTTGTGTGATTCTACAGATCACGCTTCGCCAGGAATGTTAACATGTTTTCAGATGTTAACAGGGAGTTGAATCTTTTCAACCAGGTTTTACCATCACAGCCAGGCCTGTTAATAAGGCATTCAAGCTAGGTTATACCTTACTAAGATCCTTATAAATGGCAAATCAAATAAAAATTGATATTTTCCATTATTGAATATTAAATTCATGCACATAAATAAAATGAGAAATTCAAATAAACCATTTCAAATTTTAAATAAAGTACTAGTACATCTATGCCCTAAACGGGACTTTGAAATAACATGAATAACATGAATAACATGAATAACATGCCCGCGCAGGGGCTAAACAAATAACAACAATAACAAAATAAAATAAAGCAAACCCACGCAGGGGTTAACAGAACAACATACCCACGCAGGGGTAGAATAAGATAGATATACCCACGCAGGGGTAGAGTACAAGAATAGATGCCCACGCAGGGACAGGAGTAAATGAGATAATAATCGAAGGATTCAATGATCCTTCTTGCTCTTACCCTTGAGCAAGTCAAACACCTTCTTGAACATGCCACTGGTGCGTCGGCGATCAGCTCGCATCTCGTGTTGCAACTCTCGTCGCATGCTATCAATCCCATGCAGGATTTCCTGAACCTGCGGCGGCGACATCATAGGCGCCGGTGGCGGTGGCTGGTACTGCTGCGGCTGCGGCGGCTGGTACTGCTGCGGCTGCGGTGGCTGCTGGTAACCCGGAGGGTAACCAAAAGTAGACGGCCCAGCAGCCCAAGTGTCTCCAAGTGGACCACTAGGTGGGAGTGAGCTGTAGTTGGATGCAATCCAATACGGGTCTCCCGTGTAGTCGTAGCCCTGAGGGTAGATCTGGGCAAATGGGTCGAATGGCGCTGAGCTGGCGAAGGCTGGAATCGGCTCCCCGAAATTCTGCGGCGGCAGAGGCGGAATCGGCGCTGAAGTGACCCCCGATACGGGATGCGGAGACTCTCCCGTCTCGGACTCCTCGTGAAGAGGTGTGTAGCGGCTGCTACCCACATGTGGAGGGGTGCCTATGCGAATCCCTCCGCGCGTAGACATACGCGCATTCCTCCTTGGCCTCTGAGGCGGAGGAGGTAAGACTGGCGGTGGCGGTGGCGACGGAGTGATCACGTCGCGCCATAGGGCCTCAGATAGGTCCTGCTGTAATGGCGGCTGCTGCTGAAGCTGCTGCTGCTGCGAGTGGTGCTGCGAGTGCACCGGTGAACCATGGAGCGATTGGAGCATCGGAGAGTTGTGGCTAGGAGTGTGATACCAATCATGCTGCCGAAATCTCTCCTCGTAGCTATCCACACCATTAAATGGTGATCCCCTGAATGGCGACCCATCCGATATCTCAATCGGATGGTTAGGCGTACCTGATGGTGGTAGCGAAGGGTCCGTATCCTCGTCGACGTCCATCTCGTGACCACCAGAAAAGTGGTCCTCCGGTCCTAGTGGGTTATGACCCACCGGCTCGTCCAAGTAAGCATCAGGGTTATATAGACCATGGTAGACTGGTGCGGGATACCGGTGCGGTGACTGATGCAAAGGTATGTAAGATCCATGCGAACCATGGGGCCCATTCTCCGAGTGGGGCCCAAACGATTGGGGTAATGACGGTGAAGTGCTCGCGGATACCGAGTGTCTAGCAGGCTCGGCGAAAGACCTCCAAAGGTCGTTGGCGGCTGTGTTGTGCGTAGCGGATGGAGCTCGCCTATGTGAGGGCCCTGCCTCATGGTCGTGAGATGTAGCAAATCCTCCTCGACCTCTCATACGGGGCGGCATAGTGATCCTGTCAAAAATTAAACAAGTTGCACAACAAGATATATAAGACAATGCAATAACAAATAATAAAAATAAATTAAACGAAATGTTGAACATTTCCTAAGTTCTTTGTCTAGACTCGAAAATCGAGGAATGTGCAATTGTGTAACTGAGATTAAACACATTAGGATAGTGTTTAATTCACTCAGCGTTGGCTCTGATACCAACCTGTCACACCCCCGATTTCCACGTGTCACCGGTGGGCCCGGTGTGGGGTACAGTGACGTAGTTGGCATCGTCATAGACAATCAACACAATATAATAATGCACAGCGGAAGCAGAATAGATACATTTCAACTTGTAAATAAAATGATATAATAACATCATAAGTAGTTGAAACGGATCCACAGGCGGATCAAATAAAATAAGATAAAAATAGTTCAACAGATATTTGTCGTCCGAGCTTGCGAGACTATAGTGGACGCTCTTAGGAAACAGCCAGCCTATTTCGTATAGTACCTGCACTTAACCTTTTGGGAAAAATACGTCAGTTTACACTGGTAAATACAAATCGACTGACTCATTTTGAAAATGATTGAAAATTGATTTAAATGCACAAGGCATAAATATTTTTATTAACTTGGGATATTTATAAGATATAAACTTGTGAACGAATTACATGCACTTATATCTCTGGTGGCCCGGGATCTGCTGTCCGGGCTAGAGATTAAATGACACACCACATTAAAGAGTTATACACGTCGGGTGTACGCCTACACCCCGTGCTCTGGTCGTGGCCATCTCGTAAGATAATGCCAAGGATATCCGGGACACGGTCAATAACCCCCCAAAGCCTTTAAGTAAGACAAAACTGTTTAAACGAAGTCGCATAAGCTATTCAAGACTGTACACCCATAGGGCGCAGGACTTGTGCGCCCGATCAAGCGGTATTTTAAATACCGTACCCCAAGCCCGTATAGGGAAAATAAGTCAAAATGTATTTACCTGAGCAAGTATGTAACTCAAACGATAAGTGTGGTAGCTTTTACTGGGCCTCCTAATCTGGAACAAAGGTTTATAATTAACCTATTAGATTCCTAACGGGTCTTTTATTTAAGCCTAAGCTTTGACCGGTTAGTTTTTAAGGATGATACGGTTTACGCACGATTAAGCGAAAGACCGGATAGAATGTGATTTAGACCCAACAAGTTTGAATACTTGTATAATATGGGTATACTAAATACATTCTGGATTTTGAGACAAAAATGATAACGTTTGACCCGTTTCGGTCAATTTACGCAAACTAGTTACGTAAACCGAACCGAACGCAATAAGGGCGTTACGGGTAGCCAAAAGAGTCAAATGCAAGTTCCCTGAGATAATATGCTTAAAATATGATATTATATCAGTAAGTTATGTTCTATATTGCCCGGAATAGTTTAAAACTCAATTTATGCCTTAGAAGGGCATTTTGGTCATTTAAAAGATCATAAAAGAGTAAAATTAGAAATCTGAGTTTCGGGTCTGGTACATACAGTAAATATACTTAATATAACATATTATATCAGTAGGGTATGACCCATATATCAAATTTATCATTTAAAACCAAACTATGCACCGTAGGGGTATTTTAGTAATTTCACAAGGGCTAAAAACGCCAAAACTGGAAATCTGAGTTCATATACTTATACTTACTGTATTTATGTGAAAATATACAATTTACATCAGTAAGTATAAGTCTTACATGTTTAAAACAAGTATAACGCTTACTATGCGCTTAAAATGCTAGAAATGCGATTTAAGGGCGTTTTCGGGTTTTCACAATAAATCTGAGATTTTTATATTTCCAGAATACTTAAAGTAATTTATTTAACTTATAAAATCAGTAGAAAAAGGTTCCGGGTCAAAAGAATGTGTAAAACTCATTTTATGGCCTAAACGGTCTAAACCGACATAACCCGAAATAACTAGGCGATCTAGGATCCGTTCAGCCAAAAATTAATTAAAAATCATCAAAATTCCCAGAATATTATAATACATCAGTTGGTAAAAAGTTTTGCATCAAAACGTGGCCAGAAATAGGTTATACGCGAAAAGGACCGATTATGTAAATTTAATATATAGTTTTACGCTAACGGCCATAACTCACAATCTGGACCACCAACTGATCCGAAATTTTCGGTGCAAGTTTATATATTAGAAATAAAGATTTCTACTCTTTCACTTTTCCAAAAATCACGTTTTATATCAAAAAGGGCAAAATAGTCAACTTTATGCATAAATCGGAAACATGCATTCGAATCGGCTAAGCATAGACTCAATCAACGAAATTTCCAGAAAGTTTAACCAAAATAAAAATGGTCAAAAATACTTTCCAATACAGGTCTCGAACATGCATGTGCGAATCCGAATCGATAGTCTACGAAATAACCGTTTTACAAGACTTTCGGTTCCGATTCGTATCTATACTATAGATTGTCGAGTTGATGATGGTAAAATACATTCTTATATGTATTACAAGTTATTTGTGATGATCAATCAGATTGCATGTCTAATATATTAACATTCAAGCATATTTTTGCAAAAATCACTTCTGTTGACTTTTTAGAAACATGTTCGACTCGACAATTAGCATGCATATAGTGGGATTCAGATAGTACCCTTTAGAGGGTTTGTTTCCCACATAAATACCAACCTATAACAGGTTTCAATTCGAGAAATGACTGAAAGAAATCCGTTTAATCAGAAAGTCAAAGCTTATGAACAAACAGTTTGACTTTTAGCAATAATCAAAGCAAGAACGGATTAGAGAACGAATTGGAAGCTTACAAAGGTCCTATAGGTGTTTAGTGAACACTAGGAATCGGCCTTGATGATCAGATTAGCTCCAGGAAGTCTTGAGAACTTTTGCAAGTCTTGAGAGTTCTTGTTCACAATTGCAAATGCCCAAGAAATGAGCTCTTTGATCCATATATGGGGGAAATCAGCTGATAAATGGAGGTCACTGTAGTCATAGCCATGCATGGCATCTCATTGGAGCTTTTGGAGGCAAGAACCAGCTGTTTACCACTTAAATTCGGACCCAAATCAACCCAGAATGCGAATTCTGTCGCTGGCAGCCCCACGCGGCCCGCTTGGGTCAGTCCAGGCGGGTCGCCTGACCCCTGATCAGCAAAACTTGATTTCATTTTGACAGCTTTAGTCCCTGAACTTGCGCGCGATGTTTCGGCTTCATATTTTGACTCGTAAACCCCCAAACTTGGTTTTTAAGAACCTTGGGACTTTTACCAACATGGTAATGTCCTCGGATAACTTTGCGCTCAACCGAAAAGCCATGAAATTCGACGTTGACGCTTTTAGTCCCTTAAGTACGGTTTTGGCCATAACTTTCTCATACGTTGACGAAACTTCATGAAATTTTTACCACATATTCTAGTGAGTATATTTTAGCTTTACAAAGCTTCGGGTCTGCCAAAAGTTCACTCAGAGGTATAAATTAAACATGTTGACACTTTTGGCCCCTATAGTTTGCAATACTTCACTTTTGTGCAATTTCCGCGTCGTATGATCCATGAGCCATCCGTTTAAGGTTATAAACATTATGTGGGGTTATCATAGAGCCTATTTATCCATTGTTGACACTTTGGACCCTTACGTTCCATAGTTTTCACTGTTTGTCACTTTTAGTCCCTCTAAAGTATGTTTTCACATAACGGAACCTTATGACACGTGTCAAGACATTATTGGACGGAATTTTTTTGAGGTGTTACAAATATGCTAGGAATATTCCAGGAATATGCCAGGAATATGCTAGGAATATTCCAGGAATATGCCAGGAATATTCCAGGAATATGCTAGGAATATTCCAGGAATATGCCAGGAATATGCTAGGAATATTCCAGGAATATGCCAGGAATATGGTAGGAATATTCCAAGAATATGCCAGGAATATGCTAGGAATATGCCATATGGAATGTCTATAAATACCTTGAGATGGCACATATGAACTTTCACACTTCACAACACCAAACAACTCTCCTCTCTCCCTCTAGAAAGCTCACGGCCAAACATCCCTAATCACCCATCAATTTTTCGAGCCTTGTTCAAGCCATTCCAAGCATACCCAAGCATCAAGGATCACGTATTAGGAGGCTTGGTGCACTCGGAGCTCGAAGGACCTCTTTCTCTAGCTTTTATCCACCACATTCGCGTCTAGATTCTTCCCTAGCCTCGAGCTAGTGGTGAGTTACTTAAAACACATTCTTGAACTAATCTAGAGTGGTTAATATGATAGATAACGGTTAAAACTCGGAATCTTGCAATTTGATGTATTAAAGTCTACTAAAAGACACTTAAATGATGGATAAAAGCTCACATGATGTGTAAATGTTGTAGTATTTGATTTGTGGGGTTATCTAGACCCGATCTATGTTGTGGTAGCTCGGATCATCGTTTAACCCGGGTTGGTCATGATCATGAATCATGACATAAGGTTGTTTTGAATGAAACAAGGGTTAAAGGGTGAAACTCTACCACACACGAATCATGAACTTGTGTAAAAGCGTTTTACTTGTGAAATAGTGTTTAAAACTAGCCGATCTATGTATCTACAAGAGGTATTTTCGAAAGACCAAGCGTCAAAAGAAATCACATGTTCTAAACCGGATCTTACACAAACAAAAGTGATTTTTGAGAACAAACAAGTGAGCGAACACTTGTGTAACAAAAGTTTTAACAAAGAAATAATTTTCGTGAAAACCGACTAGAAGTTGTGGAACTTCATATTCCTTAAAAATAAAGTTTTTAAGCAATCAAACTTATTTTTAAAGATAACAAGACTTACTAAATGTGCTAGTAAGTTACTACACAATTTTGGTAAATATCCAAGTTCATGAAATGGAGAAATTAGTGATTTTGTTGATGGTTATTGTTGATAATTGTTGTTGATGATTGTTGACGATTTAAAAGAAAATAAACACATGTTTTGAAAACATGGGAAACCTCCATTTTTTTGGGGAAACTCTGTCAAAATTTTTATAAATTTTGACACTTAGAAGAAAATATAAGTTTTTGAGAAACTTATTCCCTAAAAACGTATTTAAGAGTATTACCAAGGTTTCCCTAATTTTTGGTGATAAGAAATGAGGATTTCTTCAAGAATAAAAATGGATATAAGTATGTATATTTTTGAGAAAAAAATATATATTATTTTATCACCAACTTTTGTGCTAAGTGTATATAGTATGTGTTATACGTGCTAGCGTATTAAGACGTAAAAATACACTAAATACTCATGAGGAGTATAAACATAAAATACACATACAATATACAAGACACATAATTCGGGTGCAAAGTGCAAAACACAAAAGACTTATATTTATTTGTGAGAAAATAATATAAGTAAGACATCTAGTTAAAAATATAAAATATTTTTAACACAAGAAAAATATACACAAAAGTGAGTGACTGAACTTGTGCGACGCAAGTCTAGTGACTAACATTAAGAAAACGCGTATAGGTTACGACGTTAATTAAGCAAACCCGGTGAAGTTTACGACGCACAGGAACGCAAAGTTGTGAGTTCATGCTCCCCCTTTTCTCTAACTGTTTTTTGTTTTACACTTCGGGGGTGAAATACATGTCACAAATTGAATATTGTTTGCATATGTTATGATGGGTACAAAAACATTCAAGTGAAACATTCATGGGTACAAAAACATTCAAGTGAAACATTCCAGACCATGTCTCGAATAGGGTACCATAAGCACCATTAATCAACGTATACATTCAGACCGCGGAACAAAAGGTTAGATCTAATGGGTTTCAGGCAACCCCACTCTTGGCCTACTTCTACCAATGAGTGCTTCTGTGTCTCAGTCAAGTCGACAAAAATGCCTAGGTTTGGTGGCTTCCTATGTCGTGACATATGTTAGTGGCCTTGCAAACCACTAGCAATCTCACACATTCAAACAGTCATAGTACCCAGTTGTACATACGTTTTACAAGTTACATTCAAACATACATTCTACAAGTTTTATACTATATTTTCATTCAAGTATATTAAACATTCAAAAACAATCACTGCATGAATTCACACCAACATTATGTTGATGTTTTTCCAAACCTCACATGTATTTCAGGTAACTAAGATGGATGTGCGCGTGGTCCCACTTATGCTCGTGGATGTCGCTTTGTTTATCGCTAAATAAAGTTGTAACTTTTAAGACAATATGCTATCATGTGTTGTAACCACTTGACTTATGTTTTTGTTATGTAATGTTTAAAGTTATTTTCGAGCATATAGTATGTTTACCTTTCGTATGCAATGGGAACCTTTCATGATCACACCTCGTGCTTCCGCCGCAGAAAGGGGTGTGACGCAAAGCCCACGCAAGGCGCAAATAATAAACCTTTCACCTTGGGCCAATTCCTGACAAGTTTTGTGTCTTAGCACCAATTCCCCTGCACTGCTCCTTACGCTACTTCATTTATGTTGAGATCTGAATGTATCTATTTAACACAATTACAATATTAGTAGAAACATGAGTAGTGAATGTAACCATTTACGATCATGAATGACAAAATCATTAAGCTTTCATATAAACAACATCACATACAACCATCGAATTATCGGCCCAACGATTCTACGTTTCTAAGGTTTACGAAAACCCTAATCTTGCACACCAGGTTCATCACACATCAATTACATCAAATCATAGAGTTCTACACTAACCGTAACGCCAGATGTTTTAGATAGATTGAGGTGGATGGTGCCTGGGGTTCTCTACGATTGCCGTCGCACAGAAGGGGCGAGAGTTCTAGGGTTTCTAAACTGCCAACAGTGTGACGAATGAAACAGTGGGACTTAATAAGTATACGCGTAACAAACTGGGCCCTTAATGGGCTTCGGCGAATCAGTGGGCCGGCGAAACACCCGTTTCGTCGGGGTGCTTGTGAAGAAATAAACTCTTCCCACACCAGTTGGCTGGATATTGGAATCGGTTTGTTTAACCAACCAATTCGGCCATCAAAGTTTTTTCTGATTTGCGTTGGGGTTGTTTAAAAATATGCAATACCATACGAATATGAATATAACATGCTGGAAGTATACATAACAGCGAAATCTTAACAGATAATGTTCTGGGAAGACAGAAAGCGTTCTAACACAAAAAGTAAATAAAGAAACGCATGAAAATTCCATGTTCACTTTTTAAGTAGATGCTCAAGGCTATCAGTCAGAGTCGAGCAAGATCTTAGCGATGCATTCAGAATTTTCAATCCCTGCAATGAAAAGTGGTAGTAAAAAAATGAACACAAAACAAGCATAAAAATTTGAAGTCGATTTACAAAGAAATCTAGGGTATAACTCTGTGATACCTCTGTTGAGCCAATGCTAATCTCATATGTCTCAATATCATCGAAGGAGACTTTCTTGTTGTTGAGAGTACACAGAGTCGAATATGACGAGGATGGGGTTATGATCAAATCGTCTGTCACAATAAACATTCCAGATTGTTTTAGTAGTCCTTTGTCTATCTTCAGATCTTTACAACTAAGATCACCGTAATGTAACGGGGTGCCTTTCAATTGAAAAAGGTGGTGTATTGGAGGAAACTGAGGTTTAAGCAAGATATCCTTGATATCTTGTGACTTAAGGTATCTTCTTACACTCATGTCTGAAATGCTTTTAAAAATATTATTTATACAAGTTAGCGAAGAAACACCGACTTTCATCAGTTCCCCAACCACCGTTCCTAAAGGAAATGATAAAATATCAAAGAGTAACAGAATAAAATCTCCTCGGGCTTCTGCAAATAAAAGCTTTCCAGTTGACTTTTGCAAAGATACGTCTTTTTTCATTAAGACGGTTTGGTCAATATCACTTCTTTGGCTGGGAACAACTAAATCTCGGATCGATGAAATCCTATTGAAAACTAAATAAGTGAACACAGAATCAAGTGATAGTGCCATCTTTAAAAGATGAAGAATCTGAAAAATAAAAATAAAAACAAATTAATTATTTAAAGTCAGAATTAATGTCAGTTAGTACTAAAGTAGAAACAAAATGCCTCTGTATCAGAATTTTTAGTGATCTTTGTCTTATTTTAATTGAAAAGTTTATAACATAGATTACTTTTTGTTAAAAAACTTGAGATGAGCTAAGAAAACTAGAAATTTAAAGTTCTACTTAAGCAAATTGTCAACAACAACGACCGTACCCAGTAAATCCCGCAACACAGAAAAACTATTTGTAGGGTCTGGGGAGGGTGAGATGTAGGCAAACCTTACCTCTATACTTGTGGAAAGAAAGGCTGCTTCCAGAGAGACCCCAGCTCCAAAACACTTAAGCAAATTGTCACAAAGGATAAAAACCTAGAACTTACATTTGTTGTCACTATACTAGTTATAGCACTAACACTCTTTAGATAACAACTTTCAGTTTTTGTGACAATTATCGCGGTCACTTAATGATAAATTCTTGTAGTGTAAAAATAACGGAAATATAGGTAATCCCAACCCCAAACCCGATTAGATAAGCTTGTCCCAAACCCGTCAGGTTTCTAGCGGGTAAATACCCATTGGGTATCGGGTATACCAGCGGGTTTCGGGTAACCCATTAATTTTAAAAAGTTTACCCTTTGGGTATACCCGACCCAAAAACCATCAAGTAACTACTAATGAGTTACATTTAGTATTATCACTAAAGAAATATATCAAATAACTATAATGTATACGGGATAAAATACCTATGTGTATAGAAAAAGGAGGTATTATATAATTACATATTTAAAAATATAAAAGAAATTATATCGGGTATACAATCGGGTAAACGGGTTTACTTTATCGGGTAATTGGGTCGGGTAAACAGGCATATCACCAAATCCAAAACCCGCGGAAAAAAATAAAAACTAGTCCCAAACCCGATTAACAAACCCCAAACCCGTCTTAGATGTGTCGGGTTTCGGGTTTACCCATCGGGTTCGGGTTCGATTGCCATCCCTAGACTTAGGAGCAATCAACTTACCTCTTCACGGCCCATGTCTAATTTGAGGTCCTCTAAACAGCTCTGGTCAGTAATTCCATGATCTGTCAGCAACCGAATGCTATTTGCAGAAGTATAAGGCATCACACAAAGATCATCAGTTACAATAAAAGCTCCAATATCAGAAACAAAAACACCACCACCACTAACACAAACGTCGGTTTTCTTGAATCCAACATCCTTATCTACCAACTTTCCATATGTTATGCATTTAGTTGTAGTACAAGTGCCGAAAACTGATTTAATGGGATAGCCCTTTCGACATACATCACACTGAAAGTATTTCAAGGGCTCAGTATTGTCTATTTGCAGTTTAAGATTCCTGCAATGATCATATGCCAGAGTTCTGGGGTTAAGAAGCATGTATTTGCATTCTTCTGTCGGTAGGTAACACTCGGGAAAATTCTCTAGACTCTCGTACAGATTTTTCAAGCTCCCAAGACCCTCAAACTTTTTATCATCGTGTTTCTCCAAGAGCCTGACAATTGTTCCGAAGGGCAATGTCATGAAGCTGAAGAGAATGTCAACAAACGCTAGACTCCGTAAAAGTAAGCGTACACCACTCTCTTATTCACTTTGTCTACGATTACTTTTACGGAGATTGTAGCTTCCTTTGCTTTCGTGTCAGCCATAATACAAGCTGAGATCTGAGCTGTCCTGATGACGATGGTACTAAATCAATGTTTTACAAAATAAAACACATAAATGAATCACCTTCTAGTTCATCAGTAAACAAGAAATGCAAGTTATGAAGCATATTGATACAAGTCTACAACAATTAACAGAATACACAATATATTACCAGAACAAACAATATATTCACATAATACAATAGCTTCAATACACAATAGTGTTTGTACAAAATTAATAGAATCATGGTTGCAAAAGTCGCTAGGCGCTCCCAAGTCGGTCGACTGGGGAGTTGAGAGTATTCGGGGAGTACTCAGACATGTTAAATTATAAAGAAGTTAGTTTTTAGAAAATCATATATATGTCAAAGATCATAACTTTACTAATATTTATAGCGAAATATGTGAATATCAACATAAATAAAAAAATACATGTTCAAATATAAAGTATTTCAAAAATAGATATTCATTTCTTTAAAAATGATATTCATTCTTTAAAAATGATATTCATTCTTTGAAAGACATAGAAATTATGTTTTATTCTTTTTTAAGTCAAACTCGACCTGAGTTGCCCAACTAGATCCAATTTTAGCCGAAGTTCACCGTGTTTGATCGATTCCGAGTAACTAGGCCGAGCTGAAAAAGACGTCTCGGCAACCTACCTTGTAGAGGATTACTCGGGGAGTACTCGGCCTCGGAGACCTTCTTTTATAACAATGAATAGAATTAACTATTTCTACAAAGGATGTTTTCTGAAGAAACTTCTACAGAAGAAAATCCATAATCTTAAAGAAATTAAGAGCAATAGTATAGCAAACTTACTAAATTAACTGTGAATCCACAATACATTAAGTTCATATTCAACACATTAACATAATACATTATTTTCCAACAATACATTATTTTCCTCTGCTGTTCAAAAAAAAAAAAAAAAAACAGAATACAGTGGCTCGATTACACAATACTGATTCACAGAGATTAACAGTAATAGTATAGCAAACTTACGAAAAGTGTATCACCGTAACAAAATGCCAACAAACATACACAATGCAAGTGTAACTTAAATAGCAAACATGTACAGGTGCAGTCAATGCAAGTGTAACTAACTGAATACATGAATCAAATCGATCATCAGGTTGTATATAGTAAATTAACGGCCTAAAACTTACCGATTTGCGAGGACGATGGACGAAATAGAACGTTATTCACTTAGATTTTCTGGATTTGTGTTAACGTAGATGGACCTAAGAAAAAAGTAAAGTAGACAGTATATCTGAGCAAATTTACAAGCTTCAGTAAAAGATTCCCTAATTTCACTGTTGATGGTCACATGTAATCTTACAAAATAAATTTTCACTGTTGATGGTCACATGTAATCTTACAAAATTAAGTTTTCAGTAAAAGATTGCCTAATTTCACTGTTGATGGTCCATGCAATCTTACAAAATATATACTTTTTGTTTGACAGGAAAGCTTACAAAATAAATATAGTTAAGAGTAAAATGCCAAAATTAGGTTGTTTAAAAAGCTTGTGTCTCGAAACTCGTTTAAATTTTGCTCGGAAAAACTTAATTTAAAGTGGATTGGTCATAAACACTCACTCGAATTTGGACCAACTCTAGACATGGTGTCGTCCATATTTCCCCATAACTAAATTAATTTAATCTTATCTAAATTTAAATTTTTAATATATTTTACCTAATTGGGAAAAACTAAAATAATATCAAACAATAAACAAAGAGTTAATTAAATAGTTAGTCCCTAGTTTGCACAAAATAAATACGTACTTAGGTTTAAAATCACCTTCAAAGGTATTAACTTTTCATTTTGTAACGTTTAAAGGTATGAATGTTAGTTGTTTGTTAAACTATTAGTACCTAGTTATGTTATTTTGTGCAAACCATAGGGACTAACTATGTTAATACCCTATAAGTTAATACCTCCAAACATTACAAAATGAAAAGTTAATACCTATAAAGTGATTTTAAACTATTAGTACCTAAGTATGTTATTTTGTGCAAACCAAATGGTCTAACTATGTAATTAACTCTAAATAAAAGAGGTGAACTATGTATTTTTAAACTTATAAATTTAAAATATTTTATTTAATTTAAAATAACCTAAAATAATATCAAATAATAAAAAATAAAAAATAAATAATAATTATATTTATAATTATAACAAAATTATATGAATTACGGTTGATTTTATGACTTTAAGGTGAAATTTATATTAAAAGAAGCAAGAGAGTGTAAATATGTATTGTACCTAGTAATATAGAAGTCTAAGTGAAAAGAAATCAAATAAGGAAGAAGGTTTAATTTGTATTTTAAGACTGAAAATTTTAGAGATTGATGAGTTGTGTTGAACGTGATTGAATTCACATGTAAAGAATGTGAGATCAAAGAAAGTTAAGGATATTTGTCTCAAAGGTTGATCCGATAACAAAATATAAGGTTAAAGATCGATCAGGATGCTTTTCAAAGTATAGGGTGCAATTCTAGATATACATAAATGTTGATTTATGTCATTTTATCTAATTAAAATAATACTGATAGTTGCACTTGCAATATCTCTGATTGATAAGGTCCTTGTAAGTGAAATAAATAAATAAATATATATATATATATATATATATAACTATATAATACATTTCCAATGGACACAAAAGTAAATTAACCCCTAATTTTTAAGATGGCAGACTAAAAGACTTAAATAAAACCTATATTTTTACATTTTTCTTCCCATTTTATCCTCCTCTCCTTACAATCCACAGCCACCATCATCAGTTTCTTCATTAATTCCCTGAATCGTTTCTACCTTTATGATTTTCGTATTCAACCGAGAAGTCTGTATTGAAGTTTGATCTTTCACATTCCCTCACCTGCCCTTCAATTGAATGCTGCCACTCAATCGTCTGCCTTTAATTAGTCGCCTCAATCCACCTCTTCTTATTCATAAACACCGCTTCTTCCTTTCATTATGCCGATTTGGATTTTCAATTCCGCGTGAAGGGGACGGCAATCGATTCATTCAAATCCCCAGTTTCTCTCCGGTAACAAAAATTCAACAAACAATCGGCAATCGTCGGTGTGCTTCTCGGTAGCTCGTGAATTCAGAAAAGAAACACCTTCAATCCGTGTTGTTGTTTTGTGGGTATTCTTGAACCGAGAAGGGATTGTGGGTGCTCCGATCTCAGGTTAGTAGGGTTCCACCATTTGGTTTCAATAAAGGTTGTTTTGGTTCACCGTTGTTTCCAAATTAATACTGCTTATAATTGATCTGAAATTGTTTTACAATTAGGGCTAGGGTTCTTAACTTCTACTCTTTTAGTTTGAATTTGAATTTCTTTTTCTGGCTAATTTCAGATCTGGCTAGATTCAATTTGGTTATATGTATGTGTGTCTGCAAATATACATTTGAAGCAACTTATTCTTTAATTGATTTCTTCTTATGCAAAATTGGTTTGCAGTTGGTTCTTTTTTCATAGATTGGGGTTATTTATTAAAAGGTGGTGTAAACCTTGTGGTTTTAGGGATTCATGTTAGATAGTATGTGAAATAGATTAATGCATAATTGCCGTATGATTGTATGATTTCCGTATGATGATGATAAACTGATGATTAGGGTTCCTGTGATATGCATAACTGTTGATGATGATAACTGTTGGCGACGTAACTGATAACACGGCGAAACAGGGGGTGTTTCGCCAAGAGTAAATATGACGAAACGGAGGGTGTTTCGCCAAAGGGATCAAGACGAAACAAAGGGTGTTTCGTCGAAGGGTTTGCACGACGAAACAAGTGTATTTCGTCAAATGGGTAAACTGCAAAGTGAACTCAGTTAAGTCTGTTAGGGGTTAACTGGGTTAACTAATTGTTGTTTATGGATAAGCATGACCTTGCATGAACTTATATAACTGATAAATGTTATGTGATCAGTTGTTACTTGCATGTACGTGATGATCTTGACTGTTAGTCGAACTTTGTGAATGCCAACTGATTATGTATACGTGCGTACTCTAGGCCTTGACTGATTATTTGTGAGCACATACCTTGGCATACCGAGCAAACCAAGTTGAGTTCACACCCTTTCCAAGGCATGGGATTCCCGGTGGGTTGGGAATGGATTGAATGACTACCCGTACTTGCATCACTATTAGACTACTAGACTACTTACCACCGTCCTCGGTTTGGGAAGGACGCCAGTGCGAAAACCTATGTAAAACCTACGTACCATTGTCCTCGGATTGGGAAGGATACCAGTGTTA
Source organism: Helianthus annuus (assembly GCF_002127325.2). NCBI lineage: Eukaryota > Viridiplantae > Streptophyta > Magnoliopsida > Asterales > Asteraceae > Helianthus > Helianthus annuus. The sequence goes on along the minus strand of NC_035441.2, from coordinate 17,637,405 downwards.
GAACCTACATAAAACCTACGTACTATTGTCCTCGGTTTGGGAAGGACACCAGCGCTAAACCTACGTACTTGATACGTACTACTGTCCTCGGCTAGGGAAGGGCACTTATGTAAAGCCTACGTAAACTCATACTTACCACTGTCCTCGGATTGGGAAGGACACTTATAGATATACCTAGTCTAGTACTTACAACATGGGAAGCCCCCACTTATTATTGTAAAGGTTTGGAAACAAGGGTACTGGGTAACGCATAGTTATGAAACGAACTTACAACTTCTGAAACGAACTCATTAACTGAACAACCAACTGTGAACTCGCTCACCTTTGTTGTTGACTCTCTGTTACATGCCTTGCAGGTCGATAGGTACTAATGGAGCTTGCACAGGGAGGCGCGGTCGTAGTGGGACATGGACAGTGGATGCCATGTTAAAACATTATAACATTTTCGAACTTAATACTTATGTTTGGGTTTTCACATTTATGCTTCCGCTAAACACTTAACTATGTTTGTTTTGAACACCTTTCGTCTTGTTGAATGGTATTTTATTTATTACTTACAATGTTCAATATGATTGGTGGCTTGATCCTGGTCATGTTACGCCTCCAAGCGGTGGTACTCCGCGAGTGGATTTTGGGGGTGTGACAGATTGGTATCAGAGCCATTGGTTATAGTGAACTTGGTTTTAATAAGGGGAAAAAGTTTTTCATTAAAACCAGACTATAACCTGTACAGTGCTCAACGATCCACAATGACGCCTCGCTCCATGTGCAAGACTCAACATTCTAGGTGATATGATTTATGTTTACATTGCCTACTTGCTAGATTACATAGAACTTTACTCATAGTATGCTTAGACAAAACGTAACAACTATTGCTTGAGAACACTTGTGTGCTTACTCTCTTCTGTCATCGCATTTTCGCAAACCTCTGTCACTCATGTTTCCCTTTTGTTATGAAGATCATGAGTGGACGTGTTAACATGACTCAAGCCCAGTTGACGGCTCTGATTAACCAACAAGTTGTTGCGGCACTTGCAGCCGCACAAGCAGGAGGTATACCCTGCAGTCGTAACTCACTCCAGGATCTTTATATCCTACACTCCTAAATCCACTCTTGTGTTTAACCTTGTCCTGGTCTTATACACAACAGGTCAGCATGCTCAGCCACCTGTATGCACGTTCAAGACTTTTATGGACTGTCGTCCTAGTACTTTCAGTGGCACTGAAGGAGCCGTTGGACTCCTCCATTGGTTTGAAAGCTCGAATCGGTCTTCGAGATGTGTGAATGCCCTGAAGCTCGTAGGGTGAAGTATGCCACTGGTACTCTTGAAGGCATTGCGCTGACTTGGTGGAATGCGCAAGTTCAGATGTTAGGGCTGGCAGCTGCTAATGCCACCCCATGGGACGATTTCAAGGAACTGATCAAGAGGGAATACTGCACTCGTGATGACATCCACAAGTTGGAAGTGGAGTTCTTTAACCTGAAGATGACAGGGTCAGAGATAGAGGCGTATACGAAAAGGTCAAACGAGCTGGCCATCTTGTGTCCAACTATGGTGGATCCTCCTATCAAGAGCATTGAGTTGTACCTTAAGGGCTTAGTACCAGAGATTCAAAGCCATGTGACCTCCGCTAACCTTGCTACCATCCAGGATGTTACTCGTCTTGCTCATCGTCTCACAGACCAGGCAGTGGAACAGAACAGGCTGCCTAAGCGCATCGGTGCTACTACCACTACTACTTCTGCTACTCCCAGTGACAACAAACGAAAATGGGATGGGTATTCCAGCAAGGGTTCGACTACGATTCACTCCCAAACACAGCAGCGAAAGACGGATGACTATCAGAGTCCTGGTTAGAAATCTTCTGGTAGTCAGGGGCAGGGTGGATATCGAGGGAACCACCCAAAGTGTAACAGATGCAACAGACACCACAGTGGTCAGTGCAACAGGGGACGTTGTCAGAGGTGTCTCAAGACGGGTCATGAAGCTAAGGATTGCAGGAGCTCACGGCCTGCAAATTAGAATCGTCAGCAGCAACAGCAAGCACCGCAGAATCAGCAACGTAAACAGGGCAACAAAGGATGTTTTCAGTATGGCGCTGAAGGTCACTTCAAGAGACACTGCCCACAGTTAAATCAGAATCAGAATCAGAACCACGACCAAGGCAACAGGAACAATAACGGGAACAACAATGGGGAAAACAATAATGACAACGGTGCTAGGGGTCGAGCAGGGTGAAGCAAGGAATAATCCTAATGTGGTGATGGGTAAGTTTTTTCTCGATGACTTTTATGTTACCGTTTTATTTGATTCGGGTGCCGATACCAGTTATGTGTCTCTAAAAGTTAGTCAAATGCTTAAACGCACACCAACTCCTTTAAACACCAAGCATGTCGTAGAGTTAACAAACGGTAAAAGTCTAGAGGCCACACACATAGTTCAGGGTTGTAATCTTGTCCTCGCTGGTCAGACCTTCTCTATCGATGTCATTCCTATAGTTCTGGGTAGTTTCGATATCGTTATTGGGATGGATTGGTTGTCCCAACAGCAAGCAGAGATCCTTTGCAAATAGAAGATTGTTCGTATTCCCCGTACTGGTAAAGAACCTCTCGACGTTCAAGGCGACAAGAGTGGTGCCGTGGTGGCATCATCTCCTTTCTTAAGGCCCAAAAGTGTTTACGAAAGGGCCACACCGCTATTTTAGCACTCGTTACTGATGTATCAACGAAAGAGAAGAAGATAGAGGATATTCCAGTAGTACGCGATTTTCCTCAAGTGTTTCCTGAAGATTTACCTGGGCTACCGCCTCATCGCCAGGTCGAATTCCAGATCGAGCTAGCTCTTGGAGCAGCACCAAATAGCTCGTGCACCGTATCGCTTAGCTCCATCAGAATTGGTAGAACTATCCACGCAACTACAAGAGCTCTTGGATAAGGGCTTTATTCGTCCTAGCTCTTCGCCCTGGGGAGCTCCAGTGTTGTTTGTGAAGAAGAAAGACGGTACCTTCCGTATGTGCATAGACTACCGCGAACTAAACAAGTTGACCGTGAAGAATCGCTATCCTCTTCCACGCATTGATGATTTGTTCGATCAGATGCAAGGGTCGAGCTACTATTCGAAGATTGATCTGAGGTCAGGCTACCATCAACTGAGAGTTCGGGACGAGGACGTCTCCAAAAAAGCATTCAGAACACGCTACGGCCACTACGAGTTTCTGGTCATGCCATTTGGGTTAACAAACGCACCAGCAGTCTTCATGGATCTTATGAACAGAGTGTGTAAGCCTTACCTGGATAAGTTTGTTATTGTTTTCATCGACGACATCTTGATCTACTCTAAGAAACACGAGCATCATCTATGGCGTATTTTGGAACTACTTCGAACAGAACAGTTGTACGCCAAGTCTTCGAAATGCGACTTTTGGCTTCGTGAAGTTCACTTTCTAGGCCACGAGGTAAACAAGGATGGGATTCATGTTGATCCATCCAAGGTAGACTCGTTTAAGAACTGGCCTGCACCTCGCACACCAACGGAAATTCGCCAATTCTTGGGTTTGGCACGTTACTACAGGAGGTTCATCAAAGACTTCTCGAAGATTCCGCAAAGTCTCACCTCACTAACGCAGAAGGGTGTTACTTATCGATGGGGTAATGCACAAGAATCAGCATTTCAGTACCTAAAGGATAGACTTTGCAGCGCACCTATTCTCTCATTGCCTGAAGGCACAGACGATTTTGTGGTTTATTGCGACGCATCCATTCAGGGTCTTGGATGTGTGTTGATGCAACGTGACAAGGTCATAGCCTATGCTTCACGCCAACTTAAGGTTCATGAAAGGAATTACGCTACACACGATCTAGAGCTGGGAGCTGTTATTTTCATGCTCAAGATATGGAGACATTACCTATACGGTACCAAAGTGCACCATCTACACCGATCACAGGAGTCTCGAGCATATCTTCAAACAGAAGGAATTAAACATGCGTCAACGTCGATGGGTGGAGCTTTTGAATGATTACGAAAGTGCCATCAAGTACCATCTGGGCAAAGCAATGTTGTGGCCGACGCCCTCAGTCGAAAAGATACTGTACCTAGACGCGTACGAGTATTACAACTTACCATCCAGTCTAGTCTTGCTGCACAGATACGAGATGCTCAGGTAGAAGCATTGAAACTAGAAAACGTCAGGGCTGAAGCCCTACGCGGCTCACGGCAGCGGTTAGAACAAAAGGAAGACGGTGCCTATTACGTAACGCATCAGGGTCCCACTCTATGGCAACTTACGAGAACTTGTAATGAATGAAGCACATAAGTCTCGCTACTCAGTACATCCTGGTTCGGATAAGATGTACCACGATCTCAGAACTACGTATTGGTGGCCTAGTATGAAAGCTCACATAGCAACTTATGTTAGCAAATGTTTGACTTGTGCAAGAGTCAAGATGGAATATCAGAAACCATCGGGCCTACTCCAGCAACCAAAGATACCACAATGGAAATGGGAGGAAATTTCCATGGATTTTGCTACTGGCCTGCCTAGATCTCAACGTGGGAATGATACTATTTGGGTGATCGTGGATCGACTCACTAAGTCTACACACTTCTTGGCTATCAAGGAAACAGACAAGTTCTCAACTTTAGCATACATTTACTTAAAGGAAGTGGTTTCGAGGCACGGGGTGCCCACCTCTATTATTTCTGATCGTGATGCACGATTTACTTCAGAACTATGGCAAGCAATGCACAAATCTTTTGGCTCACGATTAGACATGAGCACAGCTTATCACCCTCAGACGGATGGGTAGTCTGAGCGCACTATTCAAACTCTAGAAGACATGCTGCGTGCATGTGTAATCGACTTCGGCAACAACTGGGAAAAACATCTCCCGTTAGTGGAGTTCTCGTATAACAACAATTACCACACCAGCATTCAAGCCGCTCCATTTGAGGCATTGTACGGGCGTAAATGCCGATCACCTCTCTGTTGGGCAGAGGGAGGGGATAGTATGATCACGGGTCCAGAACTTGTAGTAGATGCAACAGAAAGAATTGCTCAGATACGACAACGAATGGCGGCAGCTCGAGACCGTCCGAAAAACTACGCAGATAAGCGCAGGAAACCACTCGAGTTCCAGGTTGGGGATCGAGTGCTACTCAAAGTCTCACCGTGGAAAGGTGTAGTTCGTTTTGGCAAACGAGGCAAGCTCAATCCGCGATATGTTGGACCGTTCGAAATCATTGAGAAAATAGGCAAGGTGGCCTACAAACTGAACCTACCAGCAGAACTCTGTGGAGTTCACAACGTATTTCACGTGTCAAATCTGAAGAAATGTCTGTAAGATGAGACCCTCATAGTTCCTTTGAAGGAGCTCACTATCGACGATCAGTTGCGATTCGTCGAGGAACCAGTTGAAATCACGGACCGAGATGTTAAGGTCCTCAAGCACACCAGAATACCTCTTGTTCGAGTTTGTTGGAACTCCCGTCATGGCCCAGAGTTCACCTGGGAACGAGAAGATCAAATGAAACTCAAGTATCCCCAGTTGTTCGAGAACAATGCAACCACTACTGAGGCTGAAGCTACTACAGAATTTCGGGATGAAATTCCAAATCAACGGGGGGATGATGTGACACCCCAGGAAAACCAGTAAAACCACACAAACTTAACTAGCTTCCTCAGTAACCGCATGCTAAATTTCGGGACGATGGGTGGAGCTTTTGAATGATTACGAATGTGCCATCAAGTACCATCTGGGCAAAGCAATGTTGTGGCCGACGCCCTCAGTCGAAAAGATAATGTACCAAGACGCGTACGAGTATTACAACTTACCATCCAGTCTAGTCTTCCTGCACAGATACGAGATGCTCAGGTAGAAGCATTGAAACTAGAAAACGTCAGGGCTGAAGCCCTACGCGGCTCACGGCAGCGGTTAGAACAAAAGGAAGACGGTGCCTATTACGTAACAGGATGCATCTGGGTCCCACTCTATGGCAACTTACGAGAACTTGTAATGAATGAAGCACATAAGTCTCGCTACTCAGTACATCCTGGTTCGGATAAGATGTACCACGATCTCAGAACTACGTATTGGTGGCCTAGTATGAAAGCTCACATAGCAACTTATGTTAGCAAATGTTTGACTTGTGCAAGAGTCTAGATGGAATATCAGAAACCATCGGGCCTACTCCAGCAACCAAAGATACCACAATGGAAATGGGAGGAAATTTCCATGGATTTTGCTACTGGCCTGCCTAGATCTCAACGTGGGAATGATACTATTAGGGTGATCGTGGATCGACTCACTAAGTCTGCACACTTCTTGGCTATCAAGGAAACAGACAAGTTCTCAACTTTAGCATACATTTACTTAAAGTAAGTGGTTTCGAGGCACGGGGTGCCCACCTCTATTATTTCTGATCGTGATGCACGATTTACTTCAGAACTATGGCAAGCAATGCACAAATCTTTTGGCTCACGATTAGACATGAGCACAGCTTATCACCGTCAGACGGATGGGTAGTCTGAGCGCACTATTCAAACTCTAGAAGAGATGCTGCGTGCATGTGTAATCGACTTCGGCAACAACTGGGAAAAACATCTCCCGTTAGTGGAGTTCTCGTATAACAACAATTACCACACCAGCATTCAAGCCGCTCCATTTGAGGCATTGTACGGGCGTAAATGCCGATCACCTCTCTGTTGGGCAGAGGGAGGGGATAGTATGATCATGGGTCCATAACTTGTAGTAGATGCAATGGAAAGAATTGCTCAGATACGACAACGAATGGCGGCAGCTCGAGACCGTCCGAAAAACTACGCAGATAAGCGCAGGAAACCACTCGAGTTCCAGGTTGGGGATCGAGTGCTACTCAAAGTCTCACCGTGGAAAGGTGTAGTTCGTTTTGGCAAACGAGGCAAGCTCAATCCGCGATATGTTGGACCGTTCGAAATCATTGAGAAAATAGGCAAGGTGGCCTACAAACTGAACCTACCAGCAGAACTCTGTGGAGTTCACAACGTATTTCACGTGTCAAATCTGAAGAAATGTCTGTAAGATGAGACCCTCGTAGTTCCTTTGAAGGAGCTCACTATCGACGATCAGTTGCGATTCGTCGAGGAACCAGTTGAAATCACGGACCGAGATGTTAAGGTCCTCAAGCACACCAGAATACCTCTTGTTCGAGTTTGTTGGAACTCCCGTCATGGCCCAGAGTTCACCTGGGAACGAGAAGATCAAATGAAACTCAGGTATCCCCAGTTGTTCGAGAACAATGCAACCACTATTGAGGCTGAAGCTACTACAGAATTTCGGGATGAAATTCCAAATCAACGGGGGGATGATGTGACACCCCAGGAAAACCAGTAAAACCACACAAACTTAACTAGCTTCCTCAGTAACCGCATGCTAAATTTCGGGACGATGGGTGGAGCTTTTGAATGATTACGAATGTGCCATCAAGTACCATCTGGGCAAAGCAATGTTGTGGCCGACGCCCTCAGTCGAAAAGATACTGTACCTAGACGCGTACGAGTATTACAACTTACCATCCAGTCTAGTCTTCCTGCACAGATACGAGATGCTCAGGTAGAAGCATTGAAACTAGAAAACGTCAGGGCTGAAGCCTTACGCGGCTCACGGCAGCGGTTAGAACAAAAGGAAGACGGTGCCTATTACGTAACAGGACGCATCTGGGTCCCACTCTATGGCAACTTACGAGAACTTGTAATGAATGAAGCACATAAGTCTCGCTACTCAGTACATCCTGGTTCGGATAAGATGTACCACGATCTCAGAACTACGTATTGGTGGCCTAGTATGAAAGCTCACATAGCAACTTATGTTAGCAAATGTTTGACTTGTGCAAGAGTCAAGATGGAATATCAGAAACCATCGGGCCTACTCCAGCAACCAAAGATACCACAATGGAAATGGGAGGAAATTTCCATGGATTTTGCTACTGGCCTGCCTAGATCTCAACGTGGAAATGATACTATTAGGGTGATCGTGGATCGACTCACTAAGTCTGCACACTTCTTGGCTATCAAGGAAGCAGACAAGTTCTCAACTTTAGCATACATTTACTTAAAGTAAGTGGTTTCGAGGCACGGGGTGCCCACCTCTATTATTTCTGATCGTGATGCACGATTTACTTCAGAACTATGGCAAGCAATGCACAAATCTTTTGGCTCACGATTAGACATGAGCACAGCTTATCACCGTCAGACGGATGGGTAGTCTGAGCGCACTATTCAAACTCTAGAAGAGATGCTGCGTGCATGTGTAATCGACTTCGGCAACAACTGGGAAAAACATCTCCCGTTAGTGGAGTTCTCTTATAACAACAATTACCACACCAGCATTCAAGCCGCTCCATTTGAGGCATTGTACGGGCGTAAATGCCGATCACCTCTCTGTTGGGCAGAGGGAGGGGATAGTATGATCATGGGTCCAGAACTTGTAGTAGATGCAACGGAAAGAATTGCTCAGATACGACAACGAATGGCGGCAGCTCGAGACCGTCCGAAAAACTACGCAGATAAGCGTAGGAAACCACTCGAGTTCCAGGTTGGGGATCGAGTGCTACTCCAAGTCTCACCGTGGAAAGGTGTAGTTCGTTTTGGCAAACGAGGCAAGCTCAATCCGCGATATGTTGGACCGTTCGAAATCATTGTGAAAATAGGCAAGGTGGCCTACAAACTGAACCTACCAGCAGAACTTTGTGGAGTTCACAACGTATTTCACGTGTCAAATCTGAAGAAATGTCTGTAAGATGAGACCCTCGTAGTTCCTTTGAAGGAGCTCACTATCGACGATCAGTTGCGATTCGTCGAGGAACCAGTTGAAATCACGGACCGAGATGTTAAGGTCCTCAAGCACACCAGAATACCTCTTGTTCGAGTTTGTTGGAACTCCCGTCATGGCCCAGAGCTCACATGGGAACGAGAAGATCAAATGAAACTCAAGTATCCCCAGTGGTTCGAGAACAATGCAACCACTACTGAGGCTGAAGCTACTACAGAATTTCGGGATGAAATTCCAAATCAACGGGGGGATGATGTGACACCCCAGGAAAACCAGTAAAACCACACAAACTTAACTAGCTTCCTCAGTAACCGCATGCTAAATTTCGGGATGATGGGTGGAGCTTTTGAATGATTACGAATGTGCCATCAAGTACCATCTGGGCAAAGCAATGTTGTGGCCGACGCCCTCAGTCGAAAAGATACGGTACCTAGACGCGTACGAGTATTACAACTTACCATCCAGTCTAGTCTTCCTGCACAGATACGAGATGCTCAGGTAGAAGCATTGAAACTAGAATACGTCAGGGCTGAAGCCCTACGCGGCTCACGGCAGCGGTTAGAACAAAAGGAAGACGGTGCCTGTCACACCCCGATTTCCACGTGTCTCACCGGTGGGCCCGGTGGGGGATTACCGTGACGATGTTGGCAACAATATAGTCAAACCACACAATTATATAATGCACAGCGGAAGCATAAGATAAATATATAAACTTCAACCTCTGGTTGTAATATCAAATGTATTACAGAAGTTGAATATATCCACAGCGGATCAAAAATAATAAAATATTGTTCATTCAGATGCAGCATCGAGTTTGCGAGACTATGTACGATGCTTAGGCAGCTAATACCAGCCAATTTCGTCTAGTACCTGCACTTAATCTTTTTGGGGAAAATACGTCAGTTTACACTGGTAAATACATTCAACTGACACATTTGAAAATGTTTATTAAAATTGATTTTTATGCACAAGGCACAAACTCTTTTATAACTTGGGAAAATTATAATAAAATCTTGTGAACGTTTTACATGTTCTTTTATGCGTTCAGTAGCCCGGGTCGTGCCGGGTTAAAGATTTATAGACACACCACATTGCGTAAAACCGTAGTATAAAAGCCAACGGCTACGTCTTTTAATTTAATGTCGACACTTTATACCGGGTGTACGCCTACACCGGGATGTCGATGGTCGTGGCCATTTCGTAAAATGATGCCAAGGATATCCGGGACAACGGTCATTAAACCCCCCAAAGGCTTTTAAGAAACAAAACTGTTTAAATGAGCCGATCATATTATTTAATTAACCACCTAAGCGATGGAAGAATATAATGCTCAATCAAGCGGTATTAATATACCGTAACCCAAGCCCATATAGGGGAAATAAGTTAAAGTATTTACCTTTGCAAGTATATTTCCTTAATTGGATTAAATCACCGATAGCTTTTACTGGGGCTCCTAATCTGGAATGAAGGTTTTAGTTAACCTCTTAGAATCCTAACGAGTCTTTATAATGGTCGTAGCCTAGACCGGTTGGTTCCGATATATATAGGTATGGTTTAATCGCGCGAAAAGGCGAAAACCGAGAATGGAGTGTGATTCTGATCCAACAAGTTCAGAGACCTGTTTTATATGGGTTTATGGTTCACACTCTGGAATTTGGGGTTCAAATAATATAATTTGACCCGTATCGGCTAATTTATGAAAACTAGTTTCATAAGCCGAACCGTGCGCGCGATAGGCGAAACGGTTAACCATGAGAGTCGTACGCTTATTTCCTAAGTCAATATGCCTTAAATGGGTTGTGGTATCAGTAGGATACCTCCCGTGATGCCCGTAACGAGTTTAAGTTAATATTATGCCCCGTAGGGGCTTTTCGATCATTTTAAAGACTTTTAAAGAGCTTTTTGAGTTCTACAGGAAATCTGAGTTTCCCGAACAGCTTATAAAGCTTAAAATACTTTATTTATTATTTAAAATCAGTAGCAACTGGAATCGGGTCAAAAGACCTTGTAGAACTCATGTTTTGGCCGAAAAGGGCATATTCGGTATTTACCGAACCGTAGCCATAACCGCAGGTTATGAGCGAGGTAAAAATTATTAAAAATCTTTAAAATTCCCAAAATATTATTTTAATACAGTGGGTAAAAGTTTTGGTGATGAAATCTTGGTTTAGATAGGTGTTATGCTAATCGCGTCGTTTGTTACAAAAGTTTATTTAATTTGCGCTATTTAGCATAACTCTCATTCTAGACCTCGGATTGACGTGAAACTTTAAGGACATGCTCATAATTTAATAAGCAAGGTTTTGGTCCGTTCACGTGTCCGAAATACTCGTTTTATTTTCAAAATGTCGTTACGGTCAACTTTTAGGCGATTAACGGAAACTCGTAAAAGACTCGGATAACTAATGAACCGATCACAGAAGTTTATTCCAACATGTGACCTGGTCCTAAGAGAGTCCTAAGGTATATCCATACTTCACTAAAACGGGTCAGAACTGAAGTCAAAGCAAAAGTCAAACTTTTGCGACATTCGGCTCCGAACCGGGTCAATATAGCAAATGATCGATTCAAACGAGCGCAAACAAGTTTATATACTTAATATCATGTTTTATAAGTGTCAAAACAGGTTTCATAACATATACATTACAGATTATGCATAAATCGCTAAAATAGCTTTCTGTTGACTTTTTAACCGCACGTTTGACTCGATATTTGACATAGTTAGAGTGGTGATCAGGGGGAACCCTTTTAGAGGTTTATTACCCACATAATTACCTACTCAAAACTACTTTTGATCCGTCATAAGACTGAACCATTTGCAAGTTATGGTAATGACAACCGTTAGTTACGACGGTTGTGTTTATGAGCTATAACTATGGAAATGTAAGACCAAAATGGTTGTGAACGACTTACAGAAGTGTGTTCTTGCTTATAGAACAGAGATGGATGCTAGAGAGCTCTTGAAATGATCAGATGAATGTGTTTTGTGTTGTGTGAATGTTATGTACATAATGTGGCTATTTATAGCCAAAGAAAGCTCTCTAGATCACTACACAACAACCTACACTGATCATGATGATGGGTAGATGTCTCCTGACTGATATGGGTCGAGTAGAGGGCGCCCATGCCTCATTTATTGGAGATTGATCGTTCATAATGCCCAAAAGTCAAGAAAACACCAACTTTCTGCATCTGGGCGTTCCACGCGACCCGCATGGGAGTTCCCATGCACTTTTACGCGGGTCGCCTGAGTTTAAGAAATCAGACGCGTAATTGAGGAGGCTCGCGGCCCGCCTCAACTTAAGCCTAACCTTCACGCGGGTCGCGAGAGGTCTGTTTTTCAGATTTTTAAAATCTTTTGTAATGATTATCAGAATCCGGTAATTAATAACGAAATCTTTCGTAATGATTTACCTGACCTTTCGGTTTTGAAGGGGTAACTTTGCGGTTTGGCCCTCGGTTATTTACCGATAGGGGCCTCGTGTTATTTACCCGCATTATAAAGTCCCCGGTTAGTTTATTAATTATTTGGAAAGCCTTAACTTTCACTGTTGACGCTTTTAACCCTTCTTATACGAATGCGAGTATAACTCTTTCGTTTTAAAACGGAACTTCGCGGAATTTATACAGTATATTCTAGTGAGCGTATAATACTGTTACGAAGCCTTGGGAACGTTAAAGGGTCACTCAGAGGTATAATTAAACATGTTGACACAGTTAACCCCTGTAGTTCGTAATCTCTCACTTTCTTTCGCGTTTCGCTTCCGTACGATCTATGATTTATTCGTTTGAAGGTTCAAGCATTTATTTAGGGTTACTATACAGTATATTTACCCTTGTTGACATTTATAACCCTCGAATTTATATACTTTCAAGGTTTGTCAAAATTAGTCCTTTATTTATATCAATGCCACGTGTAAACAAATGACACGTGTTAGCACATTATTGGACACAAAAATTCGAGGTGTTACATCCTCACCCCCTTAAAATAAATCTCGACCCGAGATTTACTCAAATAAATAGGGGTACTTTTCTTTCATTGTTTCTTCGACTTCCCACGTATATTCGGGACCTCTACGAGCATCCCATTTGACCTTTACAATCGGTACGTGCTTTCTGCGAAGCTTCTTTACCTGTCGATCCTCAATCGACAAAGGTTTTTCTATAAACTTTAAGCTCTCATCTATATGCACATCTGTATGTGGAATCACCAACGATTCATCGGCGAAGCACTTTTTGAGATTGCAGATGTGGAACACATTGTGAATTCCATTGAGCTCTTCAGGCAAGTTCAACTTATAGGCGACTGACCCGACCCGTTCAATGACCTCAAAAGGTCCTATGTATCTCGGACTCAGTTTGCCTTTCTTGCCGAAACGCATCACCCCCTTCCAGGGTGATACTTTAAGCAACACTTTTTCACCTACTTCGAAGTGAAGATCCTTACGTTTTGGATCAGCGTAGCTTTTCTGCCTATCGCGGGCAGCCTTGAGACGTTCCCGGATCTGGACAATCTTGTCCGTTGTCTGGAAAACAATCTCTGGTCCTGATAATTGGACCTCTCCTACTTCCGCCCAACAAACAGGCGATCTACATTTCCTACCGTATAATGCCTCGAAAGGCGCAGCCTTTATGCTGGTGTGGTAGCTATTATTGTAGGAGAATTCGATCAGGGGTAGATTCTTATCCCAGTTACCACCTAAATCGATCGCACATGCACGAAGCATGTCTTCTAGCGTTTGGATAGTACGCTCACTTTGACCGTCCGTCTGTGGATGGTAAGCCGTACTAAAGTTTAAACGCGTGCCCAAAGATTGCTGGAAGCTTTTCCAGAAGTGAGATGTGTATCTAGTATCCCTGTCGGAGATAATAGACACAGGTATGCCGTGTAAGGCTACAATCTTATCTACATAAAGTTGGGCTAACATATCGGAGCTATACGTCTCCTTGATGGGTAGAAAATGAGTTGATTTAGTCAGCCTATCGACTATGACCCATATTGTATCGTTTCCTTTCCTGGTTTTGGGTAACTTGGTTATGAAGTCCATAGTTACGCATTCCCACTTCCACTCGGGAAGTTCAGGCTGTTGTAGCAAGCCAGACGGCTTTTGGTGCTCGGCCTTGACTTGAGCACAAGTCAAGCACTTTGCTACGTGGGCGGCTACAGACTTTTTCAAGCCTATCCACCAATAATTTGCCTTTAAGTCTTGGTACATCTTATCAGCACCAGGATGGACTGAGTATTTGGAACTATGGGCTTCCTGGAGAACAACATCTCGTAGTCCTCCATAAATCGGAACCCATATACGTCCGTTTAATCTAAGGATTCCATCCTTGCTAAGAGTCAACTGCTCCTCAGTTACTCCTAACTTTTCATTAGGATAATTATCTTCCAACACAGCCTCTCGCTGTGCAGCCAAAATCCTTTCAATTAAATTGTTCTTGACCTCAATGCTCTTGGCATTGATTCGAATAGGTTTTACCCTTTCCTTTCTGCTCAAGGCATCAGCGACTACATTCGCCTTGCCGGGATGGTACCTGATCTCGCAATCATAGTCATTCAAGGTTTCCATCCAACGGCGCTGCCTCATGTTCAACTCTTTTTGGTTGAACAGGTGCTGGAGGCTTTTGTGATCAGAATAAATCACAAATTTAATACCATAAAGGTAATGCCTCCATAATTTCAGTGCAAATACAACGGCACCCAACTCCAAATCATGGGTGGTGTAATTCTTTTCGTGCACCTTTAATTGCCTTGAAGCATAGGCAATCACCTTGCCCTTCTGCATAAGCACACACCCCATGCCTGTGTGTGATGCATCGCAGTAAACTACAAATTCATCTGTGCCCTCTGGCAATGTCAGCACAGGTGCGTTGCTTAGCTTTTGCTTCAGTATTTCGAAGGACTCTTGCTGTTTTGGGCCCCAAATATACTTTTCTTTCTTCTTGGTCAAGGAAGTCAAGGGCGCAGCAATCCTCGAAAAATTTTCAATAAATCTCCGGTAGTATCCTGCTAACCCCAGGAAACTACGGATTTCGGTAGGCGTCTTTGGCTCTTGCCAGTTCATGACCGCTTCTACCTTAGCGGGATCCACTTGGATACCACGCTCGCTCACAACGTGACCTAAAAATTGGACCTCTCGTAGCAAGAATTCACATTTCGAGAATTTGGCGTAGAGTTTCTCATGTTGTAGTAATTCGAGAATGCAACGGAGGTGCTTCTCGTGGTCAGCTTGGTTCTTGGAATAGATAAGGATATCGTCGATGAATACTATGACGAATTTGTCCAAGTACGGCTTGCAAACGCGATTCATGAGATCCATGAACGCAGCCGGTGCATTTGTGAGCCCAAAAGGCATCACTAGGAACTCGTAATGACCATAGCGAGTCCTAAATGCTGTCTTATGTACATCTTCATCTCTGACCCTTAGTTGATGATAGCCCGACCTTAAGTCGATCTTTGAGAAGTAGCTTGCTCCTTGCAGCTGATCGAATAGATCATCGATCCTTGGTAAAGGATATCTATTCTTTATGGTAACTTTATTTAGCTCTCGGTAGTCGATGCACAACCGCATCGATCCGTCCTTCTTCTTTACAAATAGGACAGGAGCTCCCCAGGGAGATGAACTAGGTCTGATAAAACCTTTCGCCAGCAGTTCATCCAACTGGGTCCTCAGTTCTTTCATTTCCGTCGGAGCTAATCTGTAAGGTGCTCTTGCTATCGGAGCTGCTCCAGGAATGATGTCAATTCTGAACTCCACTTGTCTATCTGGCGGCAAACCAGGTAGTTCTTCGGGAAAAACTTCGGGATATTCAGAAATGACAGGAAGATCCTCGATCTTCGGCTTAGGTTCTTCTATTATCACCTGAGCCATGTAAATTACACAGCCTCTGTTCAAACACCTTGAAGCTTTCAGCATAGATACGTCTTCGGGCAGTCCGTATTGCGTATCTCCTCGAATGGTAAGAGATTCACCACTCGGATTCTTTAACACTATATGCCTCTTACCGCAAATGATTTGGGCCTGATTACGGGATAACCAGTCCATGCCTAGCACAATGTCAAAACCCGCTAATTTGAAGGGAAGTAGAGATAAAGGAAAAGAATGGTTCCTAATGGACATTTCACATCCTTCTAGAACAGTTGAGACGGTTTCTATCGTGCCGTCTGCTAACTCTACTTCGTATTTCGCATCAAGGGTTTTGATAGGCATATTTAGTAGTTGGCAAAATTTCTGGTCTACAAAGGATTTATCAGCGCCAGAATCGAATAGTACTCTTGCAAATATATTATTTACGAGGAAAGTACCTGTAAGCACATTGTCGTCCTTAACCGCTTCCTTTGCATCCATGCGAAAAACTCTCGCATTTGACTTCTTTGTCTCTTCCGCCTTCTTGGCATACTTTGGGCAATTACTCTTGATGTGCCCTTTTTCATTACAACCATAGCAGGTTGCATCCTTGATCTTCTTGCACTCCACAGTCTTATGATCCTTGGACTTGCATAGTCCACAGGAAGGAGTCTTTGATTGTGATTGTGAGTTAGATGCAAATCTGCATTTCCCAGAGTGGGGTTTCTTGCATATCTTGCAGTTGGGCCTTTCACCAGTTTGCCCATCCTTCTTTGCCTCCGACCCTCTTTTGCCTTCACCGCTTCCACGGTGCTTCTTCCCTGATCTTCGTGAGGTATCATCCTCACGTTTTCTCTTCTCAGCCTCCTTGTTCCTTAGTGTCCTCAGACGGACAGCGTCTAAGGTGAGAGACAAGGAGAGGTCAGTAACTGACCTGAAGGTCGTCGGCCGAGAGGCCTTTACACTAGCCTTTATTGCAGGCTCTAATCCCCCAATGAAACGGGCGATTCTTCTGGGTTCTGGTGTCACAAGGTATGGAACTAGACGAGACATGGTATTGAAACTCGTCAAATACGCCTGGCAGTCCAGGTTCGTCATCACCAGTGAGACAAAATCAGCCTCTATCTTCTCAACCTCGTGCTGAGGGCAGTAGTTTTCTTTAATGAGAGCAATAAATTCCTCCCATGTCATTTTGTACAAAGCAGACTTACCAGATGCCTGCACCAACGCCCTCCACCACGCCAGGGCCTCGCCCTTGAATGATTGGGACACATACTTCACCACATCCCTCGCTGCACACCCGCTGATGTCCACAATAGTGTCCATCTCATCTAGCCAGGTGATACAATCAACAGCACCTTTCTCCCCTGTGAATTCCCGGGGCTTACAAGATACAAAATACTTGTAAGTGCAACCCTTAGCATTTGATGCATCAGTATATTCTCTATCGCGATGAACGCTGTTCTCAGTGGACGAGTGTTTGTCGTCATCTTTCTTGGGTTCAGAGGGTGGTTTGGAGTGTGTCTTTGGTTTAGAGGGTGGTTTTGACACGGTTCTGCCTTGGGACTCAGTATATTGACGATCAAGAGCTGCCTGAACAGCATTGTCAATCAGAGCCTTCAGTTGTGCGCCTGTCAGATGCACTGGCGCATTATTATAGTCATCATCATTAGTATGGATATTCTCTCCGTTGGGATCCGCCATTGTAACTTGAATCTGTTACAGAAGATAACAAAAATTTTTATTCAGGAGATTATTATATAATTGTCTTTTATGACAATTTGTCAACCATGGTACAGAGACCATATTCGGTTAACTTATTACTTCATTAAATATTAGGATTTGAATATATCCTATTTCAGCTATATAAATAGTATTGGCGGCATAAAGCCTAATCATGATGATGTTTTATAATATTAGCCGAGATTTCAGAGAATCAAAGGTATAGAGAATTGAACCGTAGTTCTTTTATCTCTTTCTGACAGGGAGTCATAGACCACCACTGTCTTTTGTCGTTATAAGACAATTATTACGGCCCATAGGCACTACACCTCTAATGGATGTTTTAATATGGTTGGCCCGTAGGCACTACATCACTAATGGATGTTTTTATAATACTGGCCCGTAGGCACTACATCACTAATGGATGTTTTTATAATACTGGCCCGTAGGCACTACATCACTAATGGATGTTTTAATAATACTGGCCCGTAGGCACTACATCACTAATGGATGTTTTAATAATACTGGCCCGTAGGCACTACATCACAAATGGATGTTTTAATAATACTGATCACCTTCATTGGTGATTTAACCCATGATTTATAAATCATTTAGTTGGGTTTTGAAATCCTTAAAGGATTATTGTATAAGAATGACGTGCGTGATTTTAACGAATCACATCTGCCATGATTGTTAACATGCGTACAGAGGTTAACAGGGAATCAGAATCTTTTCAATTAGGTCGTACCATCTTGACTGGATCTTAAAAGACACCAAGCTAGGTTTCACCTTTTAAGATTCTTTATCTAGGCAGATCAATATAAAAGGAATGGTTTTGATTTATTTTATACATATTAAAACAAAACTCATAACATACATTCCATAATCTCAAATACAATTACATATTGCCCTAGACGGGTCTTTCAAATAGTACATACCTCCATAGAGGTTTAAAAATAAGTAACAAGTCCACGCAGGGACTAATACAAGATAGGTGTCCATGCAAGGACTAAAGATAAGTCCACGTAGGGACTGAAATACGATAAGTGTCCACGTAGGGACTTATTTCAAAGCAGAAATTACATTAGTACAACTATTAAGGGCTAGTGGTCACGTTTCTTCTTTTTGCCCTTTAGTAGGTTCGCCAAGCCTTTGAGAAATCCTCGGTGGCTTTTCTTCTCTTCCTCGAACTCTCTCTCCACACGATCTAGTCGATGGAGTATTTCTTCCTGTTCAGGAGGAGAGAAACGTGGTTGTGGCGCTTGATGCGGAACTGGAGGTCTGGGAGGTATTGGATACCCATGAGCTGAGTAGTCCGGTGGTCCCATGTTTCCATGTGCTCCGTCAGGGTAGCGCGCATTATATCTTGCCGACACCACGTATGGGTCGCGCTCATAGCCGTAGTTGTATTGTGCTTGTGATGGTTCGAACGGGTTGTAAGCCGTTGGACCCGTGTAAGCAGGTATGGGTTGGTCATACCCAAATGGTGGCGAATTTTGTGCAGCTGGTGCGGAGTTCGCCTCCTGTATAGGACTTGAAGGTCCTTCTTCTCGTAGTGGCGGATAGTGGCTACTACTAGAATGTCGAGGAGTGCTGAAGTGAATACCCCCTCCTCCTCGTGTAGACATACGAGCATTTGTCCTCCTACGCCTTGGCGGATCAGGTATTACTGGTTGCGCCGGTGGCGGAGGTGGTGGCGTAACTGCCTCAAAGCGTGAATCCTCAGAGGGATCCTGTGGATGTCACGGTTGTTGAGATGTCTGTTGAGGTGGCGTGTAGTACCACTCATGTCGGTCAAACAACGCTTGGAAACTGTCTGGTCCCTGATAGGGTGTGCCATGGAAGGATGACCCATCAGAGACTTCTATCGGATGCGTGGGCGTACCACGAGCTGGTTCAGTAGGATCCTCATCTTCCTCCATGGGATCCTCAGAAAAGTGGTCTTGTGGTCCTAGTGGAACAAAACCTGATGGTTCCTGTATGTAGTCAGCCGGATTAAACTGACCTATGTAGTATGGAGTAGGGTCGTCATAATTCCGGGTCGATACCGAACGTTGTAGAGGTATGAAGGAAGGTTGTGGGTTGTTGGGATCATTCTCTGAGTTTGGCCCAAAGGAGTGCCGATAAGATGGCGTCGAGCTGTGTGAGGTGGAATGCCTCGCGGGTTCGTAGAGATCTCTCCTTCGTTGTGGTTCTTCGCTCCGTGTCATCGAAGGATGTCTTGTACCTGATGGTCCAGCTTCGTTATCGTGATGTGTCACGACTTCTCCTCTGCCTCTTCTTCCCCTTCCTCTTCCTCGGAATATAACAGGTGGCATTTTCCTGCTTAATAAAACTTTAAATACAAATAATAAAAGAAAAGACAAAATTGGAATAAAAATTCGAATTTGTCCTAAGTTCTTGTCTAGACTCAAGTATGTGCAATTGTTTCATTGAGATTAAACACATTAGGATAGTGTTTAATTCACTCAATGTTGGCTCTGATACCAACCTGTCACACCCCGATTTCCACGTGTCTCACCGGTGGACGTTTTACATGTTCTTTTATGCGTTCAGTAGCCCGGGTCGTGCCGGGTTAAAGATTTATAGACACACCACATTGCGTAAAACCGTAGTATAAAAACCAACGGCTACGTCTTTTAATTTAATGTCGACACTTTATACCGGGTGTACGCCTACACCGGGATGTCGATGGTCGTGGCCATTTCGTAAAATGATGCCAAGGATATCCGGGACAACGGTCATTAAACCCCCCAAAGGCTTTTAAGAAACAAAACTGTTTAAATGAGCCGATCATATTATTTAATTAACCACCTAAGCGATGGAAGAATATAATGCTCAATCAAGCGGTATTAATATACCGTAACCCAAGCCCATATAGGGGAAATAAGTTAAAGTATTTACCTTTGCAAGTATATTTCCTTAATTGGATTAAATCACCGATAGCTTTTACTGGGGCTCCTAATCTGGAACGAAGGTTTTAATTAACCTCTTAGAATCCTAACGAGTCTTTATAATGGCCGTAGCCTAGACCGGTTGGTTCCGATATATATAGGTATGGTTTAATCGCGCGAAAAGGCGAAAACCGAGAATGGAGTGTGATTCTGATCCAACAAGTTCAGAGACTTGTTTTATATGGGTTTATGGTTCACACTCTGGAATTTGGGGTTCAAATAATATAATTTGACCCGTATCGGCTAATTTATGAAAACTAGTTTCATAAGCCGAACCGTGCGCGCGATAGGCGAAACGGTTAACCATGAGAGTCGTACGCTTATTTCCTAAGTCAATATGCCTTAAATGGGTTGTGGTATCAGTAGGATACCTCCCGTGATGCCCGTAACGAGTTTAAGTTAATATTATGCCCCGTAGGGGCTTTTCGATCATTTTAAAGACTTTTAAAGAGCTTTTTGAGTTCTACAGGAAATCTGAGTTTCCCGAACAGCTTATAAAGCTTAAAATACTTTATTTATTATTTAAAATCAGTAGCAACTGGAATCGGGTCAAAAGACCTTGTAGAACTCATGTTTTGGTCGAAAAGGGCATATTCGGTATTTACCGAACCGTAGCCATAACCGCAGGTTATGAGCGAGGTAAAAATTATTAAAAATCTTTAAAATTCCCAAAATATTATTTTAATACAGTGGGTAAAAGTTTTGGTGACGAAATCTTGGTTTAGATAGGTGTTATGCTAATCGCGCCGTTTGTTACAAAAGTTTATTTAATTTGCGCTATTTAGCATAACTCTC
Source organism: Helianthus annuus (assembly GCF_002127325.2). NCBI lineage: Eukaryota > Viridiplantae > Streptophyta > Magnoliopsida > Asterales > Asteraceae > Helianthus > Helianthus annuus. The sequence goes on along the minus strand of NC_035441.2, from coordinate 17,616,277 downwards.
ATTCTAGACCTCGGATTGACGTGAAACTTTAAGGACATGCTCAAAATTTAATAAGCAAGGTTCTGGTCCGTTCACGTGTCCGAAATACTCGTTTTATTTTCAAAATGGCGTTACGGTCAACTTTTAGGCGATTAACGGAAACGCGTAAAAGACTCGGATAACTCATGAACCGATCACAGAAGTTTATTCCAACATGTGACCTGGTCCTAAGAGAGTCCTAAGGTATATCCATACTTCACTAAAACGGGTCAGAACTGAAGTCAAAGCAAAAGTCAAACTTTTGCGACATTCGGCTCCGAACCGGGTCAATATAGCAAATGATCGATTCAAACGAGCGCAAACAAGTTTATATACTTAATATCATGTTTTATAAGTGTCAAAACAGGTTTCATAACATATACATTACAGATTATGCATAAATCGCTAAAATAGCTTTCTGTTGACTTTTTAACCGCACGTTTGACTCGATATTTGACATAGTTAGAGTGGTGATCAGGGGGAACCCTTTTAGAGGTTTATTACCCACATAATTACCTACTCAAAACTACTTTTGATCCGTCATAAGACTGAACCATTTGCAAGTTATGGTAATGACAACCGTTAGTTACGACGGTTGTGTTTATGAGCTATAACTATGGAAATGTAAGACCAAAATGGTTGTGAACGACTTACAGAAGTGATCAGAGATGATCAGATGAATGTGTTTTGTGTTGTGTAAATGTTATGTACATAATGTGGCTATTTATAGCCAAAGAAAGCTCTCTAGATCACTACACAACAACCTACACTGATCATGATGATGGGTAGATGTCTCCTGAGTGATATGGGTCGAGTAGGGGGCGCCCATGGCTCATTTATTGGAGATTGATCGTTCATAATGCCCAAAAGTCAAGAAAACACCAACTTTCTGCATCTGGGCGTTCCACGCGACCCGCATGGGAGTTCCCATGCACTTTTACGCGGGTCGCCTGAGTTTAAGAAATCAGACGCGTAATTGAGGAGGCTCGCGGCCCGCCTCAACTTAAGCCTAACCTTCACGCGGGTCGCGAGAGGTATGTTTTTCAGATTTTTAAAATCTTTTGTAATGATTATCAGAATCCGGTAATTAATAACGAAATCTTTCGTAATGATTTACCTGACCTTTCGGTTTTGAAGGGGTAACTTTGCGGTTTGGCCCTCGGTTATTTACCGATAGGGGCCTCGTGTTATTTACCCGCATTATAAAGTCCCTGGTTAGTTTATTAATTATTTGGAAAGCCTTAACTTTCACTGTTGACGCTTTTAACCCTTCTTATACGAATGCGAGTATAACTCTTTCGTTTTAAAACGGAACTTTGCGGAATTTATACAGTATATTCTAGTGAGCGTATAATACTGTTACGAAGCCTTGGGAACGTTAAAGGGTCACTCAGAGGTATAATTAAACATGTTGACACAGTTAACCCCTGTAGTTCGTAATCTCTCACTTTCTTCCGCGTTTCGCTTCCGTACGATCTATGATTTATTCGTTTGAAGGTTCAAGCATTTATTTAGGGTTACTATACAGTATATTTACCCATGTTGACATTTATAACCCTCGAATTTATATACTTTCAAGGTTTGTCAAAATTAGTCCTTTATTTATATCAATGCCACGTGTAAACAAATGACACGTGTTAGCACATTATTGGACACAAAAATTCGAGGTGTTACAGTGCCTATTACGTAACAGGACGCATCTGGGTCCCACTCTATGGCAACTTACGAGAACTTGTAATGAATGAAGCACATAAGTCTCGCTACTCAGTACATCCTGGTTCGGATAAGATGTACCACGATCTCAGAACTACGTATTGGTGGCCTAGTATGAAAGCTCACATAGCAACTTATGTTAGCAAATGTTTGACTTGTGCAAGAGTCAAGATGGAATATCAGAAACCATCGGGCCTACTCCAGCAACCAAAGATACCACAATGGAAATGGGAGGAAATTTCCATGGATTTTGCTACTGGCCTGCCTAGATCTCAACGTGGGAATGATACTATTTGGGTGATCGTGGATCGACTCACTAAGTCTGCACACTTCTTGGCTATCAAGGAAACAGACAAGTTCTCAACTTTAGCATACATTTACTTAAAGGAAGTGGTTTCGAGGCACGGTGTCACACCCCGATCTTTCCACGTGTCACCGGTGGGCCCGGTGTGGGGTACAGTGACGTAGTTGGCATCGTCATAGACAAAAAACACAATATAATAATGCACAGCGGAAGCAGAATAGATACATTTCAACTTTAATAAAAATGACATAATAACATCATAGATAGTTGAAACGGATCCACAGGCGGATCAAATAAAACAAGATAAAAATTGTTCAACAGTTATTTGTCGTCCGAGCTTGCGAGACTATAGTGGACGCTCTTAGGAAACAGCCAGCCTATTTCGTATAGTACCTGCACTTAACCTTTTGGGAAAAATACGTCAGTTTACACTGGTAAATACAAATCGACTGACTCATTTTAAAAATGATTGAAAATTGATTTAAATGCACAAGGCATAAATATTTTTATAAACTTGGGATAATTATGCAATATAAACTTGTGAACGAATTACATGCACTCGTATCTTTGGTGGCCCAGGATCTGCTGTCCGGGCTAAAGATTAAATGACACACCACATTAAAGAGTTATACACGCCGAGTGTACGCCTACACCCCGTGCTCTGGTCGTGGCCATCTCGTAAGATAATGCCAAGGATATCCGGGACACGGTCAATAACCCCCCAAAGCCTAAAGTAAGACAAGACTGTTTAAACGAAGTCGCACAAGCTATTCAAGACTGTACACCCATAAGGCGCAGGACTTGTGCGCCCGATCAAGCGGTATTTTAAATACCGTACCCCAAGCCCGTATAGGGGAAATAAGTCAAAATGTATTTACCTGAGCAAGTATGAGTCACAAATGATAAGTGTGGTAGCTTTTACTGGGCCTCCTAATCTGGAACAAAGGTTTATAATAACCTATTAGATTCCTAACGGGTCTTTTATTTAAGCCTAAGCTTCGACCGGTTAGTTTTTAAGGATGATACGGTTTACGCACGATTAAGCGAAAGACCAGATAGGATGTGATTTAGACCCGACAAGTTTGAATACTTGTATAATATGGGTATACTAAATACATTCTGGATTTTGAGATAAAAATGATAACGTTTGACCCGTTTCGGTCAATTTACGCAAACTAGTTACGTAAACCGAACCGAACGCTAAAAGGGCGTTACGGGTAGCCAAAAGAGTCAAATGCAAGTTCCCTGAGATAATATGCTTTATATATGATATAATATCAGTAAGTTATGTTCTATATTGCCCGGAGTAATTTTAAACTCAATTTATGCCTTAGAAGGGCATTTTGGTCATTTAAAAGATTATGAAAGAGTCAAATTAGAAATCTGAGGTTCGGGTCTGGTTCATACAGTAGATATACTTAATTTAACATGTTATAACAGTAGGGTATGACCCATATACCAAACTTAACATTTAAAATCAAACTATGCACCGTAGGGGTATTTTAGTAATTTCACAAGGGCTAAAAATGCCAAAACTGGAAACCTGAGTTCATATACTTATACTTACTATTATTATATGAAAATATGCTAAACACATCAGTAGGTATAAGTCTTATATGTTTAAAACGAGTATCACGCTTACTATGCGCTTAAAACGCTAAAAATGCGATTTAGAGCCGTTTCCGGGTTTATATATGAAAGCTGAGATTTTTATATTTCCAGAATGCTTAAAATAATTTATTTAACAAATGAAATCAGTAGAAAAAGGTTTCGGGTCAAAATAATGTATAAAACTCATTTTATGGCTTAAACGGTCAAAACCGACATAAACCGAAATAACTAAGCGATTTAAGATCCGTTCAGCCAAAAATTAATTAAAAATCATCAAAAATCCCAAAATCTTATAATACATCAGTTGGTAAAAAGTTTTGTATCAAAACGTGGCCAGAAATAGGTTATACACGAAAAGGGCCGTTTATGTAACTTAAGAACATAGTTTTACGCTAATGGCCATAACTCAAAATCTGGACCACCAACTGGTCCGAAATTTTCGGTGCAAGTTTATACATTAGAAATAAAGATTTCTACTCTTCCACTTTTCCAAAAATCACGTTTTATATCAAAAAGGGCAAAATAGTCAACTTTATGCATAAATCGGAAACATGCATTTGAATCGGCTAAGCATAGACTTAATCAACAAAAATTCCAGAAAGTTTTACCAAAATAAAAATGGTCAAAAATACTCTCCAATACAGATCTCAAACATGCATGTACGGATCCGAATCGATAGTCTACGAAATAGCCGTTTTATAAGACTTTCGGTTCCGATTCGTATTTATACTATAGATTGTCGAGTTTATTATGATAAAACATATTCTTACATGTATTACAAGTTATTTATGACGATCAAACAGATTGCATGTCCTTTACATTATCATCTAAACTTATTTTTGCAAAAACAACTTCTGTTGACTTTTTAGAAACAAGTTTGACTCGACAATTAGCATGCATATAGTGGGAATCAGAGAATACCCTTTTGAGGGTTTGTTTCCCACATAAATACCAACATATATGTGGTTTCAATTCGAGAAATGACTGAATAAAACTCGTTTAATCAGAAAGTCAAAGTATAAGAACAACCAGTTTGACTTTTACTAATAATCGATGCAAGAACGAATTAGAGACCGAATTAGAAGCTTACAAAGGTCCTATGGAAGCTTAGTTAACACTAGGAATCGGCCTTGATGTTCAGATTAGCTCCAGAAGTCTGCCTTGAAGGTTCTTGGGAGTTGAGAGCTTCTTGTTACTATCACAAGTTCTTGAGAAATGAGTGAATGATCTGATTTTAAGTGGAAATCAGATGTTATAGTGAATTCTAAGTAGGCTAGGCATGCAAGGGCTCTCATTGGTGATTTATGGAGGTGATACCAGCTGGTTACCACTTCAAATTTGGACCAGAATTGCAATTTTCGCGAATTTATGTTACTGGCAGTCCCACGCGGCCCGCTTGGGTCAGTCCAGGCGGGTCGCCTGACCCCTGATCAGCCAAACTATTTTCAATCTTGACAGCTTTGGTCCCTGAACTTGCACGCGATGTTTCGGCTGCTTATTTTGACTCGTAAACCCCCAAACTTGGTTTTTAAGAACCTTAGGACATTTACCAACATGGTAATGTCCTCGGATAACTTTGCGCTCAACCGAAAAGCCATGAAATTCGACGTTGACGCTTTTAGTCCCTTAAGTACGGTTTTGGCCATAACTTTCTCATACGTTGACGAAACTTCACGAAATTTTAATCACATATTCTAGTGAGTATATTTTAGCTTCTCAAAGCTTCGGGTCTGCCAAAAGTTCACTCAGAGGTATCAATTAAACATGTTGACACCTTTGGCCCCTATAGTTTGCAATTCCTCACTTTTGTGCAATTTCCGCGTCGTATGATCCATGAACCATCCGTTTAAGGTTATAAACATTATGTTGGGTTATCATAGAGTCTATTTATCCATTATTGACACTTTGGACCCTTACGTTCCATAGTTTTCACTGTTTGTCACTTTTAGTCCCTCTAAAGTATGTTTTCACATACCGGAACCTTATGACACGTGTCAAGACATTATTGGACGTAATTTTTCGAGGTGTTACATCCTCACCCCCTTAAAAGAAATCTCGACCCCGAGATTTACTGAAACAAATGGGGATATTTTTCCTTCATCGTGGATTCCACTTCCCATGTGTATTCGGGTCCTCTACGGGCATCCCATTTGACCTTAACAATCGGCACGTGCTTCCTTCGAAGATTTTTTACCTGTCGATCCTCAATCGACAAAGGTTTTTCCACAAATTTCAGACTTTCGTCTATGTGTATATCTGTATGCGGTATAACCAGTGAATCGTCAGCGAAACACTTCTTCAAATTACAGATGTGGAACACATTATGAATGGCGCTAAGCTCTTCAGGCAAGTTTAACTTATAAGCGACTGCTCCGACACGTTCGATAATTTCGAAAGGTCCTATGTATCTCGGGCTTAGCTTGCCTTTCTTTCCAAATCGCATTACACCCTTCCAGGGCGATACTTTGAGCAACACTTTATCACCTACATCGAAGTGAAAATCCTTGCGCTTAGGATCCGCATAACTTTTCTGCCTATCCCTGGCAGCTTTCAAACGATCACAGATCTGAACGATCTTGTCCGTCGTCTCAAAAACGATATCTGGTCCAGACAACTGGACATCGCCAACTTCTGCCCAACAAATGGGCGATCTACACTTTCTACCGTATAAGGCCTCAAAAGGCGCAGCCTTTATGCTGGAATGGTAGCTATTGTTGTAGGAGAATTCAATCAGTGGTAGGTTCTTATCCCAACTACCACCCAAGTCGATCGCACATGCACGAAGCATGTCTTCCAAAGTTTGAATGGTACGCTCACTCTGACCATCAGTCTGAGGATGATAAGCCGTACTAAAATTCAAACGAGTGCCCAACGATTGTTGGAAACTCTTCCAAAACTGCGACGTATACCTCGTATCCCTATCAGAGATAATAGATACAGGTATACCATGCAATGCTACAATTTTATCGACGTATAATTGAGCTAACATATCTGAGCTATACGTCTCCTTGATGGGTAGAAAATGAGCTGACTTAGTCAGTCTATCTACTATGACCCATATGGTATCATTTCCCTTTTTCGTTTTCGGCAACTTGGTGATAAAATCCATTGTCACCATTTCCCATTTCCATGTGGGAATTTCAGGTTGTTGAAGCAAACCTGACGGCTTCTGATGTTCAGCTTTGACTTGCGCACAAGTCAAGCATTTAGCTACGTGCTCAGCTACTGATTTCTTCAAACCAATCCACCAGTAGTTTGCTTTCAGATCCTGATACATCTTATCAGCTCCAGGATGAACTGAATATTTAGAGCTGTGGGCATCCTGGAGGATAACATCCCGAAGTCCTCCATAAACTGGAACCCATATTCGACCGTTTAGTCGTAGCTTTCCATCTTTGTCGTAGGACAACTGCTCCTCAGTTACTCCTAACTTTTCTGCAGGATAGTTAGCTTCCAACACAGCTTCCTTCTGTGCAGCTAACACCCTTTCATTCAAATTATTTCTTATTTCAATGCGCTTGGCATTGATTCTGATCGGTTTCACCCTTTCCTTTCTGCTTAAGGCGTCGGCAACTACATTGGCCTTGCCTGGATGGTATCTGATCTCACAGTCATAATCATTTAGAGTTTCCATCCATCGCCTTTGGCACATGTTCAATTCCTTCTGATTGAACAAGTGTTGAAGACTCTTGTGATCTGAATAAATTATACACTTGGTTCCATACAAGTAGTGTCTCCATAATTTCAAAGCAAATACAACCGCACCCAATTCCAAATCATGGGTGGTGTAGTTCTTCTCGTGCACCTTCAATTGTCGAGAAGCGTAGGCAATGACTTTGCCTTTCTGCATGAGTACACAGCCCATGCCAGTATGTGATGCGTCACAGTACACCACAAATTCCTCTATTCCATCGGGCAATGTCAATACTGGAGCATTGCTCAGCTTCTTCTTCAGGATGTCGAAGGATTCCTGTTGCTTAGGGCCCCAATCAAACTTAATCTTCTTACGGGTCAATGAAGTTAGGGGCGCAGCAATTCTTGAAAAGTTCTCGATAAATCGCCTCTAGTATCCTGCCAATCCGAGGAAACTGCGAATTTCGGTAGGAGTCTTCGGCTCCTGCCAATTCATGACTGCTTCTACTTTAGCGGGATCTACTTGGATACCACGCTCGCTTACTACATGTCCAAGGAACTGGACTTCTCGAAGCCAAAATTCACACTTCGAGAATTTGGCATAAAGCTTCTCTTGATGCAAAAGTTTGAGAATACAACGAAGGTGTTTCTCATGGTCAGCTTGGCTCTTCGAGTAGATAAGGATGTCATCAATAAAGACGATGACGAACTTGTCTAAATAAGGCTTGCAGACACGATTCATGAGATCCATGAATGCGGCTGGTGCGTTGGTGAGCCCAAACGGCATCACTAGGAACTCGTAATGTCCATAACGAGTCCTAAACGCTGTCTTGTGCACGTCTTCATCTTTGACTTTCAGCTGATGATAACCTGACCTCAGGTCAATCTTGGAGAAATAGCTTGCTCCTTGCAGCTGATCGAACAGATCGTCGATCCTGGGTAACGGATATCGATTCTTGATAGTGACCTTATTAAGCTCACGGTAATCGATGCACAGACGCATCGAACCATCCTTCTTTTTAACGAACAAGATTGGCGCTCCCCAAGGAGACGAGCTAGGTCTAATAAAACCCTTAGCTAATAAATCATCCAACTGCGTCCTCAACTCCTTCATCTCCGTTGGTGCCAATCTGTATGGTGCTCTTGCTACAGGTGCTGCACCTGGGATGATGTCTATCCGAAACTCCACTTGCCTATCCGGTGGCAACCCGGGTAGTTCTTCAGGGAATACTTCAGGATATTCCGATATAACAGGGATATCCTCAATCTTCGGCTTCGGCTCATCAATGGTAACTTGTGCCATATAAATGACACATCCTTTCTGCATACATCTGGATGCCTTGATCATGGACACTTGCTCGGGCAATCCATGCTGGGTATCTCCTTGAATAGTGAGTGACTCGCCAGACGGAGTCTTAACTATTACTTGCTTTCTGTTGCACAGAATCTAGGCTTGGTTACTCGATAACCAATCCATGCCTATTACTATGTCGAATCCAGCTAACTTAAAGGGAAGCAAGGATAACGGGAAAGAATGATTCCTAATGGATATAACACATCCATCTAGAACAGTCGACGCGGTTTCTATGGTTCCATCGGCTAATTCCACCTCGTATTTCACGCTTAATGTTTTAACAGGAAGGTTTAACAGTTTACAAAACTTATCATCTACGAACGACTTATCAGCTCCTGAATCAAACAAGACTCTAGCAAAAACATCATTTACAAGAAAAGTACCTGTAATGACGTTGTCGTCAAGGACTGCTTCCTTTGCGTCCATCCTGAAGACTCTCGCATTAGTCTTCTTTCCTTCCTCGGCTTTCTTCGCATTCTTTGGGCAGTTTGGCCGGATGTGCCCTTTCTCGTTGCAACCAAAACAAGTTGCATCCTTCATCTTTTTGCAATCCACTGCCTTATGGTCTGTGGACTTGCAGATTCCACATCGTTTCTCGGAAGACTGGGATTTCGTGTCCAAACGACACCTCCCAAAATGGTGTCTCTTGCAGATCTTGCATTTGGGTCTCTCACTCGACTGATGATCTCCTTTCTTAGATCCCGACCCTTTCCTATGGTCGCTGTTCCCTCTGTGTCGTTTCTCAGATCTTCGTGAGGTGTCATCCTCACGTTTCCTTTTGTTTTCTTTTGAGCTCTTAATAGCTCTTAATCTAACCACATCTTGAGTGAGGGAGAGGGATAGATCGGCTACGGATCTAAATGTCGTAGGCCTTGAAGCCTTGACGCTTGCCTTTATCTCCGGTGCCAGACCCCCAATAAATCGAGCGATCCTTCGCGGCTCCGGGGTCACCAAATAAGGCACTAATCGGGATAAGGTGTTGAACGTAGTAAGATACGCTTGACAATCGAGGTTCTTCATAACCAGAGATACGAAATCCGATTCGATTCTTTCGACCTGGTGTTGCGGACAGAAATTCTCCTTGATCAGTGCTACAAACTGATCCCATGTCATGCTATACAGAGCGGCCTTACCGGCAGCTTGTAGAAGTGACTTCCACCATGCTAACGCATCTCCCTTGAACGACTGGGATGCGTACTTCACAACGTCCCTATCAGCACACCCGCTGATATCAACCACAGTATCCATTTCATCAATCCACGTCATACAATCGACGGCTCCCTTTTCCCCAATGAAATCTCTGGGCTTGCAAGATACGAAATACGTGTACGTACAGGACCTGCTGTGCGTATCATGCTTCAGCTTGACTTCTTGCTTTGGGATGCTGCTGTGGTTGGAGGAGTGATTATCCTCATCATTCTTTGGCTCACTCTTTTTAGATGGCGGCTTACTATGAGCCCCAGAAGGAATCTTAGGCTTTACATGCGATACTGTTCGGGTCCTACTCTGAGTACCGCTAGATTCTCTGAACTGCCTATCCATAGCCTTGGCGACAGCATTATCTATCAGTGCTTGCAATTCTTCACCAGTTACGTGAATCCTGGTATTATCTGGGTGCTCCTCAGAATGACTGTTGGTTTCCTCCGATTTGGCCATTGTAGCTTTAAGCTACAATAAAGGACAAGGTCTTATTTAGAACCTAACAGTATTATCGTTCTAGACGATTTATTAACCATGGTATCAAGAACCTTAACAGTTAATTTAATAAAGTTCATTCAGGCTCTTATTAGCAATCAAGGAATGAAAATATATATATTGGCACCATAGGCCTAGTCACTTTGGACAATTACTAAATTATAGATTTAGATTTTTATAGGATTATAAATTGTATAATTTAAACAAATAATCCTTTACTAGACAGAGAGTCGTAAACCACAACTGCCACTATATGACATAGTCATAACCCGTAGGTATCAAGTCAATATCAGACTTGTATACAGATATAATCTGTAGATAATTTATTAAAAAAAGGGTGGCTTGTGTGGTTCTACAGATCACGCTTAGCCAGGAATGTTAACATGTCTTCAGATGTTAACAGGGAGTTGAATCCTTTCAACCAGGTTTTACCATCATGGCCAGGCCTGTTAATAAGGCATTCAAGCTAGGTTATACCTTACTAAGATCCTTATAAATGGCAAATCAAATAAAAATTGATATTTTCCATTATTTAAATATTAAATTCATGCACATAAATAAAATGAGAAATTCAAATTAACCATTTCAAATTTTAAATAAAGTAACTAGTACATCTTTGCCCTAAACGGGAATTTAATTCAAATAACATGAATAACATGCCCGCGCAGGGGCTAAACAAATAACAACAACAACTAAGCAAAACAAACCCACGCAGGGGTTAACAGAACAACATACCCACACAGGGGTAGAATAAGGGAAATATACCCACGCAGGGGTAGAGTACAGGAATAGATGTCCACGCAGGGATATGAGTAAATGAGATAACAATCAAAGGATTCAATGATCCTTCTTACTCTTACCCTTGAGTAAGTCAAACACCTTCTTGAACATACCACTGTTGCGTCGGCGATCAGCTCGCATCTCGTGTTGCAACTCACGTCGCATGCTGTTAATCCCATGCAGGATTTCTTGAACCTGCGGCGGCGACATCATAGGCGCCGGTGGCGGTGGCTGGTACTGCTGCGGCTGCGGTGGCTGTGGCTGCTGGTAACCCGGAGGGTAACCAAAAGTAGACTGCCCAGCAGCCCAAGTGTCTCCAAATGGACCACTAGGTGGAAGCGAGCTGTAGTTTGCAGCTTGCCAATAAGGGTCTCCTGTGTAGTCATAGCCCTGAGGGTAAACCTGCTCAAAAGGGTTGAACTGAGCTGCGCTGGCATAAGCCGAAATCGGCTCTCCATAGTTCTGCGGCGGCAGAGGCGGGATCGGTACTGAAGTGATCTCCGATACGGGATGCGGAGACTCTCCCGTCTCGGACTCCTCGTGAAGAGGCGTGTAGCGGCTGCTACCCACATGTGGAGGGGTGCCTATGCGAATCCCTCCGCGCGTAGACATGCGCGCATTCCTCCTTGGCCTCTGAGGCGGAGGATGTAAAACTGGTGGCGGCGGTGGCGACGGAGTGATCACGTCGCGCCAGAGGGCCTCAGATAGGTCCTGCTGCAGAGGCGGCTGCTGCTGAAGCTGCTGCTGCTGAGAGTGGTGCTGCGAGTGCACCGGCGATCCATGGTGAGACTGGAGCATCGGAGAGTTATGGTGGCTGGGGGTGTAATACCAATCGTGCTGCCTGAACCTCTCCTCATAGCTATCCACACCATTGTAGGGTGATCCCCTAAACGGTGACCCATCCGATATCTCGATGGGATGGTTGGGCGTACCTGACGGCGGCAGTGAAGGGTCCGTGTCTTCATCAACTTCCATCTCGTGATCACCAGGAAAGTGGTCCTCCGGTCCTAGTGGGTTATGACCCACCGGCTCGTCCAAATAAGCATCAGGGTTATACATACCCTGGTAAACTGGTGCTGGGTATTGGTGAGGCGACTGATGAAGAGGTATATAAGATCCATGGGAACCATGGGGCCCATTTTCCGAGTGGGGCCCAACTGATTGGGGTAGTGATGGTGAAGTGCTCATAGACACCGAGTGTCTAGCCGGCTCGGCGAATGATCTCCAAAGATCATTGGCTGCGGTGTTGTGCGAAGCAGACGGGGCTCGCCTGTGTGAGGGTCCTGCCTCATGGTCATGCGAGGTGGCAAATCCTCCTCGTCCTCTCATACGTGGCGGCATGATGTTCCTGTCAAAAATCAAACAAGTTGCACAACAAAATATGTGAGACAAGTTAATGATAAATAAAAATAATTTAAACGAAATGTTGAACATTTCCTAAGTTCTTTGTCTAGACTCGAAAATCGAGGAATGTGCAATTGTGTAACTGAGATTAAACACAAAGGACTAGTGTTTAATTCACTCAGCGTTGGCTCTGATACCAACCTGTCACACCCCGATCTTTCCACGTGTCACCGGTGGGCCCGGTGTGGGGTACAGTGACGTAGTTGGCATCGTCATAGACAAACAACACAATATAATAATGCACAGCGGAAGCAGAATAGATACATTTCAACTTTAATAAAAATGACATAATAACATCATAGATAGTTGAAACGGATCCACAGGCGGATCAAATAAAACAAGATAAAAATTGTTCAACAGTTATTTGTCGTCCGAGCTTGCGAGACTATAGTGGACGCTCTTAGGAAACAGCCAGCCTATTTCGTATAGTACCTGCACGTAACCTTTTGGGAAAAATACGTCAGTTTACACTGGTAAATACAAATCGACTGACTCATTTTAAAAATGATTGAAAATTGATTTAAATGCACAAGGCATAAATATTTTTATTAACTTGGGATAATTATGCAATATAAACTTGTGAACGAATTACATGCACTCGTATCTTTGGTGGCCCGGGATCTGCTGTCCGGGCTAAAGATTAAATGACACACCACATTAAAGAGTTATACACGCCGAGTGTACGCCTACACCCCGTGCTCTGGTCGTGGCCATCTCGTAAGATAATGCCAAGGATATCCGGGACACGGTCAATAACCCCCCAAAGCCTAAAGTAAGACAAGACTGTTAAACGAAGTCGCACAAGCTATTCAAGACTGTACACCCATAAGGCGCAGGACTTGTGCGCCCGATCAAGCGGTATTTTAAATACCGTACCCCAAGCCCGTATAGGGGAAATAAGTCAAAATGTATTTACCTGAGCAAGTATGAGTCACAAATGATAAGTGTGGTAGCTTTTACTGGGCCTCCTAATCTGGAACAAAGGTTTATAATAACCTATTAGATTCCTAACGGGTCTTTTATTTAAGCCTAAGCTTCGACCGGTTAGTTTTTAAGTATGATACGGTTTACGCACGATTAAGCGAAAGACCGGATAGAATGTGATTTAGACCCGACAAGTTTGAATACTTGTATAATATGGGTATACTAAATACATTCTGGATTTTGAGATAAAAAAGATAACGTTTGACCCGTTTCGGTCAATTTACGCAAACTAGTTACGTAAACCGAACCGAACGCTAAAAGGGCGTTACGGGTAGCCAAAAGAGTCAAATGCAAGTTCCCTGAGATAATATGCTTTATATATGATATAATATCAGTAAGTTATGTTCTATATTGCCCGGAGTAATTTTAAACTCAATTTATGCCTTAGAAGGGCATTTTGGTCATTTAAAAGATTATGAAAGAGTCAAATTAGAAATCTGAGGTTCGGGTCTGGTTCATACAGAAGATATACTTAATATAACATGTTATAACAGTAGGGTATGACCCATATACCAAACTTAACATTTAAAATCAAACTATGCACCGTAGGGGTATTTTAGTAATTTCACAAGGGCTAAAAATGCCAAAACTGGAAACCTGAGTTCATATACTTATACTTACTATTATTATATGAAAATATGATAAACACATCAGTAGGTATAAGTTTTATGTTTAAAACGAGTATAACGCTTACTATGCGCTTAAAACGCTAAAAATGCGATTTAGAGCCGTTTCCGGGTTTATATATGAAAGCTGAGATTTTTATATTTCCAGAATGCTTAAAATAATTTATTTAACAAATGAAATCAGTAGAAAAAGGTTTCGGGTCAAAATAATGTATAAAACTCATTTTATGGCTTAAACGGTCAAAACCGACATAAACCGAAATAACTAAGCGATTTAAGATCCGTTCAGCCAAAAATTAATTAAAAATCATCAAAAATCCCAAAATATTATAATACATCAGTTGGTAAAAAGTTTTGTATCAAAACGTGGCCAGAAATAGGTTATACACGAAAAGGGCCGTTTATGTAACTTAAGAACATAGTTTTACGCTAATGGCCATAACTCAATATCTGGACCACCAACTGGTCCGAAATTTTCGGTGCAAGTTTATACATTAGAAATAAAGATTTCTACTCTTTCACTTTTCCAAAAATCACGTTTTATATCAAAAAGGGCAAAATAGTCAACTTTATGCATAAATCGGAAACATGCATTTGAATCGGCTAAGCATAGACTTAATCAACAAAAATTCCAGAAAGTTTTACCAAAATAAAAATGGTCAAAAATACTCTCCAATACAGATCTCAAACATGCATGTACGGATCCGAATCGATAGTCTACGAAATAGCCGTTTTATAAGACTTTCGGTTCCGATTCGTATTTATACTATAGATTGTCGAGTTTATTATGATAAAACATATTCTTACATGTATTACAAGTTATTTATGACGATCAAACAGATTGCATGTCCTTTACATTATCATCTAAACTTATTTTTGCAAAAACAACTTCTGTTGACTTTTTAGAAACAAGTTTGACTCGACAATTAGCATGCATATAGTGGGAATCAGAGAATACCCTTTTGAGGGTTTGTTTCCCACATAAATACCAACATATATGTGGTTTCAATTCGAGAAATGACTGAATAAAACTCGTTTAATCAGAAAGTCAAAGTATAAGAACAACCAGTTTGACTTTTACTAATAATCGATGCAAGAATGAATTAGAGACCGAATTAGAAGCTTACAAAGGTCCTATGGAAGCTTAGTTAACACTAGGAATCGGCCTTGATGTTCAGATTAGCTCCAGAAGTCTGCCTTGAAGGTTCTTGGGAGTTGAGAGCTTCTTGTTACTATCACAAGTTCTTGAGAAATGAGTGAATGATCTGATTTTAAGTGGAAATCAGATGTTATAGTGAATTCTCAGTAGGCTAGGCATGCAAGGGCTCTCATTGGTGATTTATGGAGGTGATACCAGCTGGTTACCACTTCAAATTTGGACCAGAATTACAATTTTCGCGAATTTATGTTACTGGCAGTCCCACGCGGCCCGCTTGGGTCAGTCCAGGCGGGTCGCCTGACCCCTGATCAGCCAAACTATTTTCAATCTTGACAGCTTTGGTCCCTGAACTTGCACGCGATGTTTCGGCTGCTTATTTTGACTCGTAAACCCCCAAACTTGGTTTTTAAGAACCTTAGGACATTTACCAACATGGTAATGTCCTCGGATAACTTTGCGCTCAACCGAAAAGCCATGAAATTCGACGTTGACGCTTTTAGTCCCTTAAGTACGGTTTTGGCCATAACTTTCTCATACGTTGACGAAACTTCACGAAATTTTAATCACATATTCTAGTGAGTATATTTTAGCTTCTCAAAGCTTCGGGTCTGCCAAAAGTTCACTCAGAGGTATCAATTAAACATGTTGACACCTTTGGCCCCTATAGTTTGCAATTCCTCACTTTTGTGCAATTTCCGCGTCGTATGATCCATGAACCATCCGTTTAAGGTTATAAACATTATGTTGGGTTATCATAGAGTTTATTTATCCATTATTGACACTTTGGACCCTTACGTTCCATAGTTTTCACTGTTTGTCACTTTTAGTCCCTCTAAAGTATGTTTTCACATACCGGAACCTTATGACACGTGTCAAGACATTATTGGACGTAATTTTTCGAGGTGTTACACACGGGGTGCCCACCTCTATTATTTCTGATCGTGATGCACCATTTACTTCAGAACTATGGCAAGCAATGCAAAAACTTTTTGGCTCATGATTAGACATGAGCACAGCTTATCACCCTCAGACGGATGGGTAGTCTGAGCGCACTATTCAAACTCTAGAAGACATGCTACGTGCATATGTAATCGACTTCGGCAACAACTGGGAAAAACATCTCCCATTAGTGGAGTTCTCGTATAACAACAATTACCACACCAGCATTCAAGCCGCTCCATTTGAGGCATTGTACGGGCGTAAATGCCGATCACCTCTCTGTTGGGCAGAAGGAGGGGATAGTCAGATCACGGGTCCAGAACTTGTAGTAGATGCAACGGAAAGAATTACTCAGATACGACAACGAATGGCGGCAGCTCAAGACCGTCAGAAAAACTACGCTGATAAGCGCAGGAAACCACTCGAGTTCCAGGTTGGGGATCGAGTGCTACTCAAAGTCTCAACGTGGAAAGGTGTAGTTCGTTTTGGCAAACGAGGCAAGCTCAATCCGCGATATGTTGGACCGTTCGAAATCATTGAGAAAATAGGCAAGGTGGCCTACAAACTGAACCTACCAGCAGAACTCTGTGGAGTTCACAACGTATTTCACGTGTCAAATCTGAAGAAATTTCTGTAAGATGAGACCCTCATAGTTCCTTTGAAGGAGCTCACTATCGATGATCAGTTGTGATTCGTCGAGGAACCAGTTGAAATCACGGACCGAGATGTTA
This sequence comes from Helianthus annuus, assembly GCF_002127325.2. NCBI lineage: Eukaryota > Viridiplantae > Streptophyta > Magnoliopsida > Asterales > Asteraceae > Helianthus > Helianthus annuus. The sequence goes on along the minus strand of NC_035441.2, from coordinate 17,599,326 downwards.
AGGTCCTCAAGCACACCAGAATACCTCTTGTTCGAGTTTGTTGGAACTCCCGTCGTGGCCCAGAGTTCATCTGGGAACGAGAAGATCAAATGAAACTCAAGTATCCCCAGTTGTTCGAGAACAATGCAACCACTACTGAGGCTAAAGCTACTACAGAATTTCGGGATGAAATTCCAAATCAACGGGGGGATGATGTGACACCCCAGGAAAACCAGTAAAACCACACAAACTTAACTAGCTTCCTCAGTAACCACATGCTAAATTTCGGGACGAAATTTCTTTCAAGTTGGGGATAATGTGACAACTCGAGTTTCCAAGATTCCATCTTTGCATTAATTGCGCGATTAATTGTTTAGTTGTTCGTTTACACGACTTGTTTGCTTTATAACGGTACACGTTGGCTTATATATTGAGGAGTTTGTTTGATATGTTATCTGTTTAATGTGATTAAGGTGTTTTTCAAGTATCCTGTTTCAAAAACTTAACTACTTAAACCTTGAATATGTCCGATGAAACGCAAGCATTTCGCCATGACTCACATCGACGAAACAGAGTTTGTTTCGTCTCAAGTACCCCGACGAAACGGGTGTTTCGCCGGCCCACTGATTCGCCGAAGCCCGTTAAGGGCCTAGTATGTTACGTGTATACTTATTAAGTCCCACTGTTTCATTCGTCACACTGTTGGTAGTTTAGAAACCCTAGAACTCTCTCCCCTTCTGTGCGACGACAATTATAGAGAACCCCAGGCACCATCCACCTCAATCTATCTAAAACATCGGGCGTTACGGTTAGTGTAGAATTCTATGATTTGATGTAATTGATGTGTGATGAACCTGGTGTGCAAGATTAGGGTTTCTGTAAACCTTAGAAACGTAGAATCGTTGGACCGATAATTCGATGGTTGTATGTGATGTTGTTTATATGAAAGCTTGATGATTCTGTCATTCATGATCGTAAATGGTTACATTCACTACTCATGTTTCTGCTAATATTGTAATTGTGTTAAGTAGATACATTCAGATCTCAACATAAATTGAATAAGGGTACCTTGTGGTTTTAGGGATTCATGTTAGATAGTATGTGAAATAGATTAATGCATAATTGCCGTATGATTGTATGATTTCCGTATGATGATGATAAACTGATGATTAGGGTTCCTGTGATATGCATAAGTGTTGATGATGATAACTGTTGACGACATAACTGATAACACGGCGAAACAGGGGGTGTTTCGCCGAGAGTAAATATGACGAAACAGAGGGTGTTTCGCCGAAGGGGTCACGACGAAACAAAGGGTGTTTCGTCGAAGGGTTGCACGACGAAACAAGTGTGTTTCGTCAAATGGGTAAACTGCACAGTGAACTCAGTTAAGTCTGTTAGGGGTTAACTGGGTTAACTAACTGTTGTTTAAGGATAAGCATGATCTTGCATGAAATTATATAACTGATAAATGTTATGTGATCAGTTGTTACTTGCATGTACGTGATGATCTTGATTGTTAGTCGAACTTTGTGAATGCCAACTGATTATGTATGCGTGTCACACCCCTTTGTGCGGCGGAAGCACGAGGTGTGATCATGAAAGGTTCTCATTGCATACGAAAGGTAAACATACTATATGCTCAAAATAACTTCAAACATTACATTACCAAAACATAAGTCAAGTGTTTACAACACGTGATAGCATATTGTCTTAAGAGTTACAACTTTATTTAACGATAAACAAAGCGACATCCACGAGCATAAGTAAGACCACGTGCACATCCATCCTAGTTACCTGAAATACATGTGAGTTTTGGAAAAAACGTCAACATAATGTTGGTGTGAATTCATGCCGTATTGTATTTCACGTTTGTATACTTTGTAAGAAAACATAGTTTGTGAATAAATCGAGTTTTCATAAATCTAGTTTCATGTGTACACCACGTACTCATATATGAATCAATTCTTCTTGAGTACCCCACGTACTCAAGTATTCATTTCAAGCCTTTCTTGAGTACCCCACGTACTCAAGTATTCATCAAGTTTTAGTATGGTATTAAATTTTATGTAAATAAAGTATTCCTGTAAGTATCAGGATTGTTAATGGGTTGCAAAGCCATTAACATGTGACACGACATAGGAAGTCACCAAACCTTAGGCATTTAATTGGTATATTCTGAGACACAAAAGCACTACTCGGTACTCGCCCTCACCGAGAGTGTGGCTGCCCGGCACCCGTTAGATCTAACCTTTTGTTCTGCGGTCTAGGTATATTGTTGATTAATGGTGCTTCTGTAACCTATTCGTGACACGATTCCTCGCATCATTTTTCATAGCGCATCCTACTTGGTACTCGTTTCTCACCAAGCGCGCTTCCCGTATTCTTATATCACATCACACTTGGTACTCGTTTCTCACCAAGTGTGTTTCTTGTATTCTTATATCGCTACACACTTGGTACTCGTTCTCACCAAGTGTGCTTCTTATTATCATACCATTTGTTAAACATAAAAATATTTGTAACATGTATTTCACCCCCGAAGTTATAAAACTGAAAACAGTTAAGAGAAAAGGGGGGGGGGCATGAACTCACAACTTTGCGTTCCTGTGCGTCGTAAACTTCACCGGTTTGCTTATTTAACGTCGTAACCTATACGCGTTTTCTTAACGTTAGTCACTAGACTTGCGTCGCACAAGTTCAGTCACTCACTTTTGTGTATATTTTCTTGTGTTAAAAATATTTTATATTTTTAACTAAATGTTTTACTTATATTATTTTCTCACAAATAAATATAAGTCTTTTGTGTTTTGCACTTTGCACCCGAATTATGTGTCTTGTATATTGTATGTGTATTTTCATGTTTATACTCTTCATGAGTATTTAGTGTATCTTTACGTCTCAATACGCTAGCACGTATAACACATACTATATACACTTAGCACAAAAGTTGGTGATAAAATAATATATATTTTTCTCTCAAAAATATACATATTTATATCCACTTTTATTTTTGAAGAAATCCTCTTTCTTATCACCAAAAATTAGGGAAACCTTGGTAATACCTTTAAATACATTTTTAGGGAATAAGTTCTTCAAAAACTTATATTTTTCTAAGTGTCAAAATTTATAAAAATTTTGACAGAGTTTCCCCTAAAAATGGAGGTTTCCCATGTTTTCAAAACATGTGTTTATTTTCTTTTAAATCGTCAACAATCATCAACAACAATTATCAACAATAATCATCAACAACAATCACTAATTTTCCCCATTTCATGAACTTGCATATTTACAAAAATGTGTAGTAATTTACTAGCACATTTAGTAAGTCTTGTTATCTTTAAAAATAAGTTTAATTTCTTAAAAACTTTATTTTTAAAGAATATGAAGTTCCACAACTTCTAGTCGGTTTTTACGAAAATTATTTCTTTGTTAAAACTTTTGTTACACTAGTGTTCGCACACTTGTTTGATCACAAAAAATCACTTTTGTTTGTGTAAGATCCGGATTAGAACATGTGATTTCTTTTGACGCTTGGTCTTTTGAAAATACCACTTGTGGACACATAGATCGGCTAGTTTTAGACACTATTTCATAAGTAAAAATACTTTTACACAAGTTCATGTTTCTTGTGTGGTAGAGTTTCACCTTTTAACCCTTGCACCATTTCAAACAAGCTTATGTCAAGATCCATGATCTTAACCAAACAGGGTTAAATGATTATCCGAGCTACCACAACGTAGATCGGGCCTAAATAATCACAAATTTCAATTACTACAACATTTACACAACTAGTGAGCTTTTAACCATCATTTTTCATGTTTTTAGTAGACTTTAATGCACCATTTTGTAAGATTTCGAGTCCTAATCATTACACATCACATTAACCACTTCAAAATAGCTCAAGAATGTGTTTTAAGCAACATACCACTAGCTCGAGGCTAGGGAAGTATCTAGACGCGAATGTGGTGGATAAAAGCTAGAGAAAGAGGTCCTTCGAGCTCCGAGTGCACCAAGCCTTCTTATGCGTGACACTTGACACTTGTATGATGTTGGAATGTGAAGAACAAAATCGAAAAATATGATGGATGATCAAGGGGTGTTCGGCCGAAAGTTTTTGAGGGAGAGAAGAGAGTAGTTTTGTGGTGTTGGGTGGTGAATTGTCTAATGTGCCATCTCAAGGTTTTTATAGACATTCCATATGGCATATTCCTAGCATATTCCTGGCATATTCCTGGAATATTCCTAGCATATTCCTGGCATATTCCTGGAATATTCCTAGCATATTCCTGGCATATTCCTGGAATATTCCTAGCATATTCCTGGCATATTCCTGGAATATTCCTAGCATATTCCTAGCATATTCCTGGAATATTCCTAGGTTTTCTGCGTTGTCTGCGTTTTGCAGTGTAAGCACTGTGTCGCGTAGGAACACACGGTACGTGCTTAAACATGAAAAAAACAACGTTTTTAAGCGTTTTAACTTATTTTTTTTAACATGAACATGATTAAAATTAAATTTTAATCATAACAGAATATTTGTGGGATTAAATATTATCTGGGCGGCCATCAACGTTCGTTTCGCAGTTTTGTCGTAATTAGTTCTGCTCTTAAAGTGTGTTTCGGGTGCTTTTTAGTGCTTATTTTTGCTTTCTAGTGCTTATTTTTGCTTTCATATAGCATATATATTAAACCCTTGTATGTACTCTTGGGTTTTAATGTATTCTTGTTATTGGACCTACACCTAGGCTCCAATTTTATTGTCTGACTGCTTTCTGCAGTTCCGTTGACACAGTGTGTCTTACCGGTGAGTTTACTAATATTTCTAACGCAACGCTCTCGTTTTTGCATAAAGCAATATTTTGTAGTATACAACGTGCATGAATTCACTTGCTTAGCATCAATTCAGTCAATGCTGGCATTTAAGCACCTAATTGAAATCATTAATTAGTAATTAAGGTGTACGGAAGTTACCGGTTTTGTGCCAGTTGTCACAATGCGTGCGTACTCTAGGCCTTGACTGATTATTTGTGAGCACATACCTTGGTATACCGAGCAAACCAAGGTGAGTTCACACCCTTTCCAAGGCATGGGATTCCTGGTGGGTTGGGAATGGATTGGATAACTACCCGTACTTGCATCACTACTAGACTACTAGACTACTTACCACCGTCCTCGGTTTGGGAAGGACGCCAGTGCGAAAACCTACGTAAAACCTACGTACCATTGTCCGCGGATAGGAAAGGATACCAGTGTTAGAACCTACGAAAACCTACGTACTATTGTCCTTGGTTTGGGAAGGACACCAGCGCTAAACCTATGTACTTGATACGTACTACTGTCCTCGGCTAGGGAGGGGCACTTACGTAAAGCCTTCGTAAACTCATACTTACCATTGTCCTCGGATTGGGAAGGACACTTATAGATATACCTAGTCTAGTACTTACAACATGAGAAGCCCCCACTTATTATTGTAAAGGTTTGGAAAGAAGGGTACTGGGTATCGCATAATTATGAAACAAACTTACGACTTCTGAAACGAACTCATTAACTAATCAACCAACTGTGAACTCGCTCAACTTTGTTGTTGACTCTCTGTTACATGCCTTGCAGGTCGATAGGTACTAATGGAGCTTGCACAGGGAGGCGCGGTCGTTGTGGGACATGGACAGTGGACGCCATGTTAAAACATTATAACATTTTCGAACTTAATACTTATGTTTGGGTTTTCACATTTATGCTTCCGCTAAACACTTAACTATGTTTGTTTTGAACACCTTTTGTATTGTTGAATGGGATTTTATTTATTACTTACAATGTTCAATATGATTGGTGGCTTGATCCTGGTCATGTCACGCCTCCAAGCGGTGATACTCCGCGCGTGGATTTTGGGGGTGTGACAGATTGGTATTAGAGCCATTGGTTATAGTGAACTTGGTTTTAATAAGGGGAAAAGTTTTTCATTAAAACCAGACTATAACTTGTACAGTGCTATGTTTACATTGCCTAATTGCTAGATTACATAGAACTTTGCTCATAGTATGCTTAGACAAAACATAACATCTATTGCTTGAGAACACTTGTGTGCTTACTCTCTTCTGTCATCGCATATTCGCGAACCTCTCTCACTCATGTTTCCCTTTTGTTATGAAGATCATGAGTGGATGTGTTAACATGACTCAAGCCCAGTTGACGGCTCTAATTAACCAACAAGTTGCTGCGGCACTTGCAGCCGCACAAACAGGAGGAATACCCTGCAGTCATATCTCACTCTAGGATCTTTAGATCCTACACTCCTAAACCAACTCTTGTGTTTAATCTTGTCCTGTTCTTATACACAACAGGTCAGCATGCTCAGCCACCTGTATGCACGTTCAAGATGTGTGAATGTCCTGAAGCTCGTAGGGTGAAGTATGCCACTAGTACTCTTGAAGGCATTGCGCTGACTTGGTGGAATGCGCAAGTTCAGATGTTAGGGCTGGCAGCTGCTAATGCCACCCCATGGGACGATTTCAAGGAACTGATCAAGAGGGAATACTGCACTCGTGATGACATCCAAAAGTTGGAAGTGGAGTTCTTTAACCTGAAGATGACAGGGTCAGAGATAGAGGCGTATACAAAAAGGTCAAACGAGCTTGCCATCTTGTGTCCAACTATGGTGGATCCTCCTATCAAGCACATTGAGTGATGGGTTTTTCACATGTTTATCAAAGTATTTTATCCATAAAAAATAAAAACGCAGTGGATATAATTATTTGAAACATGTTACTTACTTGATATAAAACCCATTTTATATGTAAAACCCAATAACCGGATCCATATATGACATGCATGCTATCAAAATTAAAACACAACCATAGGGTGTTTAGAATACTACCTTCCAAGGAGTAAAGGATATTAAGAAGATGATGCTTCTTGAACGGTTGCCTTCAAGTGTAGAAGACCTCAAGCTTTTATACCCCTAGCCTTCCAACAAACATCTTAGTTTTAGCTAGGATTTCTACACTTATGAACTCACTAAGATTCCCTCTTGACAACCACCATGGCCGATTTTTCTAGAGAATATTATGGTGTTCTTGCACTTGATTTGGAAACTTGAAAAACCCTCTAGTATGGCACACTATGGCCGAAAATTTGAGAGAGTTTTCTCAAGTCTTACAAGTTCTTCATTTTTTATTTTGACATACAAAATAGATTTAAAAAAGTGAGAGAAGGTTGCCACCACTTTTGACCAATCAAGAGCCATCTAGTTATGACAATTGCATGTAACTTGATTGGACCAAAATTGCCTGGGAAGACCACCCAATCAAGGGTCATCATTGAGAAAATTGAGAGTCAAGATCTTGAGTAGCAAAAGATCGCGAGGATGAATAGTCCAAGTGGTCAGCAAGATGTGAAGATGTATTATTGTGGTAGTGTTCCAGCGACTGAGTCTGAAAGAAGTCCGAAAATTCAAACCGCTTTTAGTGCTGGTGATTCATCCGAGAAAGTTGATCAGAGTTCAAACATGAGTAGCAGCGGGTTTTCATCGTTTCCAAGTGTGAATCCGAAAGAGACTAACACGAGTTTTCAGTCTCAGGGTACAAAAACTGGAAACGGATATGTGATTCAGTGCAACATAGCTCTCAACCTTCTAGAAGGTCAAAGCTTCTCCGAAGACACTGCTAAAGATCATATGGCACTTCTTGGTTCAGTTATGTTATCCTATGAAGGTCTAGTTGCTGGTCGAATTGGAAATCCTATGCTCACTAAAGAGGATTACGATCAGATAGATGCCGAGGAAATGGAACTCATGGATATTAAATGGTGTCTTGCTAGTGTTCTTCGTCGGGCTGAGAAATTTAAAACCATTACCGGGAGAAATGACTTTCTTGATGCACATGTTTCAACTTTAGGTTTTGATAAATCTAAAGTTACTTGTTTTCGTTGCAGGGAGAAAGGACATTTTAAACGGGAGTGCAAAGGAAGAGAAGCTAGTGGAGCTCAGAATCCATTCGGGAAAGATGATTACTACCGCAAAGCTATCTATCAGCAAGTCGGTCAATCCCAGGAACCTCAGACAGCTCACGGAAGAAAGATTGAAGATCCGAAAAGAGCATGTTTGGTAGATTTCAGCTGGAGTGATTATATAACATCTGAAGACACTGCAGCACGTGTTATCGATCAAGATGATGAGAAACTACCAGAAGGTTTCAGTTGGGATATGTTTGTGGATGAAAAGGGAGGTTTTAAAGCCTTTATTGCCAAGATCGTCCGAGAGCCAAACTTGTTTGCTACTTGGATGAGATCAATCGGAGAGAATGTGAGAAGTGAAGATGAGAAGTTTGTATCGTCTGATGAAAATTTAGAGAGTACTGATGAACTTTCAGATAGATCTGGAGAAATTTCAGAAGGTTTAGACGAGAGTTTATCAAGTTCTGATGAGAGTGTACAAAATGAAACTGTTTCAGAAAAACCAGTTGTATTTGATAAAACACCGTCTGATTCTGGTGTTTCTGATGATGATTCTGAAAAATCTGTACAGTTTGATCAATCACCTGATCACAGCAGCAGTGATGATGAGGAAGAGAAACATATAAATACAGCAAAATCACATCTGTGTCTCCTGAAAGTTTTCATTTTTATTTTGCAGATAAAATGGAGAAACTGAAGGAGAAACGAGCAGCAAAAGAACAACAATCTGAATCTAAAAGTGATGCTCAGAATGCTGAAAGTGTAGCTGAGAAGATTACCGAGATTATGAAAGAAGAAAAGGTGATCGAAGTAGAAAAAGTGGTTGAAGTTATTAAAACAATCGAAGTTGAGAAGATTGTTGAAGTTGTCAAGCCGTGTGAGAAGTGCTTGGAAGCTTGCAAGGAGTGTGTAGCCAAAGACGACATCATAGCTGAGTATGAAAAGAAGAAAGAGCAGTTATTGTTCAATCTCAACTACGTGAAGGAATCGTATGACGTATTGAACAAAACAGTAACTGGTCTACAAACAACAAACACTGAAAGAGAACAGGCACTAACAATGATGAATGCAACTTTAATGTCGAAGCAAAAAGCTATAAATTTCTACATTGAAGAAAGTGCAAAATGGAAACAAGAGTTGGAAACCGAAAAGATTGAAAATGAGAGGATTAGGAGATTATTGTTGAGTTATTCTACCTCTGATTATCTTATTGATCGTGTTTACCCAACTATTGTAGGTATGGAAGCTTTTCAGGATGAGAAGCCAAAAGAAAAGAAAAATTGTGGTAAGAAACCGACTGTTAGCTATAACAAGTGTCCGCCTCCAATTTGGGATGGGTATTCACCTAGGAAACCAAATGAGGAGCAACTTGCAAAAGCAGTCAATATACAGCTTAAAACAGGCACAACTGACGTTTTACCAGAAAAATTGATGTGACGTTTACCTCATCCGATACTGATCATGAGTCTGAGTTGATCAAAAAGGTGGTCGATCAGGTGTTGGATAATGATGAGGAGACAGAGTCAAAGTCTGAGTCTGAAGGGTCAAAGTCGTCAGTCAACAGTCAAAATTCGTTGGTTAAACGGTCTTATAGTAAAGAGTTTTTGTTATCAAAAGCAGATTTGGATGATGAAACATTCGAAGTTGTTTATACTTTGAATGGTTCTGACAAATTATATTACAACAAAGAATTTCCAACTATGAGTATTAAAACATAATTAATCAACAAAACTTTTAAACTAGTAGAGGTTAATATTCCTGAATTAAAAGTTTTAAAAAATTTTGAAAAACCTAAAAAATATACGTCTAGAGTTCAACAACGTCTAAACAAGAAAAAAGGTTACAATTCTGGTCCTGGATTTCCCAAGAAAACCAACCAAAATCGTAGCTACAAAAAGAAAGGTTTAGGTTTTGTTCCACCAGAAAATGATAAAAATATGAAAAATTCTAAAACGAAATCTGAATTTGTATCAGGTGGAAGCTCGGAAGATGAACAGCAGAAACCATTTTGGAGACAATCTAACAAAGAGTTTCTTGCTGAGAGGAAAAAGAATGGAACTGGAGTATTTCATCCGACAAAGATTCAAACCTGTGTTGAAAGCAATGAATCTGATCACATTGCATTGAATTGTTCGAAAGATATCGAGGCAAAACAGGGAGTTTCTCAGAAGATGAAAGAAAAAGTTGTTAAAAAATCTGAAGTGTTTACAAATTCGAAACATCAGATTGGGGAATGTTCAAAGAAAAATTTTTATAAAAAGAGAGCCAAAGACAACCAAGTGTGGGTTGCAAGAAAGATCGAAGAAAAGGCCTGCGATGAATCTGGTTCCACAAAGCCAGAAGAGCCACAAGTTGTAAAAAAAATTTCAGTTGATGATGATTCACCATCACTGAAATTTGAGGAAGTTAAAAGGGAAATTGGTAAAATTGAAATTTCAAACCAATTTTATAAAGAAGAAAAAGAATTTGATGTCGAGAAAGTATTCAACGGGAATGTTAAGAAAACTTTTGTGAAAATGTTGAGTGGAAAAGCAAAAGGGGTAAAAGATTTTTATGCCACCAAAAAAGCGACATACAACCCCACTGAGCAAGAGCTGAAAGCCACCAAGTCCGAGAAGACTTGGAGGGAAGTTTGTTTCCTAGAATAGTCGAAGGACTTTGCCGGAGATCCCAAGTTTATATCGTGGATCAGGAATCGGCATCATTCTAGGTTGTGAAATGTTTTTGTTTGAATGATTGTGATTAATGTGTGGATGTTTTTACAGGTTAAAGGACTTTGCCGGAGCTTCCAGGTTAGTAAGTGCGAAGCAGAAATCGGCATCCTGATTGATAAAATGGTGATGTAGAAGCCATATTCCTACAAGAAGTATCCTTGGTCCTACAAGTAGTAACCTTGGATCAACAAGTGGTAACTGTGATCTTACAAGTGTTATTTGTGTTTATGGTTTGAGATGTTTACATTTACTAGTGGTACAGTGATTGTGAACTAAAATGCAAATGGTAAATCAGGGACATTAATTTGTACTTGATTTACTATTCATGATCGAAAGATAGACAAGTTGATGAACCACATCCCTGTTTTTAAACCTACAAATGGTTTTTATCAATACAAATTCATTTTTCGGAAAAATCATTTTGATTAAAACAAACTTAAGTGTTTTGAAATCTAAATGAGAAAATGATTTGTGATAGGGGGAGTTCTGATTGTTTATGCAGAAAGAATTGAGATTTGATGTGATTCGATATCAGTTGTCAAGTTTTTGTACAGTTTTATTTTATGTTTCATGTTTTTAGTGGGTCAAGTTTTTAGAAGTTTTCAAATTCTCTTTGAAATGTGTTTGCATTTTAGGGGGAGTAGGGAAATTTTCAGAAAATCCAAAAACATTTGAAAAATTTGAAAAAGCCAAAAACATGAAAAAAATTCAAAAATGAGTTTTTGTTTCGAAAAAGAGGAAATGATAGTACATCAGTGGATTATCACGGCACGCTAAAGATTTGAAAAGTTTAAAAAGTGTTAAACAATCTTACTGCGGATGTGTCAGTATATTTTCACACAATTAGTAAATTGAAACGAGATATAAACCTAAAATCAAATTTGCTTAATTCGTGGGTAACTATTCTTGGATATATAGGTAACCCCTGAAATCTCGTTTGAAAGGTTTCTTTTTCTGATTTACTAGGTTTGTATACTCTGTGATATCTGGGGTATTATCCCGGGACTTCTGCTGAATGGAAGTTCTGACCTAGTCCCTGGATAGTATTTGCTGCAAAATGCTTGAAACATAGCATTAAACCCTCAGCTGATTAGACAATAAAATTGATAATCAGTTGTTGTAGCTGAAAAGATCTCCTAAGGGGGACACACCAAAAAGTCGAAGCTGATATCTCTCTGCGCATACGGAAGTATCGACCTGAGATCCCTCAGCCCTCGCATACCTAATTTATATACAGATATCAGTTGTAGTATATTTTCCTGTAAATCTGAATATTGAGATCTGGATACGGGAGTATATTCAAGTGGAGTGATACACAATTAAGTTCAAGTTTCTAAAACATTAATATCGTATCTCGAATTGATCGAAATTTGTGTTGAGAATGTAATGACAATCTAGGTAAATTGTTTACAACTTAAAATGAATTCAAGCTTAACGGTGTTGATGATTTGTCTCAAAACTGATATGATCCTCTTGCACAAACTCACAAAAATAGTATCTGTAAATATTACATTTCTTTATGTTTTATCTGTAAGTGATGTCAACAAATGTCTCTCAGAAAATCCAAAAAGATTTTTATGTGTTTTAGCCAAATTTTGAAAAAGTCAAAAAGATTTTCGACAACTGACATTGGATAACTGATTTTCAAAATTCTGAATGCTAAACATGAAGAGCAGCATTTGAGGGGGAGTGTTTGTAAAATCTAAAATGTTTTCATTAAATCTAGCCTTCTTCAAGTGGTTCATCATGTTTTGATTTGAGGAATGTCTTATGTTGGTACTCAGATATTTGAAATATATGTGAAAGAAATTTATTTCTGGGTTAAGAGTGTGCAGGTAGACAGGTTTCGATCCTAAAAAAAACCTGTGAAGGTCAGATTCTGATTCTGAAGATTATGTCAACTGGTGATGCTGATGAACTTAAGGAATCAAGAGATCTGATCAAGAGAATTAGAGTGTTTGAGAGTCAGACTGTCACACCCCAAATAACCACCTAGGGCATATCCCTATTGGAGGTGCAACGATCCAACAAAGAGCCACCAACCATATCAAACACAAGTTATAATGTATTGAAATACCCAATTGAAAGAAATGTATCATTTGAGAAGTTAAACCAAAACCAAAGTATTGAGCGGAAGCATAAATGTATAAGTGCGTATATGTATCAAAAGCAAATCAAATAACTGTTTATTATGACCACAACCACTCCAGCAGCATCAGACAACAAGCTCCCAAGTTCCTTCAATAATTACCTACAAGCATGCAACAAGTGTGTCAGACTACGCTGGTGAGTTCAAGGTTTCGTTAACGTGTTGTGTTACCAGATATATGTTAATGCGATTCAATGTTGTGTTACGATGTTGCTCATGTTAGATACCCTAGGGAGTGTGCCCATGTGTATCCGGGGAGTGGTTACCCCTTAACGACCGATTGCTATGTTGCCTTCGTTAGATACCCTAGGGAGTGTGCCCATATGTATCCGAGGAGTGTGCCTCTAACAACCATAGCCATACCCAGATAATTAGTTCACGCCCGTCCTTACGGCCCGGTGTGAGGTTTCCCACCTAATAGCGCTATCAACTAATCACCCCCATTGCCCTCCAGGCAATAACCAAAACCGATTAAGTTATTTACCCAATGTTTCCCTTCCAAATGTTTACCAGTTGTCCCAAACCACCGGGACGCATGCTTGAGAAAAGTGCAGTGAACTCACCTTTGGTTTGCTCGGTAAGATTAAAGTACGTATTTTCCAGTTGGTTAATTAACCCCTATTGTGGTTATCAAAGTTAGTCAGTTACTTGCATTTACCACACAGGTTACGAATAAGTAACACGCATATTATAAAGCAGATCATAGCAAACAATTGAGTGTATAAACAATACAAATTCATATCACACCACATCATAATTTAACAAGTTGTTTTCATGTAGTTATCTAACAGATGTGGGCCATGATCGCAATTAACCCACAAAATCCACCCAATCAGTCGTTATCAGGCCGCTCCATCTCTGACCCAAATCCCATAATGTAATCATCCGTAAACCATTAACATCTTGTGGCCCATATATTCTATAACCCATCAACTGGTATCGGCCCACCATACCTATACTCACATTACCCAAATTTTATCACCCTTTTTTTTATAAAGTTATCCTATTTTTCTGACATATATATAATGCCCTCAACATGACTATTGGACCAATTCTATGTCCAATACCCTCCCTTGGCCGTCCACTACAACCAATCGGAAAATCATAAGGGCCACCCCAATTTCTACAAGTTAATGAATCATAGTTTATTCATACAGAACAATTAATACCCTTGCCTATATCAAAACAACATGATGGCCAACATGCAGACCACCTCAAAATATTATTGGACCACATTGAACCTCATGGCCGCCATTTTTTATAAATCATATCCTTAAATATTTTGGTCAATAAGGTAAGCAATACCCGAGCCGCCCAATCTCACCAATCGGAACCTTTATGGCCGACAATCCTATTAACAATCATATAATTTACGCATATACAAACAACCCTAGTCCATACTATCATTCATAATCGAGGCTAGCATTAATCCTAATCATTGCTTATCATGCAAGATCACATAACATGTAATCATATAACGAATTCGCATCTACTTTTAAGCCATATTCTAAATTACTGATTAAACATCACAACATATAATTAGTCGGTCGGTTGGCTAATTATATAGATACAAGTCAACAGCTTATCAAGTCGAGATCACACAACATATAGATACAATCAACAGCTTATCAAGTCGAGATCATGCAAGAACAGTAATGATTATCATCGACACGGGTTGACTAACCGTTAGTCTTGATCGAACAGGATGGGATATCGAAGGGGGGTAGCCTACTGCCGTGCGTGATATTGAGAGAGAGAAGGGTGGAGTTTGTTATTGATTTAAACTAGATCAAATCCTATTTAGAACATAATACGTATGGGGGTGATGGGCCGTTTAACTTAATCAATAAGGGTGTTGGGTCTGTTAACAAGCTAGCAAGGATGTTGGGCTCAAGTCCAAGTAATGTGTTTTAAGTGGCCGATAGATTTTAGTTAATATTCAAGTTAGGGCCGATTACTTTGTTTAATAATGTTTGTGGGCCGATGAACATATACTAGTGTTCGCAGGCTTGGCTATCAATAATTATACTAATAAACCGATGGGTTTGTGGGCCGATAGACTATATAATAGTGATTGTGGGCTTGACTAGTTAGACATATGATAGTGATGACCGGCCCAATGTAGCATGTGTATGACGGATATACACGGGCCCAAATAAATATGTGTATGATAACTGTAAACATGACATGAACTAGTCGTTGCGAAAGTGAGAGGAATAACGAGGAATCAAAGTTAGCGAAACTAACCTTAAAAGTTCGGGTTGTCACATCAACCCCAACTTGAAGGAAATTTCGTCCCGAAATTGGCAAGCGTCAAGTGTGAGAGAAACGAAGTAAGAAATCAGAGTTGTTGCGGGTTTTGCTCAGTTGTGACATCATCCCCAACTTGAAAGAAATTTCGTCCCGAAATTTAGCAAACAGTCGCTGAGGAAGCTAGTTTTGTTAAGCGTTTTCGCGGGGTGTCACAACATCTCCTACTTGAAAGAATTTTCATCCCGAAAATTGATCTAAAACAATGGCTTGAAGTGAGTTCCGACGAACTCGATCTATAGATACTTTACAACGCCTGGGGCTCATCTTGTGATCGGTGAAAATCATGGTATGGTGGTTAGCGTTTTGTTATATCAGTTGCCAATCAAGGGAACAGGGAAGTAATGAGGGTCGTACGAAGATTCGAGCGAAACAGGGGTCCATTAAACATCCGAAGGATTTGGCCAGCAAATTTGTTGTCAAGAAGTAATTTCCAGTAGTGGTGCATGGCGGCATGGCACAACAGGGAGGTTCGTCACATTGCGGTCGCGCGAGTGTATCATTTGTCCAAAACAGAGTTTGGTGGGTAAAGGTTAGTGTTGCAAAACGACAAACGCGTGTAACTGTGACTGCTTCACTTCTAGCGGCGATGACAAGTGAAAGTGATAAGGTTCGTCTACAGGGATGCGTGGGTATAGTTCTCCTAATCCCGTGTTCGTTCGGAAGTTCCATCTAGCGATGCCATCACATGGTTAGCTCTATTGAAACAAGGGTGCGCTGGAGGCCCTCGTGATCGGTCTAATTGGTGCATTCGGTACCGTCCAAGTAATGCCTCCCACTTAAATCCAATGACCACGGTTTCCACCGGAGGTTGTAGGTCGTGCAGTTCCTCTCCGTAACACCATCATGGTATATTGCTGGATCATCGGTACCCTCGGATAGAAGCGATGCTCCGCGTGTTGTAGGGTTGGGTTTCAAAAGCTGCAAAGACGTTCTCCGATTTTATTTCTCAGGAATTCACAACTCCCCGCTATGCTAAGGAGGTTGAAGTTGCGAAACCTTCGAAAATCCTATGATGAAGCTGTGATAGTATCTAGCGAACCTAAGGGATTGCTGTATCCCAGAAGGAAATCAAGATTAGCATAAGGTCTATTCTGAAATTCCACCTAACGATGTGGAAGTAAACCAGGTAACTCTTCAGAAGACACGTCAGGAAATTCACGAATAACTGGAAGATACTCGATCTTCCTTTCTTAAAGTGGCGAATCGGTGACAAGAGCTAGTATAGCAGAGTAGCCCTTCCGTAGACACTTCCGGGCTTTCACGATTGAGATGATGCCAACAATGGCACCACTATGATGATCTCAAACTGATAAGAATTCCCCACTGGGAGAGGGAACGCACGATTTTCTTTTTGCAGAGAATTTGCTGCTTGATACTAGGGCTGTAAACGAGTCGAGTCAAGCCGAGCTAGACCCAGCTCGAGCTCGGCTCGAACTCGATTCGAGCTGGCTCGGCTCGAGCTCGAATTCCAAATCGAGCTGAGATTTGAGGCTCGAGCTCGGCTCGATTCGAATTCGAGCTAGCTCGGCTCGGCTCGATCTAGCTCGAACCAACAAAGAACCGCAAAATTTATTACTTAAAATCCCTTAAAAATGCATTTTTTCATAGCCTAAGGGCCATATTTGCCATTTAATTTAACCATATGGCTAAATATGCAAGTATAAATAGTTAATTCACTTTCTCCATTGTTTTTACCTTCTTTTATAGGGGAGATACTCCCTTAGTTTTTGTTTTCTAAGCGATGTGGGACAAAAAAATGAAGGATATAAACCTTATCGAGCCAGCTCACGAGCTCACGAGCCGAGCCAGGCCAAGCTCGAGCTCGGCTCGTTTACAAACCGAGCCGAGCCGAGCTGGCTCGTTTACAACCGAGCCAATTTCGAGCCGAGCTTTCTTCGAGCTTTTTTCGAGCGAGTTTCGAGCGAGCTGCGAGCCACGAGTTTTTTGAACACCCCTACTTGATACATAGATAACCAAGTCCATGTCAACGACCATGTCAAAACTTACAAGAGTATTGGGAAGTAGGTCAATGTCGAACAGTTGACCCACGAGATCAAGTTTGCATCCCAACGAACATATAAGGTTTCAATTGACTTGCCGTCAGTCGATTCGTTATCAAGAACGTGCAGGCCACCATGCTGTTGTATTCCTGGCGTCGCTCACGCCAATCCTAAATGCCCCTCCACGAGCATCATTTCCAATGTTGTTGCTATTGTTACGAGGATTTCTAGTACTTCTGTCGTTCCCTTGGTTGTTGTCTTCTTGATTTAATAATGGGCGATCCATGCCGTAGGCACCTTCATTTCCCTACTATAGACTACGATTACGAGTGCCTTGATGTTGCCGTGACTGTTGCCTCTACTATTGTTGCTCGAAACAGAGCCCTACGATCTTTCACCAACATGGTCCATCATAACACATTCCGTGCCGCGTCCTAAGGCGCCGCTCGTTGCACTGGCAGTTATCCATTCCTTTCTACAGTCCATTGTCATCGTGTATGTCCCGTTTAGTTTGTAAGAGTTGACTCCCATAAGTCGCTAACTAGGGTGAATGATCCGTTTGAAGCCAATTCGCTGGTGTTCGTTGCCGGTAATCAGGGTTGTCCAAATACTGAGGTCGGTAAAATACTACGCTCACCCTTTTGTCTATCGATCTAGTAAGTCGATTGAGTAATACACGGTATGCTGCGAGAGTGTTGCCGAAGTGATCACACTTCGGAGTCTAAGACGTCAATACATAGAGTCCCAGCAAACGAAGAGAAGCGAGAAAGGTATAGACCAGCTCAAGGACGTTCGTTCAAGCACCTAACATTCTACACATTTCGCTAGGCGTTCAGATGTGTGTTCAGATAATACTTGATAGCATCGAGATTTGTAAGGATTCAGAAAGGAGTGAAAAGATCATGTTCGAGTAGGAGACAATCACTGCTATGACTCCCATGGACTGTTGTGTTCTAACATAACGTCAATTTACAGAGCGGAACCCCTCTCACACTCGTTAAACCTCACTGGGACTCACATGCACCCCACATTATTATTATGTGTGCACCCATAATAATAAGGCAATTTGCATGCTTATCTCAGTGCCCTTTAACTCGCGCTAAAAGTTTCCCCTCATCCAAACAGCAAACGTAAGGTATCACAGGGTTAAGAATTACAATAATCAATGGATAGTGTCACACTAACAGATCACATAACAAGGGTTGGTAATATAAGGGCTCATGCTGCTGTGCCAAGTGTGAACTCACGTGTAATGTTATACATATGTGTACACTAGATATACTATGCATTAGTAGATGAGAAACGAACCTTGCAGTCTGGAGCTGAGTGTCATGGTCATCGTTTGGATCAATTCGGTTATAGTCTGGTTTTATGAAAACATTTTTAAAACCGAGTTCTCTATAACCAGTGGCTCTGATACCAAACTGTCACACCCCCAAATAACCACCTAGGGCATATCCCTATTGGAGGTGCAACGATCCAACAAAGAGCCACCAACCATATCAAACACAAGTTATAATGTATTGAAATACCCAATTGAAAGAAATGTATCATTTGAGAAGTTAAACCAAAACCAAAGTATTGAGCGGAAGCATAAATGTATAAGTGCGTATATGTATCAAAAGCAAATCAAATAACTGTTTATTATGACCACAACCACTCCAGCAGCATCAGACAACAAGCTCCCAAGTTCCTTCAATAATTACCTACAAGCATGCAACAAGTGTGTCAGACTACGCTGGTGAGTTCAAGGTTTCGTTAACGTGTTGTGTTACCAGATATATGTTAATGCGATTCAATGTTGTGTTACGATGTTGCTCATGTTAGATACCCTAGGGAGTGTGCCCATGTGTATCCGGGGAGTGGTTACCCCTTAACGACCGATTGCTATGTTGCCTTCGTTAGATACCCTAGGGAGTGTGCCCATATGTATCCGAGGAGTGTGCCTCTAACAACCATAGCCATACCCAGATAATTAGTTCACGCCCGTCCTTACGGCCCGGTGTGAGGTTTCCCACCTAATAGCGCTATCAACTAATCACCCCCATTGCCCTCCAGGCAATAACCAAAACCGATTAAGTTATTTACCCAATGTTTCCCTTCCAAATGTTTACCAGTTGTCCCAAACCACCGGGACGCATGCTTGAGAAAAGTGCAGTGAACTCACCTTTGGTTTGCTCGGTAAGATTAAAGTACGTATTTTCCAGTTGGTTAATTAACCCCTATTGTGGTTATCAAAGTTAGTCAGTTACTTGCATTTACCACACAGGTTACGAATAAGTAACACGCATATTATAAAGCAGATCATAGCAAACAATTGAGTGTATAAACAATACAAATTCATATCACACCACATCATAATTTAACAAGTTGTTTTCATGTAGTTATCTAACAGATGTGGGCCATGATCGCAATTAACCCACAAAATCCACCCAATCAGTCGTTATCAGGCCACTCCATCTCTGACCCAAATCCCATAATGTAATCATCCGTAAACCATTAACATCTTGTGGCCCATATATTCTATAACCCATCAACTGGTATCGGCCCACCATACCTATACTCACATTACCCAAATTTTATCACCCTTTTTTTTATAAAGTTATCCTATTTTTCTGACATATATATAATGCCCTCAACATGACTATTGGACCAATTCTATGTCCAATACCCTCCCTTGGCCGTCCACTACAACCAATCGGAAAATCATAAGGGCCACCCCAATTTCTACAAGTTAATGAATCATAGTTTATTCATACAGAACAATTAATACCCTTGCCTATATAAAAACAACATGATGGCCGACATGCAGACCACCTCAAAATATTATTGGACCACATTGAACCTCATGGCCGCCATTTTTTATAAATCATATCCTTAAATATTTTGGTCAATAAGGTAAGCAATACCCGAGCCGCCCAATCTCACCAATCGGAACCTTTATGGCCGACAATCCTATTAACAATCATATAATTTACGCATATACAAACAACCCTAGTCCATACTATCATTCATAATCGAGGCTAGCATTAATCCTAATCATTGCTTATCATGCAAGATCACATAACATGTAATCATATAACGAATTCGCATCTACTTTTAAGCCATATTCTAAATTACTGATTAAACATCACAACATATAATTAGTCGGTCGGTTGGCTAATTATATAGATACAAGTCAACAGCTTATCAAGTCGAGATCACACAACATATAGATACAATCAACAGCTTATCAAGTCGAGATCATGCAAGAACAGTAATGATTATCATCGATACGGGTTGACTAACCGTTAGTCTTGATCGAACAGGATGGGATATCGAAGGGGGGTAGCCTACTGCCGTGCGTGATATTGAGAGAGAGAAGGGTGGAGTTTGTTATTGATTTAAACTAGATCAAATCCTATTTAGAACATAATACGTATGGGGGTGTTGGGCCGTTTAACTTAATCAATAAGGGTGTTGGGTCTGTTAACAAGCTAGCAAGGATGTTGGGCTCAAGTCCAAGTAATGTGTTTTAAGTGGCCGATAGATTTTAGTTAATATTCAAGTTAGGGCCGATTACTTTGTTTAATAATGTTTGTGGGCCGATGAACATATACTAGTGTTCGCAGGCTTGGCTATCAATAATTATACTAATAAACCGATGGGTTTGTGGGCCGATAGACTATATAATAGTGATTGTGGGCTTGACTAGTTAGACATATGATAGTGATGACCGGCCCAATGTAGCATGTGTATGACGGATATACACGGGCCCAAATAAATATGTGTATGATAACTGTAAACATGACATGAACTAGTCGTTGCGAAAGTGAGAGGAATAACGAGGAATCAAAGTTAGCGAAACTAACCTTAAAAGTTCGGGTTGTCACACAGACAAAGATCCTGAAGATGTTACTGAAGAACAAAAGAATGCCAGTAAATCGAGAGGGGGAGTCTGTAGATTGAAAGAAGAGAAAGCCCAGAGTCTGATCTAGCCTGAAGATGAGAAGACACAGCTTAGAAGTCAAAGTGTATGTGCGACTCCATCAACATCTGAGGGGGAGTCTATTGGTGCACTACATCTGTTGATTCCGTCTGGGTGTCTAGGATCAGATCTTACATTGTATTGTATAGCATAGGGCACGAAATATGAGAAAACGGAAGTCTGTATAGGTGTTAAGATCTAGGATCGCTTATATGGTCTTAAGATATGTGGGTTGCTTTTATGACACTCATGGGTCGCTTATATGAACCATGCTGGACCGCTCATGTGACACATGTTCACATGAGCGGCCCCAGAACCCTATATATAGGTTCATGAGCGATCCTCATTGGTAGACCTTGGATTCCACGCCGAAGCTCTGCCGGTGTGACGATTGAGCTGTAAATCGTTTCTAATCAATACAAAAGACAGTTAGGAGGAAGAACAAGCTATATCTACTTGCTTTTCTTATAATTCCGCATCTGAATTGCAAGAGTTAACCTCTGAACGACTCGTTCGGTTCAGCAAACGTTCCTACACATTTGATTGGTGGAAAATCCTTAGGGAAGACCAAAAGGGGGCGGCCCATGTGCCACCATATTCTCACCCAATCAAATTTTTACTAGCTTATTTTTATGTCTTGTATTTAGTTTTATAACTTTTATAAAACATAACATAATATTTTTATAAGACTCATGCAATCTTTTAAATGTTATTTCACCTATTAAATAACAAAATAAAATATTCTCTCAAAATAAATTATCCATATAATTTATTAGTTTGTCAAGTGCAATTATTTAGAAAACCAATTTCTAAATATTATAAGTGTTAATATTTATTTGTTTGATCATATCATAAATAAATATGATAAGTGTTTGTCTAGCTTGTATTTGGGTATGACTCGACTTGGATCATAACGTACTAGCCACATCAATTTAATATGTGTCTTGGGCATACAGAATCCAACAATCTCCCACTTACACAAGATACATAGAAGATTGATGCAAGTAGTAAAGACCACCTAACTATAGTTTAGTACCCCTAATACGTATGACTATATGTCCCATTCAATCACATCATCCCCTTCAAGTCCCTTACTTGAATATGATTTAGGTGAATTTATCATTTATCTTTTCGTTACAGATGTCATGTTAAATCCAGAGACATAGAGTGATCACTCTCTGTTGATTTAACTTTAGCAGGCCTTAGACATCTTACTCTCAATGAATAAGAGGAACAAATACCTTATTGACTATATACGTCTCTCACAATCACCTTGTACCACACCTGAACTTAGCCTTGTGTACTGTCATATTACTGACAACGAAGAACTAGGTCAAGGTATAATACTTGGTGAATATCAAGACCCAATATGTATCTCAGGTCAGAGGATACTATGATATTCTCCTTTACTCAAATTTACTTATGATCAATCACAAATGATTCCATGCAGTAATATTTGAGAGCAAGTCAGTCCAATATTTGTATCCCACAAATATCTATGAACTTTGGCAGCAACACTATGGTCTATATTCATACCTAATGAATATCCACCAATCCAAGTTCATAATAGTCTTACATTCATATTTGTTCCCACAAGTATTATCGACTATAGACATTTAGAATAAGCAACTTATTCACGAATTTAAACATGCTAAAATGGAACATAACTCAACGTACCATGTGAGAGAGTTAAAATAATAGTTGTTCCAATATCCAAATACAAAATAGATCAAATCCAATCACTAGAATTTTGAAGTCCTAAGGCACAAGTATGACCCTTCATGCTTTGCCCATTTAAGGAGCTTCGCGAGTGGAGCCACAGTATTTTGATCAGTGTGAACTTTGCGAATACATATACAAAACATCCAAATTTGATTCTTCTTGCTGAGGACTAGTATCCCAGCCCACCTATTAAGGTTAAATTGGATATCTTTCCCTTTTTCAACTTCATCCTTATGTAGTTGAATCTCCGCTCAATGTTCCTAGTATTTTGATGTGCACGAGGTTCCTTGATTTGAGCAATCATACCATCCTTATCACAAGGATCTATAGGGGTCCTGAATGGTAGGGACTACCCCTAGATCAGCAATAATTCAAGTGGCAGATCCACATGAACTATCTCAATCAATGAAATGGCGATGTATTCTGATTCTGTAGTGGACAGTGCTACCCTGATTGTGATCGAGAACCATCTCGATCAGTTTGGAAACTCGTATCCATGTAACCTTTTACAACGAATTCTGAAACTCGCATCCCTGTAACCTTTTACAACGAGTTCCGAAACTCGCATCCCTGTAACCTTTTACAACGAGTTCCTTTTTACCAGATCCATATATTAGAAATACATCCTTAGTCCTTCTAAGGTATTTCAATATATTTTTAACAGTCATCCAATGACCTTTACTCGTTGGTATCTTCTCGTCATGCTTAAAGCGCATAACTTGTCCGGTCTAGTGCATATCATTATATACATAATGAATCCTATCGCTGATGCATATGGGATTCCTTTCATTCTTTCCTGCTCATCCTTTGAGCTTAGACATTGAGATGCACTCAATATTGTCCTCTCTTAAATAGGTACCAATCCTTTCATAGAGCTCTCTATCTTGAACCTTTTCAAGACTTTGTCAATGTATGCACTTTCGTTTAAACTTATCAAGCACCTTGATCTATCCCTATAGATCTTTATTCCAAAATATAGGCAACTTCACCAAGATCCTTAATGGAAGAACAACTTCCAAGCTAGGTTTTTACACTTTCCATGGTTAGAATGTCATTTCCAAATAGTAGAATGTCATCGACATGCAATACTAAGAAAGTGACGGTGCTCCCACTAGCTTTCTTATACACACAAGCTTCATCGCCGTTCTTGATGAACCCAAAATTCCTAATTTCTTCATCAAAACGGTGATTCCAACTTCTCGATGCTTGTTTCAATCCTTAGATTGATTTCTTTAACTTGCACACTTTGTTAGGATGTTTTGGATCGGCAAAACCTTCAGGCTAAACCATATAGACATCTTCCTCAAGATATCTATTAAGGAAAGCCGTTTTGACATCCCTTTGCCAAATGTCATAATCATATTATGCAGGTATGGCAAATAATTGACTTTAGCATTGCCACAAGCGAAAAAGGTCTCATCATAATCAACCCCTTGAGTTTGAGTGAAACCTTTTGCTACAAGTCTCGCTTTATAAGTATCCAAGTTACCATGCACATCTGTTTTCTTCCTGAAACCCCACTTATCTCCAACTACTTTGGACTTAAGAGGTAGTACAACCAATTCTCATACTTTGTTGTCATACATGGTTTGCATCTCTACGTTCATGGCTTCAATCCATTTGTCACAATCCAATTTTGACATTGCATCATGGTATGTGGTTGGTTCACCCGAATCTACCACGTAGCATCCATCCATGAAAAATCCATATCTTTCAGGTGGACTACTAATTCTACCAGATCTGTGAACGTTTTGTATGTAATGATCAACCACTTGATCATTTTCAACAACCTCTTGTTGATTGCTAGTATTAACCAAACGTGTATTGGCTTGTGGTTCTTGATCCTCATCAAGTTCCACTGTTCTACTAATTCCTTTCACAAGGAACTTAGCTTCCAAGAACTCAGCCTTTTGAGCAACAAATACCTTTTGCTCTGTTGGATCATAGAATTAATATCCTATACCATCTTTAGGATATCCTACAAGGATACACTTAGTGGATTGTACTTCGAATTTGTTTGGGGTGTATTGCTTCACATAAGCTTCACAACCCCATACCTTTAAATATGATAATGATGGAGCCCTTCCATGCCATACTTCAAAAGGTGTCTTATCCACTTTCTTGGTTTGGGCCACATTGTATGTATGGGCCGCGGAGAGCAAAGCGTAACCCCAAAATGATAGAGATAATGCACTCCTAGCCATCATAGATCGAACCATATCCAAATAGAGTTCGATTCCTCCTCTATCTGAACGAAGAACTTTAATTGAGTTGATATTGTACTTCACGTTTTGAAGGCTTTGAACATTTCAAAACTTCAACTTTGTGTCTTAGCAAGTACACATAACCTTAACTACTATAGTTGTCGGTAAAAGTAATGAAGTATCTTTCACCATTCCTAGTCATTGGCTTAAAAGGATCACATACATCCAAATGTATACCATTCCTAGTCATTGGCTTAAAAGGATCACATACATCCAAATGTATGATACCTAATAAATCTTTTGCCCTTTAGTTGGTACCACTAAAGGGTTTCTTGGTCATATTATTTTGTAAACTAGATTCACATGTATCAAATGAACCAATTTCATTTGTTTCTAAAAGACCATTCTTTTGAAGTGTTTGCATGCGATTTCTGTTTATATGACCATGGCGATAATGCCAAAGATAGGTCTCACTCAAATCCATTTTGAGTTTCTTGGTGATTGCTTGGTACATTGAACTATCAAATGATGCATTATTATGAACCAATTCATAAATACCATTTGAAAGCACCTCTTTAAAGTAAAACATGTCATTCATCGATATAAATGTCATTGTTTACAAACTTTAACTCAAAACCATATTGTCTTATAAGGGAAACTTGAATAATGTTCCTAGTCAAACTAGGAGCATACAAAACATTTTAACATTTCCCATGAAGAGACTAATGTCTTCCTTCTTGTAATGCTTATTTCTTTTGAACCCTTGCAACAAATTGCAAATATGAGTTCCACATCCGGTATCTAATACCCATGTGTTAGAAGAAATAACATTAAGGTTAATATGTATCATTAAGATTGTACCTGAGGTTTGCCCTGCATCCCTCTTAGGTTTCAACTCTTTGAGATAGGTTGGATAATTCCTATTTAAATGTCCTATCTCACCATACTCAAAGCATGGATCGTTCGTGGCAACCTTTGCCTTCTTTTCTATTGGTTTCGGTGGTTCCGCTTTAGTCTTTCTTTTCTTTTTCCCTTTGAATTTCCCGTTACCATTTGCAACATTTTCTTTGGTGTCGGGGTGATGCCCTTTCTTGTTGCCACCCTCATTGATCGTTAGAATGGATAAAGCCATTTTATCCATATTGAGCCTTTCGAGGTGATCAATGTGGCTTTTCATCTTAAAGACATAAGATGTGACCGATTGGTTTTTCCTCCATTCGACATGCATGAAGCGCTCGAACCGTTTCGAAGCGTTCTACCCTTAGGAACATTTCCTTCAATTAGGTAATCATGTCGTATGATGTTCAAAATCCTTTTGAATCTCAGGAATCATGATTCCTAACATGAGGCAAGAGGCTTACATAGTGTCCTCG
The DNA here is from genome assembly GCF_002127325.2 of Helianthus annuus. Lineage (NCBI taxonomy): Eukaryota > Viridiplantae > Streptophyta > Magnoliopsida > Asterales > Asteraceae > Helianthus > Helianthus annuus. The sequence goes on along the minus strand of NC_035441.2, from coordinate 17,572,952 downwards.
GTATACTTAATCCAATCATTATAGGCAACCTTATCTTCCATAAAATGTTCATCGGGATTAGGATCTTTTCAGTGATAGGTTACGGACGGTTTGGGTAATATTGTTAGCGGCCATCTACAAAATTTTACAGAGTTCAAATTTTAGTATTATCGATATTATTATATTTTAATTATTAATACCCTTTTATGTCTCATAGACAATTTAATAATTAAAATCTAGAATCCAACGTTACATTTAAATATTGGTTAGGTGACCTTTATCCCTCTATTTAAATTAACAAGGTAGTCAACGTTTGACAATTGCAACCCTTTGCAACTTCTAGCCATATGGGATCGGTTAAACATCTTTATGTTTATTTGGCATGTTTAATCTCATCAACACCTTTGTTCCCCATGCTTCGGTGACCCTAAGTTCATGGTTTCCAAATCAAGTCGTCCAACTTACACACACATGTGAGTTTACACACATAAGTGGTTAGGTGACCTTTATCCCACAAACATGGTAAACCCACCTCAAACATACAAGTTCCCTCAAATGTGGTTAGGTGACCTTTATCCGACAAAGAGTTCCCAAGTAACTCGAGTGTTGTATAAAAGGATGGTGTTTGACTTGTTTTATAAAAGGGATTTTGAGTTTTCAAAATTCTAGTTTAGAAAACATTATGTACCATACATTTGCATGCATTCAAATCCTTGGTACTTTTGTGAAAACAAATTTTCAAGTTTCTTTTAATAAAACCCATTTTATTATAAAGTCATTAATTTTTAATAACCTTTTATTAACCAATTTTAATGATTTTTTTAAGAACCAATTTTAAGCTTGTTATTGATTATTAGTTTGTTAAGCATGCATATCAACATATCATCCAAACAACATAAATAAACAACCACACAAGCACAACACACATATCAATAGGTGCATAACCATAGCCAACTATTTTGACCACACTTGTTAGCCGAAACAAGTGTGCCAAAAGGTCCTTCCTAAGGGGTGAATATTGACACAATAATGTGTCGTTGAACTCCCACTTGATCCCGCATCCAAATGCTTCAATTCTTCTTCTTGTGTTGTGATTTCTTCACATTCTTTGGTCTTCCAAATGTTTTTTATATTCAGCTCTAAACTCATTTGGACATCAAAAATGTGTCTTGATTATCGGGCTAAAATCCCGTTAAGAACTATGAAGTCCTTTAGGCCCGAAATTAGCCAAAACCAAAACCGCATTTTTGTGTGCATCTTGTTTTACAAAAAATATCCTAATACATGTGTTCTAGTAAAAATAAAATGCACCTAATCTATTTATTTACATACCAAATGAAAATAAATAAATTACATATTTCACAAATGGAAGAACAAAGATAATAATTATTACAACCCTTTGAAATAATTAAATACAAATCACAAACACAATCATTCAACATATTGAAACAAGGTCATGGCTAGGTTATGAACACCAAAAATATATATATCCAAATATATATAAAATTCAAGAAGCAAAAATAGTTTCCTTTTTACAACCTACTTTTCGGTCAAAAATGAAAAAACCGAAAAAGTGGGTTTTTGTTCAAACAAAACAATCATCCATATGACATAATTTTTCAAGATACTTTTATGCATGTAAGAAAATAATCTTGAAAAACAAAAGGATAACCATATACAAAATTTCGGCCATAGGGTTTTACCGAAACCCAAAACCCGAAAATTTCATATCCTATGAAGCATGCACTCATATAAGCGGCTCTAGATACCATTGATGGGTTTTTCACATGTTTATCAAAGTATTTTATCCATATAAAATAAAAACGCAGCGGATATAATTATTTAAAACATGTTACTTACTTGATATAAAACCCAATTTATATGTAAAACCCAATAACCGGATCCATATATGACATGCATGCTATCAAAATTAAAACACAACCATAGGGTGTTTAGAATACTACCTTCGAAGGAGTAAAGGATATGAAGAAGATGATGCTTCTTGAACGGTTGCCTTCAAGTGTACAAGACCTCAAGCTGGTATACCCCAAGCCTTCCAACAAACATCTTAGTTTTAGCTAGGATTTCTACACTTATGAACTCACTAAGATTCCCTCTTGACAACCACCATGGCCGATTGTTCTAGAGAATATCATGGAGTTCTTGCACTTGATTTGTAAACTTGAAAAACCCTCTAGTATGGCACACTATGGCCGAAAATTTGAGAGAGTTTTCTCAAGTCTTACAAGTTCTTCATTTTTAATTTTGACATACAAAATAGATTTAAAAGAGTGAGAGAAGGTTGCCACCACTTTTGACCAATAAAGAGCCTTCTAGTTATGACAATTGCATGTAACTTGCTTGGACCAAAATTGCTTAGGAAGAACACCCAATCAAGGGTCATCTAAGTATGGAATTTGCATGTCATTTGATTGGTGGAAAATCCTTAGGGAAGACCAAAAGGGGGCGGCCCATGTGCCACCATATTCTCACCCAATCAAATTTTTACTAGCTTATTTTTATGTCTTGTATTTAGTTTTATAACTTTTATAAAACATAACATAACATTTTTATAAGACTCATGCAATCTTTTAAATGTTATTTAACCTATTAAATAACAAAATAAAATATTCTCTCAAAATAAATTATCCATGTAATTTATTAGTTTGTCAAGTGCAATTATTTAGAAAACCAATTTCTAAATATCATAAGTGTTAATATTTATTTGTTTGATCATCTCATAAATAAATATTATAAGTGTTTGTCTAGCTTGTATTTGGGTATGACTCGACTTGGATCATAACGTACTAGCCACATCAATTTAATATGTGTCTTGGGCATACAGAATCCAACATTGAGTTGTACCTTAAGGGCTTAGTACCAGAGATTCAAAGCCACGTGACCTCCGCTAACCTTGCTACCATCAAGGATGTTACTCGTCTTGCTCATCGTCTCACAGACCATGCAGTGGAACAGAACAGGCTGCCTAAGCGCATCGGTGCTACTACCACCACTACTTCTGCTACTCCCAGTGACAAAAAACAAAAATGGGATGGGGATTCCAGCAAGGGTTCGACTACGATTCAGTCCCAAGCACAGCAGGGAAAGACGGATGACTAGCAGAGTCCTGGTCAGCAATCTTCTGGTAGTTAGGGGCAGGGTGGATATCGAGGGAACCACCCAAAGTGTAACAGATGCAACAGACACCACAGTGGAAAAGATACTGCACCTAGACGCGTACGAGTATTACAACTTACCATCCAGTCTAGTTTTCCTGCACAGATACGAGATGCTCAGGTAGAAGCATTGAAACCAGAAAACGTCAGGGCTGAAGCCCTACGCGGCTCACGGCAGCGGTTAGAACAAAAGGAAGACAATGCATATTACGTAACAGGATGCATCTGGGTCCCACTCTATGGCAACTTACGAGAACTTGTAATGAATGAAGCACATAAGTCTCGCTACTCAGTACATCCTGGTTCGGATAAGATGTACCACGATCTCAGAACTACGTATTGGTGGCCTGGGATGAAAGCTCACATAGCAACTTACGTTAGCAAATGTTTGACTTGTGCGAGAGTCAAGACGGAATATCAGGAACCATCGGGCCTACTCCAGCAACCAAAGATACCACAATGGAAATGGGAGGAAATTTCCATGGATTTTGTTACTGGCCTGCCTAGATCTCAACGTGGGAATGATAATATTTGGGTGATTGTGGATCGACTCACTAAGTCTGCACACTTCTTGGCTATCAAGGAAACAGATAAGTTCTCAACTTTAGCAGACATTTACTTAAAGGAAGTGGTTTCGAGGCACGGGGTGCCCACCTCTATTATTTCTGATTGTGATGCACGATTTACTTCAGAACTATGGCAAGAAATGCACAAATCTTTTGGCTCACGATTAGACATGAGCACAGCTTATCACCCTCTGACGGATGGGCAGTCTGAGCGCACTATTCAAACTCTAGAAGACATGCTGCGTGCATGTGTAATCGACTTCGGCAACAGCTGGCAAAAACATCTCCCGTTAGTGGAGTTCTCGTATAACAACAATTACCACACCAACGTTCAAGCCGCTCCATTTGAGGCATTGTACGGGCGTAAATGCCGATCACCTCTCTGTTGGGCAGAGGTGGGGGATAGTCAGATCACGGGTCCAGAACTTGTAGTAGATGCAACGGAAAGAATTGCTCAGATACGACAACGAATGGCGGCAGCTCGAGACCGTCAGAAAAGCTACGCTGATAAGCGCATGAAACCACTAGAGTTCCAGGTTGGGGATCCAGTGCTACTCAAAGTCTCACCGTGGAAAGGTGTAGTTCGTTTTGGCAAACGAGGCAAGCTCAATCCGCAATATGTTGGACCGTTCGAACTCATTGAGAAAATAGGCAAGGTGGCCTACAAAATGAACCTACCAGCAGAACTTGGTAGAGTTCACAACGTATTTCACGTGTCAAATCTGAAGAAATGTCTATCAGATGAGACCCTCATAGTTCCTTTGAAGGAGCTCACTATCGACGATCAGTTGCGATTCGTCGAGGAACCAGTTGAAATCACGGACCGAGATGTTAAGGTCCTCAAGCACACCAGAATACCTCTTGTTCGAGTTCGTTGAAACTCCCGTCGTGGCCCAGAGTTCACCTGGGAACGAAAAGATCAAAAGAAACTCAAGTTTCCCTAGTTGTTCGAGAACAATGCAACCACTATTGAGGCTGAAGCTACTATATAATTTCGGGACGAAATTCCAAATCAATGGGGGGAAGATATGACACCCCAGGAAAACCAGTAAAACCACACAAACTTAACTAGCTTCTTCAGTAACCGCATGCTAAATTTCGGGACGAAATTTCTTTCAAGTTGGGGATAATGTGACAACTCGAGTTTCCAAGATTCCATCTCTGCATTAATTGCGCGATTAATTGTTTAGTTGTTCGTTTACACGACTTGTTTGCTTTGTAACTATACACGTTGGATTATATATTGAGGAGTTTGTTTGATATGTTATCTATTTAATGTGATTAAGGTGTTTATCAAGTATCCTGTTTGAAAAACTTAACTACTTAAACCTTGAATATGTCTGACGAAATGCAAGCATTTCGCCATGACTCACATCGACGAAACAGAGTTTGTTTCGTCACAAGCACCCCGACGAAACGGGTGTTTCGCCGGCCCACTAATTCGCCAAAGCCCATTAAGGGCCCAGTATGTTACGCGTATACTTATTAAGTCCCACTGTTTCATTCGTCACACTGTTGGCAGTTTAGAAACCCTAGAACTCTCTCCCCTTCTGTGCGACGGCAATTGTAGAGAACCCCAGGCACCATCCACCTCAATCTATCTAAAACATCCGTCGTTACGGTTAGTGTAGAACTCTATGATTTGATGTAATTGATGTGTGATGAACCTGGTGTGCAAGATTAGGGTTTTTGTAAACCTTAGAAACGTAGAATCGTTGGGCCGATAATTCGATGGTTGTATGTGATGTTGTTTATATGAAAGCTTGATGATTCTGTCATTCATGATCGTAAATGGTTACATTCACTACTCATGTTTCTGCTAATATTGTAATTGTGTTAAATAAATACATTCAGATCTCAACATAAATTGAATAAGGGTACCTTGTAGTTTTAGGGATTCATATTAGATAGTATGTGAAATAGATTAATGCATAATTTCCGTATGATTGTATGATTTCCGTATGATGATGATAGACTGATGATTAGGGTTCCTGTGATATGCATAACTGTTGATGATGATAACTGTTGACGACGTAACTGATAACATGGCGAAACAAGGGGTGTTTCGCCGAAGGGATCACGACGAAACAAAGGGTGTTTCGTCGAAGGGTTGCACGACAAAACAAGTGTGTTTCGTCAAATGGGTAAATTGCACAGTGAACTCAGTTAAGTCTATTAGGGGTTAACTGGGTTAACTAACTGTTGTTTAAGGATAAGCATGACCTTGCATGAACTTATATAACTAATAAATGTTATGTGATTAGTTGTTACTTGCATGTACGTGATGATCTTTACTGTTAGTCGAACTTTGTGAATGCCAACTGATTATGTATACGTGCGTACTCTAGGCCTTGACTGATTATTTGTGAGCACATACGTTGTTATACCGAGTAAACCAAGGTGAGTTCACACCCTTTCCAAGGCATGGGATTCCCGGTGGGTTGGGAATGGAATGAATGACTGCCCGTACTTGCATCATTACTAGACTACTAGACTACTTACCACCGTCCTCGGTTTGGGAAGGACACCAGTGCGAAAACCTACGTAAAACCTACGTACCATTGTCCTCGGATTGGGAAGGATACTAGTGTTAGAAACTACGTAAAACCTACGTACTATTGTCCTCGGTTTGGGAAGGACACCAGCGCTAAACCTACGTACTTGATACGTACTACTGTCCTCAGTTAGGGAAAGGCACTTACGTAAAGCCTACGTAAACTCATACTTACCACTGTCCTCGGATTAGGTAGGACACTTATAGATATACCTAGTCTAGTACTTACAACATGTGAAGCCCCCACTTATTATTGTAAAGGTTTGGAAACAAGGGTACTGGGTAACGCATAGTTATGAAACGAACTTACAACTTCTGAAACGAACTCATTAACTGAACAACCAACTGTGAACTCGCTCAACTTTGTCGTTGACTCTCTGTTACATGCCTTGCAGGTCGATAGGTACTAATGGAGCTTGCACAGGGAGGCGCGGTCGTTGTGGGACATGGACAGTGGATGCCATGTTAAAACATTATAACATTTTCGAACTTAATACTTATGTTTGGGTTTTCACATTTATGCTTCCGCTAAACAGTTAACTATGTTTGTTTTGAACACCTTTCGTATTGTTGAATGGGATTTTATTTAATACTTACAATGTTCAATATGATTGGTGGCTTGATCCTGGTCATGTCACGCCTCCAAGCGGTGATACTCCACGCGTAGATTTTGGGGGTGTGACAGATTGGTATCAGAGTCATTGGTTCTAGTAAACTTGGTTTTAATAAGGGGAAAAAGTTTTTCATTAAAACCAAACTATAACCTGTACAGTGCTCAACGATCCACAACGACGCCTCGCTCCACATGTAAGACTCAACATTCTAGGTGATATGATTTATGTTTACATTGCCTACTTGCTAGATTACAAAGAACTTTGCTCATAGTATGCTTAGACAAAACGTAACAACTATTGCTTGAGAATACTTGTGTGCTTACTCTCTTCTGTCATCGCATTTTCGCGAACCTCTCTCACTCATGTTTCCTTTTTGTTATGAAGATCATGAGTGGACGTGTTAACATGACTCAAGCCCAGTTGACGGCTCTAATTAACCAACAAGTTGCTGCGGCACTTGCAGCCGCACAAGCAAGAGGTATACCCTGCAGTCGTAACTCACTCTAGGATCTTTAGATCCTACACTCCTAAACCAACTCTTGTGTTTAACCTTGTCATGTTCTTATACACAACAAGTCAGCATGCTCAGCCACCTGTATGCACGTTCAAGACTTTTATGGACTGTCGTCCTAGTACTTTCAGTGGCACTGAAGAAGTCGTTGGACTCCCCCATTGGTTTGAAAAGCTCGAATCGGTCTTCGAGATGTGTGAATGCCCTGAAGCTCGTAGGGTGAAGTATGCCACTGGTACTCTCGAAGGCATTTCGCTGACTTGGTGGAATGCGCAAGTTCAGATGTTAGGGCTGGCAGCTGCTAATGCCACCCCAAGGGACGATTTCAAGGAACTGTTCAAGCGGGAATACTGCACTCGTGATGACATCCACAAGTTGGAAGTGGAGTTCTTTAACCTGAAGATGACAGGGTCAGAGATAGAGGCGTATACGAAAAGGTCAAACGAGCTGGCCATCTTGTGTCCAACTATGGTGGATCCTCCTATCAAGCGCATTGAGTTGTACCTTAAGGGCTTAGTACCAGAGATTCAAAGCCATGTGACCTCCGCTAACCTTGCTACCATCCAGGATGTTACTCGTCTTGCTCATCGTCTCATAAACCAGGCAGCGGCATAGAATAGGCTGCCTAAGCGCATCGGTGCTACTACCACTACTACTTCTGCTACTCCTAGTGACAACAAATGAAAATGGGATGGGGATTCCAGCAGGGGTTCGACTACGATTCAGTCCTAGGCACAGCAGCGAAAGACGAATGACTATCAGAGTCCTGGTCAGCAATCTTCTGGTAGTCAGGGGTAGGGTGGATATCGAGCGAACCACCCAAAGTGTATCAGATGCAACAGATACCACAGTGGTCAGTGCAACAGGGGACATTGTCAGAGGTATCTCAAGACGGGTCATGAAGCTAAGGATTACAGGAGCTCACGGCATGCAAAGAAGAATCGTCAGCAGCAACAGCAACCACCGCAGAATCAGCAACAGAAACAGGGCAACAAAGGATGTTTTCAGTGTGGCGCTGAAGGTCACTTCAAGAGACACTGCCCACAGTTAAATCAGAATCAGAATCAGAACCACAACCGAGGCAACGAGAACAATAACGGGAACAACAATGGGGGAAACAATAATGACAACGGTGCTAGGGGTCGAGTGTTCGTGTTGGGTCAGGGTGAAGCAAGAAATGATCCTAATGTGGTGATAGGTAAGTTCCTTCTCGATGAATTTTATGTTACCGTTTTATTTGATTCGGGTGCCGATACCAGTTATGTGTCTCTAAAAGTTAGTCAAATGCTTAGACGCACACCAACTCCTTTAAACACCAAGCATGTCGTAGAGTTAGCAAACGGTAAAAGTCTAGAGGCCACACACATAGTTCAGGGTTGTAATCTTGTCCTCGCTGGTCAGACCTTCTCTATCGATCTCATTCCAATAGTTCTTGGTAGTTTCGACATCGTTATTGGGATGGATTGGTTGTCCCAACAGCAAGCAGAGATCCTATGCAAAGAGAAGATTGTTCGTATTCCCCGTACTGGTAAAGAACCTCTCGACGTTCAAGGCCACAAGAGTGGTGCCGTGGTGGGCATCATCTCCTTTCTTAAGACCCAGAAGTGTTTACGAAAGGGCCACACTGCTATTTTAGCACTCATTACTGATTTATCAACGAAAGAGAAGAAGATAGAGGATATTCCAGTAGTACGCGATTTTCCTCAAGTGTTTCCTGAAGATTTACCTGGGCTACCGCCTCATCGCCAGGTCGAATTCCAGATCGAGCTAGCTCCTGGAGCAGCACCAATAGCTCGTGCACCGTATCGCTTAGCTCCATCAGAATTGGAAGAACTATCCACGCAACTACAAGAGCTCTTGGATAAGGGCTTTATTCGTCCTAGCTCTTCGCCCTGGGGAGCTTCAGTGTTGTTTGTGAAGAAGAAAGACGGTACCTTCCGTATGTGCATAGACTACCGCGAACTAAACAAGGTGACCGTGAAGAATCGCTATCCTCTTCCACGCATTGATGACTTGTTTGATCAGCTGCAAGGGTCGAGCATGACCTTGCATGAACTTATATAACTGATAAATGTTATGTGATTAGTTGTTACTTGCATGTACGTGATGATCTTGACTGTTTGTCGAACTTTGTGAATGCCAACTGATTATGTATACGTGCGTACTCTAGGCCTTGACTGATTATTTGTGAGCACATACCTTGGCATACCGAGCAAACCAAGGTGAGTTCACACCCTTTCCAAGGCATGGGATTCCCGGTGGGTTGGGAATGGATTGAATGACTACCCGTACTTGCATCACTACTAGACTGCTAGACTACTTACCACCGTCCTCGGTTTGGGAAGGACGCCAGTGCGAAAACCTACGTACCATTGTCCTCGGATTGGGAAGGATACCAGTGTTAGAACCTACGTAAAACCTACGTACTATTGTCCTCGGTTTGGGAAGGACACTAGCGCTAAACCTACGTACTTGATACGTATTACTGTCCTCGGTTAGGGAAGGGCACTTACGTAAAGCCTACGTAAACTCATACTTACCACTGTCCTCGGATTGGGAAGGACACTTATAGATATACCTAGTCTAGTACTTACAACATGGGAAGCCCCCACTTATTATTGTAAAGGTTTGGAAACAAGGGTACTGGGTAATGCATAGCTATTAAATGAACTTACAACTTCTGAAACGAACTGATTAACTGAACAACCTATTGTGAACTCGCTCAACTTTGTTGTTGACTCTCTGTTACATGCCTTGCAGGTCGATAGGTACTAATGGAGCTTGCACAGGGAGGCGCGATCGTTGTGGGACATGGACAGTGGATGCCATGTTAAAACATTATAACATTTTCTAACTTAGTACTTATGTTTGGGTTTTCACATTTATGCTTCCGCTAAACACTTAACTATGTTTGTTTTGAACACCTTTCGGGGATTTTATTTATTACTTACAACGTTCAATATGATTGGTGGCTTGATCCTGGTCATGTCACGCCTCCAAGCGGTGATACTCCTCGCGTGGATTTTGGGGGTGTGACAAGACCTTCTCGCCCGTTGCTATGATTAAATCAATCAGGATATTACCTGCCATAGTTGCGTAGTATGATTACGAAATATGGCAAATGGATGTCAAAACCGCCTTTCTTAATAGACATCTCTCTGAAGATGTCTATAAGTTTCGGCCTGAAGGTTTCGTCGATCCTAAATATCCAACTAAGGTGTGCAAACCTAATAAGTCCATTTATGGACTCAAGCAAGCATCTTGCAGCTGGAATCTTCATTTTGACCAGATGATCAAAGAGTTTGGTTTTTTCAAAGAATGAAGATGAGCCTTGTGTTTACAGAAACGTTAGTGGGAGCACCATATCATTCCTCATCCTGTATGTGGATGATATATTAATGATTGGAAATAATATCCCTATGCTTAACGAAGTTAAACACTATTTGGGATCTTGCTTCGCAATGAAAGATCTTGGAGAAGATGCTTACATTCTAGGAATGAAGATCTATAGGGATAGATCTAAGCGGCTTCTAGGGCTAAGTCAAATAACGTACATAGACAAAAATGTCGACACGCTTCAGGATGGGAAACTCCAAGAAAGGAAGTGTTCCTATGACTAAAGGAACCGTGTTGAACAAATCACAATCTCCTACAACGGATATTGAATTAAGCAAATGGAAGTAGTTCCATATCACTACGTGAAAAAGGGGCTACGGCCACACTTTTGGCAAAACCGCCCTGCCACACACTCGAAAAAATGTGTGGCTAAATGTCATTTATCACATTTTAAAACATCTTTAGCCACACGTTATATTATTAGTGTGACCATTTGTACCAGTTCAGAACCATTAGTCACACTTTTAGAAAATAATGTGACATTTATTAGTCACAACTCGAAATGTGTGGCTAAATGTGATCTATGGCCACATATTTTTGTTTAATGTGACAAAAAACACATGCATTTGACACCTTTAGACACACTTTAAGAAAAAACTGTGACATACATTAGCCAAACTAGCAAAGTGTGGCCAAATGTTATCTACGATCACAGTATTTGTTTTTATGTGACCAATAACATATGTATTCAAAACCTTTAGCCACATTTAAAGAAAAAAAAACTATGACATTTTTTAGCCACACTAAAAAAGTGTGACCAAATGTGATCTACGACAACATTATTTGTTCCATGTGACTAAAAACAGATGTATTTGAAACCTTTAGGCGCACGTTAATAAAAAAAGCCACACTAGAAAAGTGTGGCCAAATGTTAACTACGACCACATTATATGTTTAATAATGTGGCTAAAATCTAATACATATGGTCTCGTATATTATTTTGTGTGACCAAAAGTAAAACAATAGTCACACATAAAAGTACAAAATTTCATGTGGCATTACATAAACATTCGTCATATCATCGTCACTTTGTTTATTTTGTGTGACGAAATGTTATGAAAAAATGTATGACTAAATGTTAAACTTACATCTTAAAAAAATCTTCCTCCAAAATATTTCATTTTAAAACTTAAACTTTCCCCTCAAAATATTTCATCTTAAAATTTCCCACCAAAATATTTTCTCTAAAACTTAAACTTCTCCACCAAAATATTTCATCCAAAATTTCCCTCTCAAATAATAATCTCATTTAAAAAATTATGTAAATAATCCACATCACTTCTGCTTCTATTGTAACAAAAGATTCCCCTTTTATGTGGAATGTCATTTTAGTCCTTGTGGTTTGACCATTTTGCTAATTTAGTCTAAAGGTTTGAAACGTTGTCATTTTACTCCAAATAGTTTCAAACGTTGCCATTTTAGTCCACTTGGTTAACTTCATCCATTTTTTCTGTTAACGAGAAGGGTACTTTGGTCATTTTATACGGTCGAATTGCCCTTCTAGTTAACAGAATTACATATAAAATGACTGAATTGCTCTTCTCGCTAACAAAAAAAAAATGAATGAAGTTAACCCAGTGGACTAAAATGGCAACGTTTGAAACTATTTGGTCTAAAAAGGCAACGTTTAAAACCTTTGAACTAAACTGACAAAATGACTAAAACACAGGGACTAAAATGGCATTTAACTCTTTTTTTAAATTTATGCAAAGAGTTGTCATTTATAGTCCATACCAAAGATCAACTTGGAATCACTGTAGCACGTTCAGTCTTAAAACAACTATTTGTGAATTTACAACATTGCCCACATACCTATAGTATGGATGAAATTCTTATTCTTATATCATACATTTTAAAAGGGGTTGTATAGTAACCCTTGTAATTGTTAGTTTGTAAATGATGCACCTAATTAAATTTTGTGATATATATTCCATTACAATTAGTTTTTGTTTCTTTTCCTTTTTTATTATTTCACTAAAAAACTTAGTATATTAATTTTAAATGTTTTGGTTAACCTACATTTTTATAAGGCTCGTGGTGTGGTATCAGGAGAGAGCTCGGGAAGCTAATGTAGAGCTCTTCCTCGTCGGGGAACACCGCCCCCTCTGGAGAAAAGTGAGAAAAAAAGAAAAAAAAAATATTTGTTAACCTATTACGACTAAATATGGTTCCTATAGGCTATAGGTTTGGGCATTAATTTTTAATGTATTAATAATACACCAAAAGGTACTGGTCCATATCTGATTTGCAACTCCAGCCCTAAACCCACCCGTAATTCCCTTCCTCTCATATGGCAATTTACGGCAAGAGACCATCGTCTTCACTCGTCGGTTGTAAGCCCCATCTCTCTTTTTCGTCATTTACGTTCCTTTAGGGCGTAATTGTTATCTCAATTTGATTGCGTGCCCTGCTTTTGTTTTGGAAAACTGGGAAAGAGAACTTAAGAAATAGTGTCCGCTCACAAGAAGTTAGGGCAATTGGGGAGACCCCTTTAGAAGCGACCTTAGGCTATAGGGTGTGGTCATGACCCTCATGATCACGATGACTCTACACATAGGCACCATATCGTCTATCTTTAATCCACCATTCAAAACCACTATCCTAAGGGTGTGGTCACGACTCAAACCACTATTTCCTTTATTTTTTTAATTTATTTTTGTCTTAAAATTATCAAATGGGAGGGTCGTGGTAATCGTGGTTTAATCCATAGAAACCACCATCAATCAAGGAGGGGGATGGTATACCATTTAATTAATGGTCCTATGTGGAAATAATGTTCAAATTCATGACCCCCACACCCCATAGCCTAGAAAAGTCGCAACTAAAGATTATAATCCGGGTCACAAGTTTTTAACTGATCCGTGGTCGTTGATTAATAAAAGATCCGACGGTCCATGTTATATTAACAGTAAAGGGGCATAATACCTTTGGCAGGCTGCTGTCCATCCTCATCCCCTCCCAATTACACAACCAGCCTCCCCCCAAACCCTAGCACGACGCCGCAGCTCTGCCCAGCGCGCCACTTCCGCTGCCCGGCGTCCTCAGCCCCGCTCAACCCAAGGTAATCTTTCCAAATTTGTCTCTGATTGTCTCTAATTAGCTGAATGTCAATTAAGAAAGGGCAGGGTATTGTGTTGTTGTTGTCAAGTTTCTTGAGTTAGAAAATGTCGAAATTATTGAGTTAGGCTGTTAGAATGTCTTGAAATAGAATTCTTGATAATTGATATACACACACATCCTATCTTCTTGGCAGCTTTTACAATTCATGTTTGTTTTATACTGGCTGGAGGAGGTATTGTTAATATTTTGCTCTAACAGTTCACTAAATAAGTGAGGAAGAAACTATAATCTGCAGTGACAGTGAGGAATAAACTACTGATGATGAGGATAACAATACAGAGTGTGTCGAGTCTGAAGACAAAGTTATCAGGTTTGTATACTTTATTATATGATTCTATGTTCCACATTGTACATATTTTTATTGGTTATTATATTTCTAGTCACCACCGTGACTCCGCCACCATAGTTTGAAGATTTATGCTCACTTATTTATTATTTGCTTTGAAGATTTATGTTCACTTGTTTTTATTTGCTTTGAAGAGTTATGCTCACTTGGTCATGTTTCTTTCAGTATCGACAATGTTCTTGAACTTTGATTTAGGTAAAGTATGCTATGTATGTTCCTTTTAAGTTATTAAATAATGTTTGATTTTAATAACAATTCTGATATGATTAAAATTATGTAAATTAGGTTTGTGGAGTAATTAAAAATTCATGGCAAATTCACAGGTAAAAAAGATCAAATATAAGTAATCATTGTCCTAGTTAATGAATTATTTAATAATATGTAATATACTACAAGAGTACAAGGAGACACAACATTTTTGTTTGAGATTTTTGAATCTTTTTGTGATGTTTAAGATTTTAAGATTGTTAATCTGCGTTTTTTTTTGGTGATTTTGGCAGATGAATGCGGAGAAGCTAATGAAGATGGCAGGTGCTGTTCGTACTGGTGGGAAAGGTAGCATGAGAAGGTATGGTTGTGATATCTCTAGTTTTGATTTTGCCAGAAACTGAATATAATAATAGGATAAACGGTTTCAATAAGTAAATAATAAACAGTTTGCTGATCAGTTTGATTTTAACTAAAAAACAGCTTTACAGTTTGTATATGAATGTTAAAACAACTTATGTATATGTGGATTTTGAAGTACATAAGCCAAGTTAATGAGAATCAAAGATTGGTTGTTTAAGTTTATTATAGTTTGTTGTTGGCCCGGCAACTTTGACCCGGACACCAGATTTTGGGTCATTATGGGCCGTTTTAACGACCTGCTGGGTCACTCTGGGCATGGCTGATGTTAAAAGCGGGTCAAAATGGGCTGTAATAGATATGTCATCATGTATATGCAATTTAGTGTGTACATAATATATAATATAATTTAATATTTGAAAATTTATTAAAACCCCTTTTTAAACCAACCCAACCCGACCCAAACCCGTTCCAACCCGGACCTGTTCCACCCAAACTCGTTCCAACCCGAACCAAAACAACCCTGACCCAAACCCATTTTAACCCGCGACGTGACCCAACCTGCCCGTTTTGCCAGGTGTAATGTTGATGTATATATAGAATAGAGTAGGTTGTTATTTATTTATGTTTATGTTTGTCAATTAATGTTGATTTAAGATCTTAATCGTCGAAGATAAGCAAAGAAAAACACAAGAGAGAGTTTTACATGTTGAGCTTGTAGAGTTGTAGCCAGGTATGTTTTATATAGGTGATTGCATCTTATTTCATGACTAATGACTAAATATCGAGTCAATCACCGAAAAGACAAACTTTATTGTAGACCAGTTTGGCCGCTTTGACAAACACACGTTTAACTGGTAATTTGTTTGATGATATTTGTTTTTCAAAATGGGCAGATTGAATAAAAATGTAATAAACTTTTGGTTCAATTTCTGTGTTATAATTATTTAAATACTTGGTATAGTCCTTGAAAAC
Source organism: Helianthus annuus (assembly GCF_002127325.2). Lineage (NCBI taxonomy): Eukaryota > Viridiplantae > Streptophyta > Magnoliopsida > Asterales > Asteraceae > Helianthus > Helianthus annuus. The sequence continues at coordinate 17,557,148 of NC_035441.2, read as the reverse complement.
CATCGGTGTTGGTAAACTGAAACATGTAATACAACAAGCAGGGGAGGTGTGTCATCCACCAGTGGTTATGGCTGAGAAAGTGATATTTTATCTGTATGCAAGAGGCTATTTGAAGGCAAGATCTTTGAAGCATCATCTAACTGTGGCTGCTACTGAGAAAGATGAAAAATATATATATAAATTAATAGAGCTGAGGGTGAGGCCGAGTCCAAATGCCTATCTGGTTTGGGTATTGCACGCCAACGACAAGCTATTGTGGATGGGTTAAGAGACATCAAAATAGGCCACTAGTTACAGGTTTACTCCCCACCACTACAACAACAAGGTGGTCACCAGCCCATGGATGCAAATTTGCACTTTTGCAGCACTTTTAAGTCGAAAAGTAGTGAGTGTATGGACTTGAAGAAAACGGCGTAGAAATAATTCTTAGTCAATATGTACAGTGATTTCCCTTTGCCACCTTTGTAGATAGGCTTTGATTAGAAGTTTATGTCTTTAATTAGTATTTAAATTGAAAACTTATGTATGAATTTTGGGTTGGTATTGTTAATATCATTTGGTTTTTACATTTTCTCATGTTTACTATAGTTTGTATTTTATGAAAAATTGAAAATAAAATGAATAATTACACGAAAATTCATGTGATTATATAATATAAACGGTCACACTTATATTAAATTCATGTGACCTTTGATATCATTTAGCCACACTTGATGGATCATTTGCTTGATTATAACAACCTTTTTGCCACAATTTTTTATATTGATGTGGCTAAAACAAACTTTTTAGTGACTATATAATAGAAATAGTCACACTTACAGTAAATTCATGTGGCTATATAATAGAAACAACCACTTAGAGTGTATTCATGTGGCCGTTAATACCATTTAGCCACACTTAATGAGCCATTTGTTTGATTACAACTACTTTTTTGCCACTGTTCTATTGAATTGATGTGACTAAAACTAACTTTTTAGTGACTATATAATAGAAACGGTCACACTTAAAGTAAATCCGTGTGGCAATATACTACAAACGCCCACACTTACAGTAAATTCATGTGGCAATTTATACGATTTAGCCACACATAATGGACCCTTTGCTTGATTACAACTTTTTTGCCACAATTTTTTTCAATTGATGTGGCTAAAACTGTCACACCCCCAAAATCCCACACGCGGAGTACCACCGCTTGGAGGCGTGACTGACCAGGATCAAGCCACCAATCATATTGAACATGTAATTAATGTCAAGTATAATAAATGTAAACAAACCATTCAATACGATTGATGTTTCAGCAAAACATAATTTAAGTTGCGGAAGCATAGTAAATAATCCAACAATAGTTAATAGTTTAAGTATCATAATAGTTCAACGTAGAAACCACGATCCTTGTCCACAACGACCCGCTTCTCCAGTGCAAGCTCCAAGTACCTAACGATCTGCAAGGCATGTAACAGAATGATCAACAAACTAGTTGAGCGAGTTCACAGAAAGTAAATGCGTAATAGTAAATTTGTTCGTAACAGGTGGCTCTACTGGGCCGTTTGTATATTTTACTGGTGGTGGTGTTCCACGTTACTGGTGGTGGTGTTCCACGTTACTGGTGGTGGTGTTCCACGTTACTGGTGGTGGTGTTCCACGTTACTGGTGGTGGTGTTCCACGTTGTATAACCACTAGACTACTCGTAACTATAGGTATCCTTCACAACCGAGGATAGTAAAGTGGTAGTCTAGTCATAGTGTCAATAGAGTATCTAATCAACCTTTCAATCCCATTCCCAACACCCCGGGAATCCCATGCCTTGGTAAGAGTGTGAACTCACCTTGGGTTGCTCGGCAGATACACAAAGAGTACGAGTAAGCAAGTAATGGTCAACCACGTCCTATCATGGTTGTTATGCAAGTCAGGTTCAGTGTTCAAGTAGTGCACGTAAACAATCAAAGCATACACTTGTGCGATTCATTATATGTTTCCCAAACAATACCCGGCCCAAACAATAAACCCATTCAGTAAGCGGCCCAAAGATAACAATTTAGACATGGAGGTTTCGGCCCAATTAATCAACATGCAATGTCTTGTGCGATTTGCCTAGGCCCAACTATAAACGGCCCATTGCGTTGTGTGATTCAGCTAGCAATAGCAGCCCAAACATACGGTACGTAGTGGACTTGTGCGGTCCGATTCAGGTTGTGCGATCGGATATGTCCTTGTACGATTAGGGACCCTTGTGCGATCGGGTTTCTTGTGCGACCCGGTAAATTACCCAGCCCAACACTTATCCGGCCCATACAACTTGTGCGACTGGGCTGCACTTGTGTGATTGGACCAGCATGTGCGACCAGCCCAGTTGTGCGATCGGGCCTGCTTGTGCGTGTGGTCCAATTGTGCGGTTGGACCATCTTGTGTGAGTGGGCTTCTTGTACACCAAGAAATCTTGTACGATTGGTTTAACAAATTTCCATAATTCATGCTAACAGTTACAATCAATTAACTATTTCCAAATTTATCTAACTCAATCAACACAATTCCAACCAATCGTTTAGCAAGATATCGATCAAACAAGGTATTCTATCAAGAATCCTCATGAACCCTAACAATCGTATGAACAATCTCTAACAATTTATATGAACATATGGCCTAGAACATCAACCAATCCGATTACATGAGCATACACATATGACCGATTATCAAGACACCATTAAACATCAAACGATTAACAGAACTATTAACATGAATCCGTTTTACACATCACCTCATCACAACCGATTACCATATATCCTTACTTCCGATTTTTGTGTTAAGATCATGAGGTATATTCACATATATGGACTAGCCTAGATCGATCAACAACCATCATGTAACATCATGTGAGTGCATATCACATACAATCAAATAGTAAACAAGCAACATACACTAACCGGTTGGAAATCAAGAGAGAGGCGATGATCCTCTTGTGCCTTGTGTGATCGGGTTCTAAGCAGCCGAGAGAGAGAGGGTTTAGGGTTGTGTGTTTTTGTGTTGGTAACAAATGAGAAAGGATCAAGTCCCTAATTGTTTACACGGTTAGAGGGGTGGGCCGGCCCTTACATGGGCTGCCATGTTGGTCCGTGTACAAGGTGTAAAGCCCAACGGCTTTGTGCGATCCAAAATAGGTGTGCGTGTGTTGTGCGTTTCTTGTGCGGTTCGAGTTATTATCATTTATATACATACAAAGCACACAATAACAAAACGTTTATTAAATCCAAACATATAATCCAGTTCACATATGCACGTAGCGTTACACAAAGCGAGTCTAAAGTTCGAGTTGTCACATTATCCCCAACTAATTGGAAATTTCGTCCCGAAATTTGGTATGCACTCACTGAGGAAGCTAGGTAAACTGTACTGTTCACTGGTTTTCCTGGGGTGTCACATCCTCCCCCCGTTGATCTGGAATTTCGTCCCGAAATTCCGAAGTTGTAGCTTCAGCCTCAGTAGTGGTTGCCTGGTTCTCGAATAAATGGGGGTACTTTTCTGTCATCCTGTCTTCGCGTTCCCAGGTGTACTCTGGGCCACGTTTGGAGTTCCAACGAACTCGTACAAGAGGGATTCTCTTGTGTTTGAGGACCTTCACATCCCGGTCCGTGATTTCTACTGGTTCCTCGACGAACTGCAACCGCTCGTCGATAGTGAGTTCCTTAAAAGGAATGATGAGATTTTCATCTGATAGGCACTTCTTTAAGTTCGATACGTGAAAGACATTGTGAACTGCCCCGAGTTCAGCTGGTAGGTTCAACTTGTAGGCAACTTTGCCAACCTTTTCTATGATTTCGAAGGGTCCGACGTATCGCGGATTTAGTTTGCCCCGTTTGCCAAAACGTACCACACCCTTCCAGGGTGAAACTTTTAATAAGACCCGGTCCCCGACCTCAAATTCTAAAGGCTTTCTACGCTTGTCCGCGTAGGCTTTCTGACGGTCGCGTGCTGCCGCCATGCGTTGTCGTATCTGTGCTATCTTTTCCGTGGCGTCCACTACAATCTCTGGACCCGTAATCTGACTATCCCCCACCTCTGCCCAACAGAGAGGTGACCGGCATTTACGCCCGTACAATGCCTCGAATGGAGCGGCTTGAATGCTGGTGTGATAACTGTTATTGTAAGAAAACTCCACCAAAGGGAGGTGCTTTTCCCAGCCGTTGCCGAAATCAATGACGCATGCTCTAAGCATGTCTTCGAGTGTCTGGATCGTTCGCTCAGACTGCCCGTCCGTCTGAGGGTGATAAGCTGTGCTCATGTCTAACTGTGAGCCGAATGATTTGTGCATCGCTTTCCATAATTCCGATGTGAATCGTGCATCGCGATCCGAAATGATGGAGATGGGCACTCCGTGCCTCGAAACAACTTCTTTAAGATAGACGTCTGCAAGTGTGGAGAACTTGTCCGTTTCCTTAATCGGTAGGAAGTGTGCAGACTTGGTGAGTCGGTCCACGATCACCCATATCGTATCGTTTCCACGCTGCGATCTTGGTAAGCCCGTAACAAAATCCATGGAGATTTCTTCCCATTTCCACTGTGGTATCCTGGGCTGCTGTAGTAGACCAGCTGGTTTCTGATATTCGACCTTGACCCTCGCACAGGTCAAACATTTGCCGACATAGGTGGCGATGTGAGCTTTCATACCTGGCCACCAGTATGTTGTCTTGATGTCGTGATACATTTTATCCGCCCCGGGATGTACCGAGTAGCGAGACTTGTGTGCTTCGTCCATTACAAGTTCGCGTAGACCGCCATAAAGTGGGACCCAAATACGGCCCGTTACATAGTAGGCGCCGTCTTCCTTTTGCTCCATTTGTTGTCGTGAGCCGCGTAAGGCTTCAGCCTTGACGTTTTCGGGCTTCAATGCTTCTACCTGAGCATTTCGTATCTGAGCAGGGAGGCTAGACTGAATTGTAAGCTGTAGCGCTCGCACGCGCTTTGGTAGAGTGTCCTTCCGACTGAGGGCATCAGCCACAACGTTGGCTTTGCCTGGATGATACTTAATAGCACATTCGTAGTCGTTAAGTAACTCGACCCATCGTCGTTGACGCATGTTCAGATCCTTCTGCTTAAGGATATGCTCGAGACTCCTGTGATCGGTGTAAATTGTGCACCTGGTACCGTACAGGTAGTGTCGCCATATCTTAAGCGCGAAAACAACAGCTCCCAGCTCTAAATCGTGCGTCGTGTAGTTCCGTTCATGAACCTTTAGCTGACGAGAGGCATAGGCAATCACTTTATCCCGCTGCATCAATACGCATCCCAGACCCTGTATGGATGCGTCACAATATACTACGAAGTCATCTGTGCCCTCTGGCAATGAAAGAATAGGTGCACTGCAAAGCCTATCCTTTAGATACTGAAAAGCAGTTTCCTGCGTGTTGCCCCAACGGTAGGTGACACCCTTCTGTGTCAGTAGTGTGAGTGGCTGCGCAATCTTCGAGAAATCCTTAATAAACCGTCTGTAATAACCTGCCAGACCCAAGAATTGGCGTATTTCTGTCGGCGTACGCGGTGCAGGCCAGTTTCTGATCGAGTCTACCTTGGATGGATCGACATGGATCCCATCCTTGTTTACCACATGGCCTAAGAAGTGGACTTCTCGAAGCCAGAAGTCACATTTAGAAAGCTTGGCGTACAGCTGTTCCTTCCGAAGGAGTTCCAAAATAAGGCGAAGATGCTGCTCGTGTTCCTCCTGACTCTTGGAGTAAATCAGGATGTCGTCGATGAATACTATGACGAACTTGTCAAGATAGGGTTTGCACACCCTGTTCATCAGATCCATAAATACTGCAGGCGCGTTCGTTAACCCAAATGGCATGACGAGAAACTCGTAGTGACCGTAACGAGTTCTGAAGGCTGTCTTGGAGACGTCCTCATCCCGGACTCTCAACTGATGGTACCCAGACCTTAAGTCTATCTTCGAATAGTAGCACGACCCTTGCAACTGGTCGAATAAGTCGTCGATGCGTGGAAGAGGATAACGATTCTTCACCGTCACCTTGTTGAGTTCACGGTAGTCGATGCACATCCTGAACGTACCGTCTTTCTTTTTCACGAAGAGTACTGGAGCTCCCCAAGGCGAAGAGCTTGGGCGTATGAAACCCTTTTCCAAGAGTTCCTGCAGTTGCTTTGACAATTCCTCCAATTCCGATGGAGCTAGACGATATGGTGCGCGAGCTATGGGTGCTGCTCCTGGAGCGAGTTCGATCTGAAATTCGACCTGACGATGAGGCGGTAAGCCAGGTAAGTCTTCAGGAAACACCTGAGGGTAATCGCGTACAATTGGAATATCCTCCAATTTCTTTTCCTTTGCTGAGGCGTCTGTAACAAGAGCCAAAATGGCTGTGTGACCCTTACGTAAGCATTTCTGAGCCTTCAAGAAAGAGATGATGCCAACCACAGCACCACTCTTGTCGCCTTGAACTTCTAGAGGTTCCTGACCCAAACGAGGAATGCGAATAACCTTTTCGCTGCATAGGATTTCTGCCTGGTGTTGGGATAACCAATCCATCCCAATCACGACGTCGAAACTTCCCAAAACTATGGGAATGAGGTCGATAGAGAAAGCTTGACCAGCTAAAATAAGATTACAACCCTGAACTACGTGCGTGGCTTCTAGACTTTTACCGTTAGCTAACTCGACTACATGTTTGGTGGGTAAAAGTGTTGGTGCACGTTTTAGCAGTTGACACATTTTCACAGACATATAGCTTGTATCCGCACCCGAATCAAACAAAACAGTAACGTAAATATTGTCAAGGAGAAACTTACCCATAACAACGTTGGGATCGTTCACTGCGTCGCCTCGACCTAGCACAAAAGCACGACCACGAGCTTCATTGCCGTTGTTGTTGTTGTTCCCGCCGTTGTTGTTGCCATTGCCCTGGTTGTTATTGTTGTTGCGGTTCTGGTTCAACTGAGGGCAATCGCGTTTAAAGTGACCTTCAGCCCCACACTGGAAACATCCCCGGTTTCCACGCTGTGGCTGCTGTTGCTGCTGCTGGTTCTGTGGAGCTGGTTGCTGATGCTGCTGATTCTGATTTGCAGGACGAGCGCTTCTACAATCTTTAGCCTCGTGACCCATCTTGAGGCATCTTTGACAACGAACCTTATTACACTGGCCACTGTGATGTTTGTTGCAGGTGTTACACTTTGGAAGGTTTCCTCGATACCCTCCCTGTCTGTGGCTGCCTGAGGAGTGCTGACTGGGACTCTGGTAACTGTCTGTCTTTCGCTGTTGAGCTTGTGACTGCACTGAAGCTGATCCCTTGCTAGAATCCCCATCCCATTTCCTCTTACTTTCACTGGGAGTAGCAAGTGTAGTAGAAGCAGTAGCGGTAGCAGTAGCGGTAGCGCTGACACGCTTTGGCAGTTTGTTCTGATCCACTGCCTGGTCGGTGATGCGATGAGCGAGACGCTGGATTTCCTGGATGTTGTTGAGGTTAGCCGACGTCACGTGGCTCTGGATCTCTGGCGCAAGCCCCTTGAGATACAACTCAATACGCTTGTATGGAGGGTCCACCATAGTTGGACATAACACAGCCAACTCATTCGATCTCTTGGTGTAAGCTTCGATTTCCGAACCAACCATTTTCAAGTTATACAACTCGTCCTCCAACTTGTGAATGTCTTCTCTAGTGCAGTATTCCCTCTTGATCAGTTCCTTGAATTCATTCCAGGGTGTGGCGTTAGCAGCTGCCAACCCTAAGATTTGCACTTGTGCGTTCCACCAAGTGAGCGCAATCCCTTCAAGTGTGCCAGTGGCGAACTTCACCCTGCGAGCCTCAGGGCATTCACACATTTCGAAAACCGACTCGAGCTTTTCAAACCAGTGGAGGAGTCCAACTGCCCCCTCCGTGCCACTGAACGAGCTAGGACGACAGTCCATGAAAGTCTTGAAGGTACACGCAGGTTGTTGCTGAGCGGGTTGACCTGCTTGGGCGGCTGCAACTGCCGCAGCAACGAGAGCCTCTAGCTGGGCTTGAGTCATGTTAATTCGTGCGGCCATTGATCTTCACATCAAAGGCAATATAAGTGAGAAAAGTCCGCGAATAGTACGATGACAGAAAAGTATAGGCATATAGGCGTTCTCATATAATAAGGGCATGTGTATCTAAGCAAAATGCGAGCAATGTTCTAAGCAATTCTAGCAAACAGGCAATAAACATAAACCTTATTACCTAGGATGTCGAGTCTTGCACGTGGAGCGAAGCATCGTTGTGGATCGTCGAGAGCACTGTACTGGTTATAGTCCGGTTTTAATAAAAACGTTTTCCCATATTAAAACCAAGTTCTCTATAACCAATGGCTCTGATACCAATCTGTCACACCCCCAAAATCCCACACGCGGAGTACCACCGCTTGGAGGCGTGACTGACCAGGATCAAGCCACCAATCATATTGAACATGTAATTAATGTCAAGTATAATAAATGTAAACAAACCATTCAATACGATTGATGTTTCAGCAAAACATAATTTAAGTTGCGGAAGCATAGTAAATAATCCAACAATAGTTAATAGTTTAAGTATCATAATAGTTCAACGTAGAAACCACGATCCTTGTCCACAACGACCCGCTTCTCCAGTGCAAGCTCCAAGTACCTAACGATCTGCAAGGCATGTAACAGAATGATCAACAAACTAGTTGAGCGAGTTCACAGAAAGTAAATGCGTAATAGTAAATTTGTTCGTAACAGGTGGCTCTACTGGGCCGTTTGTATATTTTACTGGTGGTGGTGTTCCACGTTACTGGTGGTGGTGTTCCACGTTACTGGTGGTGGTGTTCCACGTTACTGGTGGTGGTGTTCCACGTTACTGGTGGTGGTGTTCCACGTTGTATAACCACTAGACTACTCGTAACTATAGGTATCCTTCACAACCGAGGATAGTAAAGTGGTAGTCTAGTCATAGTGTCAATAGAGTATCTAATCAACCTTTCAATCCCATTCCCAACACCCCGGGAATCCCATGCCTTGGTAAGAGTGTGAACTCACCTTGGGTTGCTCGGCAGATACACAAAGAGTACGAGTAAGCAAGTAATGGTCAACCACGTCCTATCATGGTTGTTATGCAAGTCAGGTTCAGTGTTCAAGTAGTGCACGTAAACAATCAAAGCATACACTTGTGCGATTCATTATATGTTTCCCAAACAATACCCGGCCCAAACAATAAACCCATTCAGTAAGCGGCCCAAAGATAACAATTTAGACATGGAGGTTTCGGCCCAATTAATCAACATGCAATGTCTTGTGCGATTTGCCTAGGCCCAACTATAAACGGCCCATTGCGTTGTGTGATTCAGCTAGCAATAGCAGCCCAAACATACGGTACGTAGTGGACTTGTGCGGTCCGATTCAGGTTGTGCGATCGGATATGTCCTTGTACGATTAGGGACCCTTGTGCGATCGGGTTTCTTGTGCGACCCGGTAAATTACCCAGCCCAACACTTATCCGGCCCATACAACTTGTGCGACTGGGCTGCACTTGTGTGATTGGACCAGCATGTGCGACCAGCCCAGTTGTGCGATCGGGCCTGCTTGTGCGTGTGGTCCAATTGTGCGGTTGGACCATCTTGTGTGAGTGGGCTTCTTGTACACCAAGAAATCTTGTACGATTGGTTTAACAAATTTCCATAATTCATGCTAACAGTTACAATCAATTAACTATTTCCAAATTTATCTAACTCAATCAACACAATTCCAACCAATCGTTTAGCAAGATATCGATCAAACAAGGTATTCTATCAAGAATCCTCATGAACCCTAACAATCGTATGAACAATCTCTAACAATTTATATGAACATATGGCCTAGAACATCAACCAATCCGATTACATGAGCATACACATATGACCGATTATCAAGACACCATTAAACATCAAACGATTAACAGAACTATTAACATGAATCCGTTTTACACATCACCTCATCACAACCGATTACCATATATCCTTACTTCCGATTTTTGTGTTAAGATCATGAGGTATATTCACATATATGGACTAGCCTAGATCGATCAACAACCATCATGTAACATCATGTGAGTGCATATCACATACAATCAAATAGTAAACAAGCAACATACACTAACCGGTTGGAAATCAAGAGAGAGGCGATGATCCTCTTGTGCCTTGTGTGATCGGGTTCTAAGCAGCCGAGAGAGAGAGGGTTTAGGGTTGTGTGTTTTTGTGTTGGTAACAAATGAGAAAGGATCAAGTCCCTAATTGTTTACACGGTTAGAGGGGTGGGCCGGCCCTTACATGGGCTGCCATGTTGGTCCGTGTACAAGGTGTAAAGCCCAACGGCTTTGTGCGATCCAAAATAGGTGTGCGTGTGTTGTGCGTTTCTTGTGCGGTTCGAGTTATTATCATTTATATACATACAAAGCACACAATAACAAAACGTTTATTAAATCCAAACATATAATCCAGTTCACATATGCACGTAGCGTTACACAAAGCGAGTCTAAAGTTCGAGTTGTCACAAAAACAAACATTTTAGTGACTATATAATAGAAACAGTCACACTAACACTAAATTCATGTGACTATATAATAGAACCGACCACACATGTGGCCGTTGTTACCCTTTAGCCACCCTTAATGGATAAAATGCTTCATTATAACAATGCTTTTTGTCACACTTTTTTTTAAATAATGTGGCTAAAACAAACTTTTAAATGACTATATCATTGAAACGGCCACATTCACAGTAAATCCATGTGGCTGTTGCTACCCTTTAGCCACACTTAGTGTATAGAATGTCTAATTCCAGAAAGAAATAGTTGTACCCTTTAGCCACACTTTTAAGTGCCTATGGCCACTAAACATGAATGTGGCCGTATGATGCCTACGATGACTAGACCTTTGGTCACACTTGAGTTGGTAAAAAAAAGTGTGGCGAAAGACGTATGGTCACACTTTTTTTGTGTGGCCGTAAGCCTTTTTTGACGTAGTATATGTTTCAGCGATTGGTTCAATCATATATGCTATGTACTAGGCTTAACGTCTCGTATGCTTCAAGCATGAACAGTCATTTTCAGCATATTCCTGGCATTGCCCATTGGACTACAGTAAAGAACATTCTGATGTACTTGAGAAGAACTAAGGATATGTTCTTGGCATTTGGAGGAGTGGAAGAGGAGCTCACTTTAAGGTGTTACACTGATGCTGGCTTCCAAAGTGACGGAGATGATTCTCGTTCACAATTAGGATTCGTATTCACTCTCTATGGAGGAGTTGTCTATTGGAAAAACTCCAAACAGAGTGTAGTGGCGGATTCAGCCACTGAATCTGAATTTATAGCCGCATCAGATGCTGCGGAAGAATCTGCTTGGATGAAGTAATTCATCAACGACCTCGATGTGGTTTCAGTTATTCAGAAACTAATCTAGGTGTTCTGTGATAACACAGGAATCATTGCTCAAACCAAGGAGCCAGATCATAGGGTTAACCACATTCAAAGAAAGTTCCACTATATATGGGAAATACTGGAACGAGAAAACATCTTAACCTAGCAGACCCGTTCACTAAACCGATGTCTCAGGACAAGCATGGGAATGCTATCGGTCTTAGATTAGATAACCATTTGTTTTGATTTAGTATTTGGATGTATGGACATTCAAACAGTTGTGCCTTTTGAATTCACCTTTGATTTACTAGCTAAATTCAAAGTTTGAATCTTACAACTGTGTTCGATTTTGATACGTTTAATCCATAAATCTTGTATTCTAAATTATCCGTAGTCAGTCAGACTCGTGGGAACGATTCTGAATTAAGACTATTCTGACTTGGGACTCAAGGAGTTGACTTCCAAACTCACAAACCTCATTATGGATGACGTTGGATGTAACTCGCATCAAATCATCTTCATGAATCATGGTCATAAGATGTATTTGATTTAGGTATACTCATTTAGTATCCTCTGACCTGAAATACATACTAGAACTTTCGTTTGCTAAAGACTATTCTTTGATTAGTGTCAAATGCTATCGCGTAACTGCCAGTCATAAAGGCATTGGTTGGGAATGGTTCTGAAGTTCAATGGGAGTTGTATGTAGTCAAGATGCGATTATGTACTCTTACATTATAGTTAGACATCGGGGCGCCCTCGTTGATTCAAACTGGTGAAGTGTAAGGCCTTACCGAAACTTATTGTGTGTTTGATTGGACCACTTTGATTCTGTGAATGAGAACGATAATGATTGAACGCCATATGAGATTGAATCTGATCCATGTCTCATTGTTCAATTGATGTCTTTTATAGAAAGGATAGATGATGAAAATTGCCATACGTCTATTGTCTTCATGTAGCAAGCCGTTGCTAAAGCGAAGATACCTTGGTTAATAACTTTAAAGTGTCATGACCTGTTGGGGGCAGCTATGTGTAGCTAGAACACTGCTGGTTGTCTGCGTTGAGATCTTATCAGAGACCGTTCAAGTGGGAGATGTTGGATATTATGTCTGGCTCGATAAGTCAACGCTGCCGACCGGGTCTTGACCCTTAAGAATTACACCTTGGGCAATGAACTAAAAATCTACTTAACCTGTTTAACTGGTAATTACGAACGATACGCGAGTATTAACTGAGAGGCGGGTACATGGACCGGGTGATGGGTATACTCACCCTACGCCACTTGTCACGCACCTAACACCTTGGCCAATGGCAACAAATGCACCATGCATTTGTGCCACTTGGCGAGCATGCATGAAGGGTCCATACCTTTTAATATGTTGGGTCTTGTAGTTTTTGGGGGTTAGAGATAAACAAATAAAGGGATGCAAGAACACAAAAATGCTCTCAACAACACCCACATACACAACCGGCCACCAAGCCACCGCCGCAGGCCGCCGTCGCCGCCCCCGCCCCCGCCGTCCCGCCGCTGATTGCCGCGGCTGACGCTGCTTTTTGCCGCGGTTGGCCGCTGCTTGGCGCCGCCTCCTTCGTCGCGTTTCGTAGGTTCGTTTACTAGCACTTGTTCGTTGAACCACGGTGTCTCGACCGGTTAGTCATTAACCGAGGTATATCTTTCTCATCGGTAATTAAATATGTATTTTACTTTGCTCGTATTTGCATGTAACCGGATCCTGTCGGGTTTCGTTTTGCTGATCATTAGTTTATATTTTTCGCTGCGTTTTATTAATTAACTATTATTTATTGAGTCGGGTTTTTGATAAATAAAATTTTAACCGATCACCATGGAAACCCATCACTCTGAACATAATCCAACAACAAAGCTAAACTGGTATGGAAGTGAGCTCAAGTATATTTTCGAATCTGTGCAAGTTGGTTTAGTGAAAACTGTTTTAACTTTTAAGATAAGATGATGAAAGTTCAATGAGAAAAATATGTTTTGGGGGCATCATCATTTAACAAAGAGCAAAAGTTATATCTACCCCCTTTTTCCACCCGGGTTTTACCGGCTCTGCATTGTCGTGCCCTCAGGCGGGTGTAGGGTCGGGTTTTCTCTGGAACTGGTGGCATGGTGGGCTAGGGGCATCGTACGTGCAGGTTGGGCTGCCGCGGGCTACCTTTCGGCTAATGGGTGCTGCGTACCGAGTACCCGACGATTCTTATGTTGGACGTTCAAAAAAAAAGTTTACTGTCATTAAATATCTCATAGACTTCATAACCAGAAGTCGTTCACATGAAAAGTTCTTTCAGTTGATGGAAACCAAAAGGTCCTTTAATTTGTAAACGTATCACACCACTATCAAAGTTACCTGAGAATTAAATTACCATTAAATATCGCCTAATATTCTGCACCTTTTCGCTACCTCACAATCAGTTTAAATACCAATCTTACATATCAATCGTTTGCATATTTCACCACAAAATACTAGCATCACATACAGATATATTTCCTTCATCTTGGTTCTACAATTATGGCTGACACGACAACAAATGAAGCTAAAATCTCTATAAAAGTGTTTGTAGATAAAGTGAAAAAGAGAGTGGTGTATGCTGAAGCTGATCACAGTTTTGTTGACATTCTATTCAGCCTCATGACACTGCCATTGGGAACAATTGTCAAAATGTTGGGCAAACATGCTGATACAAAGTTTGAGGCTCTTGGGAGCTTGAACAATCTGTATCAGAGCCTGAAAGATATTCCTGAGAGTTACTTTGCGACAGAAGAATGTAAATTTATGCTTCTTAACCCCAGAAGTCTATCATATGATCACTGCAAAAATCTCAAACTAAAGATAGACCGCACAAAGCCCGTTAAATATTTTATATGTGAAAGTTGCAGGTCAAAGGGTTACAGGACTAGCTGCTACTACAGCATATGTAATAAAGCTATATGCAAAATCTGTGGCGGGTTGATGAATACACCTCATTCATTCGATTCCAGCATTTGTGTTGGTGACGGTGGAGTGTTTGTTTCTGATATCGGAAACTTCATTGTCACTGACGATTTTTATGTGATGCCTTATAGCGTGGCAGGTATTTTTCGATTACTCACAGATCTTGGAATCAATGACACGAGTCATCTGGAGGAGATAAAATTGGATATGGATTCTGAACAGGTACGTAGCGCTAATTTGAATAAACTAAACACTTCTAAATTAAATATTACGTGTGTGTGTATCTAGGGTGAGATTCGTATGTAAATTTTATATATGTATGTTTATTTATCTGTAGTGTATATAGATTTATATGTCTTTGTTCCTAAAAGTAAAAGAAAGTTCGCTATCAGGGAGTCTAGATGTTTTGTCTTTCCAATATAAATTACGTTTACAATATCTTGAAACTTGAAAGTACTTGAAAACGAAATACTCAATACGTTTTATTATATTTTCTTTCAATAAACTCACACTTGTATGGATATGTGTATGCATACCTCACATTAAGACATACCATAAAAGGTCTAGTGACTTTATGTCATGTAAACAAATGTTTCTAATTGATTTAGGTGTAAAACATTGTTGTTAAAAATATATGTAAGCATTTTATTGTATATGTTCCTAAAAGTTAAAGAAAGTTAGCTATCAAAGTAGTTTAGATGCTTTGTTATTTATGCGTTAAAAGTCTAGTGAAGGTTTTACCACATTTCATGTTTTCAGATGGTTTTTCTTCTAAAGATTGCGCTGTCACTAGATTCTCCATTTACTAGATTAATCTTCCACAGAAACAATCCTATCCGAACTGGCTTAGTTGTTTATGGCCATGGTTCAACTTCTGATCGGTCCGCTTTTATTAAAAAGGAGAAATCTACATGTTCAAATATTGTACTGGAAATATCTTTGCAAAAGTTGACTGGAAAGCTTTTATTTGCAGAAGCTAAAGAAGATTTTGCTGAGTTTCTTTTTGGTCTTTTATCAATTCCTTTAGGAACTGTAGTTGGGACATTAATGAATGGAGCTTCTTCAATTAGCTGTATGGATAATATTTTCAAAAGCATATCAAATATGAGTGTTGGAAGATACCTCAAGTCACAAGATATCAAAGATATGTTGCTTGAACCTCATTTTGGGCAGGAGTATTCTTCAAAAAACAAGCTTTTTCCTATTAAAGGCACCCGTACTCTACTGGAGGTGAGTATGCCAAATACGAGTGCAGCAAACCAAAAGTCACAAGTTCTCAAAGATATGTTACTTAAAAAACGTTGTACAGCCTCCTATCAGCTCAAGGATCCAAGGTTAAATAAACAATTACTACTTCAGTCTAGTATGTTTTTTGTGACAAATGACCTTGTCATATCTCCGTCATCATCACAGTTGGCCATGAACACCCTAAATAAGTTGAAAGTTAAATTGGATGATATCGAAAAATATGAAATTAGCATTGGCTTGGAAGAGGTATCAAATTCTAAAATCAAGTTTTTTGTAAGTAAACTTCTTTCTGTTTTATATTTTAACAACGTTTTGTATTTGCAGGGTTTAAGATTGCTGAAAGCCGCGTTACGATCTAGGTCGACTTTGACAAGTATTCTTGAACATCACCTGAAGAAGTGAACATGGAATTAGAATGTGTTTCTCATTTTCCTAGTAATGTTATGGCTTTATATAAAGTGCAGCATTTATATGTACATGAGGCGTTTTATAATTATATTTTGTGTTTGCCCTCAACACCGCACCTTATATTTTTGTTATGGTTTTTCTGTATTTCTCATAAAAAGCTTGGTTAAAAAACGGCAAACAAGTAATTGTTTACTTTATTGGATAGGTATAGTACGAATTTGGTAAACCATGTGGAGCCGACCAAAAATTGGTAGTTAAGTTAAAAACAACTATTTAAACTTTGAAAACAAATGATTAATTGTTTTTGCTTTTTTCCTAATTTTTTAAAAATCACTTCTAAGGATAATACCGCTTACGTGCTTATGACAATGTTGGATTGTTTTTTGAATTGTCTTTGTTAAGCGTGGGTTGTCAAAGAGGTTAAATGACATGCCTTCTTGATTCACAAGTTTTTTAAATCTCTCACGAATCGTCTTCGGGTTGAAAATCCAAATTCCTCCCTTGGTTGACATTTGAGCTTGATCACGTACTTGAGTAATTGTTCATTGATGTTTTCCTATATGAACTCTCAAAGTGGAGTTGGAAGCGGCTTTGAGAAACACTAGACAATTCTTGCAACGAGCTTTCTCATAATCATTCGACATTTCACATAAATCAAATTTCAAAAGAACCTTAAGGGTTCCTAGATGGTATCAAGCGAACCACGGTTAGCCGGTTAGGTCACTTGAGAAAGCAACACCAACGGAACTTTGAAATTCTGCCATGAGATCGTTTTGAGACTTGAGATTTCTGAGTGTATTTTGTGTTTTATTAACATTTTTGTGTTTTTATTAGCTAGAGAAATAGTGTAATCAAAACAGTTCACCCAATATCTATGTATACTAATTTGTGGGGGCAAAATGGTTCAAGAAAACCTTTCGACGAGCTCTATAATGGCCGCTAGTTAACAGCTAGTAGGTTTTTTTTTTCAAATGGTAATAGCCAGTTATTAACCATAAAAAAACTTTTGGTTAACCAGTCACAAACCGACCACATCTTCAAAAACAAAAACCGGCTACCAAACGCATAGGAGTTAGCCCGAACTATACCGAACAAACTATAAAAAGAAAGGATAGGTCCACGACTAGTATGGATATAGATTCACCACTAAATGAACCGTAGGGCTATGATTTCTAACCGAAGTTACAGATTAACCATCTCAGTTGGAAACTCGTGTGAAAGAACACCACCCAGTATGTCACCGTTAAGCTAGCATAAACTGTTAGGGTGAACGGGCCCCACTAGTACATAATTGATCAAAAGATGCTATGAGGGTTTTCAAAAGATGCGGTTTTTCTCTTTAACCGCATCTTATGGGTGTTTTGAAACAATTTATGTTTGTTTTGAAAAAAGCATGAGCCAAAAGATGCGGTTTTTATGTAACCACATCTTATGGTTTTTTTGAAAGAAAATTATAGAGCCAAAAGATGCGGTTCTAAGACCACATCTCTTGATATAACGGTAATAAAAAATTAATAATAAAAAATAAGTATTAAGTAAATACTAATATTGACTAATAAATAAAAACTAATAATAAAAAATAAATAAATAATGATTGTACATGTATGATTTTTTATTAATGATACTAAATAACAAAATATAAAAAAGAGTTATCGTATATAATATTAATAACAATAAATAAATAAGTTTCTTATGATAAATAAATTAATTTTTAAATTAATTACAAATATTTATTTTTTTATTGATTTATTGTGTATATATATACGCGCTTAGTTATTTATATGTATTATGTATGCATGTATGTATATGTTAGTGTATGTATATGTGTACATGTCGACGTATCGTTAAATGATTAATATAATAAGGTTTAAACATATATCGATGATCACCTGCATGTTGCTTAAACATATAACGATGATGGTCAACTAAGGTTGTTCATACTACATTTGTGTCAATGAAGGCCGTTTAGGATGATTAATGGTTCATTAGGATAACTGATATGTCAATTAGGGAAAATGGTGCTCAAGTAGGGTTGTTCACGCTCCATTTTTTCAATGAATCATCAGTGGTCTATTAGGATGATTGATGGACCAGCTAGGCCAATGTTGGTCAACTAGTGTTGTTAATGTTACATTAGTGTCAGTGAAGGTTGTTTGGGGTAATTAATGGTCCATTAGGATGATGGATATATCACTTAGAACTACGGTGGTCAACTAGGGTTATTCATGTTACATTTTTGTTAATGAAGGATGTTTAGGATGATTAATAAGTTAGTTAGGGCCAGTTGTGGTCAACTATGGTTGTTTATGTTCTATTATTGTAAACGAAGGGCGTTTAAGATAATCAATGATCTGTTAGGATGATTGATTGACCAATTAGGGCCAATAATGATCAACTAAGGTCGTTCATGCTACATTGTTGTCAATGAAAGCTGTCTAGGATGATTAATGGCATGTTAGGATGATTGATATATTAAAGAACAAGGGTGGTCAACTAGGGTTGTTCATGCTACATTCTTGTTAATAAAGGAAGTTTAGGATGAATAGTGGGCCATTGTGATGATTAATAGGTCAATTAGGGCCACTGGTGGTCAACTAGCGTTGTTCATGTTCCATTATTGTCAATGAAGGGCGTTCATGATGATCAATGGTCTTTTAGGATGATTGATGGACCAAATAGGGCTAATGATGGTCAAGCAGGGTTGTTCCTGCTAAGAGCTTTAAGAATGATTAATGGTCAATTAGGATGTTTGATGGACCAAATAGGGCAGGTAAGTAATGGTCAACTAGGGTTGTTCATGTTCAATTATTGTCAACGTAGGGCGTTAAAGATGATCAGTGGTCTATTATGATGATTGATGGGCCTTTTAGGGCTACTGATGGTCAAGTAGGGTTATTCATGCCATATTTTTGTCAATGAAGGGTGTTTAGGATAATCAATGGTCCATTATGATGATTGATGGGCGAATTAGGGCTAGTGATTGGTTAACTAGGGATGTTCATGTTCCATTATTGTTAAGGAAGGGCGTTTAAGATGCTCAATGGTCTATTAAGATAATTGATGGGCCACTTAAGGCTAGTGATGGCCAAGTAGGGTTCTTCATGCTAATTTTTTGTCAATAAAGGCTGTTAAGGGCGATCAATGGTTCATTAGGATGATTCATGGACCAATTAGGGTTAGTAATGGCTAATTAGGGTTGTTCATGATAGATTAGTGTCAATGAAGACTGTTTAGGATGATTCATGATCCATTAGGCTGATTGATAAACCAACTAGGGACATTGGTGGTCAACTAGGGTTGTGAATGCTACATTTTTGTTAATGAAGGACGTTTAGGATGATATTGGTCCATTGAATGGTTGATAGGTCAATTAGGGCCACTGATGGTCAACTAGGGTTGTTCATCTGAATTTAATACGTTTTTTTGCTTATTTTATGTGTGTTACCTATGTATGAGTTGGGTTACATACAAATACTATATATTCTACATTTTTATCCAATCGCAATGCTATTGAGTTAAATTAGATACGTCAAAACATGTGTTTTCATATGTTTAATGCATCACATAACGCTTCGAGTAATTCGTTCGATATTTGCAATGTACTCGGGCCGCAACACGCACATGTCTAGTTACTAGTTATTAAAAAACCTAACACTTGAAACTAAATAATATTAGTTACATGCATTATTATCAGTTCTATGAACATTATACAAAAATGAACCTTTAAAACAATATTGAAATTATTTTTATCATTATTGGTTTTATAAACTTCATAATTAGATACAAGTCCCCCCACCCCCCCCCCATATTTCCCAAAATTCAAAATTTCCCTCTAAAACGTTCCCTCCCACTTAATTCTTCCTCACATCTTCATAACCATAGTTTCACATTGCAGCACCCAATCTACCATCTCTCTCATTCTCTCAACCATTATCAACAGTCTCCCTCATCTCTCTTATTCTAAATCATCGTCACCATCCACACCATCATTTTTTGTTCAGTTTGTTACCTTAAAGATTTCAAAGGGAGAAGTAATTAGGTATAACGGTAGTTGACGGTCCTTTTTAACCCCCTTCTTCTCGAAATTGGCGGCAACCATCGACGGAATTGTTAATCTGTAATGGCGTTCACGGTCTCTGGGACCTCTTGTCTCCCGTCGGTTGTCATGTCTTTGTAGAAACCCTAGCCGGCAAAAGACTCACAATCATTCACTTTTTTTGCTCCATACATAACTCATATTTACTATAAAAAATACATCTACAATCATATACTTTCCCACTACTAGTTTGTGTTAAATTGATAGTGATTTTGTTTTGCAGATGCGAGCATATAAATGGTACAGTTCATGAAGGCGATGCGGGACGAACACAGAGGGATTTTGAGAAATGCTCATATATATGAAGGCCAAATCTTTCTCAAGATCTCATCAGTCCGATTATAGGAGGGGTACGCTTATAACTTTGGCCCTTTTCTTCACTCTCAACCCCCAATTGACCTAAACACACTAGTAGCGTAAGAAAGTGATAGTTTATATTATTCATTTTGTAGATCTTTTGGGGCAGGATTTTTTTCATTCGATTGGGGTTTTGAATATATGCTTCAGAAAGTGTTAATTCTTATTATTCATTTTGTAGTTTTTTCTTGGGGTCGGGACTTGTCATCTAGTTGAATATATGCTTGAGAATGTGCTTTATTTGAAGTTACATACTATAGGTTGTGACTGGATTAGCTGCATATAGGAGGCATGCAAGAGCCAAGTCTGAAACCCACAACTATGAAAGGTTTTATTTTAAGTACTCTTTTTTCTATCACTACCTTAAGATAACACTTTTAGTGCTGGAGAGTCCCTAATTAAGTTGGGTTTAAATAAAGTTTGACTGATGATGCAAGCTTGTATATGTGACAGTAGTTGGTTACTTATAAAATGTTTGGTTAAGGATCTTTTTGAAGCTTGTATCTTGTGTCTTGTGAAGCATAAGTGCAGAAATACCTATGGGTTGTGCATATAGGATTATAGGAATTTAAGAGTTTGGATTAGTATAAGCTTATGTACTGATTGAAAAGTCATAAGAATGACTGTTGATTGCGGAACAAAAAAGAAATGAGTGATGGACATCTTCAAGAAATTATGTAATTTGTGTTAGTTTGACATATCGGCTATCAGAGTATTTAAGGTTCTATTATTCGAAATATGTGATCACTGGTCACTATCTTTTGTTAGTAAAGTTTTATTACAATATAAATTACTACATAACAGTGCGCATGTGATGCTTTATTTTCTTTCCTTAGGGTGAAGGGGGCACCCCCCTACTGAGGTAAGGGGAAACTTTTTGTAACCTAATCATA
This sequence comes from Helianthus annuus, assembly GCF_002127325.2. Lineage (NCBI taxonomy): Eukaryota > Viridiplantae > Streptophyta > Magnoliopsida > Asterales > Asteraceae > Helianthus > Helianthus annuus. Next base: position 17,535,818 of record NC_035441.2, on the reverse strand, counting down.
CGTTGCCATGTCATTTCCTCTCTATAACTTTCCTCTTGTCTAAAAACGTACGGGGTGCACCCCTCTTAGGGGAATTGTTTTTTTATTAAAAAAAAGGATAGTTTTCATTGGTTGAAAAAAATGGTGGCTGGTTGAAAAAAATGGTGGCCCACCTTCTCTCTCCTTCCTTCTTCGGTGCCTCCTCCCCGAAATTGGTCCCTGATTTGGCTCCCCGCCTGGATGGCGGCACCGCCCCGCTCGGCAAAATTGGTCCCCGCACGGGGTCACCGAGGGTGCCCCGCTCCCCCTTAGATATTACTATATATATTACTTCTTGGCTTGTCAAACTATTTGACATGAGACAAAAGTCTGTTAAGTTCCCTATTGGCTGCAACTAGGGGTCTAATCGTGCCGAGCTGAGTCCGAGCTCGTTTAACTTATGAAAGCTTGTGCTAGAGCTCGGCTTGAGCCTTGTTTCTGAAGCGCGAGCTTGGCTCGTAGGTAGTTTTCAAGCTCGAGGTTAGCTCGATTGGACCCTATGTGTATGCATGTATGATAGTACTTTACCATTTGAGTTTAAAGATTGCATTTTATACATATGTACACTTGTGTATACATTTTAAGCTTCATTTTGTGAATGTAACGTTATGTTTTGTTAGGCAATTATATGGTTCCGGTTCCAAGTATGATTTGAAGACGTCCATTTGGGTTGCAAGTATGAAGACATTAGTTCGGGAAGTTATTGTATATCACTTTCATCTTTAGAGATAAATGTATTTGTGTTACATTCAAATTTTGTAATTTTGTGTTACTTTGAAATCTTTGTAATTTATATTCTTGGGTTATTTTATATTGATTTTAATTTAATTTGTTTTTTATATATTTATTTTCATTTTTAAATAATTTTAAAAAATTTGTTTATAATGAGAATTAATTGTGAAGTTTGACTATTTTTTTTTTATAAATTGAACAAAAAATATTTTCTTTAGCTTAAATACCAAGAGATGCGGTTCTAAATCCGCATCTCTTGAATAAATTGAAAAAAAGAAGTAGTTTTTGCTTAAATTGTCAAAAGATACGGTTTTATAACCGCACCTCTTGTAACCGCATCTTTTGGCTTATAGCCATAAGATGCCATGCTATAAGATGCGGGTCTAAACCGCATCTCATAGTCAATTTAATCGCATCATTTGATCACTTTTGTACTATTGGGGGTGCTTTGCGGGGAGGGGTTCGGTGAGGCGAGTCCCCGAGCGGGAACACCGCCGCCGACCTCTCAGGGAGCGTAAGTGGGGAGTGGGGAGCGGCGGGTGTTCACCGCATGAAGGGAGAGAGGGAGAGGGTGGCCCACCATTGATTCAACCAATCAAGTATTTTCCTTTTTTTTCTTTTTTTTTTCTTTTTGATTTTTTCAACTTAATTAAAAAAATAAAAAAACAAGTCCCTAGAGAGGAGTGCCGCCATCAAATTGAGGGTGTGGGGGGAGTTGACGTGGCGCGTGCTGATTGGGTATGTGTAAGAGAGGTCACTCCCCCCTTAGGGTGAGCGGGGCACTTCTCGGGAAGGGGTGCGGGGTTTGTAGTCCCCGAGCGGGAACACCGCCGCCGACCCCTCGGGGAGTGTTTGCGGCGAGTGGGGAGCGGTGGGTATTGCACAAAAAGAGAGGAGAGAGAGAGAAGATGCTCAGAGAGAGAGAAGATGATGAGATGTAAATAAGAGAGGAGTGTCGCCATCAAATTGAGGGTCTGGGAGGACTTAAGAGGGAGTTGACTTGGCGCGTGCTAATTGGTTTTTTTGTAAAAGAGGTCACTCCCCTAAGAAAGTAGTGCCCCTCTCACCCTTAGAGGAGTGCCCCTTACACTCTTAATTTTAACTCATAAGTAAGATAAAATTAACATAAACATCATCATTCCAAAAACTCTGCAACTTTTTCATTCCATCATTCTTTAAATAAATATGTGATAACAAAAGTTTTCTTTAGAGATAACCGGCCCACTACCCATGATCTAGTAATAAACAAAAAAAAAACAAATGTAAGAAAATAAATCTCCAAGACACACATGAAAATAAATGAAAACAATAAATTTACATGACTTCACACGCATAAACATAGAACATTATATCCCCTTAACTTGGTTAACAAGTAATCACACACAATACAATAATTAAATATAATGAAACTAAATATATATAATTATTTAGAATAATTATTCTCCCTAAACCGAATTTATTATTTATATACGTTATAAATAATTTAACTAAACTCTAATTTTTGGGCTTCGTGTGTGTATGGACTTAGACATGTGTAGTGGGGCGTTTTTTTTTTAATTTCAAAAATATCGCTGAACCCCCCCCCCCCCAAATTACATAGGGCGTTGTTTGGCGTGTTTTTTGAAAAAAAAAATTGAATTGGCGTTATATAAAAAATGATGTATATGTCCATTGATGTCTTCTCCATTCATGTGTTTGGCCAATAAGAATATTACAACTGATATTATTTAGTTTATTTTTATTTTTTTAAATAATTGGGTAATTATTGATGGGGCATTATTGGGCATTATCCCACTACACCTATTTGTGAAAAACGCCCATAATGCCCCTTTGCTGACTGGGATGATACGTGTCGCACAATGCCCATAAGTGGGAGCATTATTCATGTAAACCACTACACATGGTCTTATAATTATAAGATAAAACCTATTTAACTATTATATATTTATAATTCATAATTATCTTTTACAACCTCCTCAACAAATTTCATCCCCAAGTTAAAGGTGATATAGGATCATGCTAATTACACACGGCCAAAATAATTTTCACACCCCTAAGCGCCGCGCTATGGCCAAAGCGGGGCGCTTAGGGCGACAAAAGTTGATACGAGGTTTCGACTGACTGACAGACATAAAGGTGATACGAGGTTTCAGTCGCCCCGTGAACCCTAAGCGCCGCGCTTTGGCCATAGCGCGGCGCTTCGACCCCAAATGCTGCCTTTAAATCACTGGCCAAACTCGAGATTCATAACTCGGATTGTTTTTTGTCGATCTTCTTTGCTCTATTAGTTACATTTTTTGAAAAAACGATGTTGTGGTTCAGTAACTATCTTTTCGGTCAATATTCTGACGAGTCAGTTGTTCCTGATTCTTACGAGGGGACCGCTATTTCTGACTCGTTTGAGAAACCGGTGTCGTCCAACTTGAGGGAGACAGAGGTTGTATCTGGCATTCGTTATCGTGATAACACGGTGAAGCTGGATTTGAATACCCCTGTGGAGGACCCTTACGCACAACAAGGTTATTCGAATTTCGGTTACGTTGGCGACTATAGCTTTGTACAGCAGGAGTGTTATCCAAATGACAGTTACGGTTGTCAACAAGGTTATTCGAATTTCGGTTACGGTGGCGAGCAAAGCTTTCTACAGCAGGAGTGTTATCCAAACCAGAGTTACGGTTGTGAACAGAGCTTTGAACATCAAGTCTATTCGAACCTCGGTGACGATGGTGAGCCGGAGGATGTGTCTGTTGACGAGGAAGGTTGTTACCCGGTTACATTTTCGTTTGATACAACGCAGACCTTTTCGTCACGTAAAGAGTTGGTTCGTTGGGTACAAGACACGACAAAAGACAATGGTTACCTCATTGTGACAAAGAGGTCGAATAAAAGAGGAGAGAATTACAAGATTTGGTTTCAATGTACTTTTGGTGGGGAGCATAATAGTGTAGCTACACAGAGGAAAACGGGTAGCAAGAAAATAGGCTGCTCGTTCAAGATGATCTGGTTTTCGGAATCATCCGGAAGTGTTTGGAGGATCGAGGTGACGAAGGCGAAGCATAACCACACTCCTATTGAAAACTTCGAGGGTCACGCGTATGCGAGAAGGCTTTCTTCGGAGGACAAAAAACTGGTTAAGGAGTTGGCAGAGCAAGATATTCGCAACCAAAGTATCTGGCGAACGCTGACAAAAAACAATCCGGCTAGAAAGCTTATTCCGAAAGATATACACAACGCTGTTCAGAAGATCAACGCCGAAAAAAATGTCGGTAAGTCTCCGATGCAAAAACTTGAAAATATTCTTATCGAAAAAAATTACACTTATTACATGCGCACAAATGAGATATCGAACGAAGTTGAAGACGTCTTCTTTGTTCACGAAAAATCATTCACTATGTGGTGTGCCTTCCCGCATGTGCTAATGATTGACGCCACATACAAAACGAACATGTACAAGCTGCCATTTGTTCAGGTCGTAGGCATGACGTCGACAAACAAATCGTTTACGGCTGCTTGTGTGGTAATTTCCGCTGAGAAGTCAGAGAACTACCTATGGGTGTTGCAGAGGATCAAGTCTATGCTGGCAGGATGTATGGAACCACGCGTGATTTTAACAGACAGGGATTTTGCGCTAATGAATGCGTGTGAACAAGTTTTTCCAAAAGCGCATAAGTATCTTTGTCGGTTCCATATTCAACAAAATATTAATAAGAACAGCAAGAAGAAATTCTCTGACAAGGAGTGGAAAGAATTCGTACGTACATTTTGGACATTGTGTGAGTCTACGACCGAGGAAATATACAGGTATAACTTGGAAAACCTTGAAGCACAGCTGAAAGAAGCTGACCGTGAACGTGAGTATTTCTTACATAATTATGTTCAAATTTTATATAATAACAAAAACGGACTATTTACGTTTTTTTAATTTTAGAGGTTTTTGATTATTTGAAGAAATCCTGGTTGGATCCGTACCGTGAAAAGTTTGTATCTTGCTGGATTAACCAAACTATCAACTTTCACCAGACTACGACCAACAGGGTTGAGAGCATGCATGCAACATTAAAAAGTCACTTTCCAAGTCATCACAACACACTGGATAAACTTGTACTGTATGTTGATCATGTTGTTGATAAACAATACGCCGAGATTAGAAGTAGCTTTGAAACAAGCCTCCGAAAAGTGATGACGCACCACAAGAATCAGCCCATGCTTGCGGCCCAAACGAAGCTGAGGAACCTCACCTGGTAGTTGCGGTTGTGTTCGTCGACAATGGGCATTTCATACATGTAGAGCTTGGAGGTTGTTATCCAATGCCTCCCCCAAACCTACTCTAGACAGCGAACAGAACAGAGCGCGCAGCAGCCTGGCATACATTATACAGGGATCAGATCAACACGTACGAAATGCTTACGTATCGTGCCCCTGACCTTAATGTAACCCCATATGTTCAAGATGTATCTTGAATGTGTTTAATAATAATCATGTTTGTGTTTGTTCAATATACGCGTTACATCACGTTAAAAATCGAATGTCACCGACACGACCCAATCAGATTCAATACGCACTTGTACGACCCGAAATGACAATATACATCATAATACTGCAATTAATGAAAAAATATGTCATGTTCATGTACGGTAGGCGGCTGATACACATAACACTTCTCACAGGAGTACTTGTGATTTCAAACCTAAATGATACGAGATAACGGAATAAGACATCACACGTAACCGATTTGATCCGGAACTTGCCGTATAGTCCATATATATTAAAAAATGATGTATAATGGAAAAAACGGAAAATTTAGACTATTTATGGACGCGTTTGTGAATTAAAAACAATTTTAAAAAATTTAAAAAATGCCCAAAACGCCCCGCTATGCTCATAACGCGGCGTTTTGGACCCAAAGCGCCGCACTATGGCCATAGCGGGGCGCTTTGGTCCCTCGTTATACACTGAAGCGGGGCATCATCCCCCCCACTTCACCCAAACAACAAAAACACACACAAAGGTGCGATCCTCACACACTCGAGCCGGATTCGAAGATATTTCGAGATTTCAACCGCTAACAGACAGAAGTCAGTCCTTGTCTGTTGACCAAAGCCAAAGCGCCCCGCTTTGGCCATAGCGAGGCGCTTTGGATGTGCAAAAAGATAACAGCCGTGTGCGAATAGACCCAGCCGTGATATATTCTGATTATTATCAGCACTCTTATTCTTGGACGGTTCCAGTGATGAAGCTGTATTTCAAATGATGATGTCTGATAATGATTATGACTGATTATGTTTAACGTGAAGATGATGGTACTGTTTTAGCAGGTCAGGTCGCACACTTTAATCAATGCAGCACACCTAACAAAATAGGTCGCACACTCCTCCCTTTTTGAATCCTGTACACAACAGATATGAACCCGTACACTAGATTTTAAACCATTCAAAAATCAAATCCCGAAAATCAAGGAACGGATTTCGAAATTTAATTCTAAAAGATTATTTCCACCAATAACTTCCAAACAATCAGCAAACAAATTCTTTTCTTCTCAAAACAGATCAAATATGAATTTTTTAAATTGTTCTTGACGTCATCAACAAGTTCTTCGTGTTCTTCAAAAAATATGAGTTTTTAATAGCGAAGACTCAACCCTTTTAAAAACTTCTTCGAATCAGCACACTGAAACAGCCAATATTCTTCGAATGTAAAACTGCAAAACAACATTTTTCTTTTCTGTTTGTTCCTCGAAGCAACAAACAGCAACAGTTCTTCGTACTTCGATCTTCAAACAATGTCCCATTCAACCGAGCCTTTCGTGAGACTACTTAGGCTCTGATACCAATTGTAAGTCCCAAAAATTCAATTGGATATCACAAAACACTAATCAAAGTGCGAAAAACTAAGAAAAGTGTAGAAGTACAAGAACTTGTATCGATTATATGATCAAACTGCACACGGTTTCTAAGAACCGTCTGGTAGACAAACAAACAATTCGAAATATGATAAGAAGAACAATGATGTGAACAGCAACCCTTAAAAAACCTAGGCTCGCCCTATTTATAGTTACGGGTAACCTAGTTACAAGCTGGGGCAAGCTCATATGCATACTACTAACCAGGCCCAAAACATTTAGTTATCCCACATGGCTTATCATAATATTATCTAACCCACTAGGAAACTAAGTCCAATAGCTTATAATTCTGTTTGATAAAGATAAGCGTAAACCTACTCAATTATATGGCTTTATACTATTTATACTAATTGATGGGAGCAAAATGGTTCAAGAAACCTTTCGAAGAGCTTTATAACTGCTATTTAACAACTAGTAGGTTTTTTTTCCAAATGGTAATAATAGGTTGTTAATCGCTAAAAGAAATTGCGGTTAACCGGTCTCAAACTGATCACACATCCTCAAAATTAAAAACCAGTTACAAACTTGACATGAGTCGCCCGAACTACACCGGTTCATGACAAACTATAAGAAATAACGATAGATAACCGAGTCATATGGATACAGATTCACCACCAAATGAACAAAATTGGACTCAAACGTTACAAAATGAGCGGCCAGGGACTCAAGATGTCAAACTTTTTTATTTTGTTCTCAAGTGGTTAAAACCACTAAAACACAGAGACTCAAAAAGTAATTTACTCTTATTAATATCTATATTAATAAACCATTAATATTAATATCTATTAATATTATTTTATTTTAATTTTATTATTATTAATATTTTAATTTTAGAGAAAAGTGTCTGTATAGTCCCTGTGATTTGCCCAGATTTCACCTTTAGTCCCTACATTTTCAAAATTATAGCTATAGTCCTCAACTTTGGCAAATTCGTTCTCGGATAGTCCTTGGCGTGGATGAGGGTTAATTTTTTGAGTTAAGTTGGTGTGAAATGATGTAGGTAGGGTCTGAGTAGGGTAAGATGTAGACAGCCTTACCTCTACCCGGTAGGATAGAGAGGCTGCTATTATAGAGACCCCCGGCTCGATTACATCTAACTTCCTAATGAGTGTAGCAAAAGGATTACCCTCACCATCGACCATTTTATATTACCAAACAATCACAAACAAACAGAAAATAGTGAACAAGAAAACTATAACATATATACAACAACAAATAGGGAACAAGAAACCACAACATGCAATTAACACAGAGCAGAATCACAACAAACAAAGGCAAAACTGTGCCAAGGGCCAAATAGTAGGATCGTCACTCTGAGGTGCCTACCCAAGTCTTTGCACAGAAGCCAGGCCTATGTTAACAATAAGAAATCAGACACAAATAGGACTATCACCAGTATACACAAAGTATTGCAACATATAAACAACCAACCAATCCTGACAATGCAAACAAAGTGAACCCTCTCTGATTTCCCAAACAACCACTGGTCGAAACTACCTCGGCAACAAACAATGTCTAATGCAAAACAAACAGAATTAAATAGAAAGAACAAACTTATAGTGGGAGCATTTAACACCTAGCAGGATCAATCTTGTAACCTTCTAGGGTTACAAAGATATGATTAGAAAATAAGAAGATATAGCCAACAATCTGTTGGTTTGCCTTGTAACCGTCTAGAATTACAAAGACCAGCAAGATATTTCTTCACTTTGGAATCGGCAACTACAAGTACAACAACTACCCAGATTCCATAGATCTAACCCAAGATCGATCAGATCTGAACAAGAAACCCTAAAGAAAGGGATCTTCACAAATCACAGCTCGTACTTCGAAGGGACTCGATCTTCCAGATCTGGAATCGGCAAATACAAGTACAAGACCTAGCCAGATTCAATAGATCTAACACAAGACCGATCAGATCTGAACAAGATCTAAAAGGAAACCATAACGGATGAACGATTGAAAGCCCTAGAATCACAGATTTAACCCCAAGAGCTATATTAGCTTTGATTCCATGTCAAAGAACATGGATCTAAACTCAGATTTTTTAAGAACAAAAAGTACTCATACCCAAATATTTTATTAACCCCTGAAAGGATAATTAAACGATTACAGGCATCACAACCATCAACTAAAAACTCTTCACAGGATTATCAACTGGATAATCTCTTGAACAACAAACGGATTACAACAAACACAGATTCAAGATGTATCGATTTCAAACAAGAACAAACCTAACTGTTTGTGATGAGAGAGAGTGTAATATGACTGAATAACGAAAATATCAGTACACAACTCTCTATTTATATGTATATAACTAGTAGTTGCCCACCCACGTTGCGGGGCGATAGCAAATAATTCTCAATCATATAAAACACTAATATAATTTTGCTAGAAAAAAAATAAAATGATGATAAGATCGTAATTTTCGGCTCAGGGTAAAATGTATTTTTTCAGGATTAATGAGCGAGTATTAGGCAGCTCTTTGACACAGGAAAAAAAATTAAATGGAGTTAACCAATTAAAATAAAAAAACTTTTATAGGTTTGCTAAAAAAATGAAACGATGGGAAAACGTATTTTTTAACTAAGGGAGAAATCATAATTTTAATTCAGCGATAAATTCGTAAACTAAATGGACCAATGGGGGATGCCAGGCAGCTGCCAGCATGACTGTAATTTTACACTGGGGCAAAATTGTAATTTAACTAGGAAAACAAAGAAAAGGAAGGAGAAAATGTAAATTTAAGTTGAGGGCAAAATCGTAACGTAGCTGTGAGAAAAAAAATCTAATGGCAAATCTGTAAATTTAAACGGGGCAAATTCGTAATTTTGATCCGAGAGGAAAATTAGAATTTTTAGCTGGGAGCAAAAACGTTAATTTATTTTTAAGTGTGGGTAAAAACATAATTTTGAACTGATGGCAAAATCGTAATTTTAAGGGAAAAAACTAATTGCAAAAGTGTAAATTTAAACGGGGCAAAATCATAATTTTGAACGAGGGCAAAATTTAAATTTTTAGCTAGGAGCAAAAAACGTAAATTTATTTTTATGTTGGGGTAAAACCGTAATTTTAAACTGATAGCAAAATCGTAATTATAAAACGGATAAAAGCGTAAATTTGTTGGACCAATGGGTGAGTGCCAGGCAACTGCCTGGCACTAGTACCTTTGCCGCCCATTTCAACCAATAATTGGCCAGCACTATTACCGCCATCTTGATAATGTAGATATTGAAAGTGAAAATGAATATAACGTATAATACGCTTAATGTCATGAATGCATCATAATGTGGTGACTCTTCACATATGTAACCTCCATATATTTATTACCTTTGTATTAATGTAAGAACACTATATATAGAGGTTTTTTGTATTGTATGTTGACAACTCAATGAATAAGAATTCACATTCTCCATATTCTCTTTTTCTACTTGATCTCTATAGTCTTGTTCTCATGTTGCTAATAGACCGTTGTTTTACAACACGTTATCAGCACGATGCCACTACGTTTACAAAATAACATCGGTGGACCTTAATCATGATACAAGTTGTGATTGTATACGGTGATACTGGGTTTTGCTGACATTCAAAGCTGATGTGCAAGGACTGCTAGAAACTCCACAAACATCAGCGGCCAACTCTCTTATAAGTTCTAAATTGATCAGGTGAGCTACTTACTCTTTGTCTTTTTAGTTCTTATTTTTTTTCCATGGTTTAAATCATAACATCACACTTCACCTCTAATTTCATTAATGGTGAAATTCACCATCTTAGGTTATATCTAACAAAAACCTTACTAATCTTGGTTTATTAAATAATTTGTTGAATGGTAGCGATCTAGATTTAAATGGGTTACAAAATCTTGAAAGTATTGATTTATAATATTCTTTCTATAGAAAAATTGCAAGAGCCCGGATTTTTATTTCGCTTTGAACCACCAAAATAGTTGAGTCGGCTCTGAATTGGATGCGTTAGTCATATTATTATAATTAACATATACCATCATATTTAACAGTTCTTTAATGCTATTAATTATACTATCTCGGTTACAAAGAACTTCTTATAGTAAATTAATGAGTTAATTACTGTTTTCATCCCTATGGTTTGTCAAAAATCACTATTTCAGTCCATTAGTTTAAAAATTGCGATTTCAGTCCCTATGGTTTCACTTTCGTAACCATTTCAGTCCCTGTGGTTTCACTTTCGTAACCATTTCAATCCATTCTTCTGTTAAGTACAGGGACTGAAATGGTTACGAGTTGGACTGAAATGGTTACAAAAGTGAAACCATAGGGACTGAAATCGCAATTTTTAAACTAATGGACTGAAAGAGTGATTTTTAACAAACCACAGAGACGAAAACAGTAATTAACTCTAAATTAATTAATAATACTTTAATGCTATTATGCTATACCTTTTAGAAAGAATTTCTTATATGTATATATCTTGTATCTACATTTATATATAACCGTAAACTTTATTATTTCAAATATGCATTTTGAGTTCCTAAACTGTGTAGATGTTAATTAATTATTATAAATAAAAGTTTCTTTTCGATTCAATAGTAAATTAATAAAATTTTGAAATGTAAAATGAATGAGATGATAGAAATTAGTTAATAACACTTTTATCTAACACCTTAGAAGAAAATTGAAATCCTATTTTTTTTCCTTTCACAAATTGCATAATGTTACATTAGTGTTTGATACTTTAAGATGACATCTTTCATATGGAATTATTAGTGTTAGCAAGATAGACTTTTTTTATGATTAGTGAGAAGGTTATCTTCTGTTTAATTTTATTTCCATTTTTGTGATGAGATGCGTTAGGCTTTATCCCAGTTTAAAACTATTATTATGAATTTAACTTGAAAATTTAACTTTATGAAATATATAGAAAATTGTTTTTAATCTATTTCTTTTGCTTCTACTTCAACAGCATATGCCTTGAATGATATGAATGATCAAACCATATTGACATATTATAAAAGTTAATATGATTTTTTATTACACCTAAAGTGCATTATTTAAATTGTTGATTTATGAACCAACACTATTTTCTCACATGTGTGTTAACTGAATTGCATATTATTTCAATGTTAATTAAACCATCTAAGATGTTGACAACTGAGCATGATATTATCACACATTATTTGGTGTAAGTAATAGGTTACTTTATTTAATATTATATTATATTTTATTCAAGTTTCTATATTATTTATGTTTTAAAGGAGAGTGACAAATATTTTATATGCATGTAATTGGTTATGCCAAGATAGGTTAATGCATGATTTATATATTTTGCTTGAAAGTGATGGATAAAATTATTGTGATTGTGTTTTGGTTTTAAGAACTAGAACCTTGTATTCCGGGCACAATTTAATGCTTTAAGTTATGTGTTAAACATAATAAAAAGTTCATGAAAATCAATAAAGAGCGGGTTTGTTTTAAGGCTATGGGATTGGATACTTGTTTTTCAAGTTTTCTCTTTTAGTTACCACTTGCATCTGTTGTTGGATATCGTCATTCTAAAGGGAAATCAAACGAAAAGTTTTCATAAAGTTTTATTATACCTTATTTATGGTAACATGTTATAATATCATGTATTGTATATTATGTATTGTATATTTTGAATTCGTATATACTATAATGTATTTCCACATGCTATTATTCGTTTTATATTGTTAGCATTGAATAGAGCAACAAAACCAAAGTTGTGGTTTATTATAACTCTCATGAAAGAGTATATATATGTTTATATATGACACCTGAAGTACCACACTCTTCGAATCTCATTATCAAAGGTCGTAAAATGTTAGACCGGCAATATTACATGACTCAGACATATAATTACTTCTCAATTGATGTTATGTGAAGAGAAGTTTATCAATAAGGGAAAATTGGATTAAAAAAAATTATTACAATTATCACACATGAGATATGCTCATGAAGTAGCAATATCGTTAAGAGAATATGAAAAGATTGAAATGATTTTATATTCGTGTGACCGAGTAAATGATGAAAAGCTATGAAATTTTTTCTAGTTGTTTAATTCACTGAAGTGAATGTGATTATATAACGATCATTGAAAATGTCATGATCATGGACATAGTTGAGAAATTTGTAATGGTCATGTTAATAATGAGATTGATCATTAGAAGTGCTTTGATAGACAAGTTGATAATGAGATTGACTATTAATGTAGACCAACTATCAGAATTGTAATAATGGTCGTAATGAGATAGACCACTATTGGAGTGATTATTTGAGAACAAAACGTGAAAGGATAAAAGTGATATAAAATGATAGTTTGCAATGATAATGCATTGTTTTCACGTATAATGCAACTAATACACATACAACCGAAACCAGAAGTTTATTAATCATAATTATTTACTTAATTAGCATCACCGGTTAGACCACACCAAATCAATGATGACGCGAAACTTAATGAAGAACCAAAAGATTCTTCCTTACAATTAAACATGTCATGTTTGCTCTTAAGGGAAATTCGTTATTTACCAACCAAAGTTGGTTGGGAATCCCTAAATATTCTGGAAGTGACTAAAGGATACGCATATCCCAACATGATACCATTTAGTGTTTTTAATCGATGCATAGTCTAAATGGTTATCAAATCCACAACCTGAATCTTGTGTAACAGTGGCTTATCTAATGTGATAGCAAGCATATTAATCCAGATTGGTATATTTATTTTGGTAATAACGGTGAATTCAATTCCCAAGTTATTAATGATTATTGTAATAAATGTTAAACTTCATATAGCTTATGTTTATACAAGAATTGCTTTGTTGAGACGATCACTAAACGTTCACAATTGATTGCAAAGCCAATGATCATGAGAGCAAGAGTTCATATTTGTATTTGGGTACATGTGATTTTACATGTACAAAATTAATTCACATCAAGCCAATATGTCATCATACTTCCCCCATTATAGTTGGTTTTTGGTCAGGAAACAAATACGTCACTTTTAAGATTTTGGTTATGCGGTGTATATATATAATATTGATCCACCATTAGCACAATGCTGGGACCTCTAAAAGGGTTGAGAATATATGTTGGGTAAAAAATAATTATCTATGATTAAATACTTAAAGCCATTGGGAGAGATTTGCTTACAGCTCATTGGTTTTCACTTTAGTGAATGAATGTTCCCAAGCAGTTGGAAAGTGAAAATTGGAATGAATTATCATGTCATCTTGATCCTCAAAGTATAAACGGTGAACCAGAAGTTCAAAGGATAATTCATTTACCAATATTAAAGAACAAATTACCAGACAAGTTCACTGACCTAAATAGAGTGACTAAGTAAGTCACATAATCAACTGTTTATGTTCCAGTCATATTTGTGTCCCAACGGGACAACCACATATTTTGTGATGAGTCTATTGCATGCCTAAAGCATGGTAGACTAGTTGATTCCAATAATAAAATTCTTCGAAAATTGGAGCAAGTAATTAAGATGGTCAAGTCGAGGTAATAGTAATAAGATCTCCTGAAGAGACAGTAGACATGATGGTTCAAGAAAAACCTCAGGTACCTGAAAATAAATAGATCTCGATAAGCTGTATCATGTCTAAGATATGTATGGAATCGAAACAAAATCGACATCCTTATACTTTTGTATATAATATAGCGCTTGAAATAATGAAATGACGAGGATCAAGATTTAAGATCTGCCTATGAATGAAAATACACAAATGATTGGCCAAAATGGAAAGACGTAAAGTATGGCAGATTCAAATTCTCTAATGAAATGGAAAGTTTTCAGACCAACAGTCCATACAACTGAATTTGTAAAGTATGTTGGATATTAATGGGCCTTTTATGCGAATCATGTGAGAATCAAATTAAATGAGATAAGGCAAATATGGTGCACAAGGATTTTCACAAAAACCCATGATTGATTATAATGAGACACATTCTCTAGTGGTGGATGTAATGACTTTTGAACATTTTATTAGTCTGGTAATATAAAGAGAGAATTGATATGCGTCTTATGAATGTTTTGTATCACTTGATACTAAAAGTTTACATGAAAGTCCCTCAAGGATTTGAATTATCAAAAATCATGTAAAATGAGTTCTCGAGAACGATATGATCGTTGTATACAAATTCATATTTGAATACGTTGAATATAATTGGAACTCCTGATGAGTATCGTAAAGCATTTAAGTTCTTAGAAGGTTAGTTGAAACATCTTAAGGATGTAATTCTTGTGCACCAATAACTATACATAGAAAACTTGTGTCTGGTTATTATGGCATCTTAATGTACAATGTATAAGCATGGTACAGTATTGATTAAATATACAAAGGACATCCTTGCATATGATATAGATATCAATGAGGAGGTATATGTAATAGAACTCCTAAAGAGTGAATGCACATATATTGTTTGTCAAAGTTGAAAGAAGTATGTATATGATTGCAAATGCCTGAAGCATTGATTTGAAGTCCTCAAGAATGTATCTTTATAAAGTTAAAGATAATATGAACTAAAATAGTCAAGTTGAGTGTTGTACAACTCATGATATATTATGATAAAGAGTAGTATAAGTTTGATAATATTATCCATCTTTATCAAATGTTCTTTCTTAAAAGTTCACTGTAATCGCAATTTACAGTGATGATGTCTAAGCATCATCAAGAGAAACTGGCGAGCTTTTAGAAGGGGATTTTTTTAATGACCCTAGCACAGTCTAATTATTACTCGACTTGAAGTTCGAATATACTTGTAATCATACTTTTATTCATCTATCAAACTACATCTAGAAGATGTTGGTGGGGACATTTTAGTATGTAGAGAGCTCAACCTTATAGTATGTTAAAAGTTGTTCAGACATGTTTTATAAGAAATGATTATTAACATCTCCTACCAAAGTAGAGATTCTCATTTCAAAAGTACCATGGCTAAAGTGCAATTGTGCATTAATTTAACTTTCTAGCTATGCATGATAATATATATTTTTTATTTGAATTGATCAACATGATATAGCACATGTCCAATGAGGAGACATTTGAATGGTAAAGCAGATATGTCGATACCCTAAAGGTAAGAATGATATGTGTCTATATTTTACTAACCAATGAAAGCTAGTTCTAGTCTTGTAGAAATAAAGAACGTAACACAAATAGTCTTGGATCTTATGGTATTTGTTCGCAAGAGGAAGCACTAGAAGTCTCACAAGAAGATTTTACAACATTACTCAACATAAAGGAGGATTGCACATCAAGGCATCAAACGACAAATCATTCTACAAAAGGTTTGAGCAACTTTCGAGGATGATTACACACTTTACTTAAAGGATACCTATTATAATGAGGGGGAGATTTATTCAAGTTGCACTCCTTTTCCCTTAACTAAGTTTTATCCCAATGAGTTTTCTTAGTAAGGTTTTTAATGAGGCAACACACCTGATCCAAAAGTATCAGGGGGAAATACGCGCTGGACTCTTTTTTCCTTAGCTATGGTTTTATCCCACTGGGTTTTCCTAGCAAGGTTTTTAACGAGGCAGCATCACCTAGCGTATTAAAAGAACAGTAGACTATTATATTTCAACATGTGGATAGTCAAAGGGGAGCGATATGAATGCATCATAATATGGTTACTCTCCACATATGTAACCTCCATATATTTATTACCTTTGTATTAATGTAAGTAAACTATATATAGAGGTTCTTTGTATTATATGTTGACAACTCAATGAATAAAAATTCACATTCTCCATATTCTCTTTTTTTACTTGATCTCTATAGTCTTGTTCTCATATTGCTAATAGACCGTTGTTTTAAGTGTATATGCGCAAATAATGTGCCAAGGCCATAGTAGGCCCACATCTCCTGTCTTCGGTATCATCAATCCTCAGCCCTTATATCCAGCCCATGATATGTAGCCCATGACATCTACACCTTGTAACAACCCATTTCCACTCCAGCATATTACCTCGCAACATATTAACCATACTAGATTATAGAAAAGTTATAATGAGTGACTTTTATGTATGTTACATAATTATTGTAACAATTTTTATGTAACTCGTTGAATGAACGAGATGTTATCTTTTTATCACTAGAAACGTTATAACGGGCCACTAAGAACGTTATAAGGGGCCACTGTTACGAGCATATGTGTAGAAAACCATAATTATTTTCTCTGGTGGGATATTTGTGATGCCACTTAAATTTTAGCATTAATCTGTCATGATATATTGATTATCGTCAATCCGGCCGTGGGTGAAAGAAAGTTATATTTTTTCTAGTATAGTAGTGTTATAACACTCAACAACTTAACAAATAATTAATTAATGAAGAAATGAAAAGATGCAAGATTTCAACACAAGTGATTTGGAATATTATTAGAGGATGGAACAAGGCAATGTCATGTCTGGAATATTATATTGCTTACTAATGGAAAATACCCTGGTGTTGTGTATCACGACCCATGAAGGACACCTAGCTTCTATAAATAGTAATACAAATGATCGAGGCTGCAACATATATCAACTTAATTAAATATTATAGTTTAAATGATGTCGACCATGTATCCATTTCCATCACATGTTTCTGTCCAAAGCTTTGTTACAGTAAAGCTATGTGATAAGGGCATGTATGATTTATGGAAAACACAGATGCTCTATCTCTTAAAGAGCCACCATATGCTTGGTTTAATAAAAAACCGTGGTACAGTGGACGATGATTGGAAAAGATCGGACGCGCTTGTTAGCGGTTGGATTCTTGCTTCCCTCTCTGAACAAGCGGCCATAATGGTCTTGAGTCGGCTCAAATCCAAATTCCCTCAACAAACAGATTTCACAGCCAAAGAAACATGGGATGAAGTGCAAATCATGTATGGTCAACATGAAGCAGGTATTTACTTATATATGCTCTTGTTACCGGTATTTATATATATAGAGTCAGGATTTAGAGGAAACGATAGAAAGTGTGAGAACGGTGAGAACGCTTATGGATCGTCCGATCAAAACAGTCTATGGACTAGATTGGCGCGGTGGCATTTTAGTAAATAACACAAATTTTATTACGTGGACGCGCTTCATTAAGGGTAAAAAAGTAAAAAACCATTTCTCACATAAAACGCTATTGAAAAATAAAACGCCAAATAAATACAAAACACCAATTTTATCACTGCGTACTTTTTTCTGTGTTTTCATTTAATCTCTCTGGCTACAAAAACGCAAAGCTTACATCCGGATAAATGTTAATTACATTTTTTTGTTAAAAAAATAACATCTCGCCTAAACTATACACCAAAAAAAAAATTCTATAAATATAAACGACTCACCACCCTACCGTTTATCAAACCAAAAAAACACACAGTGGTTGCTAAAAAAAATACAACTCAATGTAAAACGCCAAAAAATACAACGGCAAACATCTTTTCTTTAATTCTCAGTAATGTTCTGCATGAACCTTCATTGAATGATTTGTTACGTGAGTGTAGTAAGATTTTGCTGCATGAGATTGACAAAATTGAAAAAAGAGGGACTGATGACACCCATATGTCATACTATAACTTTGTTCCTGAAGAAGGTTTGGATGATAAGAAAAGACCTATACCAGTGTAAATGCTACTTCGGCCTCGATGATTATAATGAAGACGACAGGCAGATAGCATCCACCCATACGGGGTCGATCTATGTCTCCAACATCCACAAAGACACTTCAACACATGAACAAAAAAAAAAACAACGCCAAACCCAAAACGCCATTTATTTGTCACATTTCTTTTAGTTTCAAAAGAAAAAAGAAACTGATGACACTGAAGATTTAAAATCATAAATTGCTTCTACTTTGTTTTTTTTCTTTATCTATTATTTGTTCTGTAATTTCAGTTAATAAACAAAAAAATAATATTAATGCTATAATGAAAAATATAATAAAACGTCAAAATTAGCAAATGCGTGTAAAACGCCATAAGGCCATAAAAACGCCCTAAAAAAACTAACAAACTATAATAAAATTAATTTGAACAATTAATATTATAAAAAAAGCGTGAAACAATGTGTAAAGAATATAAAACAAAAAGAAGTCCAAAAGTTATCTAACCGCCATTGGAAAACAAAACGCCATAATTACAGCCGTCTAAGATTTGGCGTGTTACACCATGAAAACAACAGTTGAGTCTGAAAACAAAACACGGTAAACTGCAAAAAACAGTAAAATGAAATGACGGAAAACATAATTACTAATATTTATTATATTTATTTATCTTTTTTCAAAATGCCATAATTACCTTTCATACGTGGGAAAAAAAGTCAATATAAAAGAAGACCATGAGAACCCAAGCTCAAACACGCAAAAAAATTGGCCAAAACGCCAAAAACTTTAAAAATGGCTAAGGTTATTGCATGGAGGTTTGAAAGGAAAGAGAAACGATTGATCATAAAGTTCTCTGATAGAAGAAGGGTAAAGGTAAGGACAATCAAAGCCATGCTTGGAATGAATGAAAAGGTTTAGAAAGATATCCTGGCCCTTGGGGTTCCAATATACAACGATTGTGAAAGAACGAGAAATGTAATAAAAAGACTGAAGAGAAAATTTCCGGCAGAAGATGATGAAGATGATAATGATATTGAAGATACTCCTATACCAAAATTTAGCAGTTGGGTATTGCATGAGAAAGAACGAACACTTCAAGTGACTTATGAAAACGGGGTGCAATATTCAAGGCCAATGAAAGAAATGTTGAAGACAGTGTTGCTATCTATCATTGAACAACTCTGTGATTTAACACCTTCAAACGATCCAAAATCAAAGGATGCAGCTATATTCAAGAACAGGTTGCAGCAAAGAAGAGACGAGCTAATGGCGTTATGCGTAAAAATGAAATTTGATGATGAAGAATCTGAAGAAACGGATGAACAAAGCGATGGGTACATCTCTTATGTAATCCCACCTACGGAAGACTATTAGTTTATTTTGATTTTCGTGTTATTGCAGTTTTATAAAATATTAATCTATGGTAATTAGTTATTAACAAAAAAGATACAAAACGCCAAAAATGACATCGAAAAAGCCATAACGCCAAACAATTAACTATGTGACACAAAAAGAATTAATTCGACGAAAATAAATCTGAGAAAAAACAGTAAAACGCCAAATAATTAATAATTCTACATAACGCCAAATTATCTTGCACGCAAAAAATAAAGCAGCAAGTTAAACACGAAAATCGTGAAAGGAGAAGAATGCTAAAAAGACAAAAAAAACCCTCGGACCCTGATCATGCCCCGCGCCACGTGTTCGGCCAGGATGTGTTCTCACCGTTCTCACACTTTTTGCCGTTTTCTCATGATCCCGTTTCTATATATATATATATATATATATATATATATATATATATATATAGGGGAATGTTAATTTAAGAAGAAATTTAATGTGAGAAGAAAAAGAAAAAATGGCATAATGGGAAAATATTAGATAGTTTATAACTCTTTCCATTAATTGTGTTATCTCTTATTCATAAAGCAAAAGAAACATTTTATCCTACATATTTCAAAATTTGTCCTACATATATCTTACTTTTACTGAAATTTACCCTACGCATATCTAAATTTATCATACACATTTAAGAATTTATCCTACACATACTAAAATTTATCCTACACATGTCGAAAATTGTCCTTCACCCAAAATTATTTTATCTTGAAAGAGTATTCTTAAAAGTGAGTTACAAATTCAATTAGTTAGCTAATTAATTACAATTAGAAATTTACCTATATGCCCTTGTTAATAACATTAAATACACATATTAAATGAAGTAAAATAAAGCATTTCTATTGATTTAAAACTTATTCTTTTTATTTTTACAAAATTTGTCTTTTCATTTGAACCCTCCACTATATATATATATAAGGGTAAGATTAAATGAAAAGTTTATATTGTCTAAGTAGGATGAGAAGTAATCTTAACCATTCATTTTTTAAATAAATGATTATCATGAAAACGTAGGAAAAAGATGAGTGCAAAGGTATCTTAAGAAAAATCTTCTTTGACTTATGCTCTCCACATGCAAGCAACATGCATATTTCCCCCTTATTTTTTAAACATTCATAACTTTTTATATGACCTTATTTTTGATAAAAATTTCACCAAAAATCTAGCATTTTTTTTATCTTTAATTTGAGTAACATATTGCTATATAAAATATGACGACTAAAAACCCACAAAAGTGTTTTGTAATTCTATGTTGTATAACATTTTTTATGCTCAATTTTTTTACTAATTTTTTTGTGGTGATATTTTTTTCTTAAATTTTTTGTTTCTCAATTTTTTGTGTTGTATTATTTGTACTAATTTTTTTTGTTGAATTTTTCGGTTCTGTATTTTTTTGTAGTACATTTTTTTGTGCTAGAGTTTTTTATACTCCATTTTTTGTGTTGTATTTTTTAGTGTATTTTTTGTGCTAGATTTTTTATACTAGCTTTTTTTGTTGTATTCTTTAGAAAATAAAAGTGGTGTCACATATCATTTTCACATTCTTATATATAAGGACCAAAATGCCCTTTCTTCCAACTTATAAGGAGTGACACATGGCATGATCACAATCATTCTTATGCTTTTTAGACAAAATCTACTTTTTTTGTGGATCCTTTCTATATATATATGGGGAAAACTTCTAAAATGTGAGGAGAGTTCATTGGAGATCACTAAATATGGGGAACCGGGGAATACTTTTAAGATTCAACTTTAAAAAAAATATTTCACCGCTTTCTTATAAATACATGTAAAAACATTTTTAATAAGAAGATAAAAAAACTAAAAAGTATAAAAAATGTTTAAAAAACAATTTAAAAATATATATCTTATAAAATTAATTTAACATTTTAAAAATAATTTTTTAAATTTTGTCTGCGCTTTTCCATATAAAAATGGGTAGAAACTATTCACACAAAAAATCATTTTTGTAAAAAAAAAAAAATTTAAGCCTTTTTTAACTATTTCTTTATATATTTAGTTTTTGATTTTTTATTAAAAATGCTTCGAAAAGTACATACAAAGAAAAGCGCCTTAAAAATAAATAAAATGATTTTTAACATGCTAAGTTAAATTGTTTAGAGTGTTCCCCGTTTCCCCACATTTTTAGTGTTTTCCAATGAACTTCGCACTATATATATGAGAACCATATTAAGGTGTGAGAACTTGAAAACTACGTCTTCCGAAAGATTTTTCAATTTTTTTTCCTCAAAAATCGTAAAAAAATCACTTATTCCAGTAAATAAAATGTCGTATGCAAAAATTTATATGGGGTGTAAAAAAAATTATCGGTAATGTATTATTTACATGGTCATAATTTTTTTTACATAAGACGTAACTACCGACTCGACAATTTTTTTAACAGATGTGTTTATAATATTTTTATTTACGTTTGTTCAAAAAATGGTGGCCCAACTCATGCGGGAAGTACGAGTTCTCCTGATTTTCTCAACTCGTGGTGGTTCGTGATTGAACATTCATGTGTATATATATATATATATATATATATATATATATATATATATATATATATATAGGGGAAGGT
Organism: Helianthus annuus; assembly: GCF_002127325.2. Taxonomy (NCBI): domain Eukaryota; kingdom Viridiplantae; phylum Streptophyta; class Magnoliopsida; order Asterales; family Asteraceae; genus Helianthus; species Helianthus annuus. The sequence goes on along the minus strand of NC_035441.2, from coordinate 17,513,606 downwards.
TCATTGGGGAACACTTAAAAATTGGGGAACAGCGGGGAACCGGCTCAAACGAACTCCGATTGGACTCATTCCAGCGGCGTTGGAACCGGCTCGTCGAACCCTAACTAAGATCTTTTAACCCTAAACCCTAAATCCTAACTCCTAAACTCTAAACCCTAAAGCTAAAAAAATTAGGCTAAAACCTAAGATAAACCGTATAATCTAAACTATAAACCCTAAAAACTAAACCCTAAAGGCTAAACCCTAAGCTAAACCCTAAATCTAAACCCTAAAGCTAAACCCTAAACCCTAAAGCTAAACCCTAAACACTAAATCTAAACCCTAAAGCTAAACCCTAAAGCTAAACCCTAAAGGAAAACCCTAAAAGCCAAACCCTAATATATTTAGGGTTTAGGGGTTATGATTTAGGGTTCAGGGTTAAAAGATCCTAGTTAGGGTTCGACGAGCCGGTTCCAACGCAACTGAAATGAGTCCAATCGGAGTTCGTTTGAGTCGGTTCCCCGCTGTTCCCACTTTTTAAGTGTTCCCCAATGAACCTCACACACTATATATATATATATATATATATATATATATATATATATATATATATATATATATATATATATATATATATATATAGGTACAGGATCCTGTAAAAAGTGCTCAAAGTGTAAAAAGTGTGAGAAGTGTATTATAACACTATATATAATACTATATAACACCATATAAACACCGTATAATAATATGTAACACCATATAATACCATATAACACTATGTAACACTATATATCATTATATAACAAATATAACACTATAGGTTGTCTGATAGCATGTCTATGATAGATGTATAGTGTTATATTTGTTATATAATGATATATAGTGTTACATAGTGTTATATTGTATTATATGGTGTTACATATTGTTATACGGTGTTTATATGGTGTTATATAGTATTATATATAGTGTTATAATACACTTCTTACACTTCTCACACTTTAGGCCCTTTTTACACTATCCTTACCCTATATATATATATATATATATATATATATATATATATATATATATATATAGAGTAAGGTTAACATACAAAAGGCCTTATCATACATCACGTACGAGACAATGGTAACCGTTGGATAGGGGTATAATCACGCATGGGACCACATAATCACGCATGGGACTATAATCATGCACGTTCTATGATAATAACGCACGTTATATTTTTTGTCATGTATGTTAATTTAGGTTAAGCCTTGAAGTACATTATACTTTCTATATATATATATATATATATATATATATATATATATATATAGGATAAAGATGATTACAGACGTCTAATTATTGCGAGAACAAAAACAACAACTCTAAATCACGAACTTTCGGGATTTAAGGTTCATATTTCTTAAATTTTATCCTACTTACATTCATATTGTATTATATATACATAAAAAAATCATATATTTTCCCTACACATAGTCTACATACATATAGGTAATTTAGCCTACACATAACCTATATGTGTGTAGGTTATTTAAAAACTGAAGATTTTTCATATTTTGTTTTAAAAGTTAGTGTGAGAAACAATAAATCTTATATTTGTAACATTTTCATTTACTTTTTAGGTTTTTAGAATTTAAAAAATGTATGGTTGATTTTGTTCTGCGTGTTCTTTTAATGTTTAGTGTTCTGCATAGAATTTTTCCCATATATATATATATATATATATATATATATATATATATATATATATATATATATAGGCGAGGGTTGTATTGATAACACTAAATATTACGAGAACGAATAAAAAAAGAATCAAAATCAATTTTTTAATACAACCTGATTATATTATATTGTATGTTAAATTACATACTTAGCTATAGTTTCCATTATCCCTTTATTTTTTTATTTTTTTATTAAATTACAAGAAAGTGATTCACTCATATAGTTAGCTTTTTCTTTTTTATGATGTTTTTGTAATTTACTCATTTTTAGTGGCAATTGTAACCATCTCACAAGATTTCTTATTAAGCACCAAAGTTTTGTTTTTTACCATTTTGTCCTCCTCAACATATATTGTTACCCCTTGAATTTTATTAAATTTTTAAGAATCCCCTCAACTTTAATAAAGTTATTATTACCACTTTTAAACCATTTTACATAGGTACAGTGCTATAATATTTTTGATGTTTTAAATTAATCTCTTATACTTTAAATAATATAGGCTTTTAACCGAATATTTTTATTTCCTCTTATAATTTTAGTTCAGTAGTTCTTCTACATCTAAATTCTTCTATTGGTAATGCTCCGATACCAATTGTTCGCAACTAATCAGAAATTTAATTGACCAACACACACAGAACAATAGATATATTCATAACAAATTAGTAATAAGAACTCTGGAAATGAAACTATTAGAAAAGGAACGAAAGAACATGTTCAAGAGAATCGCCCATTACTAGTAGCCGTTAACCTGACTAAATGAGCTTATAAACAACTTATGATCTGGGCTAAAATCACTAATAGCTCGATCGTACATTTACCAAAATTAATATTAAAAAAAAACTATATGATGGAGCCAATAGAAATAGCAAAAAACTATAGGTTAATAATGACATATAGGTTGTTTGAGTACTAATCCCTTCAACTTGATTGGTGAATAAATCAGAGCAATGTGGAGGTGCAGCAGTCTTCCACCTAGAAAAGAGGATGGAGGAAGTGGATGGGAGATCAAAGAATAATCAACAATTGTACCTTGCAGCCGAGTATGGTAGATTAGACACTTTGCGCATTATTTTAAAGAAAACAAAAGTTGAAATCACAGACGCTATCACCATAAATGGCAACACTGCTCTCCACGTAGCAGTAGCCAACAACACCTTTCTAGAAAGCATGTTGGAGCTGTTACCCTATAATAAAGCGCTAATGGGCGTGCGAAATTCGGATGGAAGCACCTTGCTTCATGTTGCTGCTGCATATGGGAATATAAACGCTGCTAAGATTTTGGTGTGTAGAAGTCCTGAGCTGTTGTCTGCAAAGGACAATGAAGGTTGCACACCACTTGACATAGTTCTTTCCAACCCTTGGCATACGGAAACGTGTCTGTTTTTGTGGAATTCTGCATTGCCAGACATAGAACAACTGGATTCTAGATTTGAGCATTTAGTTAAGGCTATTTCTCACGGATATTTTGGTAAGTAGTGACTAGTAATATACATGTGTGTGTATATATATAGGGTGGGGTGTGTGTGGGGGTGGGGGGTTTGGTTAATTTAAGTTTTTGTGGTGTAGTGAGTTTATTTTGTTGTGTTCACATTGGTTCTCGCACTTCTCATAATAGAGGTTGTTCTCACATGAACCCTAAACTTCATATGTATATATAGGATAAGTGTGAGCACGACAAAAAATACCTAAAAAATTAAAAACACACAATTTTTTATTAAAAATGTCTAAAGGGTGATTCATGCATTAACCGTACCATATAAATATGGCTAAAGGGCTGTGGTGGGGTGGGGTCGGGTGGGGTGGGGCCGGGTGAGTGTTTTGGTTTTTAGGTCGTGGTAGGGTAGGTTTAGTTGTTGTGTTCACATTGATTCTTGTGGTTCTCGCAACAATGGTGGTCGATGCATGAACCCTACCATACATACATACATATATACATATATATATATATATATATATATATATATATATATATATGTATATATATAGGTAAACAGTACTCTACAATATTGCTTATCGTACATTACGTACACTTCAATCTCAGCCAACAGATCATCTTCCCGCATTTTAAAATTGCATGTTTTTATAACAATTTCGTATGTGATAATTTTTTATGAATTCGCATGTTGTTTTTTTGTACCAATTTCGCATGTCATAATTTTTTATGAATTCGCATGTGATAATTTTTGATGAATTCGCATGTTGTTTTTTGTACTAATTTCGCATGTGATAATTTTGATGAAATAGCATTTTGTTTTTTTGTAACAATTTCGCATGTGATAATTTTGATGAAATCGCATGTTAAAAAACCAACATGCGAAATTGTTACAAAAAAAACAAACAATATGCGAATTCAATGCGGGAAGATGATCGGACGGCTGAGATTGTAGCGTACGTAATGTACGATAAGGGCATTTGTACGTTAACCTAACCCTATATATATATATATATATATATATATATATATATATAGAGAGAGAGAGAGAGAGAGAGAGTGGTTAACATACATTAGACGTAATCCTACTTCACGTGCGCGACAATGGTAACCGTCAGATAGGGTTAAAAGCGTGATTATTTTCTCCATGCGTGATTAGTTGCTCCATTATACACATGCGTGATTATTGCTCCATGCGTGATTATCACAAAAACACTGATCCATGCGTTATAATATGATCCATGCGTGATAATAACCCTGATCTGACGGTTAGGATTGTCGCGTACGTGAAGTAGGATTAGGGCTTTTGTACATTATAGTTTCTCTCTCTCTCTCTGTATATATATATATATATAGGGGAGAGTTCATTGGGGAACACTAAAAAAGTGGGGAACAACGGAACACTCTTAAAAATTATACTTAACATGTTAAAAAAAATGTTTTTCTAACTTTTTTTCAGCGGTTTTTCTTATAAATACAAGTAGAAACATTTTTGATAAAAAAAATCAAAAACTAAAAATATAAAAAAATGTTTAAAAAACAGTTATATCTTATAGAATTAACTTAACATGTTAAAAATAATTTTTTTTAAAAATTTTTCAGCGCTTTTTTTTATAAAAAAGAGGAGAAACTAGTCTAACAAAAAAATTTATTTTTTCTAAAAAAACATTTTTAGCCTTTTTTTAATTGTTTTTTTTAATATTTTTAGTTTTTGATTTTTTTTTATTAAAAATATTTCTACAAGTATATATAAGGAGAAGCGCCGAAAAAGATTTTAAAAAAAAAATTATTTTAACATGTTAAGTTAAATTTTTAAGAGTGTTCCCCCGTTCCCCACTTTTTTAGTGTTCCCCAATGAACCTCACACTATATATATATATATATATATATATATATATATATATATATATATATATATATATATATAGGGTATATATATATATATATATATATATATGTTTGTGTAACAGAATGATATGGCACTTATATATATTGATTTTCAGACTTAGCGAAGAGTTATATACAAAGTTACAGTTCGTTGAAGAGTGCTGCTGTGTTGATGGCTATAGCTCAATATTGTCCAGCTGATTTCAGTCCCCATCAAATCTACTTATACGAAAGTTCGTACAAATTACATCTATTTTCTTATAATTCTTTACAATACGATATTTTGATTATTCACCCATACACATATATTGTTTGTATTCCAAGTGTGGAGCACACCCATTTGGCATTTCGTAAACAGAGATAGTTTGGCTATCGACATGGATCATGGCTTTCTCAAGTTAGCAAACCTAGTTCTCAGAGCAGGTATGTCTTGATCGTTACAACTAATTTGGTTTCATGTTTTCATGAATAAGAATATAAGATCATAAGGGTGAAGGGGGCAACCCCTAATTAGGTGAGTGAAAAATTTTTTTAATCCAATCATACGTTGCCATGTTATTTCCCCTCTATAACTCCCCTCTTGTCCAAAAACGTACGGGGTGCACCCCTCTTAGAAGACTGGTTTTTTTATTCAAAAAAAAATATCATTGGTTGAAATAAAGGTTGGCCCATCTTCTCTCTCCTTCCCTCTTCGGTGCCTCCACCCCCAAATTCTTCCCCGATTTCACCCCCACCTTAATGGCGGCACCCCCCATTTCGGCAAAACCGGTCCCCGAAAAACTCCCCGAAGGTGCCCCGAACCCCCTAAGATTCATAAAAACATAAAATGTGAAATGTAGTTAAAACTCCATTTTCAATATCTCCAAACAACAACAGCCTTATCAACCTATCAATAGGGTTTGGTGAGATTGGGATTTATGCAAGCTTTATTCAGGGGATAATAGAGTGACTTCTTTTAGTAAGACCTTCAACTCCTAAAGCATACCAAAGACATAAGATTTCGGAAAACATACATAGGCACACAACTACTAATAAGGTAAAAATAAATAATAATCAAAATAAACACATAAATAAATAAGTCTTTCTTATAGTAAAACTACCACCAAGTGAAAAAGTGAAAATCTGTAAAAATGCCATATAACACTTCATAGAAGATAGAAACGGAAAGTTAAGCTCCTAAGACAAGAACCTCAAACAAAATTAGGCCAACCTCCTAAAAATTCTTAACCTGAATTCTACGTTTCCGCAAATTTCTATCCTCTACGAAAGAGTGCAAATCTAGTAAATCCTACCTAATCGCTCATCCAAATTGATTCTCGGCCCACCTCTAATTCTCCTTCCCTCTAAACAAACCTCTATTTAAAGAGACAATATATAGATCTCTGCAACAGTTACCAAAACTTAAACCAATTGTATAGGACAACCTATGATGAGACCATACGTGAGCAGGCATGAAGTAGCAACATAACCAACTGTAAGAGACAAAGTAGATCCATAACCCAAATAAAATGTATATGGAACTTAATTTACATGCTTGGTGCGATTATGAAAATTGATAATTACCTTCGATACAAAGTCAGAACTTCACCTGGTGATAAGAATAACAACAATGTACACAAACATGTATCGTGATGCATAATGAACTTCACCTGGTGATAAGAATAACAAAAATGTATACAAACATCCGATAGGTGATGTAAAAATGTAAATAGAGCTATGTTTGTGTATATCCAGAACAAGTATGGAACCTTAAATAGAGATGCCTACAATCACGAACCATTAATGCGAATTAAGAAGTTATCACAAATAACAACGCTCTCTAACATACGCAAACTCTCTTTTCCTTTGTTTGCATGGTGGTAATGCAGCATTAACAATAAGACAGTGGTTACTTGATGCCTTTTCTAGTAATTGCGTTATAACATGTTTCTCTTTTTTTTTTTTAATTTTGAGTAGTTGTGGTTTCTCCTTTTAAAATGCTTCTTCGGATTTGCATGAAGCTATCAGGTGATGTGAATTAACAATTTACAATTTAAAATCATATATGTAACCAACATTTTCATGTGAAACTAATTATGTCTGTTGTTTCAGTATTCAAGAATTACAAAGAGAAAATGGAAAGACGGTCGGTTGCTAGAGCCTTGTTAGACATTGTTTGTGAAAAGATAAAATTTTCAAATGACACCAGCTCTTACCCAGCTTTTTACACGGAGCCAATTATAGAAGCTATAAGGCGAGATGCAAGCGATGTTGTAGAGAAAATTGTCAATTGGTTTCCAAGTGCAGCTATGGTTTTCGATGAAGATGGTAACAACATTAGCCAGGCTGCTTTTAAGAACCGTGCGTCCAGGGTTGCTGCTCTAGTAATTAACACATCTATAGCTAAGCATACAAGTCTCTCTCAGAAAATCAAAGACGACCATTGTGGGAATAATTTCCTGCATTATGTTGCAAGATTAGGGCCTTCCAAGAAACTCAATCTTCTATCAAGTCCCCCTTTCCAGTTGCAGCTTGAGTTAAGATGGTTTAAGGTAAACACTCACTCAATTTTTTACTCAGAAACAGGGCTGTAAACGAACCAAACATTTGGCGAACAGTTCGTGAACCGTTCGGCGGAAAGTTCGTTTGTGTTCGTTCATTTATTAAACAAACGAACACGAACAAGAAATTTCGTTCATTTAGCTAAATGAACAAACATGAACACAGTTTGCGTTCGTTCATTTATGTTCGTGAATGTTCGGTAATGTGTTCGTTTGTGTTCGATAGTTTATTAGTGTTTTTATATTTTATTTAAATATTACATGATCCTGGAAAAGAAAATATTTAATAAGTGTTGGTGTAATAAAGATCTATTCATGAACGTGTGTTTGTGTTTGTTTGTTTCTATTTGTATTCTTCAACGTTTGCTTTCGTTCGTTGCCTAAAATTAACAAACAAACACATACAAGTTTATTTCCTTAACAAATGAACATGAACATAAAATCTCGTTTGGTAAATGTTCATGAACTGTTCGTGAACATATATATTTTTTAACAAACGAACATGAACAAGGTCTCGTTCGTGTTCGTTCGGTTTGTTTGCAGCCCTAGTCAGAAAAGATGATGATCAATTAACGATCATGCATGTAAGATATCCTGCAGTTAGCTCAGGAAAAGGTGCCTGAAGGCCTCATGGAGAAAAACTGTTTTGGAGAAACACCTGAAATGGTATTTACAAAGGAGCACAAGGAGTTGTTGGTTGAGTGTGGAAACTGGATGAAGAGTACTGCAAACTCCCACGCACTTACTGCCACAATAATCATCACAATCATGTTTGCCGCAGCAATTACTGTACCAGGAGGAAATGATGAAAAAAATAAAGGAGTCCCAAATTTTAACGGCAAACCTGCATTCATTGTATTTGAAGCGTCGATTGTTATAGCCATGGTGACAGCATATCTTTCTATGTTATTGTTCTCGACAATCCTGAATGCTCGTTTCACGGAACAGGACTTCCACATCCGTCGACCTCTAGCCTTGATGGTTGCTTCGGTGAGCCTATTATTGTCCGCCATGTTCTCTATGGTGGCCTTCGGGGCAGCATTGTCCCTTATTTTCGGGATGGAGATTCCATGGGCTCTTGGTTTTATAGCTGCATTGATAGGCATACCCATGGCGATTTCATCCAATTTCTACTCTAATCTCCTCCATGACTGGATACATAACGAGAGTGAGTTTTCGAGTATTACTTTTTCCGGCCGTCTCAATTTGTTGGGTCGAATCTTAATTTGAGTAATGCCATCATCTCATATCATTATGTAATAATTATACTTCAAAAACCCATGTATGGATGACATTTATAAAAGTTTAAATAAATTAATGAATATGTTGGTATTTTAGAGCAACTCTAACACAAGATAACAAGAACAATATGAAAGACTCAAATGCTTGGTTCTCTTATTCACTGAATTGATAAGTGCGTACATAACAATGAAATAAACCTACAATTTATAGTAAAAGAAACAACGGCTAAAAGCAGAAAACTAGGAAATTTAACGATGATGAAGAGTGTGAAACCCGAACATTAAAATGGGTCTTGTCAAAACATCAACATGTTATAGTAAAGAATGGCATCAAACTCATGAGCATTACACTGAACATCAACACACTAACATTTATCAACTTAAGCTAGTTGATCGGTTTAACACTCATCATGAAGAATCATTCAACAAGCATATGATTAAACATGCTCGTATAGTGTGCAAACACTAACCTGACATATGAATGTGCGATAAAAATGAAGAGAATGATGCTTCGAAGAGGAAGTAAAGATTGCTGCCAACATTCTTCTGATGTTGGCTACATTAGGGCATTTATAAGTGTCATAAAGGTCGCACACTTAGATCCTCTAGGTTGTATTGTGGGCTGAATGTTAGGCCAAGTCCACTCCATGTGTGGCCCAAGCGAGTTGAAACGAAAGAGTGTGTGTGGTCGATGTGGTATGTACGGGCAGAGAGGTGAGCAGCTAAGTTTTCATAATTTAATTCTCAAATAGCATATCACACATGTACATATATATTTGGACAATGATTATCATATAACTCTCGTTCATTACATTCACACAATTAGCTTCATATAATAATATCATAAAAGGAAATGTGCATGAAAACCCGAAGTGTCACATTATCCCTAAGTTCAAAGAAATTTCGTCCTGAAATTTAGTGCGCAACCACTGATAAGCTAGTGTGTTTAGATGTTTTTGCGGGGTGTCACATCATCCTACTGTTGGTTTGGAATTTCGTCCCAAAATTCAATAGTAACCTCAGTGCTGGAAGTATTGTTAAACAACTAGGGATACTTGCGCATCATCTGGTCTTCCCGTTCCTAGGTAAACTCTGGGCAACGACGCGAGTTCCGACGAACTCGAAATATACGTATCTGATGTGTGTTGGTGTATATATAATTTAGATATATAATTAAGCCCTTTTACACCTTTTTCCAAGTTTTAAATTTATAAAAACACGATATTCACTAACACTAAACACATATATGGGCAAGTGCACCCATCGTGGACGTAGTATAGTGTTGGTAAGATACCGAGGTCGTCCAACGACACAAGAGCTTTTAATACCGGTTTATCCTCAACGTCTAATCAAATCAAAAAGTGAGAAAAAATGTTTTTAAACTAAGAAAATAAAAACTAACTAAATGCTGAAAAATAAAAATAAAATAAAAACAGATAGACAAGATGAATCACTTGGATCCGACTCGTGTATTAGTATAACCTTTGATTATTTTCGCACTTTTGCACTTGTTTAAGAGATTATCTTAGTTATTGTAGTAGGCCTCTCTTTTGAAGGCGACGTTACCCTCAACCCAGTAGTTTGAGTCAGCAAGGATACAATCCTAAAGGGTTGGATTATTGGAAGATAATGAATTAAGTTATTAATGCAAATTATGGTAGGCCCCGCTTTCGGCGGTGACCTTACCCTCGGCTAAGTAGTCTGAGTCAGCAGGGATACAGTCCTAAATAGCCGGGTTATAGTATTAATATTAGTTAACTTATGAGGGGGTCAAAGAGTTTGGATCCCCGCCATCCAATACCTATGGGCATTGAAGGAGATCCTACTAAATTTGACCCAGGTCCCAAGCAGGACCTCTAAACGCTGAACAAGGGCAAGACCCTTACCAAACCGTTCCCTTAACCCCCGACCAGGTAGCCAACATACCTCCATATAGACCATGGAGATATGAATGGTGAAAATCTTTTATTTTATATAGACAGTAAAATAATGCCAAGACACCACGGACAAACGATAAGGAAAGATCACCTTCAACATAAGCAACTAGTTATTAAAGTCATTAATACAAAACCAAATAAAAAGTGCAAAAGATTAAAAATAAAAAGTATTATATTAAACACTTGTCTTCACCAAGTGATGTAAGAGACTTAGGCAAACATGGCCTTGATTGTCAAGAACTCTTATTATCAATCTTTGATCCCGAGACGACTCACACACTCTACGATGGACAATGGATGATGGTGGTGGATGATGGTGTTATGGTGGTGGTGGGTGGTGGATGAAGTGTGAGAGAGGTGGTGTGCCAAGGGATGAGATGGAATGAAGCCAAGCACTCTTATTTATAGGCTGAACAGAAGGCTGGGCACGGCCCCGTGTCCGCTGGACACGCCCCCGTGCCCGTCTGACACTCTCTCTCCTCATTAATTGTAATTCGCAATTACAATTAATGCGCCTGCTGTACTTTCACCACGCCCCCGTGCTCACTGGACACGGCCCCGTGGTGGGCAATAGAAGCTTCTACAAGTTTGTCTTTTATGCTGCTTCTTGGGCACGGCCCCGTGCTGGCTGAGCACGGGGCGTGTTCAGGCTTCTGTTTTCTCTTCTGTGCTTTGGAGGATGCCGTTGAGGGTCCGGGCAGTCTACTTTTATTCCTTTCCTTGTATTTATGCTAGAATTAGTTGTCTTTTTGCTTCTTTTGTGAATTTGAGCTCATTTCATCCTGAAAATACAAAAGGAAGACAAAAACACTCTTTTTCCAACATTAGTACTTAAAAAGGGTTAGTTTTATGCCTTAATTGTTGTGATTTATATGTTGCATTTTACACACATCAAATACCCCCACACTTGAACTTTTGCTTGTCCTCAAGCAAAACTCTTTAAAATGTGGCTTACACTCCCAAATGGAATAGGTAGAAGAGAAAGTTTTTGGCTTGTCATAGAGTGTCGGGAATCCAAGTTCTTTTTAGGTTTTATTTTTATTTATTCACAATCCTATTCGTTATGATTTATTGAGAACGTTTCATAGGATAAATTACTTATTTGGGCATAACATGCCTTTTTTTAAAATTTCATTTATATACAAGTTCACATACCTCACGGGATAAATCACTCAACACTCGGCCGAAGGTGTATTTTTAGTGAATCACTCGAGAGCGGCATGGAACTTATGCCTTCCATAGGCTTGCCAAGCAATCAATCCTCCTCCTTTTTAACTTTTTACCTTTGGAAATATCAAGAGGACTTTTTGGGTGAAGGGTTAGGCTTGGGTTAAAGGTGGGTGGTTGGGTTAGTGGTTAGTAAAAGGGCGAAAAGCGTAAAAAGCGTCGGTTTTCGTAACACACTTTGTTTTTAGTGACTTTTTATTTTGAAGTATTTCTCCAAACAAGCTTTTATTTGTATAGGTTTTGTTTGTTTTCAACTTCATCATCATTTTTTTTTCATTAGTCACATAAAATAGCGAGCTTGCGAAAAACCGAGCTTGTTACTAAAATAAAGGGTGAAAAATAAAAAAGGGTTTTTGGTGGGTAAAAAGGGTTTTAGGGTAATGAAATGAAAGGTTTAGGCTCAAAGGGGTTAACTAGGGGGATTTTGGGTAGGTGGTAAAAAAAATGAAAAATAATGGTGTAGAAGGAAAAATGGTTAGTCCTAATGCGTCCATCATTTACTTACTTGGGTTTAAGTTGGTAAGGACCGGGAATGTATCGTCGTGGCAAGTTCTAGAGTTGTAAGAACCAAGCGGCTATTCACACAAGAAATGAAAAATGAGCATTTAGTCTAAAGATGTAAATTTGTATGCTCAATAAAGGCTCAAAACTCACTTTTGTGGGAATGGGTTTTTAATGTGACTTGTTATGCTAGACTTGTTATGCTGTTTCGTAATTTTCTTATGTTGGTTCTTTGTTATCACGACGCTCTCGGTTGTAAATTTCATAAAAATATAACCTTATTAAACTTGTAATTCCTAACTTAAACTTTAGACAAGTGAAAATGAAAGAAATTTTTTAAAAAAAAATTGGGGTGTTTAGCGGTTCCAATAGAGTTTTGTGTAAGGCTTGTTGTTAGGACTTGCAAAAATTCAAAGTGTTAGCTCCCCCCCCCCCACACTTAAATTACACATTGTCCTCAATGTGTCCCAAAAATAAATTTTTAGGTTGATTGGATGTGTGGTGTGGTGTTAAAAAGCAAAGATTTATGTTACTGGCAGCCTGGACACGACCCCGTGGTGACCGGGCACGGCCCCGTGGTCAGGTGCCAGTAACAGAAATTAAAGAAATGAGACAGAAGCCTGGATACGGGGGCGTGTCCGGTAAACACGGCCCGTGTCCAGTTACCTGAACTGGGCGTTTTTCTGCAGGTGGCTCAGCACGGGGCCGTGTTGGTTGGGCACAGCCCGTGTTGAGCCTTCTGTGATGAAGATTTATGTCAGGTTGCTCTGTTCTTTGTGCATGGGGCCATTTTTCTCGTTCCCTTTTTCATCCATTACCACCATGAGTGTGTTTTATTCCTGCAAATTAAAACTAAAAGATTAAACTAAACTAAGGATAGTTCCGCGGAATGCCTCCGTGGTGCGCCACGTTTATAAGGGTCCTTGGCTAGACCCAATGCGAGGTTATATGTTTTCTGAGTGGGATGCTTGGCGTCCCATGTTACACCGTCGGAGAGCAGCATCCAAGCTTGAATTAATAACCTTCATGTAATTGACCGGGTCTTCGTCCTCTATTCTGTTCCCAACTCCGAACTTTACTTCATCATCCCCATACCTCAAGGTGAGTGTTCCGTCATTCATATCTACCACTGCTTGGGTGGTGGCAAGGAAGGGTCTCCCTAATATGAGGGGGACCTCGGTGTCTTCCTCCATATCGAGTATGACAAAGTCGGCTGGATAGACGAATCTGCTTACCTTTACCAAGACATTTTCGATGACACCTTGTGGAAATTTGTCGGATCGATCAGCGAGTTGTATGCTCATTTTTGTAGGGCTCGTGGTTCCTAAGCCGAGTCTTTTAAACATTGATGAGGGCATGAGGTTAATGCTAGCCCCAAGGTCGGCTAGGGCATTACGAACGGGGGATTCCCCTATTGCAGGGAATCGTGAAGCTTCCGGGATCGATTTTCTTTTGGGGAAGTTTATTGAGTACGAGGGCAAAGCATTCTTCGCCTAAATTGACTAATTGCAAATTTTCAATTTTCTTTTTATGTGTAAGGAAGTCCCTCATGAATTTAGAGTATTTGGGCATTTGGGTTTGGACCTCGATAAAAGGAATATTGACATGCAATTGCTTTAATAGACTTTCGAACTTTGCGAATTGCTCATTGGTCTTTTGACGAATTAACCTACCGGGGTATGGAACTCGAGGAGCTTTGGTAGGCTCTGGTGATGGAGGGGAGTTCTTCTCGTGCAGAGGTGTGGGTACTGTTTCTTCTGTTGGCGGCGACGCTTCTGCAGGCCCTACGGTGCGGTTTCGTAGCGTGATGAGGTGAAGTTGCGCTTTTGGGTTTGTTTCGGTATTGCTAGGTAATGCGCCTTGCGGTCTCCCGGCAAAATTTTGAGCTATTTGATTTAATTGTTTTTCTATGTTTTGAATACTAGCTTGTTGATTTCTAAAATTTGATTCTAATTGTAGAAATCTTTCCGAGTTTTTCTTTTCAGTGTCGGAGATGAGGCGAGATACAGTATCTTCGAGCCTTTCTCGTCCACTTTGTTGTTGAGTGAAATTTTGTGACTCATTTCTTGGTTGTTAAAAGTTTGTTCGTTGGGTTTGTTGGTTACTACTATTGCCGGGTTCCCTCCAACCAAGGTTTGGGTGGTTTCGCCATCCTTGGTTGTAAGTTCCCGTTGGGGGACCCGACGGCCTAGGTCTATTATCAATGTAGTTTACCATTTCTTGTTGATCGTTCGTTTCTTTCATACAACTCCAATGTTCATGTGACCCACCACACCCTTCACAAGCCATAACCGAGACTGTTTTTGTCATTTCCAATTTTTTTATTTTTGAAGAAAGGGCCTCGATTTGGGCTTGTAAAGAAGTGCTTTCATCGACCTTATGGGCACCCGGGGCGATAGATTTATTCCCCCGGGGGGTGTGCCATTGAAAATTGGTTTGAGCAATTTCCTCAATTTGATTATATATTTCGTGTGGGCGTCGATTACCTAAAAGTCCCCCGGAGCTAGAATCAAGTGTCTGCCTTGTGTGTGGCAACAATCCATTATAGAAAGTGGATACTTGTTGCCATATCGCAAGGCCGTGATGTGGACACTTGCGTAATAACTCCTTGAACCTTTCCCAAGTTTCATATAAGGATTCCCCGTCCTCTTGTGAATATGTATTAATTTCAGTCATTAATTTAGCAGTTTTAGCGGGAGGGAAATACTTACATAGAAATTTTTGGGCTAGTTCATCCCAGGTGTTTACCGATCCA
Organism: Helianthus annuus; assembly: GCF_002127325.2. NCBI lineage: Eukaryota > Viridiplantae > Streptophyta > Magnoliopsida > Asterales > Asteraceae > Helianthus > Helianthus annuus. The sequence goes on along the minus strand of NC_035441.2, from coordinate 17,498,379 downwards.
GCTGGGAGGGCGTTGAGCCAAGCTTTCGCTCGGTCTTTTAGTGAGAAAGGAAACATACGGAGGCGGGTGGCGTCATTTGATGCTCCGTTGATCCGAAAGGTATCACATATTTCTAAGAAATTAGTGATATGTAGATGGGGATCCTCGTCCGCAAGCCCATGGAAGGTTGCGGAGTTTTGGAGCATTTGTATCAAATGCGGCCGGAGTTCGAAGTTATTAGCTTCGACATTCGGAGCATTGATAGCGGCGCCTAGATTACCTACGGTGGGTCGTAGATAATCCATAAGGGTACGTTGGTCCGCCATTGGAGGTGGATCACCCGAAACCTTCTCTTGGTTTTTAGCTTTTAATCTTTTTCTGAGAAAGCGTTCGGGTTCTTCTAGTGGTTTTTTTATGTCCTTATTAGAACTGGAGCTCATACACTACGTAATATTGGCGTCGGGTTCCAAGTCCTGCAATAAAAACAGAAAAGAATATTGGTCAGAAGGTTCACCACGGCCCCGTGTTCAGCGAACACGGCCCGTGGTCGGAGTTACAGTTAATATTTTCCAGACCCCAGTTACTGGAAGATGGGCACGGCCCCGTGTTGCACCGACACAGCCCCGTGGTCAGCCTTCTGTAACTTGGAAAACTAAAAACTGCCAGTAACGATGCTGGGCACGGCCCGTGTCCGACCAGGCACGGCCCGTGCTGAGCTCTGCAGAAGCTGAAAAACTAAGAAAAATCCTAGAAATTAAAAAGAAAAATAAAAATATGATTAGGCCGTTGATTCCTAACTTTCTTAAAATCCTTGTGTCCCCGGCAACGGCGCCAAAAACTTGATGTGTGTTGGTGTATATATAATTTAGATATATAATTAAGCCCTTTTTACACCTTTTCCAAGTTTTAAATCTATAAAAACACGATATTCACTAACATTAAACACACATATGGGCAAGTGCACCCATCGTGGACGTAGTATAGTGTTGGTAAGATACCGAGGTCGTCCAAGGACACAAGAGCTTTTAATACCGGTTTATCCTCAACGTCTAATCAAATCAAAAAGTGAGAAAAAATGTTTTTAAACTAAGAAAATAAAAACTAACTAAATGCTGAAAAATAAAAATAAAATAAAAACAGATAGACAAGATGAATCACTTGGATCCGACTCGTGTGTTAGTATAACCTTTGATTATTTTCGCACTTTTGCACTTGCTTAAGAGATTATCTTAGTTATTGTAGTAGGCCCCTCTTTTGAAGGCGACGTTACCCTCAACCCAGCAGTTTGAGTCAACAAGGATACAATCCTAAAGGGTTGGATTATTGGAAGGTAATGAATTAAGTTATTAATGCAAATTATGGTAGGCCCCGCTTTCGGCGGTGACCTTACCCTCGGCTAAGTAGTCTGAGTCAGCAGGGATACAGTCCTAAATAGCCGGGTTATAGTATTAATAGTAGTTAACTTATGAGGGGGTCAAAGAGTTTGGATCCCCGCCATCCAATACCTATGGGCATTGAAGGAGATCCTACTAAATTTGACCCAGGTACCAAGCAGGACCTCTAAACGCTGAACAAGGGCAAGACCCTTACCAAACCGTTCCCTTAACCCCCGACCAGGTAGCCAACATACCTCCATATAGACCGTGGTGATATGAATGGTGAAAATCTTTTATTTATATAGACAGTAAAATAATGCCAAGACACCACGGACAAACGATAAGGAAAGATCACCCTCAACATAAGCAACTAGTTATTAAAGTCATTAATACAAAACCAAATAAAAAGTGCAAAAGATTAAAAATAAAAAGTATTATACTAAACACTTGTCTTCACCAAGTGATGTAAGAGACTTAGGCAAACATGGCCTTGATTGTCAAGAACTCTTACTATCAATCTTGGATCCCGAGACGACTCACACACTCTACGATGGACAATAGATGATGGTGGTGGATGATGGTGTTATGGTGGTGGTGGGTGGTGGATGAAGTGTGAGAGAGGTGGTGTGCCAAGGGATGAGATGGAATGAAGCCAAGCACTCCTATTTATAGGCTGAACAGAAGGCTGGGCACGGCCCCGTGTCCGCTGGACACGCCCCCGTGCCCGTCTGACAATCTCTCTCCTCATTAATTGTAATTTGCAATTACAATTAATGCGCCTGCTATACTTTCACCACGCCCCCGTGCTCACTGGACACGGCCCCGTGCCCGTCTGACACTCTCTCTCCTCATTAATTGTCTTTTATGTTGCTTCTTGGGCACGGCCCCGTGCTGGCTGAGCACGGGGCGTGTTCAGGCTTCTGTTTTCTCTTCTTTGCTTTGGAGGATGTCGTTGAGGGTCCGGGCAGTCTACTTTTATTCCTTTCCTTGTATTTATGCTAGAATTAGTTGTCTTTTTTGCTTCTTTTGTGAATTTGAGCTCATTTCATCCTGAAAATACAAAAGGAAGACAAAAACACTCTTTTTCCAACATTAGTACTTAAAAAGGGTTAGTTTTATGCCTTAATTGATGTGATTTATATGTTGCATTTTACACACATCAGTATCCTACTATGCTTGAGGGTTTTGATTTCTCGATCCGTGAATTCAACCGATTCCTCAATGACGCGTAGTTGGTCATCGATCGTGAGCTCCATAAAATGAACAATAAGGGTTTCATCTAACAGACACTTCTTCAGATTCGACACGTGAAAAAAACGTTGTGCACTACACTAAGCTCATCCGGCTATATGCTACCTTACCGATCTCTCGGTAATTTTGAAATGCCTAACGTATTGGGGATTAAGCTTGCCCCTTTTGCCAAAACGTACCTGAAGAAACACGTAACTAATTTTGAAGGTTTATTAGTTGGGTTTATATTTCAAACATGAGGGTTAATCTTCTTAATCTTTCTTAAGCTCCAATGTGACCCGATCTTCCTGCAAAACAGCAACACCGTTAGCTCGTTAAGAGGGGAATATGGGGGTTTCCATCTTAACCAGACTCCGGTGTGAGAATAAGTAACTACTTTGAGGAAATAAGTGTGTGTTATGAGTAAAAGTAGAGAGAATAGAATGTTTTACCTAAGGATGGAGGTCCCTATTTATAGCCGGAGTGGTATAGGAGGAGACGGGCTGATGGGCCTTCGGCCGGAAGGCGATAATAAGGAATATCCTCCTTGTCTCACTTGTATCGACCGTTAGTGGCTTCTAGGAGATCTTCGGTGCTGGCGCACCTTGATTGGAGCCACGTGTCTGGGTTGTCGACCTTGTTGTCCTTCTACCATCAGCAAGTGAGTGGAGATCATGGGGCAGATGTTGTCGCCCCCTGATTGGTGCCACGTAGGCGTCCTTGTGTACTCTCTGTCTCCTGTACAGCTGCTAATCATGGAGCACGATAGAGCACAGCCTGATGGACGTTGATTGGCTCGTTCTTCTGCCACTCGTACCTTTGGTACCTGCTGAAGTGGCCCTACGCCATAACTCTTACGCGACCCTTGTTGTGCAAGTAACTGTCTCGCGTAAGGTTGTAGGAGTTGAGGGCTCTTATTCAGAATACTAAGTGTAAAAACTGATGCTATCCCTTGTTTGGGTCTCGTGCGAGGATCAGGTTCTATGTAAGTAGCCCGCGCGAGGTCTATGGATTAATCAGGTATTTTGAGTAAGGAGTATGGTCTAGCGCGCGACCTGAATGGTCTGCGTGGCTTTTTGGGACCATATCCATTCAAGTCCCCCTAGTCCAGTGCTGCTTCCATGCGCGAAGTAAATGGTTGGAGCTCTGGAGTTATAGAAAAGGAAGTGTATTAGCCTTTGGAACTATTTGCTAGCTCTTGGTAGTCGGCGCGCGTGTGAGTGCTTGCCTACTACTATGGCGCGGCTACCAGAGTTGGCTGTTGGTTTTGAGTTTTACCGCACAAGCTCATGGATAATGATGAATGCGACGTAGCCTTTGCTAACTTCTGTATGAAGTTTTGTAATAACTTTGAGCGGGAAAACTCTCAATATTTGAATTCTGACAGGTTGGTGCAAATGTCGTTGATGGCGACGGTTGAGTTGACTGCTGACATGGCGATCATCATTCTGTCATTGATGGTTCGGCTCTTCTTCAGGCGAGTAAGGCCCACGTGCGCGTGGTAACCTTCACTCCGAGAATCCGCCTTACGTGGCGATTGCTGATTGGATACGCGCACGGTGATCTCGACACGTTTACCCATCGCATTAAATGCAATGGGTATATATATCCGATGAAGGGAGAGAGGATTACACAATCACTCATTTGCTTTCTCTTATTCTCTCTATTAGTCAAACTTTCTTCGAATATTCAAAGGTTTCATAACAGATCTTCAAGTTTTTCTTGAGCATTCTTTAAGTTTCCCAGAAAATAGGTAACTCTTCATATTGAAGTACTCATGGCTGAAGAAGAAGTCCAAGTTGAAGAAGGTCCGCTCGCTGTCTTTAAATGGGATCAGGGGTTATTTGAGCAGATCACCAGGGGATTCCGGTTTCCACCAGAGTGGGATGCAAGATATCCTCGGCAAGGTCAGACGGACGCCGACGCACCGCCGGGGTATATCACCTTGTTTGAAGATTTTTTTCTTGCAAGGGAACTTCCGACTGTCGGTGACGGAGTTCATGGCGTTTGTTCTTCATTTCTATGGCTTCCATATTTCTCAAATGAGTCCCATGGGCATGGTTAGGGTTCGAAACTTTGAGTTCTCATGTCGATCTTAGGGGCAGGAACCCACTATCGAGAAGTTCCAGGCCTTTTACCAATTGATCAGGAATATAGGCTTCTATTCCTTCGGTAACCGTGGCTCCGCTAAGAAGATTCTGCTAAACCCTCCAAAAAGCTTTTACTACTGGAAGATAAAGTTCTTCTTCATCAGGGAGGAGGTCATACCGATCGCGATGATTTTCCGCGAGTCAGACACGATTGAGAAAGAGGAACTCCCTATCCCCAATGGGGCTGATTGGCATCTAAATCTTGTTGCGAAGCCCAACCGTATATTTGGTGAGAATGTGTTGGTTGCGGCCCAAATGAGCGATAAATGGCCGGAGACCAGCTACGAAGTGCTAGTTCTGAAGTTTGAAGATAGAGGTATGTTGTTTGCTTTTTATCTTCCCTTGTAATCTTCCTGCGCCTAACTGTTTGTTTTTTATGACAGGGGCACACCTTTATCAAGCAGCTTTTCCCACGTTTGGTGGGTCTATGGGTGTGCGCCCGCTACGATCTGGGAGCCCTACTGGTATGAGCAAATAAAGGGCAATTTCGTCTATCCCCCTGCTGGAGTCTTTGCCAATCCTCCTTACGCGACTGAAGGTGCACTACTTCCCAAAACGAGACCCTTGCGCGGCGTGACTTCTGCTGGAAAGGAGATCTTGTTTCTTTCCAGCAAGAGGTCCGTAGGCTCGTCACAAGAAGACTTTGAGCTCATGGTCTAACATATTTGCAGGTGTGTTGCGCAACTTGGGGATAGACCCGGAAGAGAGGCCAAAGAAGGCTGCAAAGAAGAAGACTAAGAAGGTGACCGTTGACACTGGCGCTTCCAGTAAGAAGGGCGGAACTAGCCTCGTAGTTGCCACGACGCAAGATAAAAGTACTCTTCGATTTTGGCAGAGTAACCTTGAGGATTACGTTGTTGCGAGTGACTCACTGGAGGGTTTATCCCGTATAGGTGAGAAGAAGAAGAGCAGCGCAGCCGGGTCAAAGAGTTCTGGAAGCGCGGTGTCTAGGATCCCTGAAGCTGGCATGACCCCCTATTCGATCGCATTGGATGAAGAGGAATAAGAACATGAAGAAGAGGCTGCTGCTAAGTTGGTTAGCAGGAAGAGATCCCGAGAAGAGGCTACTATTGGAGCCAAACCGGTGCAGAAGGTTGTGGGCCCGGTGATAGGGAAACAGAGCTGCTTGCGCTCTCTTTACAAGTTTTCTACAGGTTAGTGTTGTTGCACTTAATACACTTTACATTTTACTTGGTTAAATTTTCTAATGTTTAAAATCCTGCAAAGGATATGAAGAAAACCCCTGACAAAATTAAGGGTGTTGAGCTGGAAAAACCGAAGGAACCAGCGGCGAAGAAGATGAAGTTTATCATCGAGCCTCCCAAGACAACTGAGAGGGAGGTTGAGAAAGTGGTTGTAGAGCCTGCGGGCAGTGTGATCCTTAAGAAGGAAAAAACAAAAGGAAACCAAGACTGCTGCTACTGAACATGCTACGGCCTAGGGTCCGGAGGTCACGCGCATCACAGGGCTTGACCAGCCCCCCAAGGAAAAGGAAAAGGAGGCTGCTCAGCCAAAAGAGACTGAGGTTATTAAGCCGAAAGCAACTGCGCAGCCTGACGCCCCCGCCCAAACGATACATGTGACATCCGTGGCTGAGGGGTCAACTGCTACTGTACCAGAGCAGGCAGCGCACAAAGAGACTTCTACCGCTGCAGGTGGTGTAGATGCTGAAGGTGCTTTCGCGGCTGGTCAGGAAGGTGCTGGAAGCCAAGGGTCGATGCCACAAGCTCCCATAGGTCCTAAGGATACCTTGGGGGATATCTACCACAAAACATATACCGAAGAGGCTCGCAGTGATGCTCCCCACCAACCTGTTTGGGGTTTAAAACAGAAGGATACATTTGTTGAGTTCGTGTAAGCCCTCCTAATCCAAGATCTCACTCAGCTAATGCAACCAACAGGTGTGCGGAATCCACCTGATGATCCACCACTGTAGATGAAACACTAGAATGCAGAGATTTGTGAGAGAAATCAAGAATACACAGAGTATGCTTGATGAGGAAGATGAATGACGTCACACACACAGTAGCCGCCAGACAAACACACACACAATGATTAGGGTTAGAGAGGTGCACAGAATTTCACACAGACTCACTGTCTTGTCTATTTCACATAAAGGTATATATACAAGACAAACTCCGGACTCCATGACATACTTGAAGCCCGAACAAAACACACTACACAATGTAACACCTCGAAAATTCCTGTCCAATAAAATAAGGACACGTGTCATGAGAGACAGACGTGTCAGAAAAACCAGATTAAATAAAAAGGTGCGTGGTAGGATTTACAACAAAAAGGGCGTCATGTTGTTTAAAATACCTCTGAACGACCCAACGGCGACATGTTATTAAATCACCTCTAAGCGACCCAAATTTTTATAAATCCCAAGATCCTTAAATCAATTGATAATCATCTTATACGATAACCGGTTGTTTTCGAAAAAACCAAGTTTCATCTTTTATATGGACTTGGATTTTGGCAGGATTAATTCTACTAAATTACTAATTTAAATCCTTGTGAATAGAAACCAATATAATTAATTCCCTTGGCCAACTATTATGAGAATCCAAGACTCATTCTTGGTAATCTCCGTCACTTTGCAAGGCCCTTGTAAGTTGAAAAATTGAATGGGAAACATGTAAGAGCATGTTAGGCATGCAATGGCTGGTCAAGATGGCCCCACATCTGAAAAAGATGGACTAAATTCGGAGTTGGTTTGAGTGCATGGTCAAAACTTAAAAGTTCACATTTTTTTGTCCTCTGGTCATCGGTTACGGACCGCAAAGCCTTAGGATTATGGTCCGTAAGGAGGGTACCTGATCATGTTTCAGCAAGGTCGGTTACGGACCGTAACCATTTTAGCTTACGGTCCGCAAGAGGTCCTTACGGACCGTAAGGCCTCAAGCTTACGGTTCGTAAGATCGTCGCTGGCAGCAGATTTTGGACAGCTGCCTGTTCAGCCCGTTGCACCGACTTAGAAGGATGGTTTTCGAAATCAGGGGCTTGCTAGGCAGTATTTAGGCTCTTAGGAACACCTGGTGTGATCTTGCAACTATCCTAGACTTCCATGTCTTGATCCTAGAGCATCTTGGTCCCTATATAAGGAAGTGAAGTGGTGAACTTTGATCTTTCATTGTGTCACTCACTTGGAGCTTATTTCTAGAGCTTCCTTGGACAGCAACAAGTGCTCATTAAGTCCCTAATCCTATTTAGGATCCTCGTTAGTAACCTTAACCTCCCCTAATCCATTTTAACTTAGTTAATTAAGTAAAAGTCAAACCGTCGTAATTAAGGTTTGACTTCGTGATTAATCATAATGTGCTCTGTCAAATCACGAATTAAAAATACCTTTAAATAGGTAATTAAGTGGGTAACAAACCCTTAAAAGGGTATTTCTAGATTCCCACTCTAAGCATGTCAATTGTCGAGTCAAAGCTAACCATAAAAAGTCAACAGAATGCTTAATTTCAAATTAATACATAATTTGCAATGTAGGATGCATACAACCTGTTTTATCATTAATATAATTTGGTAAATGATGTAAGAACATGTTCCAACATGTTCAACTCGACAATTTTCTGTTTAGACCCGGTTCGGAACCGAAAGTCGCACAGTTTGAGTTTCGCTTTGACTTTCAGTTCTGACCCGTTTTAGTCAAGATTGAGATTGCCTTAGAGCTTCTTTTGGACCTAATAACATGTTAGTGTATCCTCCTGTGATTATACAACATGGTTCACTAGATACCTTGATCACATGCATGTTTCCGTTAAATGCCCATATGTTGACCATTATGCCCGAATGTCTAAAAATCACAATTTTTGAAAATATAAAAAGGTAGACATCTTAGTTACTGAAATATAGACTTGTCCCCAAAATTTGACATCAGTTTGAGGTCTAGATTAAGAGTTATGCTCATTAGCGTAATTAGAAGCTTTCTTAATAAATAATTAGCGTAATTAACGCATAGCCTACCTAAACCCAAATTTTATATCAAAACTTTATGCCCACTATTATATAATAATATTTTGGGAATTTTAAAGATTTTTATTTATTTTTAGGCTGAGCATAACTTAAGGTTCTAAGCTAAATTTGGCTTATGCCGGTTTTGCCCTTTTCGGCCATAAAATGAGTTTTACAAAACCTTTTGACCCCAAACATTTTTCTACTGATTTATTATGTTAAATATAATCATTTGAGCCTTCTGGAAATATAAAAATACCAGCTTTTCTTTTTAAAACCCGTAATCGGCTCCAAGTCGCCTTTTTAGGCATTTTTACGACATAGTGTATGTCAAAACTAGTCTATATGCATAAGGTCAAATACCTACTGATGAATTTAGTAAAATTTCATATTATGGCAGTAAACTAAAGATAAAAACTCAGATTTCCCGTTTTTACCTTTTTAGCTTATGTAAAATTACCAAAATGCCCTTATGAGGCATAATTGGCGTTTAAAATCATTTGGGGCATAATAGGGCATATCTTACTGATATTACCACATATTTGGTGCATATAATCTCAGGAAACTTGCAAATGACTTATACGGTTACTCGTTGCGCACTTTCGCGCTCGGATCGGCTTGTGTGACTAGTTCACGTATATTAGCCGAAACGGGTCAAACCATATCATCTTAGTCTCTAAATCCAGAATGTGTTTAGTTTACCCATATTATAAAAGTATCCAAGCTTGTAGGGTCTAAGTCACATTCCTTCCCGGTTTTCGCATTCCTCGCGATTAAACCATATTTACTCTTTGAAACTAACCGGTCTAGGCTTAGGCTATATTAAAGACCCGTTACGATTCTAATAGGTTATTATAAACCTTCGTTCCAGAATAGGAGCCCAGTAAAAGACACTGCATTTTTGCTCTTGTGGTTATACTTGCTCAGGTAAATACTTTTAACTTATTTTCCCTTATACGGGCTTGGGGGTACGGTATATAAAATACCGCTTGGTCGGGAAATTGACCCCAACTCATTAGTAGTTGTGTACTATCAATGTGACCCGTTTGAAAACTTGGTTTTGTTTGTTTTTACGCCTTTGGGAACTTAATGACCATGTCCCGGATATCCTTGGCATCATTTTTGGCCACGACCTTGACACCCGGGTGTAGGCGTACACCCGGTATTATGTCCATATTATTAAGGTATAAACGTTGGCATCCCGCCGCGGACTTATACTGAGTGGTGTGTCAATTAACCTTAAACCCGACACGACTCGGGCGACTGAACGCACAATAAACATGTAAATCTTTTACAAGTTTAACTTTGATTAATTATTCCCAAGTTATAAAAAGTTTTGTGCCTTGTGCATTTAAAATCAATTTTTCCAAATGTTTTCAAAATGAGTCAGTTAAATTGTATTTACCAGTGCAAACTGACGTATTTTCCCCAAAAAGATTAAGTGCAGGTGCTATACGTAATAGGTTGGTTTCTCCTTAGCATCATAGAGTCTCGCAAGCTTTGGGATGCATTTATCTGTTGAACAATTTCCTTCTTTTTATTCCAATCCGCCTGTGGATCTATTTCGACTATTTGTGATACTTGATATTACATTTAATGGTTGAAGTAAATCTAATTTCATTGCTTCCGCTGTGCATTATAATTTGTGTTGTTTGACAGATGATGATATCAACTACGTCACGATACTCCCCCACCGGGCCCACCGGTGACACGTGGACATTCGGGGTGTGACAGGTTGGTATGAGAGCCAACACTGAGTGAATTAAACACTAGCCTTTTGTGTTTAATCTCAGTGCAAAATTGCACATTCTTCGAGTTCCAAGTCTAGACATCGAACATAGGACAAACTCTGTTTTGTTTTATTTTGAGTCTTTTGATTATTATATTGTTGGTGTTATCTAAATATTGTATGCAGGTCAACATGCCACCCAGATTCCTTCGCGGTCGAGGCAAGGGACCCGTGACGGGTCATGATCACGAAGCCGGGCCTTCGCACCAGCGTACTCCATCCATTACTATGATCACGAGCCCGCAAGAGCCATGGAGGCTCTATATTGAACCTGGAAGACGATCTGTCTCCCTTAGCTCTTCACCTTCTTACCAACACTCCTTTGGACCCCACTCGGAAAATGAGCCCAACCAGCAACCATCCTCTTTCATACCTTTACAGAGATCCAACTCTCATCACTCTTTTGGTAACCCAACCCCAGTTTTCCAAAGCCGATTCAACCCGGCCAACATTTTTCCAGAACCTGGAGGTTTTAACCCACTCGGACCGGAAGACCACTTCTCTGGGGAAAATGACATGGACGAGGATACTGACCCCATGGAGCCTGCTTCAGGGACGCCGAACCATCCCATTGAGATCTCAGATGGGTCATCATTCCATGGATCGCCGTATCGCGGACCAGACAGTTTCCAGGAGAGGTTCAACCAGTATGACTGGTATTTCACCCCATCCGAGCACTCATCGTCCCACCAGCAACAGCAGTATCAGCAACAACAGGATCCTTCCCAGGATTCTCGACTTAGGGCAGTCACGCCGCCGCCACCACCACCAGTAGAGCAGCAACCGCCTCCAGAGCCGTCGAGGCGGAGAAGGTCGAACGCACGGATGTCCATGCGAGGTGGAGTTCGAATCAGTACTCCCCAGCCTTCAAGTGGCAGCCATTACCCGCCACTTCAGGAAGAAGAGGACCCACAGATGGGTGGTCCATCAAGCCCTATTCCAGACATCAACTCTGTACCTCTGGCACCACCATTGGGTTTCGATAACCCAATTCCTGCATACGCCGGGTCAGCAGCGTATAACCCCTTCGAGCAGCCGGCGCATACCCACTACAACTACAACTACGGTTATGCGGAGGTAGATCCGTATCAAGTAACTCGGGATTACAATGCTCTTCACCCTGAAGGACCATACGGAGGGTCATGGACTACTAGTTACCCGACTTATGGGTACCAGCATCAGCCACCTCCTCCACCGGTGTATCAACCGCCACAGCCACAGCTTCAGCAGGATGTTCTTGATAGGTTGAACCAAGTTGAACAGGAGGTTCGAGAAGACCGCAGGGAGCGGCAAGGCTTCTTCAAGGGTCTGTCAGATTTGCTAAAGGGGAAGTCTAAGGGGAGGGGTATTTGAAAACCCTTGTTATTTTTATTTAAGTTGTAATTCAGTCCCTGCGTGGACTTGTTGCTTCAAGTATTCAGCTCCTGTGTGAGCTTGTTATTTTGTATTCTGCTCCTGCGTGAGCAAGTTTGGTTAGTTAACCCCTGCGTGGGTTTGTCCTAGATTTCCGCCCCTGCGTGGGCATTTATTTTAATAGAAGTCCCGTTTTGGGCAAATGTTGTACTTGTTTAAAACAATTTATGAGATGTTTTAGTTAAGTTTTCATTTTATTAATTATATGCATGAAATATGAAAATTAATGAAAATTTAAAAAGATCTGCCATTATATTAAAATTGGTAAAATCTAAAGAGAACCAAGACCTAGCCTTTTGATTTATAAAACAATGCCAAGATGGTAGTTCCATAATTAGGTTAAGATCCATAATTAACATCTCAATTTAGGACTACTCTGCGTTAATTAATAAAGAATCTTGGAGGTAAAACCTAGCCTTTGTGTTATTGCAAACCTGGCCAAGATGGTACAACCCACATAATAGATTCCAATTATTGTTAACATCTATTAATATGTTAACGATCTTGGCAAACTGTGAATCAGTAAAGTCACACAAGCCATCCCTCATAAAGGGTTAATTTTAAATTCCCTAAAATTATTTAACCACTTCTTTGAAGTGAAGTGCCTGTGGGCAATAATTAAACGTCCTCTGTGATTAAGGACAGTGGTAGCTTATGACTCCCTGTTAATGAATGGTAACGAATTATGATTCAACCTAAAACACCTAGATACTATGAAAATATTGGTTTATTAAATATTTTAACTGTCCCTGTGACCAGGCCTTATGTGCTAATAATAGAGTATCATAGGATAATAATAAAATCCTAAGGTTCTAACAAATTAACCTAAAAATGGCAATTTAAAACTTTGGTTAATAAAACATAGAATACTATAGGAGCCTTTAAGTGAAAACCTTGTCCATCATTTATATGTAGCAGTTGAAGCTACATGGCTGGATCAGATGAAGTTAATAGCCATCCGGTAGGGAACCGTGATGATGCGAAGTTCCTAGTAACTGGTGCCGAGTTAAAAGCAATTGTGAATGATGCAGTTGCAAAAGCCCTAGAACGGCAGTACAGTGAGTACAGTGAGACCCGTAGTAGAACCCTATCTGCGCCACATGCTAAACCAAAGAATCATTCTGAGGCTCACAATAAACCACCACCTACTCCACCCAAACCTAAGAAAGATGATGACCGACATTCCTCAAATGAAAACAGTGTTCACCCCAAGAAGCTTGTGTTTGATGAAGCCCCACGTGCTAAGGGTTGCACATATAAATATTTTGTATCTTGTAAACCTCGAGAGTTCACTAGAGAAAAAGGGGCAGTAGACTGTATGTCATGGCTCGATGAGATAGAGACAGTTGTAGACATCAGTGGTTGTGCTGAAAGGGATATGGTTTAGTTTGCATCTCAATCTTTCAAAGGTGAGGCTCTAGCTTGGTGGGGAGCATTGATCTAGGCTTCTGGAAAGGTTGCCTTGTATAATATGTCTTGGGAGCAGTTTGTTGCTCTTGTCAAAGAAAACTACTGTCCTCAGCATGAGGTTGAGCGAATAGAATCCGATTTCCTATCTCTGGTTATGAAGAACCTAGACTGCCATGCGTACCTCAACAGTTTCAACACTTTATCCAGATTGGTTCCTTACCTGGTAACCCCTGAACCCAAGAGAATCGCGCGTTTTATTAGGGGGTTTAGCCCTAGAAATCAAGGCTAGCGTGAAGGCCTCTAGACCTATCACATTCAGATCTGTAACCGATTTATCTCAGTCTCTCACTCAAGATGCAGTGAGATTAAGAACATTGAAGAATGCGGATTCTGACAAGAGGAAACGTGAAGATGATAATTCACGTCGATCGAGCAAGAAACATAGGGGAAACCGTGACAGTAAGAAGGGATCTGAGGCCAGGAGGAGCGAGCATCAGTCGGGCGATAGGCCCAAGTGCAAGGTTTGTAGGAAGCACCATTTTGGGAGGTGCAGGTTCGAACAGAAATCCCAGCCCAAGATGTGTGGGATATGTAAGTCTTCTGAGCACGGAACTCTTGAGTGCAAGAAGTTGAAAGATGCAACTTGCTACAGTTGCAACGAAAAGGGGCACATCAAGACCAACTGCCCAAAGAATGTCAAGAAGACTGAAGATGGGAAGAAGACCAATGCCAGGGTCTTTCAAATGAATGTTCAGGAGGCCATCCAAAACGACAACGTCATAACTGGTACGTTTCTCATTAATGACGTTTACGCAAGAGTATTGTTTGATTCGGGAGCAGATAAATCTTTTGTGGATAATAAATTCTGCAAACTGTTAGGATTGCCTGTTAAAGCCTTAAGTGCAAATTATGAGGTAGAGTTAGCAGATGGTACTTTAGAAACCGTCTCAACTATGTTAGATGGATGTGCTATATCCATTAGGAACCACTCTTTTCCTCTATCCCTACTACCCTTTAAGTTAGCCGGTTTCGATGTAGTACTGGGCATGGATTGGTTATCGCATAACCAAGCTCAGATTGTGTGTAACAGAAAGCAAGTAATAATCAAGACTCCATCTGGTGAGCCTCTCACCATTCAGGGAGATACACATCATGGATTGCCTGAGCAAGTGTCTATGCTCAAAGCGTCCAAATGTTTGAAGAATGCTTGTGTTATCTATATGGCACAGGTGACCATTGATGAGCAAAAGCCCAAGATTCAGGACATTCCCATTATATCTGAGTACCCTGAAGTTTTCCCCGAAGAATTGCCTGGTGTGCCACCAGACAGGCAAGTGGAATTCAGGATTGACATTATCCCTGGAGCTACACCTATTGCTAGAGCGCCTTATAGGCTAGCACCAACAGAGATGAAGGAATTGAGAACGCAGCTAGACGAATTGCTAGCCAAAGGTTTCATTAGACCTAGTTCGTCTCCTTGGGGAGCGCCGATCTTATTTGTCAAAAAGAAAGATGGTTCGATGCGTTTATGTATCGATTACCTAGAGCTTAATAAGGTTACTATCAAGAATAGATATCCTTTGCCCAGGATCGACGATTTGTTCGATCAACTTCAAGGAGCGAGTTACTTCTCCAAGATCGATTTAAGGTCAGGGTATCACCAATTGAAGGTTAAGGATGAAGATGTGCACAAGACTGCGTTTAGGACTCGTTATGGTCATTACGAGTTCCTAGTGATGCCTTTTGGACTCACTAACGCACCTGCCGCATTCATGGATCTCATGAATCGCGTTTGCAAGCCATATTTGGACAAATTCGTCATCGTCTTCATCGATGACATTCTCATTTATTCCAAATATCAAGCTGATCACGAGAAGCACCTCCGTTGTAGACTGGAATTACTTCATCAAGAAAAGCTATATGCAAAATTTTCCAAATGTGAGTTTTGGTTGAGAGAAGTCCACTTTCTTGGACATGTGGTTAGTGAGCGTGGTATCCAAGTGGATCCCGCTAAAGTTGAGGCTGTCATGAATTGGCAGGAGCCAAAGACACCTACGGAAATCCGCAGTTTCCTAGGTTTAGCGGGTTACTACAGAAGATTCATCGAAAATTTCTCAAGAATTGCAGCACCCCTAACCTTACTGACTCGCAAGAATAGCAAGTTCAATTGGGGACCTAAGCAGCAAGAGTCATTCGACATTTTGAAGTAGAAGTTGAGTAACGCTCCCGTGTTGACGTTACCTGATGGGATTGATGAATTTGTAGTTTACTGTGATGCATCAAACACCGGGATGGGTTGTGTGTTAATGTAAGGTCATTGCCTATGCTTCACGACTATTAAAGGTGCATGAGAAGAATTACACCACTCATGATTTGGAATTGGGTGCCGTTGTATTTGCACTAAAGTTATGGAGGCACTATTTATATGGAACCAAGTGTGTGATCTATTCCGATCACAAGAGCCTCCAGCATCTGTTCAACCAGAAGGAATTGAACATGAGGCAGCGATGTTGGATGGAAACTCTGAACGATTATGACTGTGAAATCAGATACCATCCAGGCAAGGCCAATGTAGTCGCAGATGCATTGCGCAGAAAGGAGAGGGTGAAGCCAATCAGGATCAATGCCAAGAGCATTGAGGTCAGGAACAGTCTGAATGAAAGGTTGTTATCCACGCAGAAAGAGGCAATGTTAGAAGCTAACTACCCTAACGAGAAGCTAGGAGTAACTGAAGAGCAGTTATCCTATGGCAAAGACGGAATCCTGAGACTAAATGAAAGAATATGGGTTCCTGTTTATGGAGGACTTCGAGACGTCATCCTTAAGGAAGCCCACAGTTCCAGATATTCCGTCCATCCCGGAGCGGATAAGATGTACCAGGATGTAAAGGCAAATTACTGGTGGATAAGCTTGAAGAAGTCTATAGCCACCCATGTGGCTAAATGTCTGACGTGCGCTCAAGTAAAGGCCGAGCATCAGAAACCGTCAGGTTTGCTACAACAGCCTGAGATTCCCACGTGGAAATGGGAAATGGTAAGAATGGATTTTATCACCAAGTTGCCTAAGACACCGAAAGGAAATGGCACTATTTGGGTGATAGTTGATCGACTGACTAAGTCAGCACATTTCCTACCTATTAAAAAGACTTTCAGTTCCGACATTCTAGCCCAACTGTACGTGGATAAGATAGTATCCCTGCATGGAGTACCAATATCTATTATCTCTGATAGGGATACTAGATACACATCTCATTTCTGGAAGAGTTTCCAAAAGTATCTGGGTACGCAATTGAATTTTAGTACAGCTTATCATCCTCAGACGGATGGGCAAAGTGAGCGTACTATTCAAACCTTGGAAGACATGCTTCGTGCATGCGTGATTGACTTAGGAGGAAGTTGGGATAGGCACCTACCTCTGATCGAGTTCTCATACAATAATAGCTACCACACCAGCATTAAGGCTGCGCCTTTTGAGGCACTATATGGTAGAAAGTGCAGAACACCCATTTGTTGGGCAGAAGTAGGAGAAGTTCAAATATCAGGACCAGAATTAGTTCTGGAAACAACGGACAAGATTACCCAGATTACTGAGCACCTAAAAGCTGCCCGTGATAGGCAGAAGAGCTATGCTAATGATAGGCGAAAGCCCCTCAAGTTCGAGGTTGGCGATAAAGTTTTGCTCAAAGTATCACCATGGAAAGGGGTAATGAGATTCGGCAAGAAAGGTAAGTTAAGCCCAAGGTACATTGGACCGTTCGAGATCATCGAATGTGTAGGATCGGTGGCTTATAAGTTGAACTTACCGGAGGAGCTTAGTGGTATTCATAATGTGTTCCACGTCTGCAATCTGAAGAAATGTCTAGCTGATGAATCGCTAGTCATACCACATGCAGATGTGCATATAGACGAAAGCTTGAAGTTTATAGAAAAACCTGTGTCGATTGAGGACCGACAGGTAAAGAAACTTCGAAGGAAGCATGTACCCATTGTCAAGGTCAGATGGGAGGGCCGCAGAGGTCCTGATTATACGTGGGAGTTAGAATCCACAAAGAAGGAGAAATACCCTCAATTGATTCAGTAAATCTCGAGGTCGAGATTTCTTTTAAGGGGGGTGAGGATGTAACACCTCGAAAATTCCTGTCCAATAAGATAAGGACACGTGTCATGAGAGACAGACGTGTCAGAAAAACCGAATTAAATAAAAAGGTGCGTGGTAGGATTTCCAATAAAAAGGGCGTCATGTTGTTTTAAATACCTCTGAACGACCCATGGGCGACATGTTATTAGATCACCTCTGAGCGACCCAAATTTTTATAAATCCCAAGATCCTTAAATCAATTGATAATCATCTTATACGATAACTGGTTGTTTTCGAATAAACCAATTTTCATCTTTTATATGGACTTGGATTTTGGCAGGATTAATTCTACTAAATTACTAATTTAAATCCTTGTGAATAGAAACCAATATACTTAATTCCCTTGGCCAACTATTATGAGAATCCAAGACTCATTCTTGGTAATCTCCGTCACTTTGCAAGGCCCTTGTAAGTTGAAAAATTGAATGGGAAACATGTAAGAGCATGTTAGGCATGCAATGGCTGGTCAAGATGGCCCCACATCTGAAAAAGATGGACTAAATTCGGAGTTGGTTTGAGTGCATGGTCAAAACTTAAAAGTTCACATTTTTTTGTCCTCTGGTCATCGGTTACGGACCGCAAAGCCTTAGGCTTACGGTCCGTAAGGAGGGCACCTGATCATGTTTCAGCAAGGTCGGTTACGCATCGTAACCATTTTAGCTTACGGTCCGCAAGAGGTCCTTACGGACCGTAAGGCCTCAAGCTTACGGTCCGTAAGACCGTCGCTGGCAGCAGATTTTGGACAGCTGCCTGTTCAGCCCGTTGCACCGACTTAGAAGGATGGTTTTCGAAATCAGGGGCTTGCTAGGCAGTATTTAGGCTCTTGGGACACCTGGGGTGATCTTGCAACTATCCTAGACTTCCATGTCTTGATCCTAGAGCATCTTGGTCCCTATATAAGGAAGTGAAGTGGTGAACTTTGATCTTTCATTGTGTCACTCACTTGGAGCTTATTTCTGGAGCTTCCTTGGACAGCAACAAGTGCTCATTAAGTCCCTAATCCTATTTAGGATCCTTGTAAGTAACCTTAACCTCCCCTAATCCATTTTAACTTAGTTAATTAAGTAAAAGTCAAACCGTCGTAATTAAGGTTTGACTTCGTGATTAATCATAATGTGCTCTGTCAAATCACGAATTAAAGTTACCTTTAAGTAGGTAATTAAGTGGGTAACAAACCCTTAAAAGGGTATTTCCAGATTCCCACTCTAAGCATGTCAATTGTCGAGTCAAAGCTAACCATAAAAAGTCAACAGGATGCTTAATTTCAAATTAATACATAATTAGCAATGTAGGATGCATGCAACGTGTTTTATCATTAATATAATTTTGGTAAATGATGTAAGAACATGTTCCAACATGCTTGCTAGGCAGTATTTAGGCTCTTGGGACACCTGGGGTGATCTTGCAACTATCCTAGACTTCATGTCTTGATCCTAGAGCATCTTGGTCCCTATATAAGGAAGTGAAGTGGTGAACTTTGATCTTTCATTGTGTCACTCACTTGGAGCTTATTTCTGGAGCTTCCTTGGACAGCAACAAGTGCTCATTAAGTCCCTAATCCTATTTAGGATCCTTGTAAGTAACCTTAACCTCCCCTAATCCATTTTAACTTAGTTAATTAAGTAAAAGTCAAACCGTCGTAATTAAGGTTTGACTTCGTGATTAATCATAATGTGCTCTGTCAAATCACGAATTAAAAATAACTTTAAGTAGGTAATTAAGTGGGTAACAAACCCTTAAAAGAGTATTTCCAGATTCCCACTCTAAGCATGTCAATTGTCGAGTCAAAGCTAACCATAAAAAGTCAACAGGATGCTTAATTTCAAATTAATACATAATTAGCAATGTAGGATGCATGCAACCTGTTTTATCATTAATATAATTTGGTAAATGATGTAAGAACATGTTCCAACATGTTCAACTCGACAATTTTCTGTTTAGACCCGGTTCGGAACCGAAAGTCGCATAGTTTGAGTTTCGCTTTGACTTTCAGTTCTGACCCGTTTTAGTCAAGATTGAGATTGCCTTAGAGCTTCTTTTGGACCTAATAACATGTTAGTGTATCCTCCTGTGATTATACAACATGGTTCACTAGATACCTTGATCACATGCATGTTTCTGTTAAATGCCCATATGTTGACCATTATGCCCGAATGTCTAAAAATCACAATTTTTGAAAATATAAAAAGGTAGACATCTTAGTTACTGAAATATAGACTTGTCTCCAAAATTTGACATCAATTTGAGGTCTAGATTAAGAGTTATGCTCATTAGCGTAATTAGAAGCTTTCTTAATAAATAATTAGTGTAATTAGCGCATAGCCTACCTAAACCCAATTTTTATATCAAAACATTATGCCCACTATGATATAATTATATTTTGGGAATTTTAAATATTTTTATTTATTTTTAGGCTGAGCATAACTTAAGCTTTTAAGCTAAATTCGGCTTATGCCGGTTTTGCCCTTTTCGGCCATAAAATGAGTTTTACAAAACCTTTTGACCCCAAACCTTTTTCTACTGATTTATTATGTTAAATATAATCATTTGAGCCTTCTGTAAATATAAAAATACCAGCTTTTCTTTTAAAACCCGGAAACGGCTCCAAATCGCCTTTTTAGGCATTTTTACGACATAGTGTATGTCAAAACTAGTCTATATGCTTAAGGTCAAATACCTACTGATTAATTTAGTAAAATTTCATATTATGGCAGTAAACTAAAGATAAAAACTCAGATTTCCCGTTTTTACCTTTTTAGCTTATGTAAAATTACCAAAATTACCTTATGAGGCATAATTGGCGTTTAAAATCATTTGGGGCATAATAGGGCATATCTTACTGATATTACCACATATTTGGTGCATATAATCTCAGGAAACTTTCATATGACTTATACGGTTACTCGTTGCGCACTTTCGCGTTCGGATCGGCTTATGTGACTAGTTCACGTATATTAGCTGAAACGGGTCAAACCGTATCATCTTAGTCTCTAAATCCAGAATGTGTTTAGTTTACCCATATTATACAAGTATCCAAGCTTGTAGGGTCTAAGTCACATTCCTTCCCGGTTTTCGCATTCCTCGCGATTAAACCATATTTACTCTTTGAAACTAACCGGTCTAGGCTTAGGCTATATTAAAGACCCGTTAGGATTCTAATAGGTTATTATAAACCTTCGTTCCAGAATAGGAGCCCAGTAAAAGACACTGCATTTTTGCTCTTGTGGTTATACTTGCTCAGGTAAATACTTTTAACTTATTTTCCCTTATACGGGCTTGGGGGTACGGTATATAAAATACCGCTTGGTCGGGAAATTGACCCCAACTCATTAGTAGTTGGGTACTATCAATGTGACCCGTTTGAAAACGTGGTTTTTTTTTGTTTTTACGCCTTTGGGAGCTTAATGACCATGTCCCGGATATCCTTGGCATCATTTTTTGCCACGACCTTGACACCCGGGTGTAGGCGTACACCCGGTATTATGTCCATATTATTAAGGTATAAACGTTGGCTTCCCGCCGCGGACTTATACTGAGTGGTGTGTCAATTAACCTTAAACCCGACACGACTCGGGCGACCGAACGCACAACAAACATGTAAATCTTTTACAAGTTTAACTTTGATTAATTATTCCCAAGTTATAAAAAGTTTTGTGCCTTGGGCATTTAAAATCAATTTTTCCAAATGTTTTCAAAATGAGTCAGTTAAATTGTATTTACTAGTGCAAACTGACCTATTTTCACCAAAAAGATTAAGTGCAGGTGCTATACGTAATAGGCTGGTTTCTCCTTAGCATCATAGAGTCTCGCAAGCTTTGGGATGCATTTATCTGTTGAACAATTTCCTTCTTTTTATTCTGATCCGCCTGTGGATCTATTTCGACTATTTGTGATACTTGATATTACATTTAATGGTTGAAGTAAATCTAATTTCATTGTGTGCATTATAATTTGTGTTGTTTGACAAATGATGATATCAACTACGTAACGATACTCCCCCACCGGGCCCACCGGTGACACACAAAAACCCTGAATTTTGCTAAAACATAAAACCCTGAAAAAAGTCTAAACTAAAACTTGGACAAAATGTCCAAGGTTAAACCTTGGACTAAGTTTCAAGACTTGACCAATAAAGACCCTACAAATTGGAAGGCATGCACTTATCACCCAAAGTGCATTAACAAACTCCCCCTTGATCAGTGCATGGTCTTCATGTGGTCTTGAGATCTTCATCCTTTCTTCGAGAACTCGCTTCCTGCCCATACCTTGTTCTTCACACAGAATTGAACTACCTTGATGAACTGATCAGCTAGCTCACGGTCTTCCTTAAGGTATTTCAGAGGCAGGCGACGAAGCTTCTTCAGATGAGCTTCCCTTAGGTTAACAAGCCAAATCAGATCCAGAATTTTTGCAATCTTAACAGTCACTATCTTCTCAGTAATCACCGCTTCCCCAGTCTTGCCATTATGATACCAATAACCTATGTTGTCAAATTTATCGAGATCAAACTTGCGCATAGGAAGTTTACGGAGGCATCTCGCTGGAGGATAGACCATCTTCCATTCATCCTTGCCAGTAAATTTATTTAAGTACTTTATTCCTCGACAAACTGCTGGCGTGAAAAGCTTCCATTTACTTTCTCGACTCTCATCAACGAGATGAGGAATTAATCCTCTGATGCTAGCAACATTCGTATCGTTGTTGAGATCCAGCTAAGCAATGTGATGAAGATCACGAGCTTGAAGAGTCTGAAGGAACTTGGCCCTTGGCCTGAAATACCGTACCCCATCGGTCCTTTTGATCATTACCAAGCGGTGTTATTCATCAAAATCCCAACTTCGAATCTGACCCGAATACTCACCTTTTGTGTTTATATACCTCTTCATTTGAGTTTCGTCGGGAAGATGTTTAAACCATTTGTGAGCTGCCAAACTAACTTCCTCGGGAACTCGAATAGGATTAAAGATTTCTTCAGGCATTTCACTACCAAACAGAAAGCCTCTAATATCATCACTGTTAACCAGTAGGGACTCGTACTCGATCATTTTCCCTTGCACAGTCTCAATGAATTTGAACTTACCAGCTAGTTCGTCATCAGGTCGCCAGTCTTCAACCAGTTCCTCAACCACTTCACCAGCTCCTAAAACCAAATCTACAGCAGGATCTAACTCAGAATCAGATAGGGCACATGTATCAACATCTACAGGACCTTTATCTCCCCTTGCAGTTGCACCCAAGGACTACCCCTCAACTTGAGCCGAGGTTGCAGCTTCAGGAGCATGTGCCCTCATTGACTTCTCCCCCTGCTTCGCTGCGTTGGGATCTTTGTCCTTGTTAAGATCATCTTTGATTTTCTTTAGCTCACCTATCTTACATTGAGCCTGAATCTGAAAATCCGAATTCTCCCCCTGCATCCCTTTTCTTCAAGAAAACAATTTCTTTCTGCTGCTTTGCGATCTGATTCTTATGTTGTACCATGACCTTAGCTGCATCCTGAAACTTGCCACGAACAAACTCTTGAAAATTCTGCTCTTGACCCGAACTTGATGGTCTCGAAACAGAAATTGTAGAAGGTCTAGGAACAGCAGGTCTAGAACCAGACGGTTGTGCACCGGATGGCCTAGGACCTGAGGATGGCAGAACTGGAGATCTCTGAGATCCTTTCTTCGATCGCACTGGCGGACTTGGACCGAAAGCAACCTTCGGACGGACTTGCCGTGTCTTTGGCGCTTGCATATCAGTGACAACACTAGGTCGCGGTGGCAAAGAAGAACTTCCTGATAAGGCAAACAAATTACCCGTACCCATTGGAGAAGATAACGACCCAAATAGTGGTACTGCAGGAATCTGAGAAGACATCATCGGTGTTACCGGTTGAATAGAAGTAGTCATGCTGGTAGCTTCCACAAAGGAAGTGAATGGAAGTGAAGAAGACAGTGACGGGAGAGCTAGAGATAACTCCAAATTTAGAAGACCTCTGGAATCTGATGGAGCAGCACTTGATGTAACCGTAACTGAAGCAACTGTCGGACTCGAAGACTGAAGATCCGAAACAGTGACACGTCGTTGCTTATACGTCTTGAGAGGAACTGGCACACGAAGGTCAACAGGTAGAGAGCGCATACCCATGACTGGTACTTGGGTTCTTTCCCTCCCGGAGAGGTCAACAGGCAGAGAGCGCGTACCCATGAGGGGTTGTACCGCGCTTATATTGTTGGGGAGGCTAACACCCGTGCCGCCAACCATCAGATTATGCACGTGTGGCGCACGATGGTTAAAGAGCGAGCTGATTGGGAGAAGTACCGGGAGCGGTTGTTGAAACAAGACCAAAACTTCGAACAGATGAAAAACACCTTTGCTGAGGAGAGGGCCGCCTTTGAGGCGAAGAGGAAGTCGAAAGAATGGGGGCGTGAGGGCCTGAAGAGCAAGCTCCAAGCTGCTGAGGAGCTATTATCTAAGGAGCACGCAGAATGGAAGAAGGTTTGTGAGAAAGATAGTCAACGCATGTATGCTGCGTGTTCCAAAATTACCGAACTTGAGGCTCAGATTACCACTCTTAAAGGGAAGGTGGAGGAAGTTCAAGCAGACAAGGATCGTGTTGAGGTTCAACAAACTTTTAACTCTTTTTCCTCTTATATTGTTTTACTTGTCAATATATTTCTAACTCTTTGTTTGGACACTTGTAGGCTGAGTTGAATGCGCGCAAGGACAAGGAGCTAGCTGCAAAGGATGTAGAGATTACGAAGCTGAAGCGCCGATTGTTTGAGGCTCATGATAAAAACGAATGATTAGAAATAGACCTCGAGGCCGAAAGGGTGAAGGCTGAGACCGCCGAAGAGGCGAAGAAGAAAGCCAAGGAGGCGTGTGATATCAGCACTTCCGCCCTTACTGTGGCTCAGAATAATTATGCCAAGGCCCAAACAATCGTGGACACGCTAGTCTCCAAGTCCGAGTGGATGCGCAATAGAGGAGTACCTGCAGTGAGTTTTTGCTCCTTTTTCCTTACGTTTCGTTTGTTGTTGTTTTGTTCTCATGTTGTCTCTCTTTTTGTGCAGATTGCCAACTCCATTTTAAATGCTATTGAGCTGGATACAGCTATTGCTGCTATGATAGATGCCTCACGTGCTGCCGGCCATGGTGGCGGCTATCTAGAGTGTGCTCAGCATGTTGAGGAAGTATTTGGCCAGCAGTTCGATACTCATCACTGCTCGGTGACTGATCAGGCTAACTCCATGCTCTCCCGCACTGAAGAAGTTTATGACCATCTTTCGCTACCTGTAATGGAGTTGGTCACTGATGCGTTAAAGCATGATGACTGGTGCACGTGGCTAAAGTCCATTCTTGATCCTCCAGAAACTGTGGAGCTAACGGACGAAGAAGAGGAAGCCAGCGGTGATGGAGATGGTGATGGTGATGGTGATTGTTATGAATAGGTTGTAGGATTTGTAGGTGGGTGCCTTGTAACTTTCCTGTTTTTAGTTTTAATGTAATCGTTGCGCTGACCCGCTTTTTTATTGGAATATATGATGTTTGCTTTTCATTCTTGTCAACTTACAATTATTGCACTATTGCTAGAAACTTTGGTTAAATTAGCTCGAATAAATGTAAGTGTGTCTTGTGTATGAGTGTTACTGCCTGGTATCGCGCTATGTTCGTGAAGGACCTTAGAGGCTTAACTCAATAGGTCGTAAGTTACTGAAGTGTTTTCGTGCTAATCAAAAGTTTTACATGCATTTGTAACGTAGAAGACATAGGATGGTAATCATAAGGCACATCCAACATTTGTATTAAGTAGCTGGAAACAGGCTCAAGGCCGTCATACATAATTGAAAGAAAAAGGCGCATGGCCAACATAGATAATAAAAAGGCATGTGGCCAACATAGTTAATAGGAAAGGCGCGTGGCCAACATAAATAACTGAAAAGGCGCATGGCCAAGGGTGATCATATGTAGCACTTGCGCAGTTGTTGCGCGTTCCATGTGCGTGGAACGATGTGGCCATCAAAAGTGCGCAATTTGTACGCCCCTTTTCCTAGCACTTCATGAACCAAGTATGGGCCTTCCCATTTTGGTGCTAGTTTTCCAGGGCGCTCGACATTAGAGGCATCATTGTCCCTGAACACATATTCTCCTGGGGTGTATGTACAGATGCGCACCCTGACATTGTAGTATCGTTCTAGCTGAGTCTTGTACTTGGCCTCTTTGATTCGCGCGATCTCGCGCCTTTCTTCGAGCAGGTCCAAGTCTAAACGGCGCTCCGCCTCATTATCATTCTTGTTGACTGCTGATAAGCGCGGCGAGGGGAGGCCTATTTCTGCTGGGATAACTGCCTCTGAGCCGTAGACAAGGCTAAACGGGGTTTATAAATATAACTTATGGATTCATTTACACAACACAAAACCACACAACTAAACTTGAAGCTCTCTCTCCCCTCTCCTTCACTCTCGGCCGACCACCATAGCACCACCACCGCCACTTTTTGATCTTGATCAAGCTATTCGAAGGGCATACAAGGGTCAAGGATTGCGTATAAGGAAGCTCGGTGCACTCGGATCGTGAAGGACCTCGCTACATTGCTTTTATCCACCCGATCTTCGACCCGTTTCTTCCCTAGCCTTGTGCTAGTTGTAAGTGCTTCGAAACACTCTCTTGTTCTTATTTAAAGTGGTTAATAAGAGGTTTAACGGATAAAAATCGAGAACACTAAAGATCAAAACTAAAAGACTTGAAGGTATGATGAACTAGTTGGTTAAAAAGAAACTAGTGGTATAAATCATGATAAATCTGAAATAAACAAACCATAATCTGCTGTAACAGACTCATGATCTGATTTTAATCATATTAGAAAGGTTGGCGAACGTATGGGTGCGTTTTAGTAACATTTAACCTTCAATCTGCAAGCTGATCTACACTTTCAGCCGACTTTAATTGGCTGAAAACAGATCTAACTTAACGAAAAATGTTTTTTCTGAAGCCTGGGTTTATGTACTATGAAATACGGTTCTAATGGCACTGGAATCATAATTTTTGGACTTCGTTTACTATTTTTAAAGCGTCGATTTGTAACAGCAGCTAATGCTGCATTTTTACAGCAGTAAATGAGGGTCATGTTATCAGTCATAACATGATTTCTGTGTAGATTTAAATCATAAAATTTATACTGTAGATGGTCACTGTTGTCGCCGTGATCCTCCAACTGGAATTACGTCAAACGGACTTACAATAAATTTTAAATAAAATATTCCGTGCACTGTGGTTAGAAAAAGGTAGATCTGAATGCAGTCCGGAAAATGATTTTCTATAAAGTATTGGTGATGATTTAGACCCCGATATTTTTACACAATAATATTTGGATCGTATAAGTTATTCTGTAAAAATTTGGGACTTTTTGGAATAAAATAACTATTTTATAAAATACCTGAAAACAGCCCAGTTTTGTATATTAAAACTGTAACGATATAAGTAGTATTTAGCATGTCTAAATGTCGGGATGGTTATTTGAGAACGAGCTAACATGACTTTACAAAAGAAAATGATACGCTTGTAAGCGTGGACACCTCCAGTTACAGAGGGAACTCTGGCGAAATTTTTCCAGAAATATAACACTTAGAAATATTTTTGTGACAAGTGTTATAAATATATTTTTAACTTGTTTTCAAAATATAAATTTCGCCATGATTTTTATTATAAAGTAACCAAGTGTCGGAGGTGGATTTTCGGAAATGAAAACTTGTTAAATATATACTGAGAATATATATTTCATGATAAAACGCTTGTGTGCTTACGTGAATATTTTGTGAACTAGAGATATATTATTTTTAGGGTAAAAATAATATTACTTGGAATGTCATGAATTTATGACTCCAAAATAATACCAACTCCCTCACAAATAAATATCTAAGTTACATTGGTATTGTTTTTACAACGCGAACTCTAAAATCTAACGCACGTGTTTTCGGAAAATACTCCAAATGGTGTATTTTGAAAAAGTATTATCTTGGGAAATTGTATGGAATAAAGATATAATATTTTTGGGAAAAATATGTGTATTTCGGAATCAGAACATTCTAGACAAGTGAGACTTAAAATATATTTTTGGAATTATAAGGCATACATGTATTAAGAACCCCCATCCTTGGGAAGGAAATACGCATATACAATACTTGAGAAGTATAACTATAAAATAGTTGTCTAACTATTATTCCAGAACTAAATACCATTATTATAAGTTGGAATAATATCAAAATCGTAACTCAGAATCATACGTACTAAGACAAGGCACTACCCGTTCGTCTAATAGGCATTAGACCATTGTAGGTAGCCGTGCTTGCCGCGAAGATTTATGTTACGAGTACGAAGACGCAATACTGTGAGTTCATGTCCCCTTTTTCTCTTAACTGTTTTCAGTTTTCTAAACTTCGGGGGTGAAATACATGTTACTATGATTACAAGTACTTTTATACATGGTATGTTTAGCGTAAGGAGGGTTCTTACCTAGATCATGTGAATGGGTAGGCTATTATCGTAAGACCATTAATCCTTGTATAAGGACCGAGAGGCATGAGTGATAGATCTATCGGGTGTTGCGAGCCCCACGCATGAGCCAGCGTGTGGCTGCATGTGGTGACTATGTCGTTCCGCCGGAAGGACCGGCATGAAATACGCGTTACAGGTTTGAGTGCTTCCTATGCCATTTCACTTATTAATGTATTAGATACACATTAATTGATCTCTTTTTCCTTATTGCTACATACCAGGAATTTTCATTCATACAGACATTTTACAAAGGATTTTACTTACTCACTTACACATGAACTCGCTCAACAATTTTTGTTGATTTTTCCAACTTACATGTATTTCAGGGAACTAAGGATTCTGGCACGGTATGCTAAGTTTTCCCGCTGCATAAGAGTTTCGAGGTCATCCAAGTTTAGGGGATGTGACTTTTACCTGGACGAGTCACAGTCCTTAAACTGCATTTATTTCATGATGATGTTTGTGTCTTTCAAACGATGTTTTTATGTTATCAGGTTGTAGTTTCCGTCGCATGAGTCAACGCCTTGAGACTATGTTGTGTTACTTTTGTTTTATAACTTAAATCAATGGATGATCTCGCATGGTTTTATTTTCATATAGCTTTGTTATGATTAAGCTATGGTATTAAGAAGTCACACCAAATTAACCACGCTTCCGCAAAGCCAGGGTGTGACAGAAATCCTCCACCGCCTAAACCGAGTGGAACGAGACTTTGAGCAAGAACGTAAAAGTAATCGTGGATTCCTTAAAGGCCTAGCAAACCTACTAAAAGGGAGGAAGAAACGAGATCATTAGTCTCTTTATGTACTATAGTAATTACTATTACAATCAAGTCCCTGCGAGGACATTTGTCTTGAGTATTTTAGTCCCTGCGTGGACGTTTATCGTGTTTAGTCCCTGCGTGGACAATTGCATTTCAGTCCCTGCGCGGACTTATCTTTAGTCCCTGTGTGGATATCTATCTATGTATTTGGTCCCTGCGTGGACTTGCTTTCTGTAAACCTCTGAGTAGGTATTTACTTATTTAAAAGTCCCGTTTAGCGCAGTGTGTAATCATTATTATGATTATTGGAATGTTAAGTTTATGAATTTCATTTTTGTCATTTTAATACATTATTTGAAATAAATCAAAAACCGTTCCTTTTAAATTAATTTACTTAAATAAAGAATCTAAATGGTGAAACCTAGCCTGGTGTCATAATAAGACCCGGCCAAGATGGTAAGACCTGATTAAAAGGTTCAGATTCCTGTTAACCTCTGTAAACACGTTAACATCCTTGACAGATGTGATTCGTTAAAATCACACACGTCATTCTTATATAAGAATCCTTCAAAGGATTCCAAGACCCAAATTAATGATCTATAAATCATGGGCTAAATCGTCAATAAAGATGATCATTTATCAAACATCCATTAGTGATGTAGTGCCCACGGGCCATACTTATTGTCATATAAGACAAAAGACAGTTGTAGTCTATGACTCCCTGTCAGAAAAGGTAAAAGGAATACGGTTCAAACTTCCATGCCCTGATTCTCTGTAATCCCAGCTTATATTATAAAAACGTCCTTGTGACTAGGCTTTTGTGCCACTAGCAATATTATTTGTAATTAGGATAAGTTATATTAAAATCCTAAATAACAGTGAGTAACAAACTAACCAAATATGGTCTATGTTTACCATGGTTAATGAATTGCCATAAAAGGCAATTCCATAATAAACTCCTAAATAAAACTTTGTCATTATCTTCTGTAGCAGATTCGAGTTACAATGGCTGAACCAAGTGGAGATAATAGTCATTCGAAAGAAGATGACAATAATAACGCTCAGATTCATTTAACGGGCGCTGAACTAAAGGCTTTGGTAGACAACGCTGTTAAAGCAGCCTTGGATCGGCAGTACGAAGAATACACCGAGTCCCGAAGCAGAACCCTATCTACACCACACTCAAAGCCAAAAACCCACTCTAAATCTCACAGCAAACCACCCTCGACTCCGTCTAAGCCTAAGAAGGACAACGATAGGAACTCATCCAATGAGAATAGTGTCCACCCTAAGAAGAAAGTGGTCGATGACGCACCTCGCGCCAGGGGTTGCACGTATAAGTATTTCGTATCTTGCAAACCCCGAGATTTCACTGGGGAAAAGGGCGCTGTGGATTGTATGACTTGGTTAGACGAGATGGACACTGTGGTGGACATCAGTGGTTGTGCAGAGAGAGACTTGGTGAAGATTGTTTCACAGTCGTTCAAGGGTGAAGCCCTAGCGTGGTGGAGATCTCTGGTTCAAGCCTCTGGGAAGGATGTTTTGTATAGCATGACATGGGAGGAATTTATGGCTCTCATCAAGGAAAATTACTGCCCTCAGCACGAGGTTGAGAAGATAGAGTCTGACTTCTTATCGTTGGTCATGAAGAACCTAGAATGCCAGGCATACCTCACGACATTCAACACTCTGTCAAGATTGGTTCCGTATCTTGTAACACCGGAACCCAAACGGATTGCGCGCTTCATTGGGGGTTTGGCCCCAGAAATAAAAGCTAGCGTAAAGGCTTCTAGGCCTGCTACCTTCAGATCCGTGGCAGATATATCTCTGTCTCTGACGTTTGATGCAGTGAGGCAGAGATCGTTGAGGAATGCTGATAGTGAGAAGAGGAAACGTGAGGATGATGATTCACGTAGATCCAGCAAGAATCATCGGGGCAATCGTGACCACAAGAGAGGGTCAGAGAACAAGAGAAATGACCAACAGTCGGGCGACAAGCCCTTGTGCAAGGTTTGTCAGAAGCACCACTTTGGAAGGTGCAAGTTTGAAAAGAAATCTCCACCGAAGGCATGTGGGATATGCAAGTCCTCTGAGCATAGGACTCTTGAGTGCAAGAAACTCAAGGATGCAACTTGTTACAGTTGAATGAGAAGGGGCATATCAAGACGAACTGCCCAAAAATAGCGAAAAAGGCTGAAGAAGGTAAAAAGACCAATGCGAGGGTCTTTCAGATGGATGTTAAAGAGGCTATCCAAGACGACAATGTCATAGCCGGTACGTTCCTTATCAATGATGTTTTCGCAAGAGTCTTATTTGATTCTGGAGCAGATAAATCTTTTGTGGATGATAAGTTCTGCGAGTTATTAAAATTGCCTGTTAAAACCTTGAATGTAAAATACGAAGTAGAGCTAGCTGATGGGACTATGGGGACAGTTTCAATTGTTTTAGATGGATGTGTTATATCCATTAGGAATCACTCATTTCCTTTATCCCTGTTACCCTTTAAACTCGCTGGTTTCGATGTAGTATTGGGTATGGATTGGTTATCGCATAACCAAGCCCAGATCGTGTGCAACCAGGAGCAAGTGGTAATCAAGACTCCGTCTGGACAACGACTTACCATCCAAGGAGATACTCGACATGGATTGCCTGCACATGTATCTATGCTAATGGCATCCAGATGTTTGAAGAAAGGATGTGTCATTTATATGGCACAGGTGACCATCGGTGAGGAGAAACCCAGAATTGAAGACATCCCAGTCATCTCTGACTATCCTGAAGTTTTCCCAGAAGAACTGCCTGGTTTGCCACCAAATAGGCAAGTGGAATTCAGTATAGACATCATTCAAGGAGTCGCGCCGATTGCGAGAGCACCTTATAGATTGGCACCCACGGAAATGAAAGAATTGAGGATGCGGTTAGATGATCTACTAGCCAAGGGTTCTACTAGACCAAGTTCATCTCCTTGGGGAGCGCCAATCCTGTTCGTCAAGAAGAAAGATGGTTCGATGCGTCTATGCATCGATTAACGTGAGCTGAATAAAGTTACAATCAAGAATAGGTATCCTTTGCCCAGGATCGACGATCTGTTCGATCAGTTGCAAGGAGCGAGCTATTTTTCCAAGATTGACCTACGGTCAAGCTACCATCAATTGAAGGTCAAGGACGAAGACGTGCACAAAACTGCGTTTAGGACTCGATATGGTCATTTCGAGTTCCTAGTGATGCCTTTCGGGCCCACAAATGCACCTGCCGCATTCATGGATCTCATGAATCGCGTATGTAAACCTTATTTGGATAAATTTGTCATTGTCTTCATCGATGACATCCTCATCTATTCAAAGAGTCAAGCTGACCACGAGAAGCATCTTCGATGTATTCTTAAATTGCTTCATCAAGAAAAGCTTTATGCCAAATTCTCTAAATGTGAATTCTGGCTACGAGAAGTTCAATTCCTTGGTCACGTAGTCAGCGAGCGTGGTATCCAACTAGATCCAGCCAAAGTTGAAGCCGTCATGAACTGGCAGGAGCCGAAGACACCTACAGAGATTCGCAGTTTCCTAGGTCTAGCAGGATACTACAGACGCTTCATCGAAACCTTTTCAAGAATTGCTACACCTCTAACTTCTTTAACTAGGAAGAGCATAAAGTTTAATTGGGGCCCTAAGCAGCAAGAAGCTTTTGATATCCTTAAACAAAAGCTGAGCAATGCTCCAGTGTTGACATTGCCAGACGGAATGGAAGAATTTGTTGTTTATTGTGATGCATCGCACACCGGTATGGGGTGTGTGCTTATGCAGAGGGGCAAGGTGATTGCCTATGCTTCACGACAATTGAAAGTGCATGAAAAGAACTACACCACCCATGACTTGGAGTTGGGTGCCGTTGTATTTGCATTAAAGCTTTGGAGGCATTACCTTTATGGCATTAAATTTGTGATCTATTCTGATCACAAAAGCCTTCAGCATCTGTTCAATCAGAAGGATCTGAATATGAGACAGCGACGTTGGATGGAAACTCTGAACGATTATGACTGTGAAATAAGATACCATCCAGGCAAGGCCAATGTAGTCGCAGATGCCTTGAGCAGGAAAGAGAGAGTGAAACCAATAAGGATCAATGCCAAGAGCATTGAAATCAAGAACAGTCTGAACGAACGATTGTTAGCTGCACAAAAAGAAGCTGTGTTAGAAGCTAACTATCCAAACGAAAAGCTGGGGGTAACTAAAGAGCAGTTATCTTATGGCAAAGACGGAATTCTGGGATTGAATAGAAGGATATGGGTTCCTATTTATGGAGGTCTTCGTGACGTTATCCTTCGGGAAGCCCATAGTTCCCGATATTCCGTTCATCCTGGTGCTGATAAGATGTACCAGGACTTGAAGGCGAATTTCTGGTGGATAGGCTTGAAGAAGTCTATAGCCACCTATGTAGCAAAGTGCTTGACTTGTGCGCAAGTAAAAGCTGAACATCAAAAGCCGTTAGGCTTGCTACAACAGCCTAAACTTCCCTAATGGAAGTGGCAGATGGTAACGATGGATTTCATCACCAAGTTACCAAAGACAAAGAAGGGAAACGATACAATATGGGTGATAGTTGACAGACTGACCAAGTCAGCACATTTCCTACCCATAAAAGAGACTCATAGCTCCGATATATTAGCCCAGTTGTTTGTAGACAAGATTTTAGCCCTTCATGGCGTGCCTATGTCGATTATCTCTGATAGGGATACCAGGTACACGTCACACTTTTGGAAAAGCTTCCAGCAATCCTTGGGCACGCAGCTAAACTTCAGTACGGCTTACCACCCTCAGAAAGATGGACCAAGTGAGCGTACAATCCAAACACTGGAAGACATGCTCCGTGCATGTGCAATCGACTTAGGTGGCAGTTGGGATAACCACATACCATTGGTCGAATTCTCCTATAACAACAGCTACCATACGAGCATTAAGGTTGCACCTTTTGAAGCTCTATATGGTAGAAAATGTAGAACGCCCGTTTGTTGGGCAGAGGTTGGAGATGTCCAAATGACAGGACCTGATATTATATTTGAAACAACGGACAAGATTGTCCAAATTCGCGATTGATTGAAAGCTGCCCGAGACAGGCAGAAAAGCTACGCAGATTTGAAGCGTAAGCCTTTCAATTTCGAGGTAGGCGACAAAGTATTACTTAAGGTATCACCCTGGAAGGGGGTGATGCGATTCGGTAAGAAAGGCAAACTAAGCCCGAGATATATTGGACCTTTCAAGGTAACCAAACGTATCGGATCGGTTGCCTACAAATTAAACTTACCGGAAGAGCTCAGTGGTATCCACAATGTGTTCCACATCTGTAACCTGAAGAAGTGTTTCGCTGACGAATCACTGGTTATACCGCATACAGATGTACACATCGACGAGAGCTTAAAATTCGTTGAGAAACCTGTGTCGATCGAGGATCAACAGGTCAAGAAACTTCGCAGGAAGTACATACCGATTGTGAAGGTGAAATGGGATGCCCGTAGAGGTCCCAAGTACACGTGGGAGGTAGAGTCCACGATGAAGGAGAAGTACCCTCATCTATTCCAATAAATCTCGAGGTCAAGATTTCTTTTAAGGGGGTGAGGATGTAACACCTCGAAATTTTGCGTCCAATAACGTATTGACACGTGTCTTGAGTTTACACGTGGTGTTAAATACTGAATAAAGAACTAAAGTTGACAAACATTGAAAGTATGTAAATTCAATGGTTAAAAATGTCAACAAGGGATAAATACACTGTACAGTAGCCCTAAATAATGCTCGTACCTTCAAACGGATAAATCATGGATCGTACGGAACGAAATGCGGAAGAAAGTGAGCGATTACAAACTACAGGGGTTGATTGTGTCAACATATTTAAGTTATACCTCTGAGTGACCCTTTAACATACCCGAAGCTTTGTAACAGTAAATTACGCTCACTAGATTATACGATATAAATTTCGCGAAGTTTCATTTTAAAACGAGAAAGTTATGATTAATTTCGTATGCGAGGGGTTAGAAGCGTTAACGATGAAAGTTAGGGCTTTTCGGATAGTAATTAAACTAACCGGGGACTTAACGATGCGGGTAAAAGTCGCGAGGCCCTTATTCGTAAATAAACGAGGCCCAAAACGCAAAGTTACCCCTTCAGAACCGAAAGGCCAGGGTAATAATGGCAAAAGATTTGAAAATCTTGAAAATCAGGCATCAGCCGGCCCGCGTTAGAGAAACAAGGAAGCTCAGGCGGGCCGCGAGCCAGATGCAGATTCGTTTCCTGACATGAGGATTCAGGCGGCCCGCGTAAGGGTAGCCAGATCCTTAAAGCGGGCCGCGTCAGACCGCCAGATGCAGAAAACATGCACAGGTTCACTGTTTGCTGTTTTAACCGACCTTGGGTGCAATTATGGCAGCATGGGCGCCCCCTACACGTCCCCTAGCACTCAGGTACAGCTGCTGATCATCCATGAGCAATTATAGACTTAGTTATGATGATCTTTTGCTCCAATTTTCACTATAAAAGGCCTTCATGTGCAACATTGTCTTCACACCTTCAAACTGCATTGTGAAGACTTCTGGAGCTCCAAAGCAGAACCAAGCCATCCCAAGTCGTGCTTAGGACTTTGGTAAGCACCCTTAACCTTTCTTGGTTCGGTTTATACATAGTTATAGCTTAGAAGTCAATCCGTCGTAATTAACGGTTGACTTAATGATAAATCACAAATGGTCCAGTGGTTTGTCGAATCAAAAGTAGTTATATGTTGGTAATCATGTGGGCATTAAACCCCTAAAAGGGCACCCTCTGATTCCCACTCTAACTTGTCTGATTGTAGAGTCAAACTTGCTTAGAAAAAGTCAACAGAATGCTATTTTGCGATTTTATGCATAATCAGTAATATAGATGGCATGTAACCTGTTTTAACACTCATATAACATGATAATAAGTATATTAACTAGTCTAAGCTTGTTTGATCCGACCATTTACTGTTTTGACCCGGTTCGGAACCGAAAGTCGCAAAACTTTGACTTTTGCTTTGACTTCAGTTCTGACCCGTTATGGTATGATTTAGATATGCCTTAGGACTCTCTTAGGACCAGGTTACATGACGGTATAACCCTCTGTGACCGGTTCGTTGTTTGTCCGAGTCTTTAGCACATTTCCGTTAAATGCTTAAAAGTTGACCGTAACGCCCATTTTACTTTAAAACGAGAATTTTGAATATGTGAAAGGACAATAACCTTAGTAACTGATTACTAAGCATGTCCCTAAAATTTCACGTCAATCCGGGGTCTAGAATAGGAGATATGCTAAATAGCGGAAACATTCGTAATTAAACGGCGCATTTAGCATAAAGGCTATCTAAACCCGAATTTCGGCACCAAAACTTTTATACACTCATGTAAAATAATATTTTGGGATTTTTAAAGATTTTTAATTATTTTTAACCTGCTCATAACCTGCGGTTATGGCATCGGTTCGGT
The DNA here is from genome assembly GCF_002127325.2 of Helianthus annuus. Lineage (NCBI taxonomy): Eukaryota > Viridiplantae > Streptophyta > Magnoliopsida > Asterales > Asteraceae > Helianthus > Helianthus annuus. The sequence continues at coordinate 17,462,147 of NC_035441.2, read as the reverse complement.
AAATACCGAATATACCCTTTCGAGCATAACTTGAGTTCTACAAGGTATTTTGACCCGATTCCAGTTGCTACTAATTTTAAATAATAAATAGAGTATTTTGGACTTTATAAACTGTTCGGAAAACTCAGATTTCCTGTAGAACTCAGAAACCTCTTTTATAATCTTTAAAATGACCGAAATACCCCTACGGGGCATATAATGGATTTAAACTCGTTACGGGCATTATGGAAGGTATCCTACTGATACCACAACCTCCTTAAAGCATATTGACTTAGGAAACTTGTGTAGGACTCTTACGGTTACCCGTTACGCCTTTTTGCGCTCACGGTTCGGTTTATGTAACTAGTTTACATAAACTAGCCGAAACGGGTCAAACCTTATCGTTTTCACCTCAAAATCCAGAGGGTGGGTATATTACCCATATGGAACAAGTCTTCAAACTTGTTGGGTCCAAACCACATTCCATTCCTGGTTTTCGCCTTTCACGCGATTAAGCCGCAATTATCCTTTGAAACCAACCGGTCTAGCTAAGGCTACATTAAAGATCTGTTAGGATTCTAATAGGTTGTTATAAATGTAACAACTCTCACAAAAATCAATAATTAGGATGATAATTAGTCAATAAGGAAACCCTAATTGAGACACCCAAGTAATTCTGCATTAACCCTAAAATTTTCAGAACGATCGGAATCAGGATCAGGGCCCCTAAAACTCAAGGGGGGGTTAAACCTAGTGGACGATTATCCTAAAAACGCGTTGCCTAAATCTGATTGGTCGAATCTGTTGATTCAGCATAGCTAGTCCCATGCGTGGCAACCCTATAGTCGGTTCCAACCCTTTACGGACCGTAAACGGTTAGGCTTACGGTCCGTAAGCAAGTCCCAAAAATCACTATAAATAGCCGACCTTGGGACTCGAACAATGAAGTTGAAACGACGCTCAAAATCTCTGTGTACGTCGAATTATATCAATAACAGTCCACACCATACACCAAATCTCGAAACGCTGCCGCAATCAGGGTATTAACTCGATCACTGTTCAATTCTTTTCTTTCCGTCAGCTTTTATTTTTGTAAATAATAGCTCGGGATTTTACCCTCTAAATCCCTAAACTCTGCCCGTTATTAGGGTAATAACTCTAATCACTGGTACGATACTTTATCCGATCGATTATAACTATCCATCGATTGTCTGAGTGATGCTCAAATTGAGTTATACTTCGTTATTCATCGTGATTTCGACTTGAATGTTTGAGTGCTGTCCGAACTCGGGCTATACTCTGTCATTCGTTGTGAATCCGCTGAATTGTTAAGTATTGCACTTGTAAATCGTTGTGAGGGTTTTATTTCGTGATTGTCGTTAAAGTTGAATTGAGTTAGTACACTAATACGAGTTCCATGGTGTCTAGAAATTAGAACTCGTAACCAGGAAGCTGCTAGAGTACTTGATAGCTAAGTAAACTTAATAGTTAAATAAACTTAGCAGCTAGGTTAACTGAGTAGGTTACTTAATCCATTAATTAGGTTCAGTATTAATTAAGTGGGATTAATTAAGCTAAACCAGATTTATTAAGCTACGTACGATTAATTAAGTTAAGCAAGATTAATTAAGCTAAGTAAGATCTACTAATCACCTAAATAGAAATATATATATATATATATAAATATAAATAGATAATATCAAAGGAAGGTGCTAGGAAGGAGTAAGAGGATATATATATGTGTATAGGAAGCTTCCTAGAAAATGCATAAGTAACTTCCTAGAAAAGCTATAGGAAACTTCCTAGAAATACAAGGGAAACTTCCTAGAAATTTCCTTTTCCTACCTATAAATAGAAGCTTAGGAATTCATTTTCCTTTGCTCATTTCTCTTCTTCTTTACTCTATACGTTGGTGTTATAACCAATAATCACCAAAGCGAAGTTCTGTCCGATCGATTCAGGAACCAACTAACGGATGCCAAAGTGCTATACTTTGAGAGTTCGTTAAACAGATGCCAAAGTGCTATACTTTGAGAGTTCGTTAAACGGATGTCAAAGTACTATCCTTTGAGAGTTCGTTAAACGGATGCCAAAGAACTATACTTTGTGATTTCGGTAAACGGAATCCAAAGTGTTACACTTTGTGAAATTCGTTAAGGTTCGAATCTCGTGACTACCGTTAAGGTTTGATTTGGGTTTTACACAAATACGTATTCCATTCTGTTAAACTATATGTTTAACTACCGAAAATACTTCCCACTACACACTCACAATCAAACAAACCAATAAATCATCAGAAGATCCAGAATAATAAAGTGCATGCTTAATTATCGGAAGAAATAGAATCAAGAAGTTTGTTAACTCAATCGTGCATGCTAATATTGTGAGTCATTCCCCTTTTATAAACTCTTTCCTCACAGTTTGTGAGTCATTCTCTTTTTATCAACTGTTTTACAATACTCCAAATTATTTTCCAAAGTTATAATTACAGGGATTAAGTCTTTGTAATCACCATATTACAGCCGGTATGTGAGGTTTTATATACATTACTTGTTTCTCGTCACACTTGGACAAACGGGTGGCCAAGGGGTGATCTGACCACAGTCACAGACACCATTGGACAAATGGGCTAGCCAATGGATGGTCGAGTGACAAATACTGTGGGTACTTGGTTTGATAATCAGAAACATTGTAATCGCTCTTAATACTGTGAATTATAACAAATCTGTTTTTGCATAAAACCTGAATGAACTCACTCAGTATTTCCCGCTGACAAAACCTTTTTAAAACGCGTTTCAGGTAATTACAGTATATTGGAGTAAGAATTGGATCCGGCACCGAAGGCATCAAGAAGTGGCTTATTTTATTAATTAAATCAAATTAAGAAATATTGTTTTTATTAAATGCTACCTTTGTAAAACTTGGAATTCATTCCATCCATTTAAATAAAATCCGGTGTTTCTAAGCTCTGATATTTTTCCTAACTCACGGTCCTGATGAAATTTCCGCTGCAATGTTTTTCAAAATAATCACCGGTACCACTGGACTGCTCACGACACCAATTCCGGCCAGGATGGGGTCGGGGTCGTGACAATAAACCTTCGTTCCAGAATAGGAGACCAGTAAAAGATACTTGTATTTATTTGATTGAGGATATTACTTGCAAAGGTAAATATTTTAACTTATTTTCCGTTATACGGGCTTGGGTTACGGTATATAAAATACCGCTTGGTCGGGCATCAAATCTTCCATCGTTTGGTGGTTAATTGAATAATTTGATCAGCTCGTTTAAACTGTTTTGTTTACTTAAACGCCTTTGGGGGGTTAATGACCATGTCCCGGATATCCTTGGAAGCATTTTACGAAATGGCCACGACCTAAGCGCGGAGTGTAGACGTACACTCGTCAGTGCATAAATAGTTGATGTGGTGTGTCTATTGATCTTTAGCCTGGTACGTCCGGGCTACTGAACGCATAAGGAACATGTAATTCGTTCACATGATTATAAATTTAAATAATTCTCCCAAGTTATAAAGAGTTTGTGCCTTGTGCATTCAAATCAATTTACTAAACATTTTACAAAAGTGTCGGTTGAATGTATTTACCAGTGTAAACTGACGTATTTTCCCTAAAAGATTAAATGCAAGTACTAAGCGTAATTGGCTGGATATTTCTCCTTAGCATCAATAAAGAGTCTCGCAAGCTTAAGATGCCTACGTCTGTTGAACAATACTTAAATTTTATTTTGATCCTCTGTGGATTATATTTCGACGATTGTGATACTTTGATATTACATTCAATGGTTGAAATATATTTATCTTTATGCTTCTGCTGTGAATTTATATATTGTGTGGTTGACTATATTGTTGCCAACTACGTCACGGTAATCCCCCACCGGGCCCACCGGTGATACACGTGGAAATCGGGGTGTGACAGTTCCGTTCCTCCATCCATTTCTGAAGGTCCTCGGACGCAAAGTTGGGGCCATTATCAGTCACAATCTTGAGTGGGAGGTCAAATATGCAAATGATGTGCTCCCATATGAATTTTCGCACCATCATTGCGGAGGTTGAAGCGAGGGCCTTGGCCTCCACCCACTTAGTGAAGTAGTCGACAACCACAATTATAAATTACTTCACCGCGCCGGGAGCTTCAGCGAACGGACCCACTTTATCGATCCCCCACTGTTGGAATGGCCAAGCTGTTGATACGGGATCAGATCATGTTTTGGGCGTGGGGTCTTAGGTGCGTGCCTTTGACAGGAATCACATTTGCGCAATTCTTTTAAAGCGTCAACGTGCATCCCTGGCCAGTACTATCTTGCATTCATTGTCTTTGCTACGACCATGCGCAGGCCTGCATGAATGCCGCAGATGCCTTCATGTATTTCCATGATCAAATAACTTGCATCTTGGGGGTCTACGCATCGTAGTAGTGGTCCTAAGAAAGATATCCTGTAAAGGATGCCCTCGTTCATCTCGTAGAACAACGCTTTGTTTTGTATCTTTCTAACTTCTGCCTTATTCTTTGGGAGAATTCCCTCTTGAAGATATTGAGTGATAGGGGTCATCCACGAGGGTGGCCCTACCTCAATCACATTGACTTGGCGCAACAATACTGACGGGTTTTTCAAAACTTCAATTCTTACATCTCTAGCGAGGTTCTGAAAAACTGTTGAAGCAAGCTTGCTTAGCGCGTCAGCAGGCTTGTTTTCTGATCGGTTGATATGAACAACCTTGTATGAGTTGAACTTTTGAAGTAATTACTACGTCAAAAGTAGGCTACGGCCACACTTTTGGCAATACCGCCCAGTCACACATTTGAAAAATTGTGTGGCTAAAGGTCATTCATAACATTATAAAACACTTTTAGCCACACATTATATTATTAATGTGACAATTGTATACCAGTTCAGAACATTTAGCCACACTTTTAGAAAATTATGTGACATGTATTAGCCATATCTCGAAATGTGTGGGGAAAGGTGATCTATAGCCACATATTTTTGTTTCATGTGACCAAAAGTACATGTATTTGACACTTTCAGCCACACTTTAAGGTAAAATTGTGACAATTATTTGACACGCTAGCAAAGTGTGGCCAAATGTGATCTACGACCACAATATTTGTTTTCATCTGACTAATAACACATTTATTCAAAACATTTAGCCACACTTTAAGAAAGAAAAAATGATTTTTATTAGCCACACTAGCAATATGTAGCCAAATATTATCTACATCCACAATATTTGTTTCATGTGACTAAAAACAGATATATCCGAGACTTTTAGCCACACATTAAGAAAAAACAGTCACACTAGAAAGGAGTGGCCAAATATGATCTACGGCCATACTAAATGTTTGAAAATGTTGTTAAAAGCTAATACAAATGACCACATATATTATTTTGTATGACCAAATATAGACAATAGTCACACTCAAAATTACAAAATTTCATGTGACTATACATAGATATTCGTCACACCATAATCACTTTGTTTATTATGTGTAACGAAATGATATCAAATGACACAAAAAAAAAGTGTGACCAAATGTTAACCTTACTACATCTTTAAAAATTTCCCTCAAAAAATTTCATCCTAAAATTTAAACTTCCCCTCTAAAATATTTCATCCTAAAAATTCCCCAAAACATTTCATACTAAAATTTTCCCCCAAAATATTTCATACTAAAATTTTAAAATTTCCCCTCAAAATATCTCATACTAAAACTTCCCTCTCAAATATTATTCTCATTTAAAAAAAATAATTATTTAGTATAAAAAAACCAAAAAATCTTACTACGTATTTAAAATTCAAACTATTATTAAATATTATATATTTTAAACCAGCTTTTTTATTACTCATTTTCTTCTAAATAATACGTTAATATGCATATTAGTACCCGTACCGAATTTCCTCTGCAAAATTGTTTTCGGTACCAATTCAACACCCACTTTTTGGTGTTTTCATACGAGTAGTTTTAGTTCGATACGATACCAGTATTTTACGGAATTTTACTTTTAAATACTCGTACCATCTCGGTACCTGTACCGTATCGAACATTTTCGGTACAGGTACCGAGCGTATCCCTACTCATATATGTGTTGATGTACCATATTAGGTCTTAATGGATATGGACAATAGTGAATCATATATTTCTAATGAACGATGTACCATATTAGGCCTTAATGGATATGGACAATAGTGAATCATATATTTCTAATGAACTAGATTGGGCCTTAATGGATCATAGTGGATAATACTAGATCACACATGTCTTAATGGATCTCGATGAATTATAGTAGATCATACATGTGTTAATGGACCATATTGGGGCTTAATGGATCACAGTGACAAATAGTGGATCATATGTGTGTTAATGGACCACATTGGGCCTTAATAGATCACGATGAACAATAGTAGATCTTATATGTGTTAATGGGCCATATTAGGCCAAAATAGATCACAATGGCCAATTGTGGATCATACATGTCTTAATGGACTATATTGGGTCTAAATGAATCACGATGAACAATAGTAGATCATACATATTTTAATGGATCATATTGGACCTTAATGGATCACAATGGATAATAGTAGATCATACATGCGTAATAGACCATATGGGGTCTTAACACAACGAACAATCATATATCAAAATATTTTAATGGACCATATTGGGCTTTAATGCATCACAATGGACAATGTTAGATCATACATATCTTAATGGACCACAATAAACATAATAGATTATACATGTCTTAATGGAGAAAATTGGGCCTTGATGGATAACGATGAACAATGCTAGATCATATATGTGTTATGGACCATATTGGGCCTTAATGGATCACAATGAACAATAGTAGATCAAAATATATCAATGGACCATATTGGGCCTTAATGAATCACAATAGACAATGGTTCAGACTTCTTACTAGTTCAACACTTAGGGGCTGTTTGGCAACATCTGAATGGTTACGTGCTAAACCAGTAAGAGGGCTGAACCATTAAGAGCCAGTATAATGCTTAATTGTTCAGAGGCAAATGTCTAATCAATTCAGATTAGAGGTCTTAATCGTTCAGACTCTATATAACGCTTAACTATTCAGAGGCAAACGATTGAACCATTCAGACATCTGCTCGTGAAACAAACAGTCTGAACTATTAAGTGCTGAACCAGTAAGAGGTCTGAACCATTAAGAGCCTCATTAAGAGGTAAACAAACAGCCCCTAAATGATGCAGACATTTGCCTCTAAACGATTAAGTGTTATAATAAATTCATTTATAATTTTTAAGTTATGTAGTTCCTATGTATCCAAGGTACCACAATGAATTAATAACTTAATACACTTTAGAGTTCTGATCTCTTATCGATAGTGGAAAGTTCAAATGAGAAGAAATTTTTTGTGAGAAGAAAAAAGAATAAATTTCAACCAATAAGAATGCTTTATTTTACTTCATTTAATATAAGAATTTAATGTTACTATCAGGGTACATTGGTAAATCTACATAGCTCATTGATTTGTAGTCTTCCTCTTTAAAAACTAACTAAATTAAATTTTGAGTAAACTGCTATTTTGGTCCCTGTGGTTTGGCCAGTTTTGTCATCTTAGTCAAAATCTCAAACTTATTACATCTGGGTCCCTGTGGTTTGCATTTTGTTGCCATTTTAGTCCAAAACTCAAAATCCCTCATTTTTGACTGCTTGAACTCCCCTTTTTGTCTTTATATGCAGGGGTAGTTTGGTCATTTAATGTTCATTAAATCAATTTATTTATTAATAAATGAATTAATAAATATCTCTCATGTTATTCTAGAGAGAGAGAGAACCTCTCATTGTCTGCAAAGAATTTAAACAACTGTGTTTCTAGAGAGAGAAACATTCAACGCAAAATCTAGGGTTTGAATAAACACAGGATGAATGCGGTAGGTAGACACGGTCAAAGTCAAAGATCTGGTGCATCTGGAGTTCATCACCAGCGGCAATACTCCGATAACTTTTTGGAAGCCACATCTTCGTCGGCTAACGGCCGGTGGCTACAACCGCCTTCCAACGCTTTTTCTGTTAGTAAATTTTTCAGTTTTTTAATGTTTATTTGGTGTTTGAATTGTTTAGTTGTTCGAATATTGTTTAGATCTGGTTGTTTGTTGTTGTAGGTTAGGGTTATGAATTTGATTTGTGATTGATTTGGATTGTAGGCCTTTGGTTATCAAGGTGCTAGAATGTATGATAATAGTAGTAGGAATGTTGGTGTGCAAAGGTCGTTGAGCGGTGGGAGTGATTTGTTTGCTGAGGCGTTGACGCCACCGCGACAGAAGCACGGTGGCGGTGATGACAACAATGGATTTAGTCCTGGCTTGTTAGATCTCCGAGGTAAGTTCTTTGCCATTGTTGGATAAGTTGTCGTGTTGTTCTGATTTAGATGCATTCGTTTTAGTTTTATGCCCCAATTTCATGTATTTCTAAGTAGGAATCAAGAATCCATTAGCATTTGATTGTATCTGTTATTCTTAGGAAATTTTTATAACCATTGTGATGGTTAAACTAAAGTTTTTTTGTTTGTTAATATGCCGATAGGTGCCTGTAACCGGAACTTATGGTGCTCCGATGTATAACAGTCATTTAATGTTCTAAATCCACCTTATGTGGGTTTTTTAATAAATAAATTGATTTAATGAACATTAAATGACCAAACTACCCCTGCAGATAAAGACAAAAAAGGGGAGTTCAAACAGTCAAAAATGAGGGATTTTGAGTTTTGGACTAAAATGGCAACAAAATGCAAACCATAGGGACCCAGATGTAATAAGTTTGAGATTTGGACTAAAATGGCAAAACTGGCCAAACCACAGGGACCAAAATGGCAGTTTACTCTTAAATTTTTTGTAACTTATCTTCAAAATATATATTTTTCAAAAAAAAAATAATTTAAAGTGTAGGATAAATTACGAGTTGTGTAGGATAAATTTCAACGTGTAGGATGAATTTCGAAATATGTTTGATAACTTTGGATGTGTGTAGGCAAAAACAAGTTAGTGTGGAGGATACCAGTCTTTATAACAAATTAATTAGTCAAAAATAATAATAAATGAGACAAGTGAAAAAACTATTTAATGTTTTACAAAATTACCCTTTGTTATTTTTCTTCTTAATTAATTTTTTTTTTCAAATGAACCTTCCCCTTATCGCTAATCTTATATTAAATCATTGTCTCAATTAATTTGGTCTTTTCATTTAAGTCAGTGTTAAATGTTGATCAAGTCATTTTAATAATTTTTTTTATTTTTTTTGAATGACAAGTTTTTAATGTAAATAGTAATCAATGTTTAATTAATATAAAGGGAAAACGCCACATAAATGTAATCAAGTTTGTCAATTGTTCCAATTAAGTCATCTAAACTTTTTTTGTCCTTCTAAAGTAACTAAACTTTAATTTAGTGTTTCAATACAGTGTAATTACCAGGTCATCAGGTCATATATTTTTTTTTCTCTTATTTTTATTTTTTTAAATATCTAGATATTAGAAGATAGAATAATAATAACAATAAATCAGATTATAATAATATTGTAAAATATAAATTAAATAGAATGATGAAGCGAGACTTGACCTTGAAGACACCCACACACACCACCACTGCAACTCCCGCCTCTTGCCGCCGCCCCTAGGTCGCCGGCTGGAAGCCACCCGCAAGCAACCAAACACCGCCCGACAACACGCCTGCAACACCCATCTCAACCTTTTGTCACTTCTCTCTCTATCTACTCTGTTTCTTTTGAAGTTCCGGCAAGAACGGAGATTCTCCGGCAAACAGAAGCTACACCGTAACCCATAGTCGAACGCCATTAGTCTACATCTCCATCGCGTACCATCTTCGTCGACCACCAGTAACACCACAGAAACCTATAACCGTCGTTCTGCGATTTCCGACAACATTCAGTTTCCAGATCTGTTCAATTCCACAACTGAGGTGCTAAAATGATACGCTATAACTTACTTATGCATTTTTTTTATGTTTATAAGCATTTAAGAGAGCTTAATTGGTTGAATCAAAAGCATGTCTACGCAAGCTTTGGCCATTTGAGTACTGTTAGAATAGGAGATGAAGAAGACGAAATGGCCGCTGAATCTTAACTCTTAAGCATTTAAAATTACAAATATGATTTATTTATTTTGGCTCATTAAAGATTTAAAAAAAATCAATGGAACCTAGAGTTTCTTATTGGTAACCTGGTAACCTGATAATTACATAGTATTGGAACATCAAATAAAAGTGCAATGACTTTAAAGAGACAAAAAATGTTTTAGTGACTTAATTGGAACAACTAGTAAACTTGATTACATTTCTATAAAGTTACCCCTAATATAAATAATTATTTAAGTTGACTCTAGGGGTGCAAATGAGCTGAGCCGAGCTCGAGCTTGATTAACTTATGAGAACTCGAGCTCGAGCTCGTTTGTATTTTCTCAAACTCAAGCTCGACTCGGGCTCGGCTCGTTTATTATCTTTTAATTAATATATTAAATAAAAATAATATAAACAATATACTTTTTAGGCTTGCGAGCTCGATAAGTGAGGTTCGGGCTCATTTACTAAATAAACTTATTTTTAGGTTTGAGGTTGGCTTGTAAGCAAGTTTAAATAAGCTCGGCTTGACTCGGCTCGTTTACAATAAGGCTCGACGAGCCTAACGAGCTTCACATGCGAGTCTTGAACTCGGGCTCGATAAACAAACTTTATTTTAAGCTTAAGCTCGATAATGCTCAGGTCGTTTCAATCTTTTTCTCAAAAAGCTCACGAGCCGCTCGGCTTGTTTGCACCCGTTTGACTCCCTCCTACCAATATGTATATCTAGTGATCATGAATAATCAAAGTTTTAATTAAATATAAATAATATTAGTTGATTCCCTCCTACCAAATTGTTTCCACCAAATTGTAGATATCCATCCAATCAGCCCAAACACGTAAACACAATATCCAAACGCAATCTCCGTCCCTTTCTCTCTCTGTGTTTCAAACACACACAAACCCTAAATTTTGAACATTGATAAACAGTGATAAACAATCGGCAGAACGGTGGTTGTGGTCTAGTGCTGCAGGTGGTGGATCGGTGAGATTGACTACGATAACGGGTGAACTGTGATTGCCCAATATGGTCCATTAACGGCGATAACGGGTGAGGTTAGACTGTTTTCTACATCGTCTTTGTTATGCACGGGTTGTCAAAGAGGTTAAACAACACGCCTTCTTGATTCAAAAGTTTGTTAAAACTCTCATGAACCATCTATGGGTCGAAAATCCAAATACCTCCCTCGGTTGACATTTGAGCTTGATCACACTCATCTTTTCCCATATGAACTCCCAAAGTGGAGTTGGAAGCGGCTTTCAGAAACACTAGACAATTCTTGCTTCGAGCTTTCTCGGAATCGTCAGACATTTCACATAAATCGAATTTCAAAAAACCTTAAGGGTTCCTAGTTGGTATCAAGCGAACCACGATTGGGTCACTTAAGGAAGCAACACCAAAGGAACTTTGAGATTGTGCCATGTGATCGTTTCAAAACTTGAGATTTTTAATCATATTTTGCTTTTTGTGAACATTTTTATGTTTTTTGTTAGCTAGAGAAATGGTGTAGTCAAAACAATTCACCCAATACCTATTTATACCAATTTTTGGGGGCAAAATGGTTCATGAAAACCTTTGGAAGAGCTCGATAATGGCCGCTAGTTAATAGGTATTAGGTTTGTTTTCAAACAGTAATAACTGGTTATTAACGATTACAAAAAGTTTTGGTTAACCAGGCACAAACTCAAACTGATCACATCTTCAAAACCAAAAACCGGTTACAAACCTGAAAGGAGTCAGCCCAGAGTACACCAGTTAAGAACAAACTATAAAAAGTAAGGATAGATACACAACTCATATGGATATAGATTCATCACCAAATGAATCGTAGGGCTGTGATCTCTAACCAAAGATACAAATTAACCACCTGGGAGGAAACTCGTGTCTAAAAACATCACCCAATATTTCACGATTAAGCTACCATAGACTATTAGTTTTAACTAATAAATAAGTAAGATAAAATTAACATAAACATCTTCATTTCAAAAACTCTCTCCCCCGCTTTTTAATCCAATCATTCTTTACATAAGTGATAACAAGAGTTTTTTCTAGAGATAACCAACCCACTACCCATGTCTTTAAACATGGGTCAAACTAGTTAATAAATTACAAACAAATGCAAGATATTTATACACGTTATAAATAATTTAACGTTTAATTACACGTGGGGAGTTAGGTTTATTTTGTTTTTTTTGTTCACATTGGTTCTCACAATAAAGGTGGTTCTCAAATGAACCTTACCCTATATATATATTTATGTAGAACAATTTTTCTCGTAAAATGAGTTATTTATACACGTTATAAATAATTTAACGTTTCGTTACGTATTTAATTAAACTTTGTTTTTCGGACTTCGTATCACGTATGGGTTGACACTTGTCGTATTGGGCTTTGGGGGGCCGGAAGATAATTATCAATAGTTAATTAGTGTTTAGACTGTGGGGTATGGTGGGACAGGGGTTTGGGGGATGGGTTGACACATGAATTATGGGGCACCCAATACCGAAACCCAATTTCATAGGGGTATGGTGGGCGTGGCTGGGGTGGCGTGGCCAAGCCACATCATTATATATTTTTCTTAAATATATATATATATATATATAGAGAGAGAGAGAGAGAGATAGAGAGAGAGAGTTAGGTTAACATACAATATCGCTTATCGTATAATATGTACACACTCATCTCAGCCGTTAGATCTTCATCCCTCATTGAAATCACATGTTGGCTTTTTGTAACAATTTCGCATGTTTGTTTTTTAACATGCGAATTCATCAAAATTACCACATGAGAAATTGTTATAAAAAACGAACATTCGATTTCATCCAAATTATCACATGCGAAATTGTTAAAAAACCAACATGCGATTTCATCAAAATTATCACATGCGATTTCACATCGCGTACGTAGCGTACATTAAGGGATATTGTAGAATACACTTTCTCTATATATATATAAATCATTAAAAACTACATAAACATAAATAATAATTATAAAAACATAGTATCAAAATAAAAACAATCATTCTTCGTTTGAATCGTGGTCTTCGTCGGTTTCGAACCCAAGAATCGTTAAAACATGATCCACCAAATCAGATCGAAGGTTGTGATGTATATCCCTTGACTTGATCAAAAATTCATTTGTTGATTTATCTTCTTCTGTAACTGTTACATTATCTGGTTGGGGGTCATTGTCATCATAGTAGGTAACGACCGCTCTACTTTCGTCCTCCAAAATCAGGTTGTGAAAAATGATACACGCGTACAACACGTTTCCAATCTGATCCTTGTCCCATAGTCAACAAGGCGTTGCCAATATTCGCCACCTTTTCTTCAAAACACCGATCGCTCGCTCGATGTCTTTACGTGCAGCCATTTGGACAATGTTAAACTTTAATCTCTTTGGATCTATGGTACCGTGTTTTGTGAACGATTTTACGAAAACCCCCACTCCGGGTAAATCCCATCAACTAGGTAGTACCTATATACTTACTCAACCCTGTTTACAAAGAAACTTCCTTTGGGTCCTATACCATTTACCCGATCATTGAAAAGGGGCGAGTGGTTTATGATGGTAATATCGTTATGTGAATCTGGCATACCGAAGAACGCATGCCATATTCAAAGATCTTGGGACGCAACCGCTTCAAGCATGATGGCTGGCATCCCGTGATATCCACTCGTGTGAGCGCCTTGCCATGCGGTTGGACAAAGTTCCCAAGGTCATTTCATACAATCTAAACCATCTAGCATCCAGGGTAGCCCATGATAATCGACGTGATATTCCAATATTTGTTGCATGTCACCGAACGACGGCTTTCTCAAATATCTTTTCTTATGAAGTTCTAAAATACAAGAAGAAAAGCTGTGAAGATTTTCTCTAGCTACACATGCAGACATTTTAAAATAGTCATCCATAATGTCTGAACTATTGTCGTACGCTAACTGTCTAAGTGCGGTCGTGACATTTTGCCAAGTACTAAATCCTAATTGCCCGGTTACATCCGATTTTTGTTGGAAAAAATATACTTCTCCTCAAGATCCCTAGATATCCTTAAAAATAAGTTTCTACTCATATGAAAACCGCGCCTAAACATTTTTTCATCATACTTAGGTTCGGCTAAGAAATAATCGCTTACCAACAAATTGTTAGCGGTGTGCCGTTCACGAGCGATGTACCTCCTCCGTTTAGGTTTCGAAGTCTCTTCCTCGTCGTTTTCCACGATAGCTTTCACCACCGTCGCGATCGTTTGTAGAAATATTTCCGCACCATCGCCAGATGATGATGATTCACTTGAACTTTAAGAACTCATGGCAAGATTGTGTTTTATGTGTTTGATATTGTGTGAGAAAAATGTTAAATATCTTAGAGTATTTATATAGGAAAAAAAAATTTATTTTTTTTAATTCATGCCCAACGGCTAGCCCAAACGCCTAGTAGTCTTGGCCAACGGCGTTCCGCCATGTCATGTTCGTAGCCCCGCCCAACACCCGGGCTAAAACCTCCGCCAAAGTGGCCACGCCGAAACTCAAGCCCACCCGAGGTCATGACATGGACATTTGTACCCAACCCACGCCCCAACTTCCGCCCCATACCCCATATTCTTATGAGATAGAAGTTAACTAAATATTATATTTCATAATTATCTTTTACAACCACTTCTACAAATTTCACCCGCAAGCTAACTACTTAAGAGTTAGATGTTGCGATATATTCTAATTATTTTCACAACTGTTTTTCTTGGACTGTCCCAAAGATGCCTAGCCACAAAAACAAACAAAAGAAATAAAGCTGCTGCCTCTTTCTTTTGGTGATTTTAATCGACAAGATGCATATTTTTTTAACGTGACGGACTACTGGCCGTGTCATTAGTAGAACCATCAGTCATATCTAGCTTCACTAGGCAATGCCTATATACCATTTCAGGAAAAAAACTCAATAAATATCGGAAAACCCAACTTATATACACCCCAAAATGGCACTAGGCTATAAAGCCATGGACATAATTCAGCCCTTTTAATTCCCTTTCCCGATATATAGTCCGGCCAAAGCAAGGTCATCACACCTGCGTGGTTTCGTGTTCGTGTTTGTCAGTAACAGAGCTAGCCCATTAATTTAGGGGTATCACAAAAATAATCTTTTACCGTGCAACTATACAATAATAAAAAAAATTGTTTTGAGGCTTGGGCTATGTTTATCAATTGGGGGTGTCTTTCAATTATATTATACTTGATTTGGGCTTAATTATTATATACGTTTTGTGTTGTAAAAAGGTTTGATCTTATAAAAAATTTGGAACTTTAATAAATTAAAGTATCGTATTTTTAAGTGTATCCCCGGTATTTGTTCCATGGTATCTTTTGTATAAAATCGAAAAAACTACACTACGAAAACAGGGTTGAGCCGTAGCCCGTGATACCCCTCATTATATTATAACTCTGGTGTTCGTGTTCTAGAATCGTTTGTTGTATATCAGAGCGGTGTCTCATACGGTTAATTATAAACCACAAGGTATTTTTTTTTTGACAGGTGAACTTCTGTTGTGGTTATTCACATCCCCAAGTCGGGGACCCTAACCAAGATCTGACCCAGACTACGTTGTCTTAACCGGGCCCGCGTTGGGTCTATTCAGACTTGGCTACAGCTATCGCCCGGAACCGTACCACCTCCACACGAGATACCTCGTTGGAGTAATGGCCGGATAAAACCGGGGCCGCTCGGGCTCAAACATGCGCAACATTGGCTAACAAGCGCTTACCATCATTGCCTGGTCCCCACACCTTTCGCTACACCCGGGAGTCGAACTGGAGTCTCCAAGGAAACCAACCGGCCCAACTCTCAACTGAGCTTGGGTGGAGGATAACCACAAGGTATATTTAATCACATCACTAGATTAAGACAAATTGTGTACCGGATTTGTATGTTTGTAACCATGATCCTGTTCGGTTCACTTTTGGTGTTGATTATTTATATTTTAATCTATTATGGTTTTTTATTAATTACAGATTTAATTAATAAATATATGAAACACAATTTTGAGAAAGAGTAAAACGGACACCACTAAATTCCAACAGTAGTATTAGAGTCACGATTACAACATGCATATCAGAATCTGTTCTTTTAACCTGTTACAAATCTCAAACTTTATGTTGGTCAAAGTTTCAGATCTAGGTTATATTAGAGCAACAAATTATTTGGTTAAAGTTTTTTTTCTTATTTTAGTTGATTAAGATTTCTCGATTTATCTTAATTGTGTTTAAATATGTAAATCTAGCCAACCATGTTATTCTATATTTTGTTTATTATTTTTGGTTTCGTTATATGGTTTTGGTCCAATTTGTGGTTCAAAGTTGTAATAGAATAGGGTTTTTTATTTTTATATGTATTTTTGAAATATTATAAAGTCAAGATCCGGTTACAAAACTGAAGACAAAACAAGTTTTATGAAGTCAGTGGAAATAGCTCAAGACAACAAGATGCATCCAGGTCCATTATTTGTTGTTTTGTGTTTTGACCCCGTGACCTAGTTTAACCTGGCTCTAGCAAGGTCAACTGCTTTTTGGCCTTGTGCTTGCTTTATTTTTATAAATTGTTTTAACAATCCAGCCTCATACCAATTTTGTTTTTATAAAATAAATTGGTGTCACAATCAGAAAAATAACAAGTTGTAAAAATAAATAGTTTATTTTAAAAATAAATAATAACCACTAGATATTTGAAACTTAAAACAAGATTTTTTTTTAACTTTTTTAAAAATCATAACTTAATAGTTCTTAAAAACTATTACTTTTAATTGGTTACTCTAGTTGCAACAAACTTAGTTTTAATAGGTAATTAAGTGTCCTGAGAGTGGGAGATGAAAGGATTCCTCAAAATTTCATGACTAAATATATACTAAAATTGGTTTATACGACCCTATTTGGTAAATATTAAAATTAATAGTCTAGTGTCATCCTTATACAAGTTAAACTAGGAACGTAAGCCAAACCATCAATATTTGGAGCCACAACACCACACTTGATGCCTAGCTTATCCTTCCAAGGTGCAAGGGTGTCATAGACACATCCGACCCTTCCACAAGTACCTCTTTTTGGATGATTATTACTTTTCTCTCACGTCTGGAAACTAAAAGTGGACACAGATGAGGTTCGATACAAAGTCTACTTTTCCTACAATGTGTAGGAAGTGTTTTCATTACGACATGTGTCATCTATGGATTTATTACTAAACTGCATAAAGATAATTGGATAAATAACTTATTTATGAAAGATTTATCTCTTAGACAAAAAAAAGAGATTTTTAAAGAAACAATACATCTTGTAAGAATTCAAAATGATCATTCACTTATAATACAAAGAATGCATACTGAATTTCATCCGAATTATATACGTTGTTTTTTATTTCTTTTATGGTTATGTAACAATTAATACCCTTCCGCCACCACACTTTCCGCCTCCTAAACCCATACCCGCCTCCAGCATCAACCACTCATCCCCAAATCAACAACCCCCATCTACCAACACCCCACCGCCACCACTTCACACTGTTGTCGCCTTCACCAACCCCACCGCAACCATCACAGCTACCAACGCCATAATTACACCATCGCAACCATCGTTATAGTACAATACAAGACTAAAGCTTTTGAGCAGTTTCTGACTAGCAAACGCCCTTTCATGTATCCGTGTACCACTACTCGCCACCGCAACTACCGATTTGACCACCACTTGCCGCCACCATTTGAACCACTTGAGTCGCGCAGTAGCCGTCTCCTTTCGTCGTAACCACTGTAGCACCTTTGCTCACCGGAGCTTTCTACAACGTGCAACCATCACGAAATTGTGAACAACAACCATTCTTATCTTCCGATCCGTTCATTGATACTCAACTTTTGTTCATCAGTTTCATTTATTTTATTTATTAATTGTTTGGTATTCTTGATTTGTATTATTTCCATATGTTTGATATGAGATCTGGTGAGAGGGTGGTAGTGGTGGTTTAATTTGTGTTTCAAACAAAAAAACGAGAATAAGTAACATATGTAACACCCAAAAGTGCATAAAGAAAAAAGGGTTCGAGTTCACTCACAAATCGTGTTAAGTAATTAACATAGTCTTGGATTGGATTGAAGGGAGCGCTGGAAAGTTAGTCTGATTACAGAACGATAGCATAAGCGATGAACAGTGCCTTATACGGTGTCGCGTGACTGTGTGACGAGTGGTCATTCGATCAGATGACAATCCGGACGGATGGTCATTCGATCGGATGACAATCCGGACAGATGGTCATTCGATCGGATGAGAATCCGGACGGATGGTCATCCAGTCGGATGGCCATTCGATCAAATTGGCATTCGTTTAGGATGGATGGGTTTGTGTATGATGGCTTTGAAATTTTCGTTGTAGCATTTTAAAAATAGAGAAGTATCTCTACCTTTCACGTCGTCCTATCGAACGGTCGTCCGGTCGAACGGTCGTCCAGTAGGATGGTCGTTCGCTCGGATGGCGACCCGTCCAGTGAGACACTTCATAGAGAACAACTTCACAGCATGGTGGTCATTCGATCGGATGGTCGTCCGATCGGATGGCAATCCATTTGTTTACTGTTATGCATTGAAAATTTATAAAATGTTAAGTGTTGAGACCACAAGTCATCCGATCGGATTGTCGTTCGCTCGGATGGCAATCCGATCAGACGGCAATCGGTTCAACAACCTGATCGCTTGAAACTCAAAATATTTTGCTATGTTCTGAAAAGTTTGCGGTTTGACCGAGACGGTATGACAAAGTGTTAAACAACGAAACCCCATCAAATCCGAGTCATCCGATCGAAGTGGGAATCACCCCATCCCGTTCAGTTAACTATTAGTGACAGTTGTTCATGTTCAACCCATGAATCGGTTGTCTCTTTGATAGAAATCAGTTCCCAGACCGACACTTCACTAAAGAATGAGTAAGAGGCCTGAATGAGCTCCCATTCTATCGGTTTTGAGTGCAAGAGTCTAAAAGAAAGTAGAAGAAAAGTTGTGAAATCATGTTTCAACTCTTTTAATGTTGAAAATGTTTAGATCTAGGCGAAATCAGTGCTTAAACATGTTGAAATCCTTTAGATCTGAGTTGTTCTTGGTGGAATGAAGTCAAATCTTGAAGTTCATAAGAACCCCATGATGACATCACTCTAAAACACCTCAACCTAGTCGATTTCATGGTGAAAAGTTAAGATTCAAAGGTGAAAAGGATGAAGATGTGTGTGTAGATCATAGAAGTACAAGATTTGAGTTCAAAACTTACAAGAATCGCGAGAAATCGAGAGAATATAGCCAGAGATGTCGAAGGTTCGGAGGAGAGCTGTCACATCACTGTTCATGATGTGACAGGTGCTATTAATAGGTGAGTATGGAGAAAGGCAGTGCACAGGTGACGGATCGGAGGGCAGTCCGATCGGATATCATCCGTACGGATGACCATTCAATCGAACGTCTCCGGCGAGTTGAGTTTCGATGTTTCGTTTCGTGCGTTGAGCGTTGCGTTGCAATGCGTTTAAGCTAGTGTTGATTAAGCGATGCGATAGATTCATGATAGTCACACAAATAACATAACTAATACACAACAATATAAATAAACTTGCGTTTCCAGTCGGATTCTCATCCGATCGATTAACCTCCACAAACATATAATAAGCATGCACAAGTAACACTTAGATAACACATACGTAAACAATATATAGAACCTATAATTCAAGTTGCGATGCGATTAGTGATAAATAGATTAGCGATTAACATCGATTAAATGCGATTATTATAGATACTCCACATAATTCAACTAAAGTACATAAATTAAAAAAATAGATTACAAGTCAAAGTGTACAATCAATAGTTGAGCAAGGAGTGACACGTCACAATTAGCAATATTTTCTTCCTTTGACTTTGACTTTGACTTTACTTGTACTTTGACTTCCAAAATGCGGGTTGTTACAGAAATCAGCTAGGACTTGCCCTTTAATTGCTGCTCTTGGCTTATAAATTAGGTTGTGCCTAGCTAATTCGATAGCCCACTTGGCAAGTCGGCCAGAGATCTCAGGCTTGGAGAGGATTTGCCCGATCCTGTAGTTGGTCACCACAGTGATAGCATACCCTGCAAAGTATCGGCGCAGTCGCCTGGAGGCATGTACCAGTGTAAGGACCAATTTCTCCATGATGGAGTATCTTGTCTCCAGGTCATTGAGCATCTTGCTCACATAATAAATTGGCGTTTGAACCACCTCTCTGTCCACGATGAGTACCGCATCTACAGCCTTGTCTGAGGCGGACAAGTACATGGTGAGTGGTTCCTTTTCGCGCGGTGCGGTGAGAGTGGGTAGCTGAATCAAACACTCCTTCATTTCTCAAAAAGTGCGTTCTACTTCGGCAGTCCATTGGAACTGGTCTTTCTTCAAGCAGTTGCGCAAGGTGCTGATAAAAGGAAAAGATTTGTCCACGTGGTTGACCAAGAATCTGTTAAGCGCGCCCAGCCGCCCGCTAAAGTTTGCATCTCTTTTATCGAAGATGGCGATGGCATGCGCTCAATCGCCTGCACCTTTTCTAGGTTGACCTTGAACCCATCTTTTGTGACGATAAATCCAAGGAATTTCCCCTCTTCCCTTCCAAACAAGCATTTCCCCGGGTTAAGCTTCATGTTAATATTTTGCAGAGTTTGGAATGTCCTCTCAATATCTTGGAGCATGTTGTCCTCCTCCATGCTCATAATGACGAGGTCGTCCATGTAAATTTTGACACTTTTGCTGATTTCTTCACCAAACGTGTCGTCCATCAATTTTTGATAGGTTGCGCCTGCATTGCGCAAACCAAACGACATTTTCGTGTAAGAGAAATTTCCCATAGGTGTGCGAAAAGTCGTTTTATCCTCATCCTCTAATTCCATTTGTACCGGATGGTACCCTTTATAACAGTTGAGGAAGCACTTCCATCTGAATGGTGCGAGATTGTCGACTTTTTCTTCGATCTCCGGAAGTGAGTAACAATTCTTGGGGCAAGCTTTGTTAAGGTCTTTGTAATCTACGCACATTCACCATCCCCCGCTTGCTTTTTCTACCATAACCGGGTTTGCCAACCAGGTTTCGTATTTGACTTCCCGCAATATCCCTTCGGCGAGCAGTGCTTTAACCTGCTCTTTCATTGCGCTATTCTTTGCGGGTCCCAGATTACGTCTTGCCTGGACCACGGGCTTGATACCTGGTAAGGTACTCAAGTAATGTTGCTCTATGTCGCGTGGGAATCCTGTCATATCTATTGGAGTCCAAGCGAAGATGTCTTTGTTCCTTAAGAGCAGTTGCTTCAAGTGCGCTTTTACATTATTCGACAAGGTGTGCCCCAAGGTGATCGTTTGTTCGAGGTACTTTGCGTTTAGTACCAATTTCTCTAGTTCTGTGCTGGGGGTTAGCCTTGCCGCTTTAGCCGGACGTAGTTCGTCCTTTGACATAACCTCTTTGACGGTCCTAGATGATCGTAATCTCTATTTCGGTTGGGAAACAGATTGCAGAGTGGGGAGTGAACATGATCATGTTGAAGTCGCCCTGTGCTTCCTTGCCGAAAAGTACGTCATATCGGGAGGTATGGGGTTTGACCATAAAATTAACATCTTCCGTCTGCGTGTACCTACTATCTGTGAGGCGCTCCGGAAAAGTGATTTGGCCAAAGAGGAACACTGTTTCCCCTGCAAACCCAGCCAAAGGGTATTCTGCCGGCTACAACTGATACTTGTCCTCCTAGTCGAACCGTTTGAAGCACTGTTTGTATATGGTGTTGGAGGTACTGCTCGGGTCTATAAATAGACGCTCGGTGCAATAATGTGCCAAGTAGCCGGTGATTACGACGGTTCTTGCCTAGCGGTCCACCTCGTACTCGGGGAAAAATGACTTGTTCGCCGCGCCAGTCGTCGTCTTGCCCCTCTTAGCCGCCTTTCGCGGTTGCCTATGGCCCCCACTAATCATGTGGGTGGTTTCCATATACTTCAATTTTTTGTTGTCGGAGGTTCCCTTGTAGTGAAGGGTTATGCGCTTAGTTTGCTACGGAGCATGTGGCAACAGATGTTGCAGTTTCTCCTCTTTGAGGGCACGTGCGTTCTCCAGCCGGAGACTAAAATAGTTGTTGGTAGTGTGGCCAGTGTCTTTGTGGTAGTCACGATACTGGTTGAGGTCCTACCCTTTTCTGGACTTCATTGTTAGGGCAAGTTTCAAGTTACCTTCTTCTGTAAGAAGAACGTCCCTTGGCGAATTGGTGACCTCGGTCCAGTTGCGTTCACGAGTCTCTTTCTTTGGTGCCCTTTGGTCCCTTTGGGCATTGATCGTCGACCTAGCGTCCGACTGAGACCCATGCGAATCATACGATTTGAAGTCGTGGTCGCGGTTCCACGAGCTCTGTTGCACTTATTGTTGTTGCGCCTTGGTTCTTGGTGGGAAGATGGCCCTTCTGCGGGAGAAGGGCGATCTTTGCTTGAATTGGGCCTTAAGGACCGCTTTCTTTGGGCATACGTCATGACCGCCGTCATGATGTCGTCCCACTTTTTTGGCAAGCCTTCCTTGCCGGAGATCGTTTTAATCATTTTATTGTTTTTTACCACCCTGATGAAATGACTGAGTGCAAGTGCGTCTGGTAACTCACCGATCTAAAGACACTCTTGGTTGAAACGGGTAATGTCACGGCCCCCGCGCCCGGTTTGACCCGGTCCAGGAGCCGCGGGACAGGAAACCTGCGGTATTTATGTTTACAGCGGAAGTCTTAACAGGATCGTTTTAAAGTTTGAAAATGTCCGAGTATTATTTATTTACATTTCAGGATAAACCCCGTAAATTTCATAATTTTATTATTTACAAACATGTTTATTTATTTATTTGAGCCACTACTTCAAGCTTGATGGTGCTCCGTAGCACGTGTACTGAATTCACAGTATGTCACATGAAACATGTTGTAAAAAGGTTTTGTCAGTGGGGAAATACTGAGTGAATCATTCAGTTTGCTAAACGACACATAGTTATTAATTACAGCATAAGATCGATTACGATGGCAGTATCTTATTTTATATCTGGCCTTGCCACCCGTGTGACGATGGTCATACCACTATTGGGTCCAGTCACCCAATTAGTGACGTTTTGTCACTGCTAGGTCTTGTAGCCTAACCCCTGTTAGGGCTTATTGCCTAACCGTGAAAAATTAGTAATGCGCACAATACCCCACTAGCCAGCGGTCAAGATAACCACGACTTAATCCCTGTAATTATAACATTTTGAAAATAGCTTTGGAGTATTGTAAAACAGTTTGATAAAAAGGGAATGACTCACATTGCAGATTTAACGGGCAAGATATAAGCCTACTGATTAGCCTTGATTACCCTAATTCAAACAATAAGGCGTACACGCAAACGGGTTAGTGATCAATACAGCATTTACGATAACTCACGAGATCAAATTCTCACAACGAATGACAAAGTGCAATACTTAAACTCATTCATCGAATTAACGACGAACGACAAAGTATGATACTTAAACTCATTCATCGAATTGACGAACGACAAAGTATGACCCTATGTGGGCGGCACTTAAACATTCTTTGGATATATTGATCTCGGAAAATGAATCGTAATAGCGATTGAGTAGTTACCCTGATTGCGGCAGCACCTCGTGATCGTGTGTGTTTAATTTGTGATATAAGAGCCTAAACTCGACGTACAGAACGAATTTGGCCGATGTTTTAACACCTCTGTGCAAGTGCCAAGGTCGGCTATTTATAGCTGAAATTTCAACATGCTTACGGATCGTATGCCTAACCCCTTACGGTCTGTAAGGAAACCTGGTCAGCTTACGGTCCGTAAGGACCTACCCTTACGGTCCGTAAAGGATTGGAACCGACTTATAGGTTGCCACGCGTGGGACTAGCCTAGATGAGTCAGTGAAATGGGCCAATCAGACTTCTACAACGTTTTATTTAGATAAATGATCAACTAGGGTTTGCCCCCCTTGAGTTTTAGGGGCCCTGATCCTGATTCCGATTATTCTGAAAATTTTAGGGTTTGTGCAGAATCACTTAGGTGTCTTAATTAGGGTTTTCTTATCAACTAATTATCGCCCTAATTACTGATTTTGGTGACAGTTGTTACATCCTCCCCAACTTAATAAAAATCTCGTCCTAGAGATTTATTGGAATAGATGAGGGTATTATTGCTTCATCTCTGATTCTAGTTCTTAGATATATTTGGGTTTTCCCCTTTTTAAGTTCCCCTAACGCTAGTTATTTAGGTGTAAGAAACTTGACTCTTCTATCTTCTATCCGGAGTGGCTTCTCTACGAACTTTAACTTTTCGTTTACTTCTTCCTTCTGAGGAGATATCACCAGGGATTTGTCTGCTAACTATTTCTGGAGATTGGATACATGAAACACATCATGTACTTTTTCGAGTAGTTGTAAATGATAAGCTACTGGTCTTATTTTGTTGGATTACTGGAAGTGGTCCTACTTACTTTAAACTTAGCTTTCCTTTCTTACTAAATCTAATAATTCCTTTCTAAGGAGATACTTTCCTTATGTTTAATACTTGTTGCTCACATATGTATCTCAAATTCTTATGACTTGTATAGATAGTAAACTTACCTCTTTACAGATAATGTTTCCTAATCTTAAGGGTAAATTTATGGCTTCAATTGTTTCAGATTTACAGGTGAAATGGCTTTCTTCGCGCTTCTGCAATTGCCTTGATGCATACACAATTACCTTTTTTTTTTGGCGTTGCATTATCCTACCTCTAGCTTTGTATACTTTAAAACCTTCTGTTGAATTGGAACCCTTGTTAATTTATGCTGTAAGATCCTAAAGGCTTTTTCTGATTTTAGGTTCTTATTCAACCTTAACTGTTTTAGCTTAGTTAGGGATATATCTTACTTAGAGACATATTCCAAATAAACTGTCTACGGTATCTGTCTAAATTTACAGAATTCCTAATTTCTCTTTTTAGGGATTGCGGAATCTTCCATTTAGTAATTTGCTGCTATCTTAGCAGGATCTAAGTGAATACCTTTAAGATTTACCATGTGTCCTAAGAATTGCATTTCTTGAAGCCAGAATTCATATTTTGAGAATTTGGCATATAGCTTTTCTATTCTTAACAAGGTTAAGAGTGCATGTAAATACTTACAATAATCCTCCTGACTTTTGGAGTAAATAAATATATTGTTAATGAAAACAATTACCAATTTATCAATTATGGTTTACATATTCTGTTTATCATGTCCATAAATGCTGGTAGAGCATTTGTTAATTCGAAGGGCCTGATTGTAAATTCGTATTGCTCATACCTAATTCTGAGAGCGGTTTTAGGTATGTTTTCTTCTTGTTCTTTCAACTGATGATATCTAAAATACAAATATATCGTAAAAAACTACCTAGTGTTCTAAAGTTAATCAAATAGATCCTTAATTCTAGGTAATGGGTATCGATTCCTAATTGTAACTTTGTTTAATTTCCTATAATCGATATACCTTCTCCTTGACCCGTCCTTCCTATTTACAAACGACACTGAAGCTTTATTATAAAGAATTCGAGCGAGGTTTGTTATTTAATCAATCTATTCCTATAACATCGAATCCGGCTAATTTTATTGATAACAAGTTGGCAGAAAATTTTACGTCTTATTAATTCTATCTTTGCTTCTTGCAAAATATTATTTATTCTAACGGATTTTTTTTTTACATCTACCGTTTCAACTGTAACGGTCGGCCTAAGGTTGGTTAAAGGTAAATTAAGGATTTGGCAAAATGAAGTATTTTTAAAACTTTGGTTTATATTAGAGTCAAATAATAGTTTTGCCTAATCGTCGGGAACTAAAACGTACCAACTATGATGTCAGGAATTAGTTCAGCTTCCTGGGTGGTTAATTGAAAAGTTCTTGCGTTTTTCTTGGTAGTCCCTTCTGCAGGTTCACCTTCTCGTTTGTTGGGTTGCCTAATTTCGGACAATTTGTTCTGTAATGAGCGGTTTCTCCACAGTTGTAGCAGGTTATTGCCTTCTTTTTTCCTGCAATCCTCTTCTCGATGTCCTGGAATTTTGCAGAAATTGCAGCATCCTTTGCATTTTCCAAAATGCTTTCCCTTGCAGGTATCGCAAAATGGAATGGTAGGAAATCGCCCGGTTCCTCTTTTCCTGAGATTGCTATTATTACCAATATGAAATTCTTGGGAAATTTTCTGGGCTAACTCCTTCCTCTTATTTTCTTCCCGAGTGCGTACCAGTCCATCAGTTAGAGTGTTAGCTAATTCTATCGCATCGTCAATTGTGCGGGGTCTCGCAGCTTTGACAATATCACGAATTTCGCTAATCAAACCCCATATGTAGCGAGATATAAGTACCGGTTCCGGCGAAGCCAGAGTAGGTACAATTCTGGCATACTCAAAGAATTTTGAAGTATACCCTCGACAATCTACATCCACCATTCAGTGACTTAAAAACTTGTTTGCCATTTGCTCTTTCTCATAATCGGGACAGAATTTCCTTTCTATTAATCGCTTAAATTCTTCCCAACCCATGGCATAGGCTACGTCACTTCCTTTGGCTTGTAACACTGTATTCCACCATTCTAATGCTTCTTCCTTGAAAAGGTACGAAGCGTACATAACCTTATCTTCCTCAACACATTTACTTATTCTGATCACCGCCTCGGTTTTCTCCAACCAACGCAGTGCCGCAGTTGCCCCTTCATTGCCTGCGAACTCTACAGGTTTACAGGCAAGGAACTCCTTATAAGTGCAACCAGGCGTTGCAGCTTTCCTTTTCTTAGGGAGCAGAGCTTGTTGCGGTTCATCATTATGATTAACATGATCATTACCTCCGTTTACGCTATTACTGAAATTATCTTCAGAAATACGTTTGCTAGGAATGATTTGCTGTGGTTCTACGGGATTTTTAACAGCAGTGACAATTGCGGGAATAGCGTTGGCTATCCCTTGAGCAATCATTGTTGGAATAGTATTGGCTATTCCTTGAGCAACGATATTTTCTATATCCTGTCTAATCATATATTGACCCCCTGATTGTTGCTCAGATTGATTACCCTCGTTAACTGGTTCATTATTAGCGTTTTCCATTGGATAACTAATTTATAGATAAATAATTAGTATATAAGGAAATAATCCAATGTTACACTTAATTGCACATAATCACGTAAACGAACCCAAACTTGTAAATGTTCTAAGATTTTCATTAGATCATGCTTCTATATACAACTATTTTATTTTCTATGCCAATTTTACTATTACTATTACATAATCACAATTGCATAAATTCCCGGTCCTTTCGTTAAATAATAATCTAGTAACGGTGTTTCCTTGGATCGTATTTCCAGGAGATTTGTTTTCCTATCTCTTGGATCCTATTCCCAATATTTATTAGTTCTTGGTCAAACTGGCGGAGTCTAACTGTATTCTTGTTACTCTGAGGTGGATTTGGTAAAGGTTTCAGTTGGAACTGAGGAAAAAGCTTATAGGGATTGTTTTGTAACTGTATTTCATGAGTCAAACATTCGTCTATGTCGAAAGGTCGTGAGTGGATTGAAGGGTTCAGAATAGCTGGTTCTAAGTTCATTGATAGTCGTGCTTCATTAACAGTCTTGATAGTACTATAGTCTGTTAATGTAAGATCTAATTCTTCTTGAGATGGTAACCCCTTAATTTGCCTAGAACTTTCTTCAATTTCGGTTTTCTTAGGTTCGAGAGGTAAAGCATTAAACTCTATAGGTTCTTCTATGTCTGGTATATATCTATTAAAATCTCTAGAGACTTCTGTTCTTACTGGATAGAGATTTAAATTCTGAAGGGCATCAGACAAATCACTCATTCTGTTTACACACAATTATTATGTCAGAATTTATAACAATTTTGATAGAAATACGTGTTTAATTATCCGAACAACTAGAATTTTAAAGCATCCTAGGTTTTATTTATAAATTTATTTATTTACTGAAATAAGGCTTCTAGACTTGTAAAGGCACTAAAATTTTAGTTTAATTTATTTGCTAAACATATAAAATCTGTTCCATGCTATATGCAATTAATCAGATAATAAAACACATAATCACAAAATAGCAATTTAATTAAATTAAGTATTTTCTAAATACTTAATAGGCTTAAATCAGTGGCTTGATCAGTGGCTCTGATACCACCTCTTTCCTGTCACGGCCCCCGCGCCCGGTTTGACCCGGTCCAGGAGCCGCGGGACAGGAAACCTGCGGTATTTATGTTTACAGCGGAAGTCTTAACAGGATCGTTTTAAAGTTTGAAAATGTCCGAGTATTATTTATTTACATTTCAGGATAAACCCCGTAAATTTCATAATTTTATTATTTACAAACATGTTTATTTATTTATTTGAGCCACTACTTCAAGCTTGATGGTGCTCCGTAGCACGTGTACTGAATTCACAGTATGTCACATGAAACATGTTGTAAAAAGGTTTTGTCAGTGGGGAAATACTGAGTGAATCATTCAGTTTGCTAAACGACACATAGTTATTAATTACAGCATAAGATCGATTACGATGGCAGTATCTTATTTTATATCTGGCCTTGCCACCCGTGTGACGATAGTCATACCACTATTGGGTCCAGTCACCCAATTAGTGACGTTTTGTCACTGCTAGGTCTTGTAGCCTAACCCCTGTTAGGGCTTATTGCCTAACCGTGAAAAATTAGTAATGCGCACAATACCCCACTAGCCAGCGGTCAAGATAACCACGACTTAATCCCTGTAATTATAACATTTTGAAAATAGCTTTGGAGTATTGTAAAACAGTTTGATAAAAAGGGAATGACTCACATTGCAGATTTAACGGGCAAGATATAAGCCTACTGATTAGCCTTGATTACCCTAATTCAAACAATAAGGCGTACACGCAAACGGGTTAGTGATCAATACAGCATTTACGATAACTCACGAGATCAAATTCTCACAACGAATGACAAAGTGCAATACTTAAACTCATTCATCGAATTAACGACGAACGACAAAGTATGATACTTAAACTCATTCATCGAATTGACGAACGACAAAGTATGACCCTATGTGGGCGACACTTAAACATTCTTTGGATATATTGATCTCGGAAAATGAATCGTAATAGCGATTGAGTAGTTACCCTGATTGCGGCAGCACCTCGTGATCGTGTGTGTTTAATTTGTGATATAAGAGCCTAAACTCGACGTACAGAACGAATTTGGCCGATGTTTTAACACCTCTGTGCAAGTGCCAAGGTCGGCTATTTATAGCTGAAATTTCGACATGCTTACGGACCGTATGCCTAACCCCTTACGGTCTGTAAGGAAACCTGGTCAGCTTACGGTCCGTAAGGACCTACCCTTACGGTCCGTAAAGGATTGGAACCGACTTATAGGTTGCCACGCGTGGGACTAGCCTAGCTGAGTCAGTGAAATGGGCCAATCAGACTTCTACAACGTTTTATTTAGATAAATGATCAACTAGGGTTTGCCCCCTTGAGTTTTAGGGGCCCTGATCCTGATTCCGATTATTCTGAAAATTTTAGGGTTTGTGCAGAATCACTTAGGTGTCTTAATTAGGGTTTTCTTATCAACTAATTATCGTCCTAATTACTAATTTTGGTGACAGTTGTTACAGGTAACGAAGGCTTCCAAGCTTTCGTTATTTCCTCGCCAGATATTCATGACATCGGAAGTACTGGGAGGGCGACGTCGCTGCTGGCTAAAATGTGCAAGAAATTTCCCTTGCAAGTCTTCGAATGACGCCAGTGAGCCCACTTGCGAAGAATCAAACCAGGCCCATGCAGTTCCTGTAAGCGTCTTGACAAACAAATGGAACCCCAACGGGTGCGACCAGCCGCCGACGTGACCGACGCTGATGAAAATGGCCATGTGGTCGTCGGTATTCGACAACCCAGTGTACTTGCCCACACTGGGCGGAAGTTTAGCTCTCGCGAGTGGGGTTAAGGCAATCTCCTTGACAAATTTGGAGTTGCCAGCTGCTGATTTCTGTCTATAGACCGACCGGTGATCGTGCTTTACAGCGCAATCGTATGTTGTGCGGGGTTGCACCGGGGCGTAGTAGTCTTGGTCCCCATACTGGCTATAAGCCGTATGGGAATCCACGTAGTATGCATAGTCGTCGGTGTCAGTCCTGTCGTACGTACCGTCAATGGGATGCGGCCCAAGACGGCTTAACACTCCTGAACTACGATGAGTAACTGATTCTCGCCTATGTTCTCTTGGTGGGGCAAGGCACTGATGCGCGGAGGTTCTAGCCTGGGATCCGTAAGTGAAATTCCCTTCTTTTAGCATATGGACACTTACGTAGGAGTCTCCATGCGGCCCGCGCCTATCTCTAGATGGGGGATGTGTTGGTGGTAGCGACTCGTATTGAAGAATACGTGGTGCTAGTGTAAATGGGGCCAACGTGGGGCCTCTGGTTAGCTGCGGCCTCGCGCAGGCCTGTGCGTAGGCTGCGTTTAAGAGAGACTGTTTTTGCACATAACAGGAGGGGAGATCGACTCCTTGTGGTACTATTGGTGCAAATTGGAGAATTTCCGGCATATTCGCCGAATGATTACCCATGTGTATGTTTGTGCCAATGTGGCGTGTTGGTTGGTTAGGGGGAGTGTCCCAAGTTTGCCCTATGGTTGTTGGGATGAAGGGTTCCCCCGTGATAGGAATTTAATGATCGGACATGATCTTGGAAAAAAAGAGAGAAAAGTGCTAAGAGGAGTAGCGGTGAGCGCCAATGATGAAACAGTGGTTAACCGAGTGGGTTAATCTACTAGTCTCGTCGATTAGGGTTAATCCCTTCTTTCCTCGATCAATGGTCGGGTCGTCCCCTAATCTGTCCCCTGCACAAGGAAACACACCGTGACTAGTAACAAGGAGGATGAGGTGGGGGCGTGCTCCTTATTACCACTCTCTTGCGTAAGGATAAGTATTTGTTTGGGAACAAAGTATGTGTTTTAGTAGTATGTGAAAGAAAGCAGATTAGCGTTACCTCAAACCTGGTTCAGGATGACTATTTATATCCAAAGAGCGAAGGAGGAGAGCCAAGAGGCCTGACTGACAACGCGTAGCCTTTTTGTAGGTATGTCAAGAGCGTAGGTCACAAGGGTGTTGGACGCATGCGGAGGTGTTGCCACGTCCTGCTGGGGTTGTTATTCTGTCTACCAGCTTTATGCATGTGGGTTGGGCAGCTGACCGCTGTCAGTGACCGGATGTCACGACCCCCGACCCCATCCTGGCCGGAATCGGGAGCCGTGAGCAGCCCAGTGGTACCGGTGATTATTTTTGAAAAACATTGCAGCGGAAATTTCATCAGGACCGTGAGTTAGGAAAAATATCAGAGTTTAAAAACACCGGATTTTATTTATTAATTAGATGGAATAAAATCCATGTTTTACAATGGTAGCTTTAATATAAATAAATTTATAAAACAAGATTTCTTAATTTGATTCAATTAATAAAATAAGCCACTTCTTGAAGTTCTTCAGTGCCAGATCCAATTGTTACTCCAATCTATTGTAATTACCTGAAACGCGTTTGAAAAAGGTTTTGTCAGCGGGAAATACTGAGTGAGTTCATTCATGTTTTATCAAATGACCCTTAGTTATAAATTACAACATAAGAGCGATTACAATGGTTTTTATCTTATTATTATATGGCACCGTGTCACCTCCTGGTGACGGTGGTCGTACCACTATTGGGTCTTGTCACCCAATTAGTGATGATTATCACTGTTAGGGCTTATATGCCTAACCTGTGTTAGGGCTTATTAGCCTAACCCTGTGAGAAAATTAGTAATGTGCACAATACCCCACTAGCCATTGACTAAGATAGCCATGACTTAATCCCTGTAATTATAACCTTTGAAAATAACTTGAGGTATTGTAAAACAGTTTGATAAAAAGAGAATGACTCACATTATAAGCATGCAGATTCATATGGGCAAAGTTTAGTCTACAGATAAGCCTTGATATATTGCAGATTTATACAAGCAGAGCTTAGCCTATTGATTAGCCTTGTAACCAAGTGTACACGAACTAGGTAAGTAACTAATACAGCATTTACGATAACTCACGAGATTAAAACCCTCACAACGAATGATAAAGTTCAATCACTTAAACATTCATCGGATTCACAACGAATGACAGAGTATTCCCTGAGTTCGGGTGGTACTCAAACATCCTGTCGGAATCACGACTAATGACAAAGGATAACGCTTAAACATACGGTCGGATAGTTTCAATCGATCGGACATTGAATCGTAGCAGCGATCGAGTTAATACCTGGTATCTTAGCAGCGCCTCGCTATTGTGAATGTATTTTATGAATTAGAGTAGTCTATTTTCGTTTTTGAGAATTTTGATTGACACCCCTGAACTGCTCGTAACCCCTACTATTTATAGCTGAAGTTTGACCCCCTCGCGTGACGCGAGGGGTCCCATAGGGGGCGCCGCGTGACGCGACGGGCCACGTTTCATCATAGGCTTGCCACGTGTGTTTGTAGGTTAGCTGAGTCGACGGAAACGATAAATTCAATTTTGACAGCAAACTATATGGATAATCGTCGAGTAGGGAATACGCCCCCTGAGTTTTAGGGGCCCTGATCTTGATTTTGATTGTTATGAAAATTTTAGGAGTTGTGCATGATTACTTGGGTGTCTCTATTAGGGTTTCCTATTGGGTAAATAAAATAATGAATATGACTTTTGATGAGATTTGTTTACAAAATAAATAATAGTTTTGGGTAAATCACAAAAAGAGAATAAAATAGTAAAAAAAGGGGATGGACCCTACTTTGTAACTTTAGGGTTCAACTAGAAAATCTCCTGGTAAAATTTTTAGGTATAACTTCTAAGTTATATATAAAAATTATATAATGCACTCGTGGTAAGTATAGTGTTCCTAATTCAACCTTATCCCGATGTCCCGAGATCGAATCCCAACAACTTAGTCGGGCAGAGCCCTGACATATGTTATGAGGCTCAGATCAATCGGAAAGGGTAGAGGTGATCGAGAGTTAAAACACTTAAAACGAGGCATAGCATTATTATTATTATGAGACGAACATATTAAAAGTAAAGAAAATATTAGAGAAAGAGATAAAGTTGGCGACATATGAGTGTAGAAAGGAAATTGCAGCCAATTCTTCTAAGAAGTGATGCCTTATTTATAGTCCTATCATACTTGGAGGCTAAGCTTTCATGGCCACGTACCCCCAAAAAAATTAATTTCTCACATGTACACATAATCTTCAACTTTTGAATGAAATGGTTTATATTTTTATTATTTTGTTATTTTATATATTATAATTAATTTAACTGCTTTACTTATTTGGCGCGTATAACTTCTAAAATATAACTTTTTATAAAATAATAAATATGTCTTTAGAATGAGAATATTTTTATCTACATTTTGGTCTAAGTTTCATTAAAAATAGAGTACATTCAAAATACAATGTATTTCTATAATTTAATTATTATACGGTTCCTAGGCCCGTCTAGGTACTTTATATTTCTAACAGTCGACTTACCCGTAATATACTGTCTAATAATATAAGTTTTTTTTATATACTTTTATTTTATTAGACAGGTCACTCATACATAGGTCAATTAATTGGTATAATATTTCAACCAACTATATAAAATAGTGTTTAAAACTATTTGGGTTGAATATTTATATTAAAAATAAACTAGTTACTAGTTACTAGTGGTTAATAAATTTACACAAACGTATAATTCTTATATAATAAAAATAGGAATGTTACATTCTCCCCATCTTGTTTTAAATCTCGTCTTCGAGATTTGGGCTACGGTATTTCTTTTAAACTTATGTCATATTTTAGTCAATAAAAACAATATTAAGGTAGATGACACATAATTAAAATATCAAATTTTGTGAATACGAGTTGTACAATAAGTAAGATTAAATGGTTCAACTGAATTAGTTCAAGAAATCGATGACAAACGAATGAGATGAAATGATATAATTTCAAAGGTGACTAGGTTCAAGCCAAAAGATATATGATTAATAGATATTTAAAATGAATGTGAAGGACTTTGAGAATCAATGAAATTCTTTATCAAAAGAAAACTTACTTTGATTGGCAACTGAGGAAGGCTTAGAATTGACAGGTTCAAAATGAAATAAAAGCATGAAAATGATTTGTCAAATATTGAATTATGATATGAGAAAATCAATGTGCTAAGATGAGTGAATTGCAAGGATACATGAAAAAGATAATAGAGTTAGTGTATCATTCTTTAGAGTTCCAAGTTGTTTTAATTGGAAACAATGTGATAGTACACTATTAGTGACCATTTTTTTTCATACTATGTCCCAGAGATCGAAATATAATAAGAACAAGTTGTTTTGGCATGACCAACCATTATATTATTTTTGTAAAGCAGATGTAATATATATTATTTGTGTCCCTGTCTGAACCGTATCGTACATATCACATATAAATAATATATATTATTTGTTACATATTTTTTTTACTATATGTAAATGGTTACCACTTTTAAATAAATATTATTTTAGTATTTTATTATACTATGTAAAATAACTTATATTTACTATGTAATATATATTACAAAACATCGCAATGAAGTTATTACATTATAAAATATTTTAGTTTTATTATTTTGTAAAACAAATCAATATTATTTATAATGTTAAATGAAAGTTTGTAAATAAAGGAGTAAAAATATTTATTGTACAAAAGTATTTATAAAATATTTTGTAAATATATAAAACTTAATGGGTCAATTCTATGTGATTAATTATTTTCATTTTGAAACCATATAACGTTGTGAATGTATTTACAAATGTTGTAAATAAGTGAAAACGGGGACTATTCTTATATAGTACAATGTTCCCCTAACCCAACGTAGTTGATGACTACCATATTATTCTTATATGGTCATTTTCTTGCCAAAGCGTTACGGTACATAGTTACCACAAAACATGTGATACATAATTATTTATATAATTTTATTCGTCCCTTTAATTCTTGTATTGTTCTATGAAAATATGTCTTCTCTTTACAGTACAAAGTGTATATATATATATATATATATATATATATATTAAAATTTACTTAAATAAGTATGATGACTTAATTTATATATTAACTAGTCATTATCCTGGTTAGATATTGGTTAGTGTTGCCTTGTTTAAGCATAGGTGATCAGTCCATGCATAACTAAGGCAAGGCTATCCAATACCTGTCCTTGACAATAACCCTAGTACCTAAAATAATACCAACACTACAATTAATATATTATTATTAATAATAAAACTAATATTAATTACCGATAATAAATAACTAAACTTAATATAAATTCTTCACCTCAATGGTTTTAACAAAATTTATTTTGTTGGAAAAGGAAAAAATGTGACTTTGTAATCATGCTCTGACATGTAATGACGTCAACTGGCAGTAAGAATGGGTATTTTTCGCTTTGGTCTTTAGATTTGTAGTGGCGCTTTGTCAAACTTCATTAATGAGGAAATGACCCTGGTTCCTGTAGCGCCGTTTGGATGTGATGTAATTCTGACAGTTAATGATAGGTTTCTCCCTTCTCGAGGTTGAGTTCTCTTTATATATATGTATTTTCGAGATACCTTGTCTCCTAATTGATTCTTATCAAAAAGGATGAAACGTTCTTACCATACACGTCTCTTGCTGGATGTTCTTAGGGTGTATGAAGCTGCTGAAGGTCTCGTACTTCTTTCTCGTTCACCGCCACTCACTACTATTCCGGTAAAGAATCTGGTCAAACCTGCTTCTCCGGCGGTTGTTGATACTGACTACAAGGTTCTTCAGCATACTGATGTTACTGCTGGTGCTAATATTGTGTTGGATGTCGATGGGTTGATGGCTCGGTTCCCGATGCTTCAAAAAGGAGAATGCCGGTTAGTGTATCAACGCCGGAAAATTCGTCGGAGTGAGCAGGTGTCTGTTGTTGATGATGATTCCGGTGCTGGTTAGGTGTTTAACCTTAGGACCCGTTTCTGTCTTTTGTTAATGCTTTTTATAAGTTTTTGGTACTGGACAATTTTTTTGAAGATCATTGCTATGATCTTGTTAAGTGTTTATGTTACACTTTTTTGATGATGTATATTGTGATATACTTCTACTCCCGTAGGGTTTAATTCTTGTATGTGTGGATTACAATATGTTGCATGTGTATAATTACTTTTGGATAGGTAAGGTGAATGAGGGATGGTATTGTGCTCATGTGTGAATGTTTGTCTAAAAGGCACAACAGCTTGCCTGTTTTTAGACTGTTCATGAGGTGTACAATGTTTGACCATATCGTTTTTGCGCGCACCAAAGAAATTACATGCAATTTGTAATAAACAGTGATATAAGTAAAAATGATGTTTGTATTGATAAGAGCGCAAGGCTTGTGATTCAAGACATAATAAAGAAATACATTGCCTGTATGTTCTTTCCGCTTTTGTGGACTTGGTTCATATGTAACACCTGCGCAACTGTTGTGCGTTCCAGGTGCGGGGGACTAGGGTCCCATCGATCCTTTTTAGGGTATATGCCCCCTTGCCTAGGACCTCGTTAATGACGTATGGTCCTTCCCACCTTGGCGCTAATTTGCCGGGCTTTTTAGCGTTTGAAGCCTCATTGTCGCGCAAGACAAAATCGCCGGGGACAAAGGTGCAAACACGCACGCGCGCATTGTAATATTTTTCGAGCTTGGATTTGTACCTTGCTTCCATTATGGCAGCGTTCTCGCGCCTCTCTTCCAGAAGATCCAAATCCATTCTTCGCTCTTGTTCATTGTTCTGTTTTTCCATGGCTAACATGCGCGGTGATGGTAAACCTATCTCAGCTGGAATGACAGCCTCAGACCCATAGACTAGACTGAACGGAGTTTCTCCGGTGCTAGTCTTTGGCAATGTTCGATGCGCCCAGAGGATGCTGGGAAGTTCGTCAACCCACCCTCTGCGCGCTGTCCCAAGTCGCGTTTTTATGCCGTCAACGATTTGTTTGTTTACGCTTTCTACCTGACCGTTCGCTTGAGGATGCGCAACAGAGGCAAAGTTGTGCTCGATCTTCATTTCTTTGAACCATTTTTGAAGATCTTCTGCGGCGAAGTTTGTACCATTGTCGGAAATAATGTGCAATGGTAACCCAAATCTGCAAATGATATGTTCCCATATAAATTTGCGGATTACCATTGCTGTTGTTGAGGCCAAAGCTTTAGCTTCCACCCATTTTGTGAAGTAGTCCACCGCGACGATGATGAATTTTACTGCACCCGGCGCGTCAGGAAATGGGCCAACAAAATCGATGCCTCACTGTTGGAATGGCCAGGCGGAAGTAACGGGAATTAGCGGATTTTTGGGTCGAAGTGTCTTTGGTGCGTGGCGTTGACATGCCTCGCATCTTCTTAATAGATCAACTGCGTCCATGTGCATTCCTGGCCAGTTGTATCCGGCGCTCATTATTTTTGCCACGACCATGCGCGGTCCCGCGTGTATCCCGCATAATCCCTCATGGATTTCTCTGACTAGGTATTGGGCGTCTGTTTTATCAACGCAGCGTAGTAATGGGCCCATGAATGATTTTCGATAAAGGACGCCATCCGCCATCTCGTAATTTATTGCTTTGTGTTGTATTTTTCGAGCTTCTGCCTTTCCTTCCGGAAGTTTTCTATGTTGAAGGTACAAGATGATTGGAGACATCCAGGATGGATCTCCCATTTCTACGACGCTTACTTGCTTGAGATGAATGGAAGGGTTGGATAATACCTCTATGCGTACCTCCTTTGCTATGTGTTTAAAGCTGGTAGCAGCTAACTTGCTTAGCGCGTCAGCGTGCTTGTTCTCGCTTCTGTTTATGTGATTAATTTTGAATGTTTGAAATTGGCTGATTAACATCCGCGCTTGTTCAAGGTACAATGCCATAGCTTCCCCTTTCGCATCATAACGACCGTTAACTTGTTCGGCTACTAGCTTCGAGTCAACGTTGGCTTCAAGGTTTCCTGCCCCCATTTTGAGTGCTAGGCGGAGACCTGCTAAAAATGCTTCGTATTCTGCTTCATTGTTGGTACTTTGGAAGTCTAAGCGTATGGCATATGTAAGTTCGTGATTATCCAGACTGACTAATCGGAGGCCTGCTCCTGCTCCATCATCATTGGAAGCACCATCTGTGTGTAAGGTCCAGACTCTGTCGTCAAAAACAGGTGTCGGGTTCTGGATTGCCTCACATTCTTGTATTTTATCGATGGGAACTTCAGTGGCGAAGTCTGCTAGAACTTGCCCTTTGATTGCTGGTCTTGGTCTGTAAAATATGTTGTAGCCACCCAGCTCAATGACCCATTTAGCTAATCTTCCCGCCACATCAGGTTTTGACAAGATTTGGCCTAAATGATAATTTGTGAGAACTGTGATGACATGGCCTGAGAAGTACCTGCGCAAGCGTCTGGATGCGTGTATTAGTGCTAGAACCAATTTTTCTATCATTGAGTAACGAGTTTCGAGACCAGTGAGCATTTTGCTGATATAGTAGATTGGAGTCTGGATATTTTCCCGTTCTACCATTAATACTGCGCCTACTGCTACTTCCGCGGCTGACAGATATAAGATTAACGGTTCTTTTTCTTTTGGCGCGGTCAGTGTTGGCAGCTGAATTAAACATTCTTTCATTTGCTTGAATGCTGCTTCTGCTTCAGGCGTCCATTGAAAAGGAGTTTTCTTTCCGCAGTTTCGCAGCGTACTGATAAATGGATAAGATTTTGCCACATGATTGGCCAAGAATCTGTTCAGAGCTGCTAATCGTCCGGCGAGCCTTTGCATTTCTTTAACTGTTGCAGGTGATGGCATTAACTGGATGGCCTGCACTTTTTCTGGATTAACCTTAAAGCCGTCTCTTGTAACTATGAAACCCAAAAATTTTCCTTCTTCCATGCCGAAGGAGCATTTTGTCGGGTTAAGTTTCAAGTTCACGCTACGTAAGGAATCGAACGTGCGCTGGATATTGTTGAGCATTGTCTCCTCTTCATGGCTCATGATGACGAGGTCATCCATGTATACTTCGACAGTTTTGCCAATATCCTCGCTAAAGACTGTGTCCATTAGTCGTTGATAAGTTGCGCCTGCATTGCGCAAACCAAACGGCATTTTCGTGTAGCAGTAGATGCCTTTATCTGTGCGGAACGCGGTTTTATCTTGGTCTTCTTTTTTCATCTGGACCTGGTGATAACCCTTATAACAGTCGAGAAAGCATTTCCATCTGAATGATGCTAGAGAGTCGACTTTTTTGTCTATCTCTGGGAGCGCGTAGCAATCTTTGGGGCATGCTTTGTTTAGGTCCTTGAAGTCGACACACATTCTCCATCCGCCGCTATGTTTTTGTACCATTACTGGGTTGGCAACCCATGTATGGTATTTCACTTCGCGCAAGATTCCCGCATTGAGTAACTCTGTCACTTGCTCGTCCATCGCTTTTGCTTTTTCTTCACTGAAGCTGCGCCTCCCCTGAGCAACAGGTTCTACTGATGGTTTGATGTTTAAACAATGTTGCGCGATATCGCGTGGAACTCCAGTCATGTCTGCTGGGCACCAGGAAAATATATCTTTGTTGTTAGACAACAACTTTTTCAGTTGTATGCGTGTTGCTGGTGAAATAGCTTGTCCTAGCAGAATGGTCTGCTATGGGTATTCGTTCTTCAGAACCCATTTCTCTGGTTCGTTTGGTGCCGAAGATTTGACTACCTTTGCTGGTGGTTCATCGTCCACGGGCATGACTTCTTTGCTTGAATAGAGAATTGCAACTCCGGTTTCTGTCGGAAATCCACAAGCAGCATGTGGAATGGAAGTGATT
This sequence comes from Helianthus annuus, assembly GCF_002127325.2. Taxonomy (NCBI): domain Eukaryota; kingdom Viridiplantae; phylum Streptophyta; class Magnoliopsida; order Asterales; family Asteraceae; genus Helianthus; species Helianthus annuus. Next base: position 17,422,147 of record NC_035441.2, on the reverse strand, counting down.
ATGCTGAATTCTCTTTGTGACCTTCTCCCGAGCAAAACATCATGACGTGATGTTGCTGGAATGACCATGAAATTGACTGTAACTGTTCGTGAATGTTTGCCATCTGATAAGGTCACCGGGAAAGCGATTTGCCCTAATGGGAATACGGCTTCATTACAGAATCCGGTGAGGGGAAAATCGACCGGTTCTAAACGTGCTTTATCTTCTGAATCGAGCTGTTTAAAGCACTGTTCGTATATGATGTCCATCGAGCTTCCTGGATCTATGAACATATAGTCCGTTCGGTAATGGCCGAAAATACCAGTGATAATCACTGGTCGTTCTTCCTGAGGGCCCCCAGAAACAACAGGGAACACGACTTGCTGTTCTCTCCAATGTTGATCATGGTTTCGTTTATTTGGTCTTCGTGACGGACCTCCTTGAACCATGTGTATTTGTTTCTGACAACTGCTATCTCTGGATTGGCTGGTTTGGATGTCCCCCCAACGTGGTGTTGATAGGTTCAATTCTGTAGTATTGATTTCTTTTCCAGATCTGATGTTTGGGAAATCAGATCTGGTGATTTGCATAACGATTGTGTCTAAAGCAGCTTGGCATCTGTTAACCCAATGTTCTGGGGATCTTTCTATTTGGAAATTGCTTCCGAATTTTGGTCGAGGACCGGGTTGCCGGTGAAAAGATGAATTTTCTGCCATGTGCAAAAAAAAAAAATGGAATGAACTGAATCGAAACGAGGTAGAAACTAGAAAAACTGAGAAAACGGTGGGCGCCAAAGAAGAAACAATAGATAAATGGTCGGAACCGAAATATCTAGGGGGTTTGAATCCGCATAAAAGGGTTAGCTCTCTCTCGGTTGATTCAGTTGCTACCGAACTTCTTCTCCGGTGATTCTGCAAAAAAGAGCACCGTTAGCCTCGCCAAGGGGAGAAGAGGTTTCTCTCCTTGACCCGACTCCGATGTGAGAATAAGTATTGGTAATGGAGAAGAGATAGTATTTGAGAAGTGAGTGTGATCTGAGTTTATACCTGAACAATTTTTGTATTTATAACTGGGAGTTTGGGAGGGAAAACCTGTTATTGAAAAGATAACGGAAGATGCTAACGCCGTAGCGGTTACATTTTCCTCCGTTAAGTTCTTTGTCCTCACGTTAAGTTGTCTCGATCCGATGTGAATGCACACGGATCGTGGTTTGATCTATGGCCGGGGGGTTGCCACATGGAAAGTGATTAATTGGAGATCATTCTCCAATTGCATGCCTTCGTTGTGGTTTCAGGGATGCCTGTGGTAATGACACGTGTCCAGACGGTTATAACCGTCTGGGTGGTGCACGGTCATATTCTTTCTAGAAGATTACTGCTGTAATCTAGTGTGACACCTTACTGTGTGGACACAGATGTATAAATCCCAAGTCTGGGCAAAATAATATCCAAGTTTGGATATTTGGGCGGAAGTATTGATCTCAGGGTTTTAATGGAAGAAGGCGCAAGGATTTTATGCTTTCCTTTGAGCGCGCGACTATAATTTGTTGATTACTTTCTCCTTTTTGTAAGTCCAATGTGCGGCCGCGCAAGGTTAAAAGGTTGAAAGGCCAGTTTGTGGTATGGTCTCAAATCCTTTTTATGAGGTTTTTGGGACCTTACCCCTTCAGGGGAAAAGAAATGTAAAAGTCTATTCACAGAGGTTAAAATTTTAACAAAAGAAATTTAAGAATTTTTTTATCTGGAATTTTCTGTGATAACCGTTGTTAAGTGACATTACCAGGGAATGTCGAATAAAATGAAATAGGGAATTTGCAAAGGTATATGACTCTTTTTGTAGTGATAATAATTATGACTCTAATTAGACTGTGCACAGATGGTTGTGAAATATTGTTCCAACGTACCTCAGCGATATTCAGATCGTTTGTAGGATCATGTGGCAAGGTGCCGCTTTTTGATTTAGTAGTTCTTTTACTGACGGAATTAGTATTGATGTCATCGTGCCCAATTTATATTTTCCAAAGGTCTTACCTTAGAAGTCGTGTGTGATAAACTTCGACGTCTGTGGACATATAATTTAAGTTTCATGTGTTTTTTTGTGCATTAGCACAACTTTATATGCTTCTTACTTACGTTAATAGTTTATGGTAACGCATTTGGAAATTTTTATACTTTTGATGGTGTTTCAACTTAAAGGGTTTCCATTGTTTATTTTGTCACACGAGCTACAAGACAAATGATCAAAATAATGTTTGATATCGGAAAAGAGATTCCTGCTAAAGTAATCTAGACACATATACTTGTGCTTTATTCCTAACTGACTTTTGGAATTTCTTATAGATATACATATCTATATAATTATATATTTCACCTGCTGTAATATACATACCCTCTATAATGTCAATAGATTCATATTTCCAAAAATAAGTCAGATATCAGGTCATGATATTATTTAGGGAAATCTTGCCACTGATTTGACATATTATTTACCCCGTCTTATCCGGTTCGCGCCGGAGAGGTAACTTCAGTATATCCGAACAAGCTGGAGAGTTTGCTACACTCTACCCAGTCTTGCCGGAGAAAATTTTCTATTTCCCATAAATAGTATCTTTTCAAGATTTTAAAAGTGCCTCTTTTATTAGGGATTTTATCCAGAATCAAGGAAATTTGTATTTCCATAACATATCTTTATTCTAGACCAAGTAGTATCAATAAGCAAGGATTAATAGTAATTAAGTGTTATTGCTTATTTATCGTACCTTGCAATGTTCTAATCACTATTCTTATGGCATACCAACATCCACTTCATTATACTTATATAAGTAATTTATCTTGAAGCTTATATTAAGGCAAAATTCTTAAGTTCAAGTCTAAATATCATCCGGAGTGCTATCAGATAATATTAAGTTCCTTACTCTCCGTTTAAACTTAGGTATTATTACAACACCTAATTGCTTAAACAAGTGGCTTAGCTTATACTAAGGCATCTTTTCTTATGTTCAAGTCTAAATGCTATTATGTGTGCTACCAGTTAATAGCAATTTCCTAACTCTTTTATTTAAGCTTAATTATTATTATCACAACACTTATAGGCTTAAAGCATTGGCTCTGATACCACATTTACTGTCACGACCCCCGAACCCATCCTGGCCGGAATCGGGAGCCGTGAGCAGCCCAGTGGTACCGGTGATTATTTTTGAAAAACATTGCAGCGGAAATTTCATCAGGACCGTGAGTTAGGAAATATATCAGAGTTTAAAAACACCGGATTTTATTTATTAATTAGATGGAATAAAATCCATGTTTTACAATGGTAGCTTTAATATAAATAAATTTATAAAACAAGATTTCTTAATTTGATTAAATTAATAAAATAAGCCACTTCTTGAAGTCCTTCAGTGCCGGATCCAATTCTTACTCCAATCTATTGTAATTACCTGAAACGCGTTTGAAAAAGGTTTTGCCAGCGGGAAATACTGAGTGAGTTCATTCAGGTTTTATAAAATGACCCTTAGTTATAAATTACAGCATAAGAACGATTACAATGGTTTCTATCTTATTATTATATGGCACCGTGTCACCTCCTGGTGACGGTGGTCATACCACTATTGGGTCCTGTCACCCAATTAGTAATGATTATCACTGTTAGGGCTTATAAGCCTAACTTGTGTTAGGGCTTATTAGCCTAACCCTGTGAGAAAATTAGTAATGTGCACAATACCCCACTAGCCATTGATTAGGATAGCAATGACTTAATCCCTGTAATTAAAACCTTTGAAAATAACTTGAGGTATTGTAAAACAGTTTGATAAAAAAGAGAATGACTCACATTATAAGCATGCAGATTCATATGGGCAAAGTTTAGTCTACAGATAAGCCTTGATATATTGTAGATTTATACAGGCAGAGCTTAGCCTATTGATTAGCCTTGTAACCTAGAGCACACGAACTAGGTAAGTAACTAATACAACATTTACGATAACTCACGAGATTAAAACCCTCACAACGAATGATAAAGTGCAATCACTTAAACATCCATCGGATTCAAAACGAATGAAAGAGTATTCCCTGAGTTCGGGTGGTACTCAAACATCTTGTCGGAATCAAGACTAATGTCAAAGGATAGCGCTTAAACATCCGGTCGGATAGTTTCAATCGATCGGACATTGAATCGTAGCAGCGATCGAGTTAATTCCTGGTATCGTAGCAGCGCCTCGCTATTGTGAATGTATTTTATGAATTAGAGTAGTCTATTTTCGTTTTTGAGAATTTTGATTGACACCCCTGAACTGCTCGTAACCCCTACTATTTATAACTGAAGTTTGACCCCCTCGCGTGATGCGAGGGGTCCCATAGGGGGCGCCGCGTGACGCGACGGGACACGTTTTATCATAGGCTTGCCACGTGTGTTTGTAGGTTAGCTTGGTCGACGGAAACGATAATTTCAATTTTGACAGCAAACTATATGGATAATCGTCGAGTAGGGAATACCCCCCCCCCTGAGTTTTAGGGGCCCTGATCTTGATTCTGATTGTTATGAAAATTTTAGCAGTTGTGCAGGATTACTTGGGTGTCTTTATTAGGGTTTCCTATTGAGTAAATAAAATAATGGATATGACTTTTGATGAGATTTATTTACAAAATAAATAATAGTTTTGGGTAAATCACAAAAAGAGAATAAAATGGTAAAAAAAAAAAAAGGGGAATGGACCCTACTTTGTAACTTTAGGGTTCAACTAGAAAATCTCCAGGTAAAATTTTTAGGTATAACTTCTAAGTTATACATAAAAATTATATAATGCACCCGTGGTAAGTATAGTGTTCCTAATTCAACCTTATCCCGATGTCCCGAGATCGAATCCCAACAACTTAGTCGGGCATAGCCCTGACATATGTTATGAGGCTTAGATCAATCGGAAAGGGTAGCGGTGATCGAGAGTTAAAACACTTAAAACGAGGCATAGCATTATTATTATTATGAGATGAATATATTAAAAGTAAAGAAAATATTAGAGAAAGAGATAAAGTTGGCGACATATGAGAGTGTAGAAAGGAAATTGCAGCCAATTCTTCTAAGAAGTGATGCCTTATTTATAGTCCTATCATACTTGGAGGCTAAGCTTTCATGGCCACGTACCCCCAAAGAATTAATTTCTCACATGTATACGTAACCTTCAACTTTTGAATGAAATGGTTTATATTTTTATTATTTTATTATTTTATATATTATAATTAATTTAACTGCTTTACTTATTTGGCGCGTATAACTTCTAAAATATAACTTTTTTATAAAATAATAAATATGTCTTTAGAATGAGAATATTTTTGTCTACATTTGGGTCTAAGTTTCATTAAAAATAAAGTAGGTTCAAAATACATTTTATAATTTAATTATTATACGGTTCCTAGGCCCGTCTAGGTACTTTTTATATCTAACAGTCGACTTACCGGTAATATACTTTCTAATAATATAAGTTTTTTTATATACTTTTATTTTTATTAGACAGGTCACCCATACATAGACCAATTAATTGGTATAATATTTCAACCAACTATATAAAATAGTGTTTAAAAGTATTTGGGTTGAATATTTATATTAAAAATAAACTAGTTACTAGTGGTTAATAAATTTACACAAACGTATAATTCTTATATGATAAAAATAGGAATGTTACACCGGATGTGCCACTTGCTGGTTTAGTCACTGAAGTCAAAGTGTCAGTTCCACTTGTATTGACAATAGGATGCGGTTCTGGGCCGCATCGCTATGTGAGGTAACCGCAGTGATTACCGCATCCCTTGTCTTGACGAAAACATCCATTTTCATACACAAGGTGAGTCTTCTCATCTTTCCCCGGGTGGGAAAGCGAACAGGGTTCACGCGTGCCCGCGCGAACGTAGGTAACTCCATGTCGGTAGGGGTAATGAGCCAGGTGATGGTCACTCGCGCTGAAGTCTGGTGTGAGATTTGTGTAAGCAACTCGGTCTCCTAAGATGTAACCATATAGAGTGTTTGCTAGCTTGTCTTGTACTGTTCTAACAGAATCTCGAGGAAGCACCACATCACAACCCTCATGTGTAATCAGACTAGCAAGAGTTCTAAAGTTTACCTTGACTGACTTGGCTGCCAAAACCGAATCTGCATAAGACATAGGCTTTGCATTATTATCTCCGTCGCATCGGTTCCCCTTAAACCCTGCACAAACTTCCAAGTTTTCCGGAACCCTAACGTCTGGCCGCACATTCTCCACAGGAACCTGAACAGAAGCATTCAACAGTTCATCAATAATATTAGTTTTCCTATGATCAATTTGCGGCGTCTGAACTGTACCCCTACGAGGCAACCACGTGTTTCCCTCAACGTCAATCACACGGCTGGCTAAACTCTCAAAAGAGAGTGGAGGTTTTCCGTGAACATCCTGAGGAAAAGCCCCATCTGTTTTACATTCAACCATTCAAAACCCTAAACTGAAATCACCCAGAATCTGAACTACAATCAGCCGAAACAAGGATTTACGCAGATGTATGTGTAAAACTGAATAAAACCCTAAGCCTGGACACACCTCAATGAGCGACAACAATCAGAATTGGCCGCTAATCTCGTCGATAATTAGAAACAAAAAGAAAAAAACGGAACCCTAAAGAAACGAAAACCTAATCAGATTTCAAATGTTAAGCTCCTAAGGAACGATGATGATTCCTTACCAGGGAAGAAATCAGACTCCTTAGCTGCTAATCAAGATCAATCGAGACCAGGTTTAGAGTAAATCGCCCAGGGTTTCATAAAATCTCCAAAATCGCCCAGGTTACAACTTGATGGTTGTGTTCTTCGAACTTGGAACCTTAATTTTCTCTCCTCCTATGACGAATTTGGCGATTTCATCACTTTCATCCTAACGGATTTTCGTTTAATGATTATAGGATTTGTGACCAGATTTATAATAAAAAAAATTACAATAATAAAATAAGAAAACACTACACATCTTCATTAAAAGTTGGAATTGCAAAAGTGAAATTTGGAATCACTCGTTTAAAGGTAAATAAATTATATTCAAATTATTATATTATTAAAATTTATAGAGTAAAGAGAAAAATGTTTGGATAGTCTCTGTGGTTTGCTTTATTTTCACCTTTAGTCCCTAACTTTCTAAAATTACATATATAGTCCTCAACTTTTACAATTTCGTTCCCGAATAGTCTCTGACGTGGATGGAAGTTAGTTTCTATCGTTAAGTAGGTGTGAAATGAGTATAATTATCCAACTCTCATGATTTTACCCTCTCGTATGCCTTCTCTAGATCAAGATTCATCATAAGCATGCTCTTTAATCATAATCGATTGATCTATTTCAGCATTGACAAATAAATATTCAAGAAATTATGTAAAACATATAATTATAAGTTAAGATTCACCTTTCAATTGAACCACCAGGTGCAGCAACTTTAACTTAGGTAGTTGTGGGTTTGTCTGTAGAGGAGGGAGAGGGGATGGGGGTTAGTTATGGTGGTGGTGGTATGGTGGTGAAAGGTGGATGGTGGTGGTGGTAGTGAAGGGTGAAGAAGTGGTGTGGTGGGTGGTGGGTCCCACATAAATCTTTAAATAGAAGTTATATTTATTTTAATTTTTTGGTTATTAATTTAACAGTAAGGGCATGTTAATAATTTCACACCTACTTAACATTAAAAACTAACCTCAAATCCATGTCAGGGACTATTCGAGAACGAAATTGCAAAAGTTGAGGACTATATGTGTAGTTTTAGAAAGTTAGGTATTAAAGGTGAAAATGGAGCAAAACACAGGGAGGGAGTATCCGAACATCTATACATATAATAAAAGAAACCACTTTAAGGATACTTGTCATCATATTAGGCCATGTCTTATGGATAATTATAATTTTAGTTTAATCTATTCTAATTGAATTATATTTTAAGTTTTCGTGATGTTATTTCAAGTATTTATGTTGATAAAACTTTTAAAATTTTGAAACGAGAGAAACAATTTACAAAATTCCAGATTATATGTAGACTGACAATGGTATAATATTAATTAATCTTAAAATATTGGAATCCAATTTTTATGTCCATTTTTGTAATAGTTAATATCAAGAGTAAATTACAAATTTGTTCCATGTGGTTATATTAATTTTACCCTTTTAGCTTAAAAAGGAATTTTTTAACATCTAAGTCTTCAACGTTTTTTTTTCTAACCCTTTTGGACCCCAATGTCTTTTTTTTAAATTCTTTTGGCTTCTAAAAGTAAATAGATGAGGTTAGTATTAGGGGCCAAAAGGGTTAGAAAAAAAGACGTTGAGAGCTCAGATGTTAAAATATTCATTTTTTTGCTAAAAAAGGTAAACGTGATATAACCACAGAGGCCAAAATTGTAATTTACTCTTGATATTAACTATTATATTTGAACGTTTTGTTAGTTTTGTATCAAATAGATTTTACGAAACTTAAAATAAAATTAACTAATATTATTTATCATTTCTACATTTACAAGTTTTAAATAAATGGTTAAATTTATTGAGACTTCGTTATATTTACAAATTTTAAATAAATGGTTAAATTTATTGAGACTTCGTTAACAAATTTTACTACAATATAATCTATACTATATAATAAAAGAAACCTAATTTGGGACACATGTCATTCAATGAAGGCATCAATAATTTATTGATAAAATTAAAATTTTAAATTAAAAAGATTTAAATATTATATTAGCATTTTATTTGATTGTAAATCTAAAGTCTAAAATTCGTTTTAAATCTAATCGATAATTTATGGATATAGTTTTAATTTGACCATAAAATTAGTAATCATTTAATCAATTCGTAAGAAGAAAAATCTTTTTTTTTTCCAGTTACATATTTGTATAAAAATTTCAAGTCAAAGGAAATATAATAGTTACTGTACGATTGGAATTAGTATATACAGGTTTTTTAGAAAACTATCTTTTAAAGCAGGTTTATTAGAAAAAAGGGTTAATTCTAATATTTATAAGACCATTAATAGTGGTTAACGCCCCATCCTTAGGCGTTTTGTGTCATGTGCCAGCCCAGTCAGCAATGGTGCATTATGAGGCGTTTTCTAAAATGAGTGTAATGGGGTTGTGGGCATTATGGGGCGTTATGTTTATAATAAAATTAAATAAAAAAACATCAAATATTCTCATTGGACAATGAAAAGGAAGATAAAGCTGATTGACCAACAACTTGCCCCGAAAGCGTGATTTAAAACACGTCAAAAAAAATGACCAATCACGCCCAGGGGGCAGTTTCCTTACTAATTGTGATAAAAGTAATTATTTTGTACAATTCATATTGGTTTATAGCTTTAAATACGAGCATACCTTATATTAATGTTAATGATAGCGAAGGTGAGGAAACTATATTTGTATGGTAGAAAATATAATGTTATGCCAACATTAACCGTCAGAATAATCTATTATCTGATAAAATCAGACACGTTACCTTTGAACAAGAACATGTCACAATAAATATTAGTAGTGGTATAAAATTTTAAGTTCCTATGACAAATCCTAAAACAAATAACACATCATATTATTATGAATGGCTATACAAACTTCAATATTTATTTCGTATATGGTCTGTATATTACTCTATATTAAATATACTTAGATCATATTATGAACATATTTTTTTATTTCACATTTCACATTATAATTAAAATTCACCCCGTGTATTACACGGGGCAATAATCTAGTAATCTATGAAATATTTTTATTAAAGATATATTGTTTTATTATTTAGTATATAAAATTTATTTATTCGACCCGTGTAATACACAGGTTACAACCTAGTTTTTCTCCAAAGTAAATTAGCTATATTAATTTGTAATCACATGGGACCACCAACCGTGAAAGTAGCAAATCTTTCATTGACGCTTTTAGATTTGCTCTGATATACTGTCGGTCCACTTTACTTTGTTCTTAAGTCTCTCCATTTACGTAAGCAACACAAATCCACAAAATATAAGTGAAGAACGTTCTATTTCGTCCATCCTCCTCGCTAATTCGGTAAGTTTTAAACCCGTTATTTTAGCATATACAACCTGTTGTTCGATTTGATTCATGTATTCAGTTTGTTATACTTGCATTGACTGCACCTATACTGCTTTGCTAACAAAGTTACACTTGCATTGTGTATAGTTTGCTACAATAATGCTGTTAATTTCTGTGAGTTTATGAACCTTGTTTTGTTAAATTGTCAAGTTCAGAAAGCCTCTTTTGTAGAAACAGTTACTTCTGTTAATTTGGTACAAACAATATTGTGTATTCAAGCCATTGTTTTTGTTAATGTGTTAATTATGAACAATAAACTTAATGTATTTTTATATTCTTTAAATTGTTGTAGACTTGTATCAATATGCTTCATAATTTCTGTTAGTTAAGTACGTTTGCTAACAATTGTACTCTCTTAATTTCTGTGAGTTTATGAATCTTCTTTTGTAAAATTTGAAAGTTGTATTTTGTAGAAATTGTTAATTATGTTAATCCGGTACAAACTGTATTGTGTATTCAAGCCATTGTAATGTGTTGATTATCAACTTAATGTGTTGTGTATTCTGTATACTGTTGTAGACTTGTATCAATATGCTTCAGAATTTCATTTAATTTTGTTAGTTTGCTATATATACTATTGTACTCTGTTGGTGTGTTAACTATGAAGTTAATGTATTATGTTTTTATGATCTCTTTTAATATAGTAAGTTTGTTATACTACTACTGTCATAGTTTTAAAAAAACGTTTGAGGCGCCCGTTTTGAGGCGCGCCTCGAGGCAAGACGGGAAGAAATCGTTTATGAGGCGATGCCTGTCTGGTTCATTTTATACGTATGCCTCACGGGGACCGCGGCGGTCGTATCTAGCAGAGGCATAGGTTTTGGATGATAGTGGGAGAATTAGGGTTTTATTCTTTGAAGATGACGGCTGTATCAACAATTGATGCTTACCTGGTGTTGCGCTGAAGAAGAAACACAGCAGATGGATGTGTGGTGGATGATCTAGAAGAAACAAGGCATATGGAGATCACGCTGTAGTAACTATTAGGATTTCTTATGGCAGATTAGGTTTTTGGATGTAAAATACACATCCATGTGAGTATTTATAAAAGTGAGCTTTTCTTGAAACTTGGGCTCATTTATAAAACTTGGGCTTATTCCTAAAAATCAGAAAATTTTGACTTAGCCTAATGAATTCTTAAGGTATTCATTTGATATTTGAAGTATTATTTTATTTTTTATAAGATATATAATTTTTAATTCTGCCTCGAGCTTATGCCTCGGTTCGTATCGAGGCTTACGCCTCGTGAGGCGAAGGGAAAACGCCTTGAAACTCGATTCCTTTTGGCTGGATCTATTTGGACACCCTCTGCGCCTATTTTCACACTTTTTGTGCCCTAGACGCCTCGTATAGCTCTATACGAGGCGTATATGCACTGAATTCAAGGTGGTGTCAGAGGGTGTCAGGTACGACGATTAAGGAACCCTATACGAAGGGTACAGCCCTATACGAGGCGTCTAAACTTGGTTTGTTTTTTTTGGCTGAAATGAGGGGTGTTTTGGTGGGTTTTGGTATGGTTTTTTTGGATAGTTTTGAAGATGTGTTTATTTGTTGAAAATTTTTATGGTTTTAAAAAAAGTTTTTTTTTACACTATAAAAAGTTTTTGTTTTTTAAAAATCAACTATTTTAAAAATCGGATCTTTAAATATATTATATCGATTAAATATTATATTGTTTTTAACATTTTGCTTTTTTAAATATTATTCTTTCGATTAACATTTTATCTCTTTCAAATATTGTTTCCGTATTATATTCAAGGGATATATTGTTTCCGTATTATATTCAAAACATATTTTGTTTCCGTATTATATAAATTTAAGACAACAATCATTATGTAACCGAATAACTGAAAACAAACATAAATATGACATATATAAGATAACTTTTTACATCCATAACAAAAATATATAAGATAAGTTTGTACATCCATAATAAAAATAAAAACAACAACAGGTCTATGCATCCAAATCCGAATCCGAATCCTGATGCTGCTGCTGCGGCTGGTGCTGCTGATGTGGTGCTCGAACCGGTGGAAGCGGTATCGAGGGTAATCCCTCTCTCTCTCTCGTCTATCCTGCTCCGCCCGTACCAGCCAACCTACCAAATCGTTGAGCCTGTCAGGCTCGGCTCGTACATCCGGATGTAGCGCAGCTCCGGGGGCATGACCTGGAATAATGTGTCGTGGAAACTGAGGTGCCCCGGCAGGTGGCGGTGGTTGTGGCACCGCTGCACCGTCTACATCCTCCGGAGGGTCCTCCACGGGCACTGCATCAGCAGGATCTGCAGGAGGATGAACCGGCTCGAAATGCTCTGGTAGGGCCTCCTCTGTCCATACGCCCCCCTCGCGGTTTTTAAACCGCGGGCCAACGGCGAACCTCTTGATTACCTTCATCCCCCACAGCGTCTGAAAACCCATCCGCATCGGCATGACTGGCGGCGTCCGTAGATGTGGGTCCTGGTGTGGTACGAGGCCCAATGAACGGGCAATGACGGTCACGTACGCCCCGCCATACAAAAATCCGCGCTCCTGCCGGTGATGGGCGGAGGCGTAGTACTGGGCTAGACCGTGTGCTAGCGCGCACGGCCTCCTATACAACAAACAATAAAGGAAAAAAAGATCTGTGGTCGTACACCACTCACGGCTGTAGCCGCGCGCTGAAATAGAAGCAGCGAGCAAATGGTGCAGATACCTGCATATAGTGTTAGCGAAATACAAAAAACAAAGATTAATAAACAGTGCATATAATCACAATAATTGCCATAATAAACGTATATACCTGTACAGTGGGTCCCTAACAAACGACACCCTCCCCTTCGACTTCTCGTGCTCCCAATGATCCGCCCCCGCAATCACCTGCCAAAACCCTACAAGAGTGGGTTTTTCAACCACCACTAGCCCCGTTGTGTAAATCTCAGTCTCGATCTCCTCCTGCATGTATAAACCACAATGCACCGCAAACTCTACTAGCGTCATCGAACGCATAACGCCAGCAAGCCTGAAAGAAACCTCAGGCGGAGGAGTAGCACCTGGGTGCGGGAGCGGCACTGGGACCCAGGAGGGTAAAATGTGAATGACGAAAGGAACTCGACCAGCAGCTCCCTGTAGGTCGGCGTGTGCGCCAAATCAAAAAGACGATGCCACGGCGAATCGACAGGTATAAACCGATGCACTCTCGACGTCTCAGCAATCCCGTCCATCGCATCCCAGTCGATCGCTGCATGCGATCCAATGTACATCCTCCTAAGCTCCTGGCAATGACGGTCGGCCTCGGTGCCGTCGGGAAACTCTAGATATGGATGCATGCGTATCCACAGGCGGTCGCCGTCTCCGTCGTGGACCCTGCTGAACCGGCTCTACGTGAATGTCATCGCCCGGAATCAGATCGTCCTCCATAATCAGTCTGCAAATAAATACCGTATAAGTATAAAAACAATAATAAATAAACAAATAAGTAAATAATTAATTAATTAAATGAATAATAGTAATAATAACATTAATAATAATAATAATATTTAATAACAATAATAATAATGTTTATAATAATAATAATTAATACATAATAATAATAATAACAATAAATAATAATAATAATAATAATAATAATAATAATATTTATAATATAATAATTAATAAACAATAATAACAATAATAATAATAATAATATAATAATTAATAAATAATAATAATAACAATAATAATAATAATAATATTTATAATATAATAATTAATAAACAATAATAATAATAATAACAATAATAATAATAACAATAATAACAAAAATAATAATAATAACAATAATAATAACATTACAAAAAAAAAAAATCAGAGCCTCGTATAGCTCTCGTATAGGGCTATACTTGGCGTCCTGTTCTACTGGTTCATCTTCAACATTATAGTCAAACCCCCAAAACCCAACAAGAATGAAATTTCAGGGCAAACCTACGGTCTAAAGGCAAAAACGAGGCAAAAAATACTTAACTACGGGATGAAATACGTACCGGTGATGCTTCAAATCTTCAAAAATACGGTCGAAATACGTAATCAGTGTCGTCTAGCCCCCCCAGACTTATACGAAACATAGACGACTCACATAGAGCTATACGACACGTCTATACTTTTTGTTAAATGACTATTTTGCCCCTGTATAGCCCCCAGTATAGGCATTTTTCAGGGGCAAAATGGTAATTAACCAAACCAAAAAGATATTTCTGGAGTGGTTAATTACCATTTTGCCCCTGAATAATGCCTATACTGGGGGCTATACAGGGGCAAAATGGTCATTTAATAAAACGTTTTTAATAATTAAAAAAGGAAAAGGTGTTAAAGTTGCCGCCTCAGTTGTACTTCTCGTACAGACCTGTACGTGTCGTCTAGGTTTCTAAATTACCTTTGAGCCCCTGTTAAAGGGCTATACTGGGGACTTTCAGGGGTAAAATAGTAATTAACATAAAATATTTTCAAAATTCAAATTTAAAGTAAAAGAATTGTTACCGCTCAAATAGACGACCCGTACAGGTCTATACGAAGCGTCCATTTTCAAAAAATTCAAATTTTGAAATTCAGATATTCAAAATTTAAATTTTCAAAAACCCGCTCAAATAGACTACTCGTATAGCTCTATACGAGGCGTCTGGTTTAAGTAAAATTACTTTTTAGCCCCTGAAATAAGCCTAGATTGGGGGCACATCAGGGGCTAAATGGTCTTTTGGTCAACCATATACGAGTCGTATACTTGTATTTTTTTTATTAAAATTTTATTAACCTGTTTTAATGAATTCTAATTATAGAATAATGATAGAAATTATAATAAAAATTATAGAATTTGTAGAAAATTATAGAAAAATACTATTAATTACAAAAAAGATACTATTAATTACAAAAAAATACTATTAATTACAAAAAAAATACTATTAATTACAAAAAAATACTATTATTACAAAAATCATTCTTCCGTATAACTATCTATGTAATTAAGACTGGGGTTTGATCTTGGCCGAGGATTCTTTATCGATGTATACCATTCTAGACGTGGCAAGTACATATCTTCCCATTGTTCTGTATGGGGTCTTCGGTGGGTCAACCATAGCCCGTGTGCTGGTGGCATAGGATAATCCCCTTCCAGCTTAACATGTATGAAGTGGTTCTCGTTAACATGTGTAAGCGTTATGAATAATGGTTGTTGATTAGCCTGAGGACTTAGTATTGGGAAGTAAGTGGAACTCGCACCCCGATACCGTACGTTTGTGCAATAAGAAGTCCTGCAAAGGGGAAGTCCATCCAGTGATTCTCCCCACAACCGGCCACTGAATCCCAAATTAGGCCCTGACGATGCGTGTAAAAATAACCTTCAGCCCATGCTTCAAATATTGGGAACCAGATCGATTCGTTCTGATCCATTTCTTGGACAAGGTCCCTTCGAATAAGCCCCCATGAACTGTGATCCATCCCTAAGCCCACAGCCACAGACCGAAACCCACAATGACCGTCCGGCATCACATCTCGTATGCACGAGACGTACAGATGGAACACTGGCGGAATGGCAGACTTAAACCGTTCGATGATTCCCACGTACTCGTCCCCAATGATTAAAGGAAAACCGTGATCATCTCGTGTCTCTTTCTTCTTAGAACTCTTTGAACGACTTAGGCTCACTTTGGGTTTTTGGGACCTTATAACCGACTGTTGTGAGGCCTGAGACGGAACGTACGAGCTGTGGTGAGGTTTATCGTACTTACTTTGTCGTGAACCTTCAAAGCACGTGTTTGCATCACCGAAGGAGCTTCTCCTCAATTCTTCATCTATACGAGAGGCCTCGTCCAACCTTTCTTGTACCTGCTTTGTTGTTGGTCGGCCACGAGTATTTTGTTGGACAACCGGTGGTGTCTTGGTAGATTTCATTGGAGTCAACACCGCTTTAATCTTTGAAAGCAGGCTTTTTTGCTGAGTTGGGGGGGTGCGACTGTAATTGTTGTCTAACAACATCTAGCTCTTCGACCACGTCAACGGAGTCGTCTATCAATTTACAACTTTGGAAGTTAAGTTTCCGCCAGAAGACGTCTATGTCTTCGAGTTGAATCGGACGCTCTGCACGGTTAAAAACAATATTGTTTAAGTAAAATGAAAAAAGGAAATATATCACACAAGTGTTGTACGTTTAACAATTATTACCTTCACACATGTACTTTTCTATCCTACAAGCACAGGGCAACCCACAGCTGTGCCACATTTGGCAACCACATGATGAACTAAAGCGCTCCAAGACATCTAGCTTCCTAATTGCCTCTCCATGCAACAAGTCAAGGGCTGTATGGGATACTTTTCCATGTAGGTGTTGAAACATCGGGTGTTTGTGGTGTTTCATTGTTTTTTCGATGCTTTCTCGAAAAGTCTTCCTTATTTCACCGAACTGTGTCTCAACTATATCCCGGACACAACCAACTACACGGTCTAGCGAGCTCCTATCTAGGACGTATCTCTTTAAGTTGGCGTGTTGGCTCTCAACTCTGTTTGTAGTACGATTACCAAAGTTGCGCCTCTTATCAGTCCACGCAAAGACAAACATCTCCTTATAGTCTTTTAGCCAGTTATCGTACACGTATTTGAAGACTCCTAAAAAGTAAAAATAATCTAATAAAATTTGCATAGGTGAGTCGTATGTTATTAGAAAAACTTACTAGAACGTTTGCACTCCACAAGTCGCTTTCGCATGTTGCGCAAGTGGTAGTCGTAGATGGGTATGGATGGAGACTCAATCAATGACCCCCAGAATGACAAAAATTTCTTCCAGTCTTCGTCTGTGAAGGCACCCTTGCAGTGCTTCATAACATTTTGTTGTATGTGCCACCTGCAAAGAAGCCTGGAGGCGTCTGGAAATACTTTAGCACACGCGCCCATAAGGGCTAGGTCTCTATCCGTTAAAATCACACGTGGCTCCATACATTCATCCAACATTGACTTAACCCTCTCAAGCACCCACACAAAGTTATCACCCCATTTTTTACTAACAACGGCATGCGCGATAATAAACGGTTTGTTGGTAGGCGTCATACCAACAATCTGGATAAAGGGCATATTGTATATGTTTGTCTTGTACGTCGCATCGATCATCATGACGTGGGGGAATGCACGCCACATGACTCTCGAGTCCCGATGAAGAAAGAAGATCTCTGTTACGATCTCTATTCCGGGTTCTTCCCGTGTCTCGTAAATAAAGTCGTTGTTTATCAGCACATTTTCTAGTGACTGCATGGGAGTCAATCCATGTCTTTGTTCGGCTCTAATCTTCGCTACAACGTTTTGAACGTCTTTCTGAACATGAAACCTGTCGGGGTCCTGCTTCCTTATCGTTTGAAATATTTTGCGCGGCTCCATGTTTTGAGCTATCAGCTGCTCGATCAGTTTCATTTCGCTTGGAGTAAACCTTCGCACAAACGCGTGGGCCGACAGGTCCTCACAAAGTTCGTGGTTATGTTCAATTGTTCCGTCTTTTATCTCCCAGGTTTCATACGGGTGGTTTCGGACAGCCAGCAGGTAAAACGGGCAACCGGTTTTTTTGCTTCCAGCTTTTCTAAGTGTTGCTGTACTCTTGTGCTCACCACCACGATCACATTCAAGCCATACCCTCCCGGTTCTTCCCCCGATTTTCTTTGATCGACGGGTGACATTAACGAAACCATCCGCGTTTGCTATTTCTTGTATCCGTTTCTTTAGTTCATCTAAGGAGTTGAAAACCTGTAACATAGACAATATTAATAATAATAATAATAATAATAATAATAATAATAATAATAATATAATAATATAATAATAATAATAATAATAATAATAATAATAATAATAATAATAATAATAATAATAATAATAATAATAAAATAATAATAATAAGGAAAATTGGTTTTTAATAAACCAACTTTTGTCCCGTTGGTAAATAATAATCTTACCTACGTAATTGGTATACAATAATCCTACCTATCAACATGTTGGTACTCAATGAACTTCCGTTAATATTTTTTTAACTGAAGTTAGTTTTTAAGTTTTATTTATTACACAAACAGTCCCTGTAGTTGTAATTTACTAGTTTTAACTATTTTAAAACTAGTAAATTACAGTCACTTGAGGTTTTTTTCTTTTATAAAATAGTTAAAACTAGTAAATTACAACTACAGGGACTGTTTGTGTAACAAATAAAACTTAAAAACTAACTTCAGTTAAAAAAAATTAACGGAAGTTCATTGAGTACCAACATGTTGATAGGTAGGATTATTGTATACCAATTACGTAGGTAAAATTATTATTTACCAACGGGACAAAGGTTGGTTTATTAAAAACTAATTTTCCTAATAATAATAATAAAATTGTAATTTATACCGTCTTTTATAAGTACGGACTGTCCAGAATGGGAGGTGCTTCACCACCATATCTACCATATCCACCATAACCACCATATCCTCCAACGTCCGAATTGTTTTGATGAACGTAAGGAGTGCCCAGGGAAATGAATTGCTGATGATCACCGTCTCCTCCGTATCCACCGTATCCCCCGTATCCACCGTATCCACCATATCCACTGTCTCCTCCGTATCCACGGTCTCCTCCGTATCCACGGTCTCCTCCGTATCCACGGTCTCCTCCGTATCCACGGTCTCCTCCGTATCCACCATCTCCTCCGTATCCACCGTCTCCTCCGTATCCACGGTCTCCTCCGTATCCACGGTCTCCTCCGTATCCACCGTCTCCTCCGTATCCACCGTCTCCTCGGTATCCACCGTCTCCTCCGTATCCACCGTCTCCTCCGTATCCACCGTCTCCTCCGTATCCACCATCTCCTCCGTATCCACCGTCTCCTCCGTATCCACCGTTTCCTCCGTATCCACCGTTTCCTCCGTATCCACTAGCATGGTATGAGTCATCTACAGGGGCTGTTTCATCAACAGGAGGATGCTTGTTCAAATCTAGAAACGGGCTGTTTTGTTTTCCTTGTATACTAGACACAACCTCCTCTTGCTCATTAGAATCGGGAACGCCAGGCTCCTCCAAAATAGACAACCGTATCATCATTAGTAAATAATAAACTAAAACAACAAGTAATTAAAACATTTAAGCTAATAACTGTTACCGGAACGCTTTCGTGCCCCCACTTTTCGCTAGAATACTGCCCGAAGATATAGTTGCTGTCCCAATATGATGACATTTCAACACTCCGGGATGATAAGAACGCAAATACAAACAACAAGAGTCTTTCGAATAAATACAAGAAGAAACAGAATGTGTGAATGTGAGTGTTTGTTGAATGCTCGGGTGTGGACCAAGAATGCACTGCAGGTTGCATTTTATGTGAGCTAAAGATGCCTCGTATAGCTCTTTACTCCCCGTATGCCTTTAAGTCATGTCAGATATAGTCTCATCATAGTCAAATCAGTAAGCCCAAGACGCCTCGTATAGGTCTATACGAGGCGTCTAAGTACCCTCGTATTGACCCCTCGTACATGGCTAGACTCCCCGTCTGATGTGACTGATGTGACGTTGTACGAGGTGCAGAAGCTGGTCGGGAAAAGCAACCCTATACGCCTCGTATAGGGCTATACGAGGCGTCTAGAAGGGTGTGGAAATAGGGAATAAGGTGTGTGAATATGTAGACCCTTCCTTTTTTAAACTTGACTACTGTTAGTTTCCACTAGATTATGAATCTTCTTTTGTAAAAGTTTCAGATTCGAAAACATCAAATAGTTAATTTTGTTATGTTGGTACAAACACTATTGTGTATTGAAGCTATTGTATTCTGATAATGTATTGTTTATGAGCTTATTGTATCTTGTACTCTTTTAATTTTTGTAGACTTGTATCTATATGCTTCATAATTTTGGTTGCTTGTTTAGTGATTAACTAGAAGGTGATTCAGTTATGTGTTTAATATTTTGTAAAACATTGATTCAGTACCATCGTCATCAGGACAGCTCCGATCTAAGCTAGTATTATGGCTGACACCACGGCAAAGGAAGCTAAAATCTCGATAAAAGTAATAATAGACAAAGTGAATAGGAGAGTGGTGTATGCTGAAGCTGACCACACATTTGTTGACATTCTATTCTGCTTCATGACACTACCATTGGGAACAATTGTCAGGCTCTTAGGGAAACTTGATGATAAAAAGTATGAGGGTTTTGGGAGCTTGAAAAATGTGTACCAGAGTCTGGAGGATTTTCCCGAGTGTTACCTATCGACAGAAGAATGCAAACACATGCTTCTTAACCCAAGAAGTCTGTCAATTGATCACTGCAGAAATCTTAAACTGCAAATAGATGACACAGAGCCCTTGAAATACTTTAAATGTGCTGCATGTGCCGATTACTCTTCCTATCAACCAATATTCAGCACTTGTACCAAAGCTAAATGCCCGAAATGTGGCAAGTTGATGACTTCGGAAGTAACTGGATCAATCCAGCAGGCCAAAGTTTGTGTTAGTGGTGGTGGTGTGTTTGTTTCCGATATTGTTACTTTTATTGTAACCGACGATCTTTGTGTGATGCCTTATACTTCTGCAAGTAGCATTCAGTTGGTGACACGTCTTGGAATTAGTGACAAGAGCTGTTTAGAGGAAATCAAATTAGATATGGGCTGTGAGGAGGTAAGTTTGTGTTAGTGGTGGTGGCATTTTGTTTCTTCTTGGTAATAAAATAACTAATTTGCTTTTTTTTTTTTTTCAGATTCTTCATCTTTTAAAGATGGCACTATCACTCGATTCTGTGTTCACATATTTAGTTTTCCATAGGGTTGAACCGATCCGAGATATACTTATTCCTGGCCAAAGCGGTACTCTTGATCAAATTGATTTAACGGAAAAAGAAGAATCATCGAGTTCAAAGATTCATCTAGAAGTAACCTTGCAAAATTCAACTGGTAAGCTTCTATTTGCAGAAGCCCAAGAAGATTTTATTGATTTTCTCTTCGGGTTTTTATCAATTCCTTTAGGAACGGTGGTTGGGGAACTGATGAAAGGGGTTTCTTCGCTAACTTGTATGGATAATATTTTCAAGAGTATATCAAACATGAGTGTAGGAAGATACCTTAAGTCACAAGAAATAAAGGATATGCTACTTAAAGCTCATATCGGTCAGCAGTATTCTTCAAAACACCAGGTTTTTCGGTTGGAAGGCATCCCATTACTATGGAGTTCTAAGTATCATAAAGATCCGAGGATAGACAGGGGACTACTAAAACAATCTGGAATGTTTATTGTGACAAATGATTTGATCATAACCCCATCCTCGTCATATTCAACTTTGAATACTCTAAACGATTTGAAAGTCTCGTTTTTTGATATTAAGAGAGAGGAGATTAGCATTGGCTTAACTGAGGTATATTTATACCCTACATTTCTTTGTAAATCGATTTCAAAATTTTATGTTTGTTTTGTGTTAATTTTTTTATGATCACTTTTCTTTGCAGGGCTTAAAAATTTTAAAAGCTTCGCTTAAATCTCACTCGACTCTGACTGATAGCCTTGAGCATCTACTAAAAATGTGAAGAATGGAATTTTCATGTGTTGTGTGGGGTTTTTTTTTTTTTTTTTTTTTTTTTTTTTTTTTTTGTTACAATGCGTTCTTTGTTTTCCCATAACATTATCTGTTAAACTTGGCTGTTAAATTGATGCGGGCCCAAGTGTGCAGGAACGGGCTATTTTGTATTTGGAGGCCTAAAATCGCGTAACAAAAGGGGATTCACTAAAATGGCTCTAACTTGGGCTACGGGGGTCCGTTTGGGACGTGCGACCAGGCGGTTTGGGTCATCGTCCGGGCCAAAAAACGCTTATTTCTATTACTTATTTGCATTTTTATGTTTTTTGAACTATTTTGGGCTTTTTGTTTTAGGCCGTGTGTTTGGCCCGTTATCTTTTTTAGGCCCATTTCGAATTTCTATTCTTATTTATATGTCCCTTTAGTAATTGAATCAATCAGAATTGAATTTTGAGAAAACAGTTTTTTTCACTTCAAATTTCGTGGCCTTTGGGGTTACAATTTGGGGGTTGGGGAAGAACTACACGGGCATTCGTAGAATCAACGTGTAATCTTCATTTATCCGATTCACGCGCTACATCATAAATATACTTAGAACATATTATATTCATATTTGTTTGGTATTGCATATGTTCAAAAAACCATGGCACAAATCATAAGCACTTCGATGGCTGAATTGGTTGGTGGAACAAAGCGATTCGAATATCCAGCCACCTACCGTTCTACCATTCATGGCAGCAAATCATAAAAACAGATATGGTTAATGGTTTGACTCCATGCAGTGTTCTCTTATGAAGTGCGAATTTGAAGACCAAAGGGTAGATCACAGCAAATCAGTGGTCGCCGGAGTCTTGATCCTCATGCAACGTTCATGCTTCGGAGTTGACTAGAGAGTGTTGACGATAGTTGATCTCATTTGCGTTTTATTGAACTTGTCAACTAGCCTGATGACGTGGGTAGCTCAAGCTTAATAAAATGACTAGAATGCAATACAGCTTAAAGGGTTGAAAGGTAAAAGGGTTCGGAATTGACAAACTGTTGTGAATAGCAAAAAGTGTGAGATAGTGACTAGTCACATCACACTTTTCGTGTGAACTCCCCCACTCAGCCGCAAAAGGGGCATGTGGGAAGATACATCCTTTTACCCGCAGGTCCGAAGCCTTTAACCTACCAAAAAGGGCAAGCCCTCCACTGCAGCCATGGATAACTAGTCAACAGTTTCTTTTTATAGCCAACCCTTTATCTATAAATGACAACACCTTGTCATTCAGCTGGCCACTCCTAAAATCTCACTTCTCCTCTCTAGAACTTGCTCCTTGCATGTTCTATTCTTCACTCACTTCAATACAATCACATTGCATACAAACATTCTGAGTTGAATATTCTTCAATCCAGAATTCAAAGCAAGCAATAACAAAGTGATCCAATCTTACGTATTGCATACGTGTGGGGACTCCACGACCTGCGTTAGGCAACCCGAAACCCTTGAACCCTTTTGCCTAACCAGTCCAGTCACTATCCTTGGTCTTGTATTTGTTGTAGCAACAAGTTGGCGCCCACCGTGGGACTACGCCGCTAAATTTATCATAAAAGACCAGGATTGTAGCTCTAACTTCATCAAGTTCATCATGTCTGAAAGCCAGTCTCCTGGTGAGGTGAATCAAGTACCTCGTACTTCAACACCTAATGCTGGCCAATAACCACCATTTACATCTACACAGTTTTCAACTGCGGGAAGCACTCCAACGGTAACCATTTTCCTAGAGTTCTACTCTTTTCAGACACCAACCCCTTCTCGCTCAGGAGTTCATTCTCCCCAAATCGGTGCTACAAATACACAAGAACGCATCGATTTGACACCCGTAGGGGTAGCAACAAACTTCTTACATTTGAGATCTCTTCTCAACCAATATGTTAGCCGGGAAAGAGAAAAGGGAGTAAGAATAAGGCTGGACTATGATGAGCCTGAACCTTCATTGTCACCAGGACCACCCCTACCTCTTTTTAGTCGCTCACAACCCGCTACATCCCGATTTGATGTTGGTCCTAGTTACCTTCCACCTAACCCAAGCCCTTATGTTGTTGGAAGACCAGATCCGATTGCTTTCCCCTTGTTAACCTCCCAACCAATTGCTACTGGTACACCAATGGGGCATGAAACAACTCTTGACCAATTTCAGCAGTCACCAGCTTTAAGCCTTCCACTTCCCGTGTCCACAACATGGGAACATGCTTTAGATGTTCTCCATATGGCTTGAAATGTAGCCATGAGTGCTCCCATGGGAATGAACTACATGACTACACCTGAAAGCCTTCAAGGCCTTAACTTGATGTCGCGATGATAGCTCAAATGATGGCACACTTTCCTTGGCAATAATTCATCAACCAAGTGTTCATCACCCACCAAGGAAACACAAACAATAATCCGGCCTCAAAAGTAGAAGAAGATCTTGCCAAACCTTACAAGCCTAGCAACTTGTCTTATTTCTCCCAACAAATTGCTGATTATGATTTTCATACCCGGATTAAGATGCCATCTCACATAAGAACCTATGATGGAACTGAAGATCCTGAAGACCACCTCCAAATCTTTACCGGGGCAGAAGAATTGAAAAATGGTCTAATGTCGAATGATGTCTCATGTTCATGCAAACCCTTGTAGGGTCTACCAGGATATGGTTCAATGACCTTCCTAAAAGAAGCATTTGAACCTTTGACAATCTAAGCAAAGGTTTTCTAGCCAACTTTTCACAAAAATAGAGGTATGTTAAGGATGCTACAATGATCTTCTAGATAAAACAACGACGTGATGAAAGCCTTAGGGATTTCATTGAAAGATAAAAGAAGGAAGGGTTGACCTACATAGGTGCTGATGAAAAAATGAATGTGGCAGGGTTCATGAATGGCATCATGTAACACCTCATAAAATCGTGTCCATTGATGTGTTAACACGTGTAATGAACCCTAATAAGTCAAACGTTGACTGTGAGGGACTAATTTCGTCAAAAACAAAAACCATGAATATAGAAAGACTGAAAGTGTCAACATGCTTAAACTAAGCCTCTGAGTGACCTTATACGGTGTCCGTATTCTCAAACGAGCCACTTATTGGGCGAAAGGAGCCGTTTGTGTAATTATGTGAAAGTTTGCGCGTTAAAGGGTTAAAAGTGTCAACATGTTAATTCTTACCTCTGAGTGACCTTTTAACAAATCAAGAGCTTCAAAAGCGTCAACAAGTGAAACTACGCTTTCGAGTGACCTTTAAGAGAACCAGAAACTCCGTAATGCTCGGTCACGTTCAAGGGAATCCCTATATGGGCTATGCAAGACTTTGATATCAATAAATGATATTACGCACAACTTTGTGCAATAAAAGGACTAAAAGCGTCAAAATTGCGAAAGTATGCATATTCGCGCATATTCTACGTTCTGACCATATCCGCACATCCATAAATTTTTGTAATTATTAAAATATTATATTTTAGTGATGGGAATGCAAAAATATCATCCATCGCGAAATCTGGATTGTTTTCGTTTCCGTTCGAACTGACGTCGTAATTAAGCTAAAAACGCAACCGTACGACCGAACGAAGTGACATGCATAACATGTTTGAGCATGGTTCAAGTTAAATATACTTTAACATCCTTATGGAGCTTAAAAATGGGGTTCACGGATGTTAGACGTGCCAAAACTCAACTAGACGCGTTCAGGGACCAAACCTGCCAACTGATGAAACTTTGAGTATACACTGGACCATACGGTCCATATGCAGGTGTCAGATACAAATTTTTGCTTGGTCTCCACTCTAATCCATTCTTAACCAATCAAAACAGAATCCTTGGGCCTCAAGACAATTGTAATAGTTGTCCCAACACCTGTAATGATCTTGTAAACCCTGCTAACACTTGTCTTGATCTAATTCACTCTCAAAACCTATAAATAGGATGTGTTCATCCATTCATTCTTGCACCTCCTCTCATTCTTTCCTATATCCCTCAATTCTGGAACTTCCTAATCTGATTGGGAACTTATTCTTAGTAGAAAAGATAGCTAGGACCCTTTGTAAGTGTATTAGCCCTCTCTATAGTTCAGTTTTATATTTTAAAAACCGAAAAGTCAATTTATCGTAAATTAACTTTGAATTTCGGTTTAAACTCAATTGGTCCAGCCGCGGTTCGAGTTGAATGTGGGTGTGTGACCATAGTTAGGTAGGTGATTAACCCTTAAAAGGGCACCTCCTAATGTGTTCGTTTGCTTAGTTAAATAAATTATTTTAAGCATTCAAAGCTGATTTCATAAATTAAATAAATTATTTTAAGCATTCAAAACTGATCAAAATCTCAAATTTCCATAAAACACCTTAATTATCGTCAATTAGCGATTTTTACGCTATTTAGGTGCATAGTATGGTTTTAAACCATAATTAACACCTATGACTTGTTACCTACTGAATTTTTAAACAAATTCTAATATTATTACAGTAAGTATAAGTCATGAACTCAGACTTCCAAAAATGTCCTTAAAAGCATATGTGAAATGACCAAAATGCCTTTTCAGGGCATAGTTTGGCAATAAAGGTTAAACCTCACATATGTATGATATCTTACTGATGTAATGTGATAAAATAAATATTTTTAATGAATGTTTTAGACCAGTACCTCAGTTTGCTTTAAAATCTCTTTTATAAAAGGTAAAATGACCAAAATGCCCCTACGGGACTTAATTTGGTTTTAAATACTTTTTGGACATATATGTTAACATCCTACTGATGTATTAACACATTTTAAGCATAATAACATATGGGACTTGTATATGGTTCATTTGGTTGCTCGTTATGCATTTACACATTCGGATCGGTTTATGTAACTAGTTTAGGTAAGTTTGTCGTAACGCATTTAACCTTATCGTTTTTACTTCAAAATCCAGAATGTACTTAGTTTACCCATATTATGCAAGTCTTCATACTTGTTGGGTCTAAATAACATTATATTCCAGTCATCGCTTAGTCTAGCGTATCGTATCGCATCGTTTTAGATATTTTAAGCTAGTCGGTCTAAGTCTACGACTTAAATAAGACTGTTAGCATTCTGAATTGGTTATATATTACCATCACTCCAGACTAGAGCCACCCGGTAAAAGCTACCTGCATTTAGTTAGAATGGATACGACTGAGTTATTTTGCTGTGAATGAAGTATTAGCTCAGGTAGATACTTTTAACTTATTTTCCCTTATACGGGCTTGGGATATGGTAATATAATAATACCAATTCGTCAGGTATGAAATCATTTAATCGGATCGTGATTAATAAGTTTACATAACCCGTTTTAATATGTCTTGTTTGATAACATAAGCATTTGAGGGTTAATTCGACCGTGTCCTAGAATCCTCGGCTCATTTCATTTGAAAATGGCCACGACCTATGCACGGGGTGTAGGCATACACCTGACAGATGCAAATGCTAAAATATAAACCCACATGTTGGAGATAACTCCTTTGTGGGTTCTATAAGTGGTGAGTCGGTTAATCATGACCGGCTTCCAACCGGCCCCAATTGTATGACAAACATGTAAATCTGTATGCAAGATTATCTTTAAATAATTGTCCCAAGTTGTAAATGGTTTGTGCCTTGAGCACTTAAATTAATTTTCATAAACTCTTTTCAAAAGAGTCAGTTAATTGTATTTACCAGTGAAAACTGACGTATTTTCCAAAGACTAAGTGGCAGGTGCTACTCGTAATAGGCTGGGAGATTGCTTAATGTCAAAATAGAGGATCTTGCAAATCCTTAAAGATGCCTTAAAGTCTGTTAAACTTCAATCTATACATTCTGTAAAGATCCACCTGTGGATTTGATATTACAAGTTCGTCTATAATAAATACTTTGATATTTTCAGACATTTGAGTTTGTAATAATATTTTATATTCCAAGACTTCCGCTATGCTATTCTGTGTATGTTTGACTATGATGATATCAACTACGTCATGATACTCCCCACCGGGCCCACCGGTAATATGTGGAAATATCAGGGTGTGACAAGTTGGTAACAGAGCCAACATTGAGTGAATTAAACACTAGTCTTTTGTGTTTAATCTCAATGACACAGTAGCATATTCCTTAGACCTTCTGAGTCTAGATTTAACATAGGAATGCTCTCATCCCTATTAAGTAAACATTGTTTTCGATTTTATGTATTTTGAATAAGTCGCCAAGCAAGGAAGCCGTTGATGGAAATTCTCCTTATCTGAAGCCAAGGAATGCCAAGCTTCGTAAAACGGCTAGGATAAGCGTGCGATCGGTTTGGAGGAAGACCTTTATGAATTCATTCCCAAAACCAAACCCATTTGAATTGCAATCAGACTTCAGAGTCCATACCGGAGGTCCCTGAGGCATAAATTTTAAAATCTGTGCCAGTGGAGTCCATATCAGGTGGTCCTTGAGGCTCCCGTTTTGAAAATAATGCTAGTGAATGCTGATGATCCTTATTTCTTACCTCTAAGTTTTTGAAATCCCAGACTTGGATTATATCAGTCAAAACCCAATCCGTGATCCATATCATTCCTTAACCATTGAATCCTTAAATTTTACTTCTATAACGGATCCTGATTGGAATACTTACCTTATTCACTGAGGTCTTCAAAGTCCCCTGGCGAACATAATAATTCACTATAGTCCTTTCAAGGACATATTATTTCATCATCGTCCCTTCATGGACATAGTATATCATAATAGTCCCAATGCGGACATCTGTACATCAAAGCCCTTTTTCGCGTACGTTGTACCAATATAGTCCTTTTATGGACATGTTATTTCATCAAAATCCCTTTAGGGATATGCTATTTTGAAATAGTCCCTTTGAGAACATGATATTTCATTATAACCCTTATATGGACTTATAATATTTATAGTCCTTATACAGACTTATATTTTTCCTCTTAGTCCTCTGTGGACAAATATATTACTAAAAGTCCTGATTAAGGCACTATGGTAAATTCCTAATAACTTAGGAAAGTTTCGAAAATTTTATGTAGGTATTCATTTCGTCCTTTATCCAACGATAGTTCTGAATTTTACTCGAACTTTATCGATCGGCCGAAAGTTTTCAAAAGATCCTCTTAATGGTATAGCCTAGCCTATATGTCTATGAACATGGCTATGATGGTAAAACCCTCTTAAGATAATTAATCTTTGTTAACATCTGAGAACATGTTAACACTCCTGGCAGTGTGGCGTGAGAAACCACACCAGCCGTTAAGGTATTGGTTACGACCAAGCCTTAAAGCCTATATGATCAGAGTAGATCATGGCATGTATCATCAATGTGATGATCATACTATAAACATCCATTAGTGATGGTTCGCCTATGGGCTATAATATATTGTCCATTTGTGACAAAGACATTGTGATCTCTACGATCCCCTGTCCAAGGTAGTGAGCTATGCTCAAGCCTAATAGTCTATATGATCAATGCGATCATGACTAAAAATCATCAATACGATGATTAAAATTTAACATCCTTAATAATGTTTTGCCTAAGGGCTATATTATATTGTCCAATTGAGACAAGGCAATTGTAATCTTTTGTGATTCTTTGCCCAAGGGGTTGAGCTATGCTTAAATCCCATAGTCTATATGATCATTACGATCCTGACTAGTATCATCAGTATGATGATCAAAATATTAACATCCCTAGTGATGAAATGCCTACGGGTTATACTTTACTCTATTGTCGATAAGACAAAGATAGTGGTGGTCTTTGTGATCCCTTATTCAAAGTGGTGGGTTATACCCAACCCTAATAGTCTATATGATCAGTGTGATCATGAGTAATATCATCAAGTACAATGATGATATATGAACATCCATTAGCAATGTCAATTGGCTTACTTTTGTGCCAGAATTGATAAAGGTCCTCCGTGACAAGCCTTGGTGCCAAATCTTATAATGTGCTTGTGACAAGGCCATTTTGAGCCATATCTAAATGTCCTTTGCAACGAGGCCTTCGTGCCGTATAATCATTTATGTCAATTATGACTAGGCTTTATGCCATATCTTTCTACGTCCCTTGCGACGGGCTTTTATGCCATATATGTATATGTATATAATAAAAGTCCTGTAAGACTAACCTTCGAGCTATTTATAATCGTCCTTGTGACAAGGACAGTTGTGACATTATGATCCCCTGTCAAGTAGGTATTGGACTCACTCCAAATCTTAAATGCCATTGATGGTCCTTTTGTGACCGAGCCTAACGTAATGGACATACATTCAAATAACATTCATTAGGAATGTTCGGAACATAATAGCCTATACGGTTTATGGATGCCGTGGCTAATCTATGTCAGGTCATCAGGATGATGACTAACAATTGTTTAATTTGGTGGTTAGTACCAAGCTTCGAGTATGGCAAACGCGGATGAGGTAGACAACAGTCGCGATGCTATTAATGCGACAAAAGCTAATAATGCTACAAACGTAAACCTCAATATTAATCTGTGGTTAACACAGCAGTTAGAAAGGCCATGGAAAAGGTCATGAAACCGTTCAAAGAACCAAATGTTTCTCGTTCTAAATTTCATTCAAAACCACATTCAACTGCTCATGAAAAGAGCTTTGTTCACACTTCGAATGTGAAGGATGAACCAAAGGAGGAGGATGACACCCAGAGATCTAAGAAAAAGAACAAGTACGGGCTTGGTAAGAATCAACAAAAGTTCAGTAAGAAGTCTGTATGTAAGAAGTACTATAAAAGACACTAGGGACAGTATCGAATAAATCAAAGACCAAAGCAGTGGGTTATCTGCAAAGGAACTAGTCATCAATCCCATGAATGAAGGGACATAAGGATGCAGTCTGTTACGACTGTGGTAAGAAAGGCCACATCAGAACTGGATACCATAAAGCTGCCAAAGAAGGTGCGGCTAAGCCTGGAAAGGCTAAGAAAGGAAATGCCTGAACTTACCTGATGAATGCCAAGAGGCATTGCATGATGTCATCAAGTACATTCCTTATCATTTATCAATGATAATTTCTGCTAAGTGTCCTATTTTAATACAGGAAATAATAAGTCTTTCATATACCATAAGCTTAGCAAACTTTTGATGATATTCATAAGAACTCCAAATTCTAAGTAAGGTAGAACCTACCAATGAAACCTTAGAGACCGTTTCTTCTATCGGCAGTGATCCTTCTGTAAAATTTAAGAGTACTCTTTCTTTCAATAGGGTACGGCAATATATGTTATTTAATTATTTTCCTCATTGATTTTATCAACTGCGGGTGCCAACTATGTTTCATAAAAGCGCCATATGAGGATTGGCGTAACCTAGTGTGTCCCATAGATTGCTTCCATGCATGATCAGTATGGAGGTTTAATACATGGAACCACTAAGATATACTAATGGTCATATTGTCCTAAAGTCAACTAGTGGTATTCAAAGAAGATATCCATAATAGAAATTCCTAAGTAGGCGTCTCTACTTAAGCCATCTGTGCACTCGTAAAGTAGATGTGTTAATTGCATGGCACAAGCAACGTTAAGTGGACCAAGGTCGAAGATTGAAACTATCCCTATTATAGTTGGATAACTTGATTTCTCCTCATTGGAACTACCCTGTTTTACCTCTTGAGAGGCAAAGTGAAATTAATATTTACATCCTATTAGGAGCTGTATCTGTTACTGAAGCTCTATATCAGTTAGCATCATCGGAAATGAAAGAACTGAGAGCTAACCAGATGAGTTTTTAAAGAAAGGCTTGTACAGCCTAGCTCATTATCTTAGGAGCTTCGATTATTGTCGATAAAGGAAAGCACGATGCAATACGCTTGTGCATTGATTACTACAACCAAATAGGAAACGATTAAGGATCGTTATCAGCTGCCCAGGATCGTCGATTGGTTCAACTAACCATGAGGGTAGTAAATTCCTTAAGATTGATTCGGGTAGTAGTTGGAATAAGTATCTTACCCTAATTATGTTCTCCTATAACCAATAGCATTATATAAGCATCAAGGCTACTGCATTAGAGACCTTGTATGGGAGAAAGTGACAACGCCCGTTTGTGGGGCAGGAGTTAGAAAACCCAATTATCAAAATCTAAGATTTTTAAAGACGACAGATAAGATAATACGAATCCGTAATCATCTGAAAGCTATCAGTAATCGGCAGAAGAGCAATGTGAACAAGAGGCGCAAATCTCTTAAAGTTCCAAGCAGGGTACACGACTCTATTGAAATTACCTATATGGAAGGGTGTGATATGTTTCACTATAAAGGGTGAATCGAGCCGTGGATATATAAGACCATTTGAAAGAATCAAATACGTCGGATTAATAGCCTATAAGCTAAAACACGCTCGAGGATCTTGGTGGAATCCACAAGGTATTTCACATTTGTAATTAAGGAATATGTCACACCCCTATTTTCCACGTGTCACCGGTGGGCCCGGTGGGGAGTATCGTGACGTAATTGATATCATCATAGTCAAACAACACAACATATAAATGCACAGCGGAAGCAAAAGATATAGATTTATTTCAACTGAATATATTGTAATGTTTAAGTATCACAAAACAGTCGAAACAGATCCACAGGCGGATCAAATAAAAAGGAAACTTTTCAACAGAATTTGACATCTAAAGCTTGCGAGACTCAAGTAATGATGCCTGGAGTAGCCAGCCTATTTCGTCTAGTACCTGCACTTAGCCTTTTTGGAAAATACGTCAGTTTGCACTGGTAAATACAACTTAACTGACTCATTTTGAAAAGAGTTTGAAAATTGATTTGAATGCACTTCGGCAAAATATTTTTATAACTTGGGACAATTATTCAAAATAATCTTGTATACTTACTCAGTTTTCTTCCATTAGGGCCGGTTTGTAAGGCCGGACTTAAGTTAACTGACACGCCACAAGTATAATGCCCACAAGGTCGATTCCTTATAGTAGGATACCAGTTTTTACATAATGCAACTGTCAGGTGTACGCCTACACCCCGTGCTTAGGTCGTGGCCATTTCTTTGAATGATGCCAAGGATATCCGGGACATGGTCGTTTAACCCCCAAGGGCCATACACCAAATAATACATATCAAACAGGTTATGTAAATACATCAATCACAATACGATTTAAATGACTACATACACCCGACCAAGTGGTACTTTTATAGTACCGTATCCCAAGCCCGTATAGGGAAAATAAGTTAAGAGTATTTACCTGAGCAATGTATAAATCAAATACAGCAAGTGCACGTATCTTTTACTGGGCTCCTAATCTGGAACGAAGGTTTTTAATAACCTATTAGAATCCTAACGGGTCTTTAATTAAGCTTAGACTTAGACCGGTTAGTTTTCAAAAGGAAGACGCGGTTCAAACGCATGATAAGCGAAGACCGGTTTAGAATGTGGTTTTGACCCGACAAGCTTGCATGCTTGTTTAATATGGGTAACGTAAACACATTCTGGATTTTGAGACAAAAACGATATGGTTTGACCCGTTTCGGCTAATATATGCAAACGAGTTACACACGCAGATCCGAACGCGAAATGTGCGTAACGAGTAACCATAAGAGTCATATACAAGTTTCCTAAGTTAATATGCCTTAAATATGTTGTGACATCAGTAAGATACCTTCTATTATGCCCATAACGAATTTAAAACCAATTTATGCCTCGAAAGGGTATTTTGGTCATTTAAAAGGTTATAAAAGAGTTTTAAATATACTTCCGAGTTTTGGATCTGATGTAATCAGTAAAAATACTTAATTTACTAAGTTATATCAGTAGGGTATAACCTATATGGGAAATTTATCATTTCTAACAATACTATGCTCCGAAGGGCATTTTGGTAATTTCACTTAAGGTTTAAAGGTCAAATCTGGAAATCTGACTTCAAAACTTTTGCTTACTGCTAAAGTATAGATATTAACTTAAAACATCAGTAGGTATTAAGTCTTATATGTCTAATATGATTTTAATACATACTATGCATTTAAAACGCTTAAAAATGCTTAAAATGGCGATTTTGAGCTATTTCCGGGTTCTTATAGAAAAGTTGATATTTTTACTATTCCAGAAGGCTTAAAATACTCTATCCATCATATTAGATCAGTAGATAAAGGTTTGGTGTCAAAAGGTTTGGTAAAACTCAATTTATAGCTAAAAAGGGCAAAACCGACAATTACCGAATTAAGCTTAGAACTCTAGGTTACGATCAGCCTAAAAATAAATAAAAATCTCCAAAAATCCCAAAATATTATTTTACATCAGTGGGTAAAAAGTTTGGTATCAATAATTGGGTTTAGATAGGCTAGATGCTAATTACGCCATTTAATTACTAAAAAGCTTTCTAATTACGCTATTGAGCATAACTCTTAATCTAGACCTCAAACTGATTTCAAATTCTAGGTACAAGTTTATAAATCAGTACCAAAGGTTTCTACTCTTTTACATTTTCAAAATTCATGTTTTAAGGTCATAAGGGCATAATAGTCAACATTTAGGCGATTAACGGAAACATGCATATAAATTGGATAACTAATGAACCAAGTTGTATAATCACAGAGGGTTATACTTATAGGTAACTTGGTCCTAGCAAAGCTCTAAGGCATTCCTAAATCGTGCACAAACGGGTCAGAACTAAAAGTCAAAGCGTAAGTCAAACTATGCGACTTTCGGTCCCGAACCGAGCCTAAACTGAAAGTTGTCGAGTTGAACATGTTTAGACATGTTCTTATGTTAATTACCAAGTTATATTAATGTCAAAATAGGTTGCATAGCTTCTACATTGCTAATTATGCATTTATTCGAAAGTTAGCTTTCTGTTGACTTTTTTATAATCAAGTTTGACTCGACAATTGACCTAATTAGAGTGGGAATTAGAGGGTGACCTTTTAAAGGTTTAATGCCCACACAATTACCAACTCATAGGTACTTTCAAATTGAATTTTGACTGGAGCAATTAAGATTAATGACGAAGTCAAATCTTAATTACGACGGTTTGACCAAACGCTAATAAACTAAGCAAAACTGGATTAAAGGAGGATAAGCATACTTACAATAGTCCTAAGCACGACTAATGAACACTAAGGATGAGCCTTGAGCTCAAAGAACCTCCAAGCAAAGAGTTGTGAAGTTACAAATGAATGAGCAAATAAGAACCCAAGATCATGGCCCTTATATAGGCTTCTTTGATCATCAAGATCATGCCAAATAAGGTCTATGGATGTTATGGGATCATTACAAGTGTCCCTAGGCCTTAATATACCAGCAAACAAGCCCATAGAATCAAAAACAACCATTTTAAGTCGGTTACAAAGCTTTAACAACAAGCTGTCCTGATTTTCTGCATCTGGTAGTCCCAGGCGGCCCGCTTCAGGATTCATAAGGATCTTACGCGGGCCGCGTGGCCCCTCTGATCCGGGTTACAAAGTTTCAATAATTGCAATTTTGGTCCCTAGTCCTTCCAAACTTGATTTTAAGGTGGTTTCTTGCACTATAAACCCCCAAACTTGACTTTTAAGGACTCCAAGTCATAAACCAACTTTGTTTGGTCCCCGGTTATTCATATGTTCACCGAAAAGTCTTAAATTTCAATATTTACGCTTTTAACCCCTCGTATACGAATATTGTCATAACTTTCTCATACTTTATCGAAACCTTGTGAAATTTTTATCACACATTCTAGTGAGTATAATTTATCATTACAAAGCTTCGGGTCTGCTAAAAGGTCGCTCAGAGGTATACTTTAAACATGTTGACACTTTTAACCCCTGTAGTTTGTAATTCCTCACTTTCTTTCACAATTCGCTTCGTATGATCCATGATTTATTCATTTAAGGGTATAAACATCATATAAGGTTATTGAAAGACATAT
This sequence comes from Helianthus annuus, assembly GCF_002127325.2. NCBI lineage: Eukaryota > Viridiplantae > Streptophyta > Magnoliopsida > Asterales > Asteraceae > Helianthus > Helianthus annuus. The sequence continues at coordinate 17,386,700 of NC_035441.2, read as the reverse complement.
GTATCCGTTGTTGACATTTTGAACCCTTATATTCACATACTTTCCTTGTTTGTCAACTTTAGTCCTTCATACGTAATCTTTCACACGTTCAAAGCTTATGACACGTGTCAATACATTATTGGACATGAATTTTCGAAGTGTTACATCCTCACCCCCTTAAAAGAAATCTCGACCCTGAGATTTACTGAAACAAATGAGGGTACTTTTCTTTCATTGTGGACTCTACCTCACACGTGTACTCGGGACCTCTACGGGCATCCCATTTAACCTTTACAATAGGCACATGCTTCCTCCGAAGCTTCTTAACCTGTCGATCCTCAATCGACAAAGGTTTCTCCACAAATTTCAAGCTCTCATCTATATGCACATCTGTATGTGGTATGACTAGTGATTCATCAGCTAGACATTTCTTCAGATTGCAGATGTGGAAGACATTATGAATACCACTGAGCTCTTCAGGTAAGTTTAACTTATAAGCCACTGATCCAACACATTCGATGATCTCGAATGGACCTATATACCTCGTACTTAGCTTACCTTTCTTACCAAATCGCACCACTCCCTTCCAGGGTGATACTTTAAGCAGAACTTTATCACCAACCTCAAACTTTATAGGTTTTTGCCTTTTATCAGCATAACTCTTCTGCCTATCCCTGGAAGCTTTCAGGCGATCACGAATCTGGAAAATATTGTCCGTCGTTTCCAATACCATATCTGGTCCTGATAATTGAGCTTCTCCTACTTCTGCCCAACAAATAGGCGTTCTGCATTTCCTACCATATAATGCCTCAAAAGGCGCAGCCTGAATGCTTGTATGGTAGCTATTGTTATAGGAGAATTCGATCAATGGCAGGTGCTTATCCCAGCTACCTCCTAAATCAATTACACATGCACGGAGCATGTCTTCCAGAGTCTGGATTGTACGCTCACTCTGCCCATCCGTCTGAGGATGGTAAGCCGTACTGAAATTTAAGCGCGTGCCCAAAGACTGTTGGAAACTTTTCCAAAAGTGTGACGTGTATCTGGTATCTCTGTCCGAGATAATAGCTGTCACGACCCCCGACCCCACCCTGGATGGAATCGGGCGCCGCGAGCAGTCCCGTGGTACCGGTGGTTATTTAGAAAAACATTGCAGCGGAAATTTCATCAGGACCGTGAGTTAGGAAAAATATCAGAGTTTAGAAACACCATATTTTATTTAAATAGATGGAATAAATTCCATGTTTTACCAAGGTAGCTTTTACTATAAACTTGATTACATAAAAAAAAATTTCTTAATTTTTATTTAATTTGATAAATCAAGCCACTTCTGTAAGCCTTGTCGGTGTCGTATCCAACTCTTATTCCAATCTACTGTAATCACCTGAAACGCGTTTTTAAAAAGGTTTTGTCAGCGGGAAATACTGAGCGAATCATTCATTTTAAATAAAATGACACGTTGTTATAATTTACAGTATTAAGGGAGATTACAATGTTTTTATCAAACAAATGTACAAGAATAGGTATTTGTCACTCGACCGTATCTGTGACTGTGGTCAAACCACTATTGGGTCCTGTCGCCCCAATTAGTGATGCCTATCACTTAAAGTGATCAAAATAATAGTAATGTGCACAAAACCCCACATACCGGCTGTAATTTGGTGATTACATAAACTTAATCCCTGTAATTATAACTTTGAAAAATAATTTGGAGTATTGTAAAATAGTTGATAAAAAGAGAATGACTCATAGTATAAGCATGCAGTATTGATTTAACAAGCTTCTTGATTCTACTTCTTCTGATAATTTAGCATATACTTTATTATTTTGGATCTTCTGGTGATTTAGCATCCATTTTGATTGTAAGTGTATATTTGGGAATATTCGGATGGTTAAACATATAGTTTAACAGAATGGAATACGTATTGGTGTAGAACCCAAATCAAACCTAACGATGATCACGAGATTCGAACCTTAACGAATTTCACAAAGTATAGTCTTATTCAGACAGTACTTTGGCATCCATTTATTGAATTCACAAAGTATAGCACTTTGGATTCCGTTTACCGAAATTCACAAAGTATAACACTTTGGCATTCGTTAGTTGGTTCCTGAATCGATCGGACAGAATATCGCTTCGGTGATTATTGGTTGAAACACCAACGTATAGAGAGAAGAATAGAAGAAATGAACAAAGGAAAATGAATCCCAAGCTTCCTATTTATAGGTAAGAGGATAAGCTTTACCCTATATAGAATTTCCCTAGATAAGTTTTCCGTAGATAACATTTTCCTTAGATAATACCTTCCCTAGGTAATACCTTCCTTAGATAAAATCTTCCTTAGATAATACCTTCCCTAGGTAATACTTCCCTTAGATAATATCTACCCCATATATATATCTATTTTTCATGTTTATCTACTTAGGTGATAAATAAATCTTACTTAGCTTAATTAATCTTGCTTAGCTTAATTAATCTTGCTTAACTTAATTAAACTTGATTAACTTAATTAATCTTGATTAACTTAAATAATTCTTGATTAACTTAATTAATTAATCATACTTAACTTAGATATATTAATCTACTCAGTTAACTTAACTGCTAAGTTTATTTAACTTATTAAGTTTACTTAGCTATTAAGTATTTTAGCAGCTACCTGCTTACGAGTTCTAATTTCAAGATACAATGGAACTCGTATTAGTGTATTAACTCAATTCAACTTTAACGACAATCACGAGATAGAAACCCTCACAATGAATGACAAAGTGCGATACTTAAACATTCATCGAATTCATGACGAATGACAAAGTATAACCCGAGTTTGAGCAGCACTTAAACATCCGTCGGATAGTCTCAATCGATCGGATAAAGTATCGTACCAGTGATTAGAGTTATTACCCTAATAACGGGCAGAGTTTCGGGATTTAGAAGATATAACCCCGAGCTACTATTTTACTATAATAGAAGCTAATAGAAAGAAAAGAATTGAGCGAATTGAAATGAAACTGTCGTCTGCTATTTATAGGCTGAAACTAGGGCGGCTCGCGGCCCGCGTGAGCTTTCGGCCAACACTTACGCGGCCCGCGTGGGTGTGTGGATAAGATCGGAATATGCTGAGTCATCGGTGGTCGCGACACGTGTGATGACACGTGGCCTTCATGCACATTCGCAGACCTTCAAGCTGTCGCGGCCCGCGTGAACTTAGAGGAAAAGCCTATGCGGCCCGCGCGTGACCTTTATACTTATCCGGCATGATTTAAGTTGACGCGGCCCGCGTGAGGTTATGCTTAACCTTTACGCGGCCCACCTGAGACTTGATTTTTTCTTGTTTTCTTGGTTTCTTATGTACGTTAGGGTTTCAGGGTCCGGGTTTTCACTTACGGAGCGTGTTAGGACATTTTTGTGTGAGTCGTTACATCCTCCCCACCTTATTTAAATCTCGTCCTCGAGATTTGGACTATGATATCTTCTTGGGTTTATGTTACTTCTTTTAATAATGTATCATGGGATGAAATCAAAAGATATTTGATAGGCATGAATTTTGAAAGAAAATGATTTGTAAAAACAATAGGATTCAATGTCAGAAAAGAACTTACTTTGATCAATTAAGGGAGATTCTGAATTGATAAATCTCTCTGGAAGTATGAAAAATGATTTGTCAATGATTTAACCAAAAATCAATATCGCTTACTTAAATGGTAAGGATACACCGAACAATACAATAGAATTTAGTGTATCATGGTCTAAATACATAACTGTATCAAGATTAAAATGACGAATCAAACGAATAACGTATGAATAGGGTTTTAGTACAGACTACAATTTTATACGGACACTGCAAAGCGTCGTAATGGAAAGAATTCAATAATTATGGTGACTGAATAAATTCACCATTTTTGAAATTAACTGAGAGTTTCAAGGAAACGAATCTGGATATTTCAAAAGATGAGATATTCAAATGAATGAGGTGAAATGATATAGTTTCCAAGGTGATTAAGTTCAATTCGAAAAGATATATGATCAAATGAATGTGAGTGTTTACAAGTTGTGAATGCTTTGCCAAAGGAAACTTATTTTGATTGTCAACTGAGAAAGAATCAGAATTAACAAGCTTGAATGAAATAAAAGTACGAAAATGATTTGTCAACTAGGAAAAATCAATGGGTTGACATTTATTGAATTACAAGGATACATCGGAATATAATAGAGTTTAGTATATCTTTTTCTTAACACATAGTTGTATTAAAACCACTTTCAAGGATGAGTCAAACGAAAGGTACATATATATTAGCTCAAGCTACAAGTCTACACCGACGCCACAAGGTGTCGTAAGGATTAAAATAATTAAATAATTACGGTGACCGAACAATTTCACCGTTTTTGTAATCAACTGAAAGCTTTAATGAAGTAAAGTTGGATATTCGTTTCGAATAGGATTTTCAATTGATGATGATAAGACCAAATGAATATTATAGAATTTTCAATCAATGATGAAAGAAACTTTAGAGGTACACCGGAGTATAATATGAATTTGTGTACTCTTATCTTAATACATAATTGTATTAAGACTGTTTAAGATAATGAACCAACAGAAAATAAATAAATAGATTCGTACATCAGGTGTGAAAAGAAGATTAGCTCAAATTGCAAATTAAAGAGAACGTCACCCCAAGGTGTCGTAGTGATTGAAATAATAGCAGTGACTGAATGAGTTCATGAAATCAAATGAAAGTTCAACGAAGTAAATTCGAATGTTTGATTCAAAGAATCTAGTAGGATTTTCGATTGAAAGTGAAACAATTGAATAATGTTTTTCAATCAAAGATGATAAAGCAATAAAGATTACGAAACGCTCGATTGATGATGTAAGAATCATTAAGAGGTACACTGAGATATGACAAGAATTTGTGTATCATTATCTTAGCACATGATTTGTGTTAAGATTGCTTTTATAGGATAAACCAACCAAGCGGATTCAGTACAAATTAAATCCGTATATAATGTGTGCAAACGAAAAGTATAATTAGTTCCGCGTGAAACGACTGATAGTAAATTAGCACAATTTGCAAGTTCATACCAACACCACAAGGTGTCGTATTGATTGAAACAAGGTGATAATAGAAGTGATCAAACAAATATCACCGTGTTTTGAATTTAAGCGAAGGGTTCACAAAGTAGATCTGAAGATTTGTTTTAAATATTTTTCATAGGATTTACAACTGAAAATGGAACGAATAAACATTATTTTTGAGCGAAGAGGAAAAACAATGAATATCAAGAAATGTTTGCTCGATGGTGAAAGAATCGTTAAGAGGTACACCAAAATATTTAACACGAACTGGGGTACCATTATCTTAACACATAATTGCATTAAGATTGATAATACATAGATCGAACAAGTGGATCTAATATCGATACACAATAAATAATTAAATCCGAGCACGGTGTGAGCAACGAGATTAGCGCAAGCTTCAAATTTTGTGAATACGTCACCACAAGGTGATCGTGATCAAAGAAATGATTTGATGAATTCGAAGACCAAACAAGCATGTTATGGTTCAAAACAAATGAAGTGCTTGTTAAGATTTATTTTGAATATGATAGCTGCAATCCATCATATGGGACCTTGAATTGAATACGTACCGCAAGCAAGTTCAAACAGTTGAACTTGGTTTAAACGAGTCCGAGAAAGTTCTGACATGGTTACAACAAAACCCATGTATACCATTCAAAAGAAGATCGAGTTTTTCAGGAAATTCATTGATTCAATATCAAAGAATTATCGTTTTGAAAAATCAGGTTTATAATGCAAAGATCAAGCAAAACGAGATTTGAACTTTTGATAGAACAACAAATTGGAATGAAGCCCTCCTAGGGTCTTCCTAACTCAAATGAACCACATGCACAACAAACAGTGCATGTGTAACGTGTGGTTTTACCAAAAATGAAATAGATCAATATTTATTACTAGGAAAGAAATCCTCATGGTATGATGACCATTTAGGGGAAAGTAGAAACGCGAAGGTCAATTCATTATTTGTAGAAGTCAAGATTTAAGTGAAAGAAATATAAGAACTTTATCTAGAATTTTTGAGTGATAACCGTTGTTGAGTGATGTTATCAAGAAATATCGACTAAAATGAAATAGAGGGATTGTAAAGTTATGTGACTTCTTTTGCAGCGTCAGGAATTGTGACTCTGCTTAGATTGTGCATTGATGGTTGTGAAGTCTTGTCCCAACGTACTTCATCGATATTCAGATCGTTTGTAGGATCATGTGGCAGAGTGCCGCTTTTTGATTAGTAGTTCTTCTACTGACGGAATTAGTATTGGTGTCGTCGTGCCCAATCATATTTTCCAAAGGTCTTGCCTCGAAAGTCGTGTGTGATATACTTCGACATCTGTGGACGTATAATTTGAGTTTCATGTGTTTTCTTGTGCACTAGCACAACTTTACATATTTCTTATTTGCGTTTAATATTTATGGCGTTAATAATTTATGGTAACGCATTGGTAATTCTTTGATGGTGTCCCAAATGGGTTTCCATTATTATTATTGTCGCTCGAGTTACGAGGTAGATGATCAAACGAAATAATGTTTGATATCGGAATTAAAGATATACGCAAGAGATTTCTGATAAGAAATCTAGATTTATTATTGACACAGATGCTTGTGTTTTATTCTTAATTATCAATCGTTATGGTTTTTGGAATTTCTTATAGATATATATATATATATATATATATATATATATGTATATAGTTATATATTTCACATGCTGTAATATACATACCCTTTATAAGGTTAATGTATTTAACATATTCTTATTTCCAAAAACAAGTCAGATATCAGGTCATGATATTATTTAGGGAAATCTTGTCACTCGTTTGACATTTTATATACCCCATCTTACCCGGTTCTCGCCGGAGAGGTAACTTCAGTATATCCGGACAAACTGGAGAGTCGTCTACACCATACCCAGTCTTGCCGGAGAAAATTTTAGATTTTCCCATAAATAGTATTTTTTTTCAAGATTTTAAAAGTGCCTCTTTTATTAGGACTTTTATCCAGAATCAAGGAAATTTGTATATCCATAACATATCTTTATTCTAGACCAAATAATATCAATAAACAAGAATAAATAGCAATTAAGTGCTATTGCCTGCTAATCGTCATTCTTATGGCATACCAATATTCAACACATTATATTTATACAAGTAATTTATCTTGAAGCTTATATTAACACAAAATTCTTAAGTTCGAGTCTAAATATCATCCTGAGTGCTACAAGATAATATTAAGTCCCTAACTCTCTGTTTAAACTTAGGTATTATTACAATACTTAATTACTTAAACAAATGGTTTAGCTTATACTAAGGCATCTTTTCTTATGTTCAAGTCTAAATGTTATCAAGTGTGCTACCAGTTAATAGCAATCTCCTAACTCTGTTATTTAAGCTTAGGTATTATTATCACAACACCTATTGGCTTAAGTCAGTGGCTCTGATACCACCTTTACTGTCACGACCCCCGACCCCACCCTGGATGGAATCGGGCGCCGCGAGCAGTCCCGTGGTACCGGTGGTTATTTACAAAAACATTGCAGCGGAAATTTCATCACGACCGTGAGTTAGGAAAAATATCAGAGTTTAGAAACACTGGATTTTATTTAAATAGATGGAATAAATTCCATGTTTTACCAAGGTAGCTTTTACTATAAACTTGATTACATAAAAAAAAACTTTTCTTATTTTTTATTTAATTTGATAAATCAAGCCACTTCTGTAAGCCTTGTCGGTGTCGTATCCAACTCTTATTCCAATCTACTGTAATCACCTGAAACGCGTTTTTAAAAAAGTTTTGTCAGGGGGAAATACTGAGTGAATCATTCATTTTAAATAAAATGACACGTTGTTATAATTTACAGTATTAAGGGAGATTACAATGTTTTTATCAAACAAATGTACAAGAATAGGTATTTGTCACTCGACCGTATCTGTGACTGTGGTCAAACCACTATTGGGTCCCGTCGCCCCAATTAGTGATGCCTATCACTTAAAGTGATCAAAATAATAGTAATGTGCACAAAACCCCACATACCGGCTGTAATTTGGTGATTACATAAACTTAATCCCTGTAATTATAACTTTGAAAAATAATTTGGAGTATTGTAAAATAGTTGATAAAAAGAGAATGACTCACAGTATAAGCATGCAGTATTGATTTAACATGCTTCTTGATTCTACTTCTTCTGATAATTTAGCATATACTTTATTATTTTGGATCTTCTGGTGATTTAGCATCCATTTTGATTGTAAGTGTATATTTGGGAATATTCGGATGGTTAAACATATAGTTTAACAGAATGGAATACGTATTGGTGTAGAACCCAAATCAAACCTAACGATGATCACGAGATTCGAACCTTAACGAATTTCACAAAGTATAGTCTTATTCAGACAGTACTTTGGCATCCATTTATTGAATTCACAAAGTATAGCACTTTGGATTCCGTTTACCGAAATTCACAAAGTATAACACTTTGGCATTCGTTAGTTGGTTCCTGAATCGATCGGACAGAATATCGCTTCGGTGATTATTGGTTGAAACACCAACGTATAGAGAGAAGAATAGAAGAAATGAACAAAGGAAAATGAATCCTAAGCTTCCTATTTATAGGTAAGAGGATAAGCTTTACCCTATATAGAATTTCCCTAGATAAGTTTTCCCTAGATAACACTTTCCTTAGATAATATCTTCCCTAGGTAATACCTTCCTTAGATAAAATCTTCCTTAGATAATACCTTCCCTAGGTAATACTTCCCTTAGATAATATCTACCCCATATATATCTATTTTTCATGTTTATCTACTTAGGTGATAAATAAATCTTACTTAGCTTAATTAATCTTGCTTAGCTTAATTAATCTTGCTTAACATAATTAATCTTGATTAACTTAATTAATCTTGATTAACTTAATTAATTAATCATACTTAACTTAGATTAATTAATCTACTCAGTTAACTTAACTGCTAAGTTTATTTAACTTATTAAGTTTACTTAGCTATTAAGTATTCTAGCAGCTACCTGCTTACGAGTTCTAATTTCTAGATACAATGGAACTCGTATTAGTGTATTAACTCAATTCAACTTTAACAACAATCACGAGATAGAAACCCTCACAATGAATGACAAAGTGCGATACTTAAACATTCATCGAATTCACGACGAATGACAAAGTATAACCCGAGTTTGAGCAGCACTTAAACATCCGTCGGATAGTCTCAATCGATCGGATAAAGTATCGTACCGGTGATTAGAGTGATTACCCTAATAACGGGCAGAGTTTCGGGATTTAGAAGATATAATCCCGAGCTACTATTTTACTATAATAGAAGCTAATAGAAAGAAAAGAATTGAGCGAATTGAACTGAAACTGTCGTCTACTATTTATAGGCTGAAACTAGGGCGGCTCGCGGCCCGCGTGAGCTTTCGGCCAACACGTACGCGGCCCGCGTGAGTGTGTGGATCAGATCGGAATATGCTGAGTCATCGGTGGTCGTGACACGTGTGATGACACGTGGCCTTCATGCACATTCGCAGACCTTCAAGCTGTCGCGGCCCGCGTGAACTTAGAGGAAAAGCCTATGCGGCCCGCGCGTGACCTTTATACTTATCCGGCATGATTTAAGTTGACGCGGCCCGCGTGAGGTTATGCTTAACCTTTACGTGGCCCGCCTGAGACTTGATTTTTTTCTTGTTTTCTTGGTTTCTTATGTACGTTAGGGTTTCAGGGTCCGGGTTTTCACTTACGGAGCGTGTTATGACATTTTTGTGTGAGTCGTTACAATAGCCACTAGTACTCCATGTAAAGACACAATCTTATCAACGTACAACTGGGCCAACATGTCAGAACTGAAAGTTTCCTTAATGGGTAGGAAATGTGCTGACTTAGTCAGTCTATCAACTATTACCCATATAGTATCATTTCCTTTCTTAGTCTTTGGCAACATGGTGATGAAATCCATTGTCACCATTTCCCATTTCCAAGTGGGGATTTCAGGCTGTTGTAGCAAACCTGACGGCTTTTGATGTTCAGCCTTAACTTGAGCGCATGTCAAGCATTTAGCCACATAGGTGGCTATAGAATTTTTCAAGCCTATCCACCAATAATTTGCCTTTAAATCCTGGTACATCTTATCAGCTCTAGGATGAACGGAATATTTGGAAATTGTGGGCTTCCTGGAGGATAACTTCCCGAAGTCCTCCATAAACAGGAACCCATATTCGTCCATTTAACCTTAGGATTCCGTCCTTACCATAGGATAACTGCTCTTCAGTTACTCCTAGCTTCTCATCAGGATAGTTAGCTTCTAACACAGCTTCCTTTTGCGCAGCTAACAACCTTTCATTCAAATTAATCATTACCTCAATGCTCTTGGCATTGATTCTTATAGGCTTTACCTTTTCCTTTCTGCTTAAGGCATCAGCGACCACATTTGCCTTGCCTGGATGGTATCTTATCTCACAGTCATAATCATTCAAAGTTTCCATCCAGCGTCGCTGCCTCATGTTCAGATCCTTCTGATTAAACAAATGCTGAAGGCTTTTGTGATCTGAATAGATCACACACTTGGTTCCATACAAGTAATGCCTCCACAGTTTTAGTGCGAATACAACGGCACCCAACTCCAAATCATGGGTGGTGTAATTTTTCTCATGCACTTTTAACTGGCGTGAAGCATAGGCAATGACCTTGCCTTTCTGCATAAGCACACATCCCATTCCAGTGTGTGATGCATCACAATATACTACAAACTCATCTATTCCTTCTGGCAACGTCAGCACAGGAGCGTTGCTTAACTTCTGCTTCGAAATATCGAAGGATTCTTGCTGCTTAGGCCCCCAGTTAAACTTGCTATTCTTGCGAGTGAGAAGAGTCAAGGGTGCTGCAATTCTTGAAAAGTTTTCATTAAATCGCTTATAGTATCCTGCCAGTCCTAGAAAGCTGCGAATCTCCGTAGGCGTCTTCGGCTCTTGCCAGTTCATGATAGCTTCAATCTTAGCGGGATCTACTTGGATACCACGCTCACTGACAACATGTCCAAGAAATTGGACTTCACGAAGCAAAAATTCACACTTCGAGAATTTGGCATAAAGCTTCTCCTGCTGAAGTAGTTTCAGAATGCAACGGACGTGCTTCTCATGGTCATCTTGACTCTTTGAGTATATGAGAATGTCATCGATGAAGACAATGACAAATTTGTCCAAGTAAGGCTTGCAGACGCGATTCATGAGATCCATGAATGCGGCAGGTGCATTAGTGAGCCCAAAAGGCATCACTAAGAACTCATAATGACCATAACGAGTCCTAAATGCAGTCTTATGCACATCTTCATCTCTAACCTTCAACTGAAGATATCCTGACCTTAAATCGATCTTGGAGAAATAACTTGCCCCTTGCAATTGATCGAACAGATCGTCGATCCTGGGCAAAGGATACCTATTCTTGATAGTCACCTTATTAAGCTCGCGATAATCGATGCATAGACGCATCGATCCATCCTTTTTCTTCACAAACAGGATTGGTGCTCCCCAAGGAGATGAACTAGGTCTAATAAAACCTTTGGCTAGCAAATCATCCAGCTGCGTCCTTAATTCCTTCATCTCTGTTGGTGCTAGCCTATAAGGTGCTCTCGCAACAGGCGCTGATCCGGGGATGATGTCGATTCTAAACTCCATTTGTCTATCTGGTGGCAAGCCAGGTAGTTCTTCAGGGAAAACTTCAGGGTATTCAGAAATGACTGGAATATCTTCAACCTTGGGCTTCTGCTCATCAATAGTGACTTGTGCCATGTAAATCACACAACCCTTCTTCAAGCATCTAGATGCCTTGAGCATAGACACTTGCCAAGGTAATCCATACCGGGTATCTCCCTGAATGGTAAGTGACTCACCAGACGGAGTCTTAACCACCACTTGCTTCTTGTTGCAGATGATCTGGGCTTGGTTATGCGATAACCAATCCATGCCCAATACTATATCAAATCCGGCTAACTTCAAAGGAAGCAAAGACATAGGAAAAGAGTGGTTCCTAATGGATATAAAACATCCATCTAAAACGGTTGAGGCGGTTTCTAAGGTACCATCAGCTAATTCCACCTCATATTTCACACTTAAGTTTTTAACAGGCAGTTTCAACAACTCGCAAAACTTATTATCTACGAACGACTTATCAACACCAGAATCAAACAACACTCTTGCATATATATCATTTATGAGAAAGGTACCTGTGATCACGTTGTCGTCCTGAATTGCCTCCTGTACGTTCATCTGGAAGACCCTAGCATTGGTCTTCATGGCCTCCTCAGGCTTCTTAGCGTATTTAGGGCAGTTAGTCTTAATGTGCCCTTTCTCGTTACAACCGTAGCAGGTAGCATCTTTGATCTTTTTGCAGTCAATAGTCTTATGCTCCTTAGACTTGCATAACCCACATGCAGGTGATCCTGATTGAGACTTAGTCTCAAGCCTGCACTTTCCAAAGTGGCGTTTTTGGCAAGTTGAGCACTTTGGCTTTTCCTCTGCTCGCTGACTACCTTTTCCAGACCCAAACTTCTTGGACTCAGTGTTTCCCTTGTGCTTCTTCTCCGACCCTCGTGAGCTATCCTCCTCACGCTTCCTCTTACTCTCTTCAGAGTTCTTGAGCGATCTTAACCTGACCGCATCCAAGGTGAGGGATAGAGGTAGATCAGCAACTGATCTAAAAGTAGTAGGTCTCGAAGCCTTAACACTGGCTTTGATTTCTGGGGCTAATCCCCCAATGAAGCGAGCAATCCTCTTGGGCTCTGGTGTCACAAGGTAAGGAACCAATCTAGACATGGTATTGAAACTGGTGAGGTAAGTTTGACAATCTAAATTCTGCATCACCAATGATAAGAAATCCGATTCAATCCTTTCCACCTCATGCTGTGGACAATAGTTCTCCTTAATGAGAACAACAAACTGCTCCCATGACATATTATAGAGTGGGATCTTCCCAGCAGCTTGAATGAGAGACTTCCACCAAGCCAGTGCCTCTCCCTTGAACAATTGGGACACATACTTCACTACATCCCTTTCAGCACAACCGTTGATATCAACAATGGTGTCCATTTCATCTAACCAGGTCATACAATCAATTGCTCCTTTCTCCCCAGTGAAATCCCGGGGTTTGCAGGAAACAAAGTACTTATAAGTACAAGACTTGGTACGTGGCTCATCATCGAACACTATTCTCTTGGATGGAACACTATGTTGGTTTGAGGAATGTTCGACATCCTCTTTCTTAGGTCCATCCTTCTTCGAGGGTGGCTTGCTATGAGCTTCTGAATGAGTCTTAGGAACAGACTTAGAGTGGGGTACCGAAGAGGTTCTACTATATGTCTCACTAACCTCCTTGAATTGCTCCTTTACAGCTTTAGATACAGCTGTATCAATCAGCGTACGGAGCTCTCCCTTGGTTATATTAACCCTATCATCATCGTTTTCCAGGGAATGACTGTTCACTTCTTCCGACCTAGCCATGTAGCTTTAATTGCTACATGAAATCAAATGAGGACGAGGTTTATACGGAAGCTTATACATTTCTATCGTTTTAAACGATTTATTAACTATAGTTTTAATACACATTTTAGTTAATTATTCAGGATAACCCTAAATTATATATAATAGCACAAAAGCCTAGTCACGAAGACAGGTTTAATTAATAAACCAGGATTTTACAGAATCGAGGTATTAAGGTTTGAATCAAAGTTCATTACGTTTTCCTGACAGGGAGTTGCAGACTACCACTGTCTTTAGTCCCAGAGGACGATAATTATAGCCCGTGGGCACTTCATCCTTAAGGGATGGTTATATAAATAAGGGAATTTAGAATAACCCTTTTTTTTAGTAATGACTTATGTGATTTTATCGGATCACACTTTGTCAAGCATATAACATATCAAATGTTAGTAAGGGTTGAATCTTTCGAATAGGTTTTACCATTTTGGCCATGTCTGCAATGACAATTAGGCTAGGTTTTACCTTTAAGATTCTTTTAATATTTAAACGCAGAGCAATCCTAATTTGAGATGTTAACAAGGATCTGAATCTAATTGAGGAACTGCCATCTTGGCCCTGCCTTAAGGTGACACATGGCTAGGTCTTGTCCTTTTAGATTTTGCCATTTTATCATAATGGTAGATCTTATAAAAGAAAGATATTATAATAGGAATGGTTGCCCTAAATGGGACTTCTAACTGAAATGACTTGCCCATGCAAGGGCTAATCAGAAAAATAAGAAAGGAAACAAATAAGGGGAAATAAAACGAATTAGGATTAATCCTATGTTCTTTGTCTAGACTCAAGAATGTGCAATTGTGTAACTGAGATTAAACACAAAAGGCTAGTGTTTAATTCACTCAGTGTTGGCTCTGATACCAACCTGTCACACCCCTATTTTCCACGTGTCACCGGTGGGCCCGGTGGGGAGTATCGTGACGTAATTGATATCATCATAGTCAAACAACACAACATATAAATGCACAGCAGAAGCAAAAGATATAGATTTATTTCAACTGAATATATTGTAATGTTTAAGTATCACAAAACAGTCGAAACAGATCCACAGGCGGATCAAATAAAAAGGAAACTGTTCAACAGACTTTGACATCTAAAGCTTGCGAGACTTAAGTAATGATGCCTGGAGTAGCCAGCCTATTTCGTCTAGTACCTGCACTTAGCCTTTTTGGAAAATACGTCAGTTTGCACTGGTAAATACAACTTAACTGACTCATTTTGAAAAGAGTTTGAAAATTGATTTGAATGCACTTCGGCAAAATATTTTTATAACTTGGGACAATAATTCAAAATAATCTTTTATACAGTTTTACTCATTTGTCGTCCATTAGGGCCGGTTTGTAAGGCCGAACTTAAGTTAACTGACACGCCACAAGTATAATGCCCACAAGGTTGATTCCTTATAGTGGGATACCAGTTTTTACATAATGCAACTGTAAGGTGTACGCCTACACCCCGTGCTTAGGTCGTGGCCATTTCTTGAATGATGCCAAGGATATCCGGGACATGGTCATTTAACCCCCAAGGGCCATACACCAAATAATACATATCAAACAGGTTATGTAAATACATCAATCACAATACGATTTAAATGACTACATACACCCGACCAAGCGGTACTTTTATAGTACCGTATCCCAAGCCCGTATAGGGAAAATAAGTTAAGAGTATTTACCTGAGCAATGTATAAATCAAATACAGCAAGTGCACGTATCTTTTACTGGGATCCTAATCTGGAACGAAGGTTTTTAATAACCTATTAGAATCCTAACGGGTCTTTAATTAAGCTTAGACTTAGACCGGTTAGTTTTCAAAAGGAAGACGCGGTTCAAACGCATGATAAGCGAAGACCGGTTTAGAATGTGGTTTTGACCCGACAAGCTTGCATGCTTTTTTAATATGGGTAACTTAAACACATTCTGGATTTTGAGACAAAAACGATATGGTTTGACCCGTTTCGGCTAATATATGCAAACTAGTTACATACGCCGATCCGAACGTGAAATGTGCGTAACGAGTAACCATAAGAGTCATATACAAGTTTCCTAAGTTAATATTCCTTAAATATGTTGTGACATCAGTAAGATACCTTCTATTATGCCCATAACGAATTTAAAACCAATTTATGCCTTGAAAGGGTATTTTGGTCATTTAAAAGGTTATAAAAGAGTTTTAATTATAATTCCGAGTTTCGGATCTAATGTAATCAGTAAAAATACTTAATTTACTAAGTTATATCAGTAGGGTATAACCTATATGGGAAATTTATCATTTCTAACAATACTATGCTCCGAAGGGCATTTTGGTAATTTCACTTAAGGTTTAAAGGTCAAATCTGGAAATCTGACTTCAAAACTTTTGCTTACTGCTAAAGTATAGATATTAACTTAAAACATCAGTAGGTATTAAGTCTTATATGTCTAATATGATTTTAATACATACTATGCATTTAAAACGCTTAAAAATGCTTAAAATGGCGATTTTGAGCTATTTCCGGGTTCTTATAGAAAAGTTGATATTTTTACTATTCCAGAAGGCTTAAAATACTCTATCCATCATATTAGATCAGTAGATAAAGGTTTGGTGTCAAAAGGTTTGGTAAAACTCAATTTATAGCTAAAAAGGGCAAAACCGACAATTACCGAATTAAGCTTAGAACTCTAGGTTACGATCAGCCTAAAAATAAATAAAAATCTCCAAAAATCCCAAAATATTATTTTACATCAGTGGGTAAAAAGTTTGGTATCAATAATTGGGTTTAGATAGGCTAGATGCTAATTACGCCATTTAATTACTAAAAAGCTTTCTAATTACGCTATTGAGCATAACTCTTAATCTAGACCTCAAACTGATTTCAAATTCTAGGTACAAGTTTATAAATCAGTACCAAAGGTTTCTACTCTTTTACATTTTCAAAATTCATGTTTTAAGGTCATAAGGGCATAATAGTCAACATTTAGGCGATTAACGGAAACATGCATATAAATTGGATAACTAATGAACCAAGTTGTATAATCACAGAGGGTTATACTTATAGGTAACTTGGTCCTAGCAAAGCTCTAAGGCATTCCTAAATCATGCACAAACGGCTCAGAACTAAAAGTCAAAGCATAAGTCAAACTATGCGACTTTCGGTCCCGAACCGAGCCTAAACTGAAAATTGTCGAGTTGAACATGTTTAGACATGTTCTTATGTTAATTACCAAGTTATATTAATGTCAAAACAGGTTGCATAGCTTCTACATTGCCAATTATGCATTTATTTGAAAATTAGCTTTTTGTTGACTTTTTTTATAATCAAGTTTGACTCGACAATTGACCTAATTAGAGTGGGAATCAGAGGGTGACCTTTTAAAGGTTTAATGCCCACATAATTACCAACTCATAGGTACTTTCAAATTGAATTTCGACTGGAGCAATTAAGATTAATGACGAAGTCAAATCTTAATTACGACGGTTTGACCAAACGCTAATAAACTAAGCAAAATTGGATTAAAGGAGGATAAGCATACATACAATAGTCCTAAGCACGACTAATGAACACTAAGGATGAGCCTTGAGCTCCAGGAACCTCCAAGCAAAGAGTTGTGAAGTTCCAAATGAATGAGCAAATAAGAACCCAAGATCATAGCCCTTATATAGGCTTCTTTGATCATCAAGATCATGTCAAACAAGGTCTATGGATGTTATGGGATCATTACAAGTGTTCCTAGGCCTTAATATACCAGCAAACAAGCCCATAGAATCAAAAACAACCATTTTAAGTCGGTTACAAAGCTTTAACAGCCAGCTGTCCTGATTTTCTGCATCTGGTAGTGGGAGGCGGCCCGCTTCAGGATTCATAAGAATCTTACGCGGGCCGCGTGGCCCCTCTGATCCGGTTACAAAGTTTCAATAATTGCAATTTTGGTCCCTGGTCCTTCCAAACTTGATTTTAAGGTGGTTTCTTGCACTATAAACCCCCAAACTTGACTTTTAAGGACTCCAAGTCATAAACCAACTTTGTTTGGTCCTCGGTTATTCATACGTTCACCAAAAAGTCTTAAATTTCAATATTGACGCTTTTAACCCCTCGTATACGAATATTGTCATAACTTTCTCATACTTTATCGAAACCTTGTGAAATTTTAATCACACATTCTAGTGAGTATAATTTATCATTACAAAGCTTCGGGTATGCTAAAAGGTCACTCAGAGGTATACTTTAAACATGTTGACACTTTTAACCCCTGTAGTTTGTAATTCCTCACTTTCTTTCACAATTCGCTTCGTATGATCCATGATTTATTCGTTTAAGGGTATAAACATCATATAAGGTTATTGAAAGATATATTTATCCGTTGTTGACAATTTGAACCCTTATATTCACATACTTTCCTTGTTTGTCAACTTTAGTCCTTCATACGTAATCTTTCACACGTTCAAAGCTTATGACACGTGTCAATACATTATTGGACATGAATTTTCGAGGTGTTACAGAATATCTAGCCAATGTGTTGCTAGCATTGTCACATGAAAATGTGCAAATGATAAAATTTTTGGATAATTGAGAAACGGGTATCGATTAAGGATCGACAAGTTAAGAGGCTCCGAATGGAAGCATGTACCTATTGTATAGGCCAATTGGGATGCCCGTAAAGGCCCCTAAAATACTTTGGAAGTTAAGTCCATTATACGATAGAAAGTACTTCCATCTTTTTGAGCAAATCTTGGGGTCGAGATTTATTTAAGGGGGTGAGGATGTAACACCTCGTAAAATCATGTCCATTGATGTGTTGACACGTGTAATGAACCCTAATAAAGTCAAACGTTGACTGTGAGGGACTAATTTCATCAAAAATGAAAACCATGAATATAGAAGGACTGACAGTGTCAACATGCTTAAACTAAGCCTCTGAGTGACCTTATACGGTGTCCGTATTCTCAAACGAGCCACTTATTGGGCGAGAGGAGCCGTTTGTGTAATTATGTGAAAGTTTGCGCGTTGAAGGGTTAAAAGTGTCAACATGTTAATTCTTACCTCGGAGTGACCTTTTAACAAATCGAGAGCTTCATAATGATTGAACATATTCTCAGGAATGCCTAATATTGACCATTCAGGCTTTTATGCCAATAAGTGAAGTTGCGCGCAAGTTTGTAAGTCATAGGGGTTAAAAGCGTCAACATGTTTAATTATACCTCTGAATAACCTTTTAACGAACCCGAAGCATTATGATGTGCAATCATACTCTCGAGAATGCTTAATATGAGCTACATAGGACTTTGATGCTATTAAATGATGATACGCGCAAGTTTGCGCGTTAAAGGGACCAAAAGCGTCAACAAGCGAAACTACGCTTTCAAGTGACCTTTAAGAGAACCAGAAACTCTGTAATACTCGGTCACGTTCATGGGAATCCCTATATGGGCTATGCAAGACTTTGATATCGATAAATGATATTACGCACAACTCTGTGCAATAAAAGGACTAAAAGCGTCAAAACTACGAAAGTATGCATATTCGCGCATATTCTACGTTCTGACCATATCCGCACATCCATAATTTTTTGTAATTATTAAAATATTATATTTTAGTGATGGGAATGCAAAAATACCATCCATCGCGAAATCTGGATTGTTTTCGCGTCCGTTCGAACGTTCGTCGTAATTAAGCGAAAAACGCAACCGTACGACCGAACGAACTGACATCCAAAACATTTTTGAGCATGTTCAAGTTAAATATACTTTAACTCCCTTATGGAGCTTAAAAATGGGGTTCACGGATGTTAGACGTGCCAAAACTCAAGTATACACGTTCAGGGACTAAACCTGCCAACTGATGAAACTTTGAGTATACAGCCCTGGTCCTTACGGACCGTATCCACTGGACCATACGGTCCGTATGCAGGTGTCAGATACGAATTTTTGCTTGGTCTCCACTCTAATCCATTCTTAACCAATCAAAACCGAATCCTTGGGCTTCAAGACAATTGTAATAACTGTCCCAACCTGTAATGATCTTGTAAACCCTTCTAACACTTGTCTTGATCTAATTCACTCTCAAAACCTATAAATAGGATGTGTTCATCCACTCATTCTTGCACCTCCTCTCATTCTTCCCTATATCCCTCAATTCTAGAACTTCCTGATCTGATTGGGAACTTATTCTTAGTAGAAAGGATAGCTAGGACCCTTTGTAAGTGTCTTAGCCCTATCTGTAGTTCAGTTTTATATTTTAAAAACCGAAAAGTCAAGTTATGGTAAATTAACTTTGACTTTCGGTTTAAACTCAATTAGTCCAGCCACGGTTCGAGATGAATCTGAGTATGTTACCATAGTTTGGTAGGTGATTAACCCTTAAAAGGGCACCTCCTAATTCGTTCGTTTGCTTAGTTAATTGTCGGGTCAAACCATTTAGGTAAAAAGTCAAACTTGGCAGACTTATAAATAATTATTAAAACCAATGATGCAGAGGTTATAAATTATATTTAACACTCTAATAACTTGGTAATTATTATTAGAACATGTCTAAGCATGTTCAACCAGGCAATTCTGAGTTTAGGATTGGTTCGCAACCGAAGTCGCAAAAGCTTGACTTTTGCTTTGACTTTCAGTTCTGACCCGATTATGCTTGATTCTTCCATGTTTTAAGTTTCCATTAGGACCGTACTATATAGTAGTATAACCCCCTGAAGTTATATTGCTCGGTCCTTAGTAGTTTGAATTTTATGCACATGTCCGTTATTATGCTCATAAATGCCATAATTGCCTTTTTGACATATAAATGAGATTTTTAGAAATGTGAGTGGACAAAAACCTTTGTTACGGATATATAAGTATGTCCCGAAAATTTCACATCAGTTCTTGGTCTCAAACGAGAGTTATGCTCGATATCGTAAATAGAAGCTTTTTATTAATTAAATTGCGATATCTTGCATAAGGCATGTTTAAACTTGGATTTTGAACCAAAACTCATTACCTACTGTTAAGATATTATCTTTAGGGATTTTTGGAATTTTTGATCAGATTATAATCTGATCGTATCATGGAGTTCTTGTGTAAATCGGTAAATGACGATAATACCCCTTTCATGCATAAAATGAGATTAACAAATGATTTGAGTGCCAAACCTTTTCCTACTGATTTCATACATTAAATAAATTATTTTAAGCATTCAAAACTGATCAGAATCTCAAATTTCCATAAAACACCTTAATTATCATCAATTAGCGATTTTTACGTTATTTAGGTGCGTAGTATGGTTTTAAACCATAATTAACACCTAAGACTTGTTACCTACTGAATTTTTAAACAAATTCTAATATTATTACAATAAGTATAAGTCATGAACTCGGACTTCCAAAAATGCCCTTAAAAGCGTATGTGAAATGACCAAAATGCCCTATCAGGGCATAGTTTGGCCATAAATGTTAAACCTCACATATGTATGATATCTTACTGATGTAATGTGATAAAATGAATATTTTTACTGAATGTTTTGGACCAGAACCTTAGTTTACTTTAAAATCTCTTTTATAAAAGGTAAAATGACCAAAATGCCCCTACGGGACTTAATTTGGTTTTAAATACTTTTTGGGCATATATGTTAACATCCTACTGATGTATTAACACATTTTAAGCATAATAACATATGGGACTTGTATATGGTTCATTTGGTTGCCCGTTATGCATTTACGCATTCGGATCAGTTTATGTACTAGTTTACGTAAGTTTGCCGAAACGGGTTTAACCTTATCGTTTTTACTTCAAAATCCATAATGTACTTAGTTTACCCATATTATGCAAGTCTTCATACTTGTTGGGTCTAAATAATATTCTATTCCGGTCATCGCTTAGTCTAGCATATCGTACGTTTTAGATATTTTAAGCTAGCCGGTCTAAGTCTACGACTTAAATAAGACCGTTAGCATTCTGAATTGGTTATATATTACCATCACTCCAGACTAGAGCCACTCGGTAAAAGCTACCTGCATTTAGTTAGAATGGATACGACTGAGTTATTTTGCTGTGAATGAAGTATTAGCTCAGGTAAATACTTTTAACTTATTTTCCCTTATACGAGCTTGGGATATGGTATTATAATAATACCACTTGGTCGGGTATGAAATCATTTAATCGGATTGTGATTAATAAATTTACATAACCCGTTTTAATCTGTCTTGTTTGATAACATAAGCATTTGGGGGTTAATTCAACCATGTCCTAGATATCCTCGGCTCATTTAATTGGAAAATGGCCACGACCTATGCACGGGGTGTAGGCATACACCTGACAGATGCAAATGCTAAAATATAAACCCACATGTTGGGGATAACTCCTTTGTGGGTTCTATAAGTGGTGAGTCGGTTAATCATGACCGGCTTCCAACCGGCCCCAATTATAAGACAAACATGTAAATCTGTATACAAGATTATCTTTAAATAATTGTCCTAAGTTGGTTTGTGCCTTGAGCACGTAAATCAATTTTCATAAACTCTTCTCAAAAGAGTCAGTTAATTGTATTTACCAGTGAAAACTGTTAGTCCCTATATAGGTTTATGGATAAGATAATCAAGGGTTTAGATGGTTTAGTGGGTTAGATGTGTGGTTTTGGGCTTAATATAGTAATGATGGGACTAGGGTTAGGGGAGCACACTCCCTAATCCCTTACTATAAATAGAAAGTGAGGTAATAGGTGCATGGTTGGTGGTTTTGATAAATCTTGTATTAGACAAATCCTTTGTATGCAAGATTGAAGTATTATAATCTTAATCATCTTTCTTTTCATCTCTTTTACAACTTGTTTGTGTGATTCCGCCACCTTATAAGTTGTGCGATATCATTGTGATCTCGGTTTCGGGACTTACAATTGGTATCAGAGCCTGTCGAACCTGATTTCCAGGCTCGGATCTGATATCGCGAGAGTCTGTTACTGTTCCGGGATTGTTTCTGCTGTGTTCTTGGTTTTCTGCCCATTTTGGATCATCTTCAAGTGATTACTGACCATCTCGGACGACTTCTAATCATTCCGGACTTGAAGATCATCAGATCACGGATTAAGCTTATCAGATTTCGGGTTCACATCATCAGATTACGGATCATTTCATCAGATCACGGATTGAGCTTATCAGATTTCGGATTCACATCATCAGATTACGGATCGTTTCATCAGATCACGGACTGTATTCATCAGATCACGGATTGTGTTTATCAGATCACGGATTGTGTTCATCAGATTTCGGATCAACATCAATAGATTACGGATCGTTCTTAGAAGATTCTGGATTTTGATCATTAGATTCCGGACTTAGTTCATCTGATTTCGGATTGGGTTGTAATTTCGGACATCAGTTTGGCTCATTCCGAACTCATAACCATTACGGATTAGAGTTTCTCATTATGAATTGAAGATCATTTCGAACCATTTCGGATTTCATCCCAATTCCGAATCCCATTTCAAATCTTTTGTCTCAAAACATGTTGAACCCAACCGGTGTCATGAACGGCGTTGTTACCGCAGCCGATCTCACTAACACAACACTAGCTGCAATCCAGACTCAGTCTTTGGCGTTTCATCAAGAACTTGACCAGGTTATCGGCACATCCACTAAAGTTCCACGTTTCTTGTATGGAGATGACTACTACGAATGGAAATTTCGCTTTGAACAATACTGCAAGGCAAAAGAGCCTCACGTCTGGAGAAGTATCAAAAATGGGCCACGTGTGATAATGTATGCAACTGACGATGACCCTCAAACTTAAATACCAAAGCCAGAAAACGTCTTTACTGATGAAGAAAAAAAGATTGTTGCTGAAGATGAAGCTGCTTCTACCACTCTGTCAATGGCTCTCGGCCCAGATATCTCAATTGGAGTCAGAAACTGCAAAAGCGCCAAAGAAATCTGGGACACACTGGTACATCTGTTTGAAGGAAATGTTGATATGAAAGCAAGTCGTGTTAACATGATGAACCAGCAATTCAGCTCTTTCAATCATATTTACGGAGAAACCATTGAAAATCAAATCAGAAGGTTTGTTAAGCTCGTTTCTCATATGGTGAGCGCTGGAATCGATGTCTCAAACAGCGCAATGAATCGTCAACTACTTAACTCGTTGCCAAAAGGATGGGATGCTGAAGTTTCAATGATCAAACGTACTAAAGATCTGAATGAGCTGACATTAACTGAGTTGATTGCCACTATTAAGTCCTGTGAGATCGATAATCAACAAAGAGAAATTAATTACAAGAACTCTCTGATGGCTGCTGGAGTAGCTAGTCCAAACAATGCTGCACTAATGAGTCAGGCTCATCCAAATCTGGTCTTCAGTCCTGTTCATGGAATAGTGAATCACAACCCGAACATTGTTTTTAGCCCCATTACTGCTCCAAAGCCAAATTACGTGTACGGAATGACTGTTCCTCCCACTCAGACACCCACTATCAATGCTGCTAACATCACTGCCCCGCAATCTCAATCCCAGACACAACCACAACATGCAAATGCTGCTTTCATTCAAAACACTCAGTCAGCCCCTCAGCATACTCAGTCATCTAATCACATGGCGTTCTTTACAAAACAGAATGAAGAAAAACTTGCTCTTGCAGCATCCATGATTAACAGTTTCAACGCCTTCTTGGCAGGAGAACTTATCCCCTCTACTGAACTCACACCAGAAGTAAATCAAGTTGTGGAAGAAGACTTAGATGAGCTGGATGTAGCATGGAACATGGCGATGTCAGCATTTAAAGCCGATAAGTTTACAAAAAGATACGGACGCCGTCCTATGCATGCCAGTCCAAATTTTCTGAAAAACAAGCTGAGGTGCTACAGATGTTATGAACCAGGGCATTTTGCTAGAGACTGCAAGAAAGTTATAACAGGGTATGAAGCTACTCAGGCAGCTGCAGCAAGGAACAAAGAGAGATCTATGGTTCCCGTTACTCCTGCAGAAACAGGTGCGTCAAGCGGACAA
This sequence comes from Helianthus annuus, assembly GCF_002127325.2. Lineage (NCBI taxonomy): Eukaryota > Viridiplantae > Streptophyta > Magnoliopsida > Asterales > Asteraceae > Helianthus > Helianthus annuus. Next base: position 17,362,167 of record NC_035441.2, on the reverse strand, counting down.
AGAAACTCTGGAGGAGGAAAGGCTTTGATTACTCAAGAACAAAATGGTTTCAGCTGGGCCGATGCTGTTGCTCAAGTGGAATCTATGAAGCTGTCTGAATCTGCAGCTGTGGAGAAAGTTCATCAATGCTTGATGGCCATGACCGAGGAACCAAAGTCACTTGCTGAAACGGTAAACTCCCTTTTATGCACTGAACACTGTAGGAAGAAAGTTGCATTACTAAGATCTCAAAACTCGGCATTAATCACCGAGTATAACACTATGATGGGTAAATACATCAGTCTTCGAGAGAACAACAAAATTCTCTATGAAAAGATTGATGCTCTTAAGAAGGATATAGCTCAACTTCACAGAGACGTGAACCAACAACAATGTTGGGTTCATGACTATAAACACAGGCTCACAGTCAAAACTCTTGAATGTGACTCTGTGAAAGGTGAGCTAGAGCTCCTCACTGGAAAGTACAAACAGAATGAATTGAATATCAAAAAGTTTGATACTTCCAGTACCACAGTGCAGAATCTATGCAATGTTCAACTTGCCTATCAAGAGAACAAGGGAAAGGGTCTAGGGTATAAAAAGGTTCCGCCACCATACAATCATAATTATTCCAGATTGCCAGTAACTGAGCAAGAAATGGAAAATTATGACACTATGATGTACGGAAAACCTAGTGATTATGTTGACAATGATCCGTCCAAATCAAAAAGAAGTCAATATGCTGACTTCAAGAAACCAATGAGTTTTGTAAAAGATGAAACTGTGCAAGAAAAACCAACAGATGATAAGTCTGATCAAAGGAATGATACATTAACAAATGCAGAAACCAAAACTGAAATTAAAGCTGAAACAAAATCGGAATCGAGTAACAATCTTGCAGAAGAGAGAAAGGAAAATTCATCAAATTCTGATTCTGTTAACAATCCTAATTTTTCAAGTTTATGTGCAGAGTCAGTAGGAACTGAAGAAGAGTCTAAGGAGGATGATGAATCACTTCAAAGTGCTGCTAATAATGTTGTTACTGATAAAAATGGCATTTATGCTTGGAACACTGTTTTTTCTTGGTTTGCTGAGACTTGGGGTGTTCCCACTAAGACTGATGAATTTGGTGCTATTATTTTAGATTATGCGTGTGATGATAATGACTGTGTTAAAAATGATGATAATGTTATGAATGTTGAGAATGATGAGACTGGAATGTCTGATGCGTCGCCTGAGGATTTTGAAGCATCTGTTTCAATTAACTCAGAAAAACATTCTGAAAATTCAGAATGCTGCACATGTGCATCAAATACAGAAAATGACACATCAGACATTCCATGCAACAATAATGAGTTTGAAGTCACAAATAGTGATAATGAAATTCTTGTTGCTGAACAGGGATCATTGGATGATCTTGACAATCAATCAGAGGATTCAGGGATTTCAGATAATGATAAAAACTCTTCCAGTTGTGGCAGTCAATCAGATTGTTGCAGCATTGCTAGAGAAGAAAGTCCAGTTGTCCTCGACACAGACTACTCATCATCTGAACTATCAGAATCATCAAATGTCGAGAACTCAGAAGCAGTTCAAGCTAAAGAAGAGACGTCCATAGAGTCCAACTGTGCAGAAACCAATGAAAATATGGAACCCATGGAGAAGGAATCCATAGAAATTAACTCTATAGTCGAATCTGATGATGAAACTATTGAAGAAATTATTATGGAAACCTTCTCTATGGATACTCCTGAGAACATGGTCTCTAAAGAGATGGAATCTGTGAATGTCACTTCCTCAGACAGCTCAACTGAGGATCCCAAAAGTGACCATACCAAAAAGGCGCCCATTAAACCCGATTCTGTCAAAAGAAAAGGGTCACATAGAAACAGAAGGTGAAAACGAAAGAATGTAAAAAAGGGAAACCCAAATCTCAAGCAAACTGAGCCCAAGCTCAAGGGAATAGTTAATGATACTAACTCTTGTGCTGGCAGCTGCAAAGCGGGCTCTTCCGAGAAAAGACATACTCCAAAGCACTCAGTGACAAATGAACTGAAAAGGCGTGATCAGTTCTCGAGAATAACGCAAGCCGAACCGGATGTCTTTTTCTCAAAAAGGCAGACATGTTTTAACTGTGGAATTCCAGGACACATCGCAAGGAACTGTGTTCATCGTCCATACTACTCTAGGAACACGTTCAACCAGAAGGCCATGCATGCAAATTTTGGCAAACATCGATCTCCTGTGCGAAGGCCTTCTGACAGAGACTGGAATCTTGCCAAACAGGAGAACAAACGCTTTTCAAATATTAATAGGTTTCAAAGGAAAACAAAAGTTTTTCCAAAAACTGAAAATGTTTCAGACACTAGGAATTTGAAACCTAAAACTCCTGTTGGATCCCAGTCTCCGTGTTCGCAACCATCAACTTCTACTACATCAACTGTCACCAACAACAATAAGAGCTGTTTAATCTTTCGGGAAGTTACCTACACAGATAACGATGGTAAACTCAGGTCCTCTATGGCCTGGGTTCCAGCCTCTAACTGATTCCGTTTTATGTGCAGGAACGACTATGGAGGGCTATCTTTAGACTTTGGTTTATCGATAGTGGTTGTTCTAGACACATGACGGGAGACATATCCTAGTTGAATGATATCAAAATCTTCGATGGTGGGTGTGTCAATTTCGCAGGAGGTGAATCCGGAAGAATCACAATGAAAGGCACTGTCAAGAATGGCGTCCTCACCTTTTCAGATGTTAACTATGTCCCTGAGCTTAAGCATAGTCTGTTGAGTGTATCGCAGATGTGTGACAAAGGAATGGAGGTTCTGTTCACTAAGAGTGGGTGTGTCATTTTGAAACCTGGAATCCTTATTCCCGAAGACTGGTTTTTGATTGAAGCTGAACAGCGAGGAAATGCCTATGTTATTGATATGAACAAAGCCCCTACTGACCAAGTTACCTGTCTGTTCTCAGAAATTGCTGAACATGATGCTATGCTGTGGCATCGTCGATTGGGTCACCTGAACACAAAAAATCTGAATCGATTAGCAAAAGGAGGTCTCGTCAGGAACTTGCCAATCAAGGATTTTATGCAAATAGAGAAATGTGAAGCATGTGCTAGAGGGAAGCAGCATCGCAGACCTCACAAGTCCAAACCGGTTCACACGACTTCAAAAGTGTTGGAACTTCTACATATGGACCTGTTTGGTCCGGTCAACATGCTTAGCATTGGAGGAAAGGCATACTGTCTAGTTATTACCGATGATTTTTCTCGTTTCACTTGGGTATTCTTCTTGGGGCAGAAAAGTGAAGCAACTGGGTTAATAAAGAAATTTGTAATACTCATGGAGAATCAATCAAATGAACGTGTGAAGATTATCCGCTGTGATAACGGTACAGAATTCAAGAATGCTGAACTAAATGAGTTTTGTGCCCTTAAGGGAATCGACAGACAATTCAGCACCGCTAGATCGCCTCAACAAAATGGGGTTGCAGAAAGACGCAATCGTACTCTCATCGAAGCCGCACAAACAATGCTGATAGACTCAGGTCTTCCACTTATATTCTGGGCTGAGGCAGTAAATACGGCATGCTATGTTCAAAATCATGCCTTGATAAACAAGCGGCACATGAAAACTCCATATGAAATAGTTGAAGGCCAGAAACCATCAGTACAACACTTTCGCACTTTTGGGTGCCCATGTGTTCTCCTTCTCATGGACTCCAAAGGAAAGTTTGAAGCTCGAGGAAACCCGTGCTACTTCATTGGATATGCTAAGAACACTTCCTATCGTGTGACAACCCGGATACTTGAGGTTAGTATGACTTAACTCTACAACCTTTGGCGTGTGTCTTTACGTTCAATTATCTTTATGTTACGACCATACGAGACTTTGTGGACTTCGCGTGTACATCACTAAACATTTAGAGGTGCATGTTAGTTATACATGAAGTAGTTAAACGTGTCCTATGTCCTTGATTTCTTATATCGTAGTGGCGTCTTCGTATGTTCGTAGTAGAATAAGCAATGCATTGCGCCAAATCGTCTAGTTATAAACTTGGGCCGAATTATACATCTAACTTGCCTGTATCTTCTCTCTAAGCCCAAAACTTGGCCCAAGGTTTCTAAACAACCTAACTGCCCAAGGTTTCTAAACCTAACCAGACCCAAACCTACTTGGGTATCACGTATATATGCTAAAGGAGTATGCGTAGATATTATTTATGCAATCTTTACAAACCCTATTACCTCTTAGTTACGATCAGCAGGAGAAACCCCCACCCCTTCGAGATATCTGTTCCTTTTGGTTAGTAAATTCTCATGTTTATATTGCGTTGATAATTTGTCTGTGTACTGTGCATGGTATTAGAAGGTTGATAACATGTGTGCTAATAATTTTCGATTGATCAATTGTTTGGCATTAAAGTACTATTGTTGATCTTGTCAAAAAGCACTTAGGGATTTCTTTTATAAACTAGAGTATATGGGATTCATACGTGTAGCATGCATGTGATTGTCAGGTGACAATCGCTTATGATAGGACCAAATTATTGTGTTGTTATTGACTTTTCATGCCCATATATAAAGCATTAACCGTCCAAATTAATGTATGTCACATGAGTTCTAGGGAATTAGTGTATGACAGTGGCTTTTGGGATCGGTCCAATATGGTTGAAGGTATATGGCCATGTGCAATTAATATCATGTGCAATTGTGAACCTAACCAAGTAATATAGATACTCTATTTGAATTGTCAAATCATATACCATGTGCACTTAATTAACAACTGGTAATATTTGATAAGATGGTTGGATAAACTGATGATATTAATAAATGTCTATACTATGTGTAAAAGGGTTTTGTGAGATTGTTTAGTAAACTGGGCATCACTTTAGGGGTAATCACCATTGGATTTAGGTTGGCATGTTGTGGGCTCGAGTACAAGCAATACAGAATGATTGAATCTGGTTGGGCCGTAGATTTTAGGGTGTTTCAACTAGGCCTATCAGTGAGCATCGGATTAGAATTTATTTGGCTTGTCTCAAGTAAAAAGAATATTATAGTGCACAAATACTTCTTGAATTGTTATCTGTTCTTGTTTGTAAAAAAAAATACATATGATACATAGTTGGCCTATTAAATGTTACTGAGTTCATGTAGGATATTAATTTGGTAATTGTACATGTACTTGTGTGTGTAGATACGAACCTGTTATGAATCGAATATGTGTTAAATGATTACTTTTGGGTATTGAATGGCTAGTCTGAATGTATGATTCGAACTGCATGATACACGTTCATGAGCAAGTTGTGCATGGGATGCGTAAATTATGTGCAAATGAAACTGATTAATGTTGGTAATGACATTAGGAACTAATTGACTAACTGGGAACACATACTTTAATCTTACCGAGCAAATCAAGGTGAGTTCATTGCTCTTTCTCAAGCATGGATCCCAGGGAAGGGATAATGGGTAACGTTCCGAGGGGGAATGCATGTGTAATGGGATGTTGGTTATCGTACTCAGTTTTCTATCATTGTAAGACCACAATATCTACAGGCACGTTGCCTGTAGGGCAACGGGGGTTATTAGTTGATAGCGCTATTAGGTTTGGCACCCTCACGACGTTCGAGGATAACGAGCGTGAACTAATTACCTTAAAACATGACCAATGCTTTGATAGAGGCATTGGGGTTGGCAACCACATATCATATGGCCATTCGGTAATCGAGTAATAACAACATCGAAACATCAAACATCTTAACAACAAACAACATATCGTCTTGTAAACTGTTTTACTCACATGACTGGTAACGCAACTTGGTAAACAAACACAAACCTTGAACTCACCAGCGTAGTCTGACACACTTGTTTACATGCTTGTAGGTAATTATTGAAGGAACTTGGGAGCTTGTCGTCTGATGCTGCTGGAGTGGTTGTGGTCATAATAAACAATTATATTGATTTGGTTTTCATACATTTATACGCTTATACATTTATGCTTCCGCTCAATACTTTGGTTTTGGTTTAACTTTCAAACGATACATTTCTTTCAATTGGGTATTTCAGTACATTATAACCTGTGTTTGATATGATTGGTGGCTCTTTGTTGGATCGTTGCATCCCCATTAGGGACATGCCCTAGGTGGAAATTTGGGGGTGTGACAATTTTGTATCAGAGCCACTGGTTATAGAGAACTCGGTTTTAAAATGTTTTCATAAAACCAGACTATAACCGAATTGATCCAAACGATGACCATGACACTCAGCTTCAGACTACAAGGTTCGTTCCTCGTTAGCTTATGCAATATATGCCTAGTAAACGTAACTATATTTATAGCATGCACGGTACGACATGGTAGATGTCACGACACAGTGATAGTGTAACATAACTCTTGCATCTAGTAAATCCTAATCTTGTTGGTAGTGCATATATTATGTTGATTGGGGTGGGAGAAACTTCAAACATAAGTTAAGCAGCATCGAGAGGAGCATGCAAACCGCCTTATTATCATGGGTGCACACATAATAATAACGCGTGGTGCATGCAAATCCCAATGAGGCTTAACGAGTGTAAGAGGGGTTCTTCCCTGTTTGTGTATGAATATGGTAGTTAATCGTTCTTAACGTGATAAACCTGAACACTTTCCTCGTTTTCGACTCCTAAATTAGTTCATTTCCATATATAGAAACATGAGTGGACGAGGACACGGACGTGGTAGCATCAACATGACTCAGGCTGAGTTAACAAATCTGATAAACACACGTGTGGCTGAGGCTCTGGCAGCCTACCAAGCTGGTATGAACTGTACCAAATACTTTTAATCCTGTATCATGTACACAACTCTTACTCCTGTGTTGTGTCTTCTTTCACCCAGCGCACCCAAACAACCAGCCTGCCTGTACATTCAAGATGTTTATGGATTGTAAGCCACAGACCTTCAGCGGGACGGAAGGGGCTGTGGGACTATTGAGGTGGTTCGAGAAAGCTGAGTCAGTGTTCGCTATGTGCAACTGTCCCGTGGGGGACCGCGTGAAGTATGCGACAGGCACGCTTGAGGATGGTGCCTTAACCTGGTGGAATGCCCAGGTTCAGCTGCTGGGTATTGATGCAGAAAACGCTACTACTTGGGACGACTTCAAGGAATTAATGAGGGAGGAATACTGTCCTCGAGATGAGATACAGAAGTTAGAGAACGAGTACTACGATCTGAAACTGGTGGGATCTGAGGTTGAAGCATACGTGAAGCGGTCGTATGAGTTGGCTGACTTGTGTCCGAATTTGTCTCGACCTATGTCTCGAAGGATCGAGTTATTCATCAAGGCGTTACCTCCACGAGTGAAGGGTTTGGTTACTGCTGCAAACCTCAATAACTTGACCCAGATTGTCCGGTTGACTCACAAGATTATTGATCAGGAGGTGGAAAGCAACTCACTACCACCGCGTGTTTCTAAAGCTACTGCTGCCACCACCACAACCACTACTCCTTTCACTGATAGTAAGCGCAAGTGGGGTGATATGGACAAGGCGTCCCACTTGATTCAGCCCCAAAAGAAGACAGATACTGGCAGTACTCGCAGCTTTAGCCAATCATCCTCAGTGAATCAAAATCAGAGTTCTTATATGGGAAAGAAGCCTCAGTGTAGCAAATGTGGGTTTCATCATTATGGGCAGTGTGCTCGAGTTTGTCGCAGGTGCGACAAGGTAGGCCATGAGGCCAAGGATTGTAGGGCTCCTCAGCCAAAACAGCAGCAGCAGCAAACTCAGCCGAATCAGAGACAGCAAGGGCAGCAATCTCAGCAGAGTCAGGGGTCTAGAAAAGGATGTTATCAGTGTGGGGCTGAGGGACATATGAAGCGGGATTGCCCACAATTGAAACAGAATACAGGTGGTAACAACGCAGGGAGCAATGATGGGAATAATGGGGGCAACGTGGCGCGTGGGCGTGGATTTACTATTGGAGCTGGTGAAGCTCGGAACGACGGCAATGTAGTTACTGGTACGTTCTCTGTGAATGGTGTTTATGCTTCTATTTTATTTGATTCGGGTGCCGATTGGAGTTATGTGTCTACGGGGTTCAGTAGTCGTCTAGGATTGAGTCCTACACCTCTTGTTGTTAAGCATGTAGTGGAAATAGCAAATGGTAAAACTATTGAAGCGTCTCATGTCCTCATGGGTTGCAAATTAGATCTCTTAGGTCAAGTATTTGACATTGACCTACTTCCTGTCACTCTCGGAAGCTTCGATGTAGTGGTCGGGATGGATTGGTTATCCAAATATCAGGCGGAAATTCTCTGCAAAGGAGAAAATCGTTCGTATTCCCCTTGCTAGTGGTGAATCTTTATCGGTTCAGGGTCATCGTAGCGGTGCTACAGTAGGTATTATCTCAGCCATGAAGGCTCTAAGTTGTCTACGTAAGGGTTATCCTTCCCTTTTGGCCCTTGTTACTGACTCTCAGACTGACGAGAGGAAACTCGAAGACCTTCCTGTTGTCCGAGAGTTTCTTGATGTTTTTCCTGAAGAGCTCCCTGGTTTACCTCCACATCGTCAGGTAGAATTTCAGATTGATCTCCAGCCAGGAGCAGCACCGATTGCTCGTGCTCCATATCGCCTTGCACCAGGAGAGTTGCAAGAATTATCGAATCAACTTCAAGAGTTACTAGACAGGGGTTTCATTCGTCCTAGCTCTTCTCCTTGGGGAGCCCCTGTATTATTTGTGAAGAAGAAGGACGGGTCTTTTCGTATGTGCATCGACTATCGCGAGCTCAACAAGGTGACAATCAAAAACCGCTACCCTTTACCACGCATTGACGACTTGTTTGACCAACTGCAAGGGTCAAGTTTCTATTCCAAGATTGATTTGAGGTCGGGATATCATCAGGTACGGGTTAGAGAGGAGGATGTGCCTCGAACAGCTTTTCGAACGCGGTATGGCCACTATGAATTTCTGGTTATGCCATTTGGGATGACCAACGCACCAGCGGTCTTCATGGATCTCATGAACCGCGTGTGCAAACCTTACCTTGACGACTTCGTTATCGTTTTCATTGACGACATATTGATCTACTCCAAGAACAAGGAAGACCACGAGCGCCATCTTCGTCTTATTTTGGAGCTCCTGAGGAAGGAGCAGTTGTACGCAAAGTTTTCTAAGTGTGACTTCTGGATTCGGGAAGTACACTTTCTCGGGCACATCGTTAACGAAATGGGTATTCATGTAGATCCTGCCAAGATCGATGCTATTCGAAGTTGGGCGGCACCAAAGAATCCCTCGGAGGTGCGTCAATTTCTTGGTCTTGCGGGATATTATCGTCGGTTTATTCGGGATTTTTCTAAGATTGCTCAACACCTCACCGCCCTGACTCAAAAGAAAGTTGTTTATTCTTGGGGATCGAACCAGGAAGAAGCATTTCAGCTCTTAAAGCAGAAGTTGTGCAGCGCGCCGATTTTATCGCTACCAGAGGGTACTGAAGATTTTGTGGTTTATTGCGATGCGTCTATTCAGGGTCTCGGCTGCGTGTTGATGCAGCGAGACAAGGTGATAGCTTATGCTTCTCGACAGTTGAAGTAACACGAGAAGAACTATATGACACACGACCTGGAGTTAGGAGCCGTAGTCTTTGCGTTGAAGATTTGGAGGCATTACCTGTACGGTACCAAGTGTACCATCTATACCGATCACAGGAGTCTTCAACATATCTTCGACCAGAAGGAATTGAATATGCGGCAACGTCGTTGGGTCGAGCTTTTTAATGATTATGAGTGTGCTATCAAGTATCATCCGGGTAAAGCTAATGTTGTAGCTGATGCCCTTAGTTGCAAGGAACCGAAACAGAAGCGTGTTCGTGCCCTACAGCTTACTATTCACTCTGATTTACCTGCCCGGATTCGTTCAGCTCAGATTGAAGCGTTAAAGGAAGAAAATATCGAAGCCGAAGGATTACGAGGGCTACACAAGAAGAAGTTCGAGCAACGGCCTGACAATATCTACTACTTCATGGAACGGATATGGGTTCCTTCATTTGGTGATCTTCGAGAACTCGTGATGGACGAAGCACACAAGTCACGATATTCTATTCATCCAGGGTCTGATAAGATGTACCAGGACCTCAAGGTTTTGTATTGGTGGCCGAACATGAAAGCTATTATTGCCACCTACGTAAGTAAGTGTTTGACCTGTGCTAGGGTCAAGGCAGAGTACCAGAAGCCTTCGGGTCCACTTCAGCAGCCGGAGATACCTATGTGGAAATGGGAACAGATCGCTATGGATTTTGTTACGGGGTTACCTAGAACACAGGCTGGGAACGATACTATATGGGTGATTGTCGACCGCCTCACAAAGTCAGCACATTTCCTAGCAATCAAGGAGACAGATAAGTATTCGCAGCTCGCAGCAGTGTACCTTAAAGAGGTGGTTTCTAGGCACGGAGTGCCGACTTCTATTATTTCTGATCGAGATCCTCGTTTTACTTCGGAGTTATGGCAGGCTATGCATAAGTCTTTCGGCTCACGACTCGATATGAGCACGGCCTATCATCCACAAACGGATGGTCAGAGTGAGCGCACTATTCAGACACTAGAGGATATGCTGCGGGCATGCGTTATTGATTTTGGGAAAGGATGGGAGAAGCACTTGCCGTTGGTAGAGTTTTCCTACAATAACAGCTACCACACCAGTATCAAAGCGGCACCATTTGACGCACTGTATGGGAGGAAGTGTCGTTCACCCCTCTGCTGGGCTGAGGTGGGTGATAGTCAGATCACAGGTCCTGAGATGGTACTCGAAACTTCAGATATGATCGTGAAAATCAGAGAACGTATGGCAGCTGCTCGTGACCGCCAGAAGGCCTATGCTGACAAGCGTGCCAAAGAGGTAGTGTTTGAAGTGAATGACCGCGTCATGCTGAAAGTCTCACCGTGGAAAGGGGTTGTACGCTTTGGGAAGCGTGGCAAGCTGAATCCACGTTATGTTGGGCCGTTTAAAGTTCTTGAGCGTATCGGTAAGGTGGCTTATAGGTTGGAGTTACCTACTGAGTTGGGTAATGTTCACGACGTATTTCATGTATCACAGCTAAAGAAGTGTTATGTTGACGACCCATTAGCGGTACCTTTTCAAGAGTTAAAAATCGACGACAAGTTGCAGTTTGTTGAAGAACCCATCGAGATCATGGACCGTGAGGTCAAAGTGCGTAAACACAGTCGTATTCCCATCGTTAGGGTTCGTTGGAACTCAAGACGTGGACCGGAGTTCACGTGGGAGCGCGAGGATCAGATGAAACTAAAGTACCCTCACCTCTTTCCCAAAGACAAAGCAGAGTCAAGCAAAACTGGTGAATCTCGGGGCGAGATTCCTCTTCAAGTTGGGGATGATGTGACACCTGAGCAAAATCCGCAACAACCTTGACTTATCACTTCACTCCTCGGTGCCTACTTGTCAAATTTCGGGACGAAATTTCTTTCAATTTGGGGATGATGTGACAACCCGGATACTTGAGGTTACTATGACTTAACTCTACAACCTTTGGCGTGTGTCTTTACGTTCAATTATCTTTATGTTACGACCATACGAGACTTTGTGGACTTCGCGTGTACATCACTAAACATTTAGAGGTGCATGTTAGTTATACATGAAGTAGTTAAACGTGTCCTATGTGCTTGATTTCTTATATCGCAGTGGCGTCTTCGTATGTTCGTAGTAGAATAAGCAATGCATTGCGCCAAATCGTCTAGTTATAAACTTGGGCCGAATTATACATCTAACTTGCCTGTATCTTCTCTCTAAACCCAAAACTTGGCCCAAGGTTTCTAAACAACCTAACTGCCCAAGGTTTCTAAACCTAACCGGACCCAAACCTACTTGGGTATCACGTATATATGCTAAAGGAGTATGCGTAGATATTATTTATGCAATCTTTACAAACCCTATTACCTCTTAGTTACGATCAGCAGGAGAAACCCCCACCCCTTCGAGATATCTGTTCCTTCTGGTTAGTAAATTCTCATGTTTATATTGCGTTGATAATTTGTCTGTGTACTGTGCATGGTATTAGAAGGTTGATAACATGTGTGCTAATAATTTTCGATTGATCAATTGTTTGGCATTAAAGTACTATTGTTGATCTTGTCAAAAAGCACTTAGGGATTTCTTTTATAAACTAGAGTATATGGGATTCATACGTGTAGCATGCATGTGATTGTCAGGTGACAATCGCTTATGATAGGACCAAATTATTGTGTTGTTATTGACTTTTCATGCCCATATATAAAGCATTAACCGCCCAAATTAATGTATGTCACATGAGTTCTAGGGAATTAGTGTATGACAGTGGCTTTTGGGATCGGTTATGACAGTGGCTTTTGGGATCGGTCCAATATGGTTGAAGGTATATGGCCATGTGCAATTAATATCATGTGCAATTGTGAACCTAACCAAGTAATATAGATACTCTATTTGAATTGTCAAATCATATACCATGTGCACTTAATTAACAACTGGTAATATTTGATAAGATGGTTGGATAAACTGATGATATTAATAAATGTCTATACTATGTGTAAAAGGGTTTTGTGAGATTGTTTAGTAAACTGGGCATCACTTTAGGGGTAATCACCATTGGATTTAGGTTGGCATGTTGTGGGCTCGAGTACAAGCAATACAGAATGATTGAATCTGGTTGGGCCGTAGATTTTAGGGTGTTTCAACTAGGCCTATCAGTGAGCATCGGATTAGAATTTATTTGGCTTGTCTCAAGTAAAAAGAATATTATAGTGCACAAATACTTCTTGAATTGTTATCTGTTCTTGTTTGTAAAAAAAATACATATGATACATAGTTGGCCTATTAAATGTTACTGAGTTCATGTAGGATATTAATTTGGTAATTGTACATGTACTTGTGTGTGTAGATACGAACCTGTTATGAATCGAATATGTGTTAAATGATTACTTTTGGGTATTGAATGGCTAGTCTGAATGTATGATTCGAACTGCATGATACACGTTCAATAAATGAGTGATACGTGAACACGGTGTACATGAGCAAGTTGTGCATGGGATGCGTAAATTATGTGCAAATGAAACTGATTAATGTTGGTAATGACATTAGGAACTAATTGACTAACTGGGAACACATACTTTAATCTTACCGAGCAAATCAAGGTGAGTTCATTGCTCTTTCTCAAGCATGGATCCCAGGGAAGGGATAATGGGTAACGTTCCGAGGGGGAATGCATGTGTAATGGGATGTTGGTTATCGTACTCAGTTTTCCATCATTGTAAGACCACAATATCTACCGGCACGTTGCCTGTAGGGCAACGGGGGTTATTATTTGATAGCGCTATTAGGTTTGGCACCCTCACGACGTTCGAGGAAAACGGGCGTGAACTAATTACCTTAAAACATGACCAATGCTTTGATAGAGGCATTGGGGTTGGCAACCATATATCATATGGCCATTCGGTAATCGAGTAATAACAACATCGAAACATCAAACATCTTAACAACAAACAACATATCGTCTTGTAAACTGTTTTACTCACATGACTGGTAACGCAACTTGGTAAACAAACACAAACCTTGAACTCACCAGCGTAGTCTGACACACTTGTTTACATGCTTGTAGGTAATTATTGAAGGAACTTGGGAGCTTGCCGTCTGATGCTGCTGGAGTGGTTGTGGTCATAATAAACAATTATATTGATTTGGTTTTCATACATTTATACGCTTATACATTTATGCTTCCGCTCAATACTTTGGTTTTGGTTTAACTTTCAAACGATACATTTCTTTCAATTGGGTATTTCAGTACATTATAACCTGTGTTTGATATGATTGGTGGCTCTTTGTTGGATCGTTGCATCCCCATTAGGGACATGCCCTAGGTGGAAATTTGGGGGTGTGACATATCGTGTGTACAACAAGATCAAAAAACAAGTAGTAGAAGCATATCATGTGGATTGGCTTGAAGAAAATCCAAAAGATGCTCGCATTGGCCCTGACTGGCTATATGACTATTCCTCCTTGTTTAAGTCGTTTCCTATTTTGTCTAACGAATTTGTTGTTGCAGAAAGTCTCGCAGAAAACGTGCCTACTCACATTGAGGATTAAGATGAGAATGTGCCGCTGCACAATCTAATAAAAAGTCTTGATGTGAATTCATCAGGACGTGACAAGGAAACTGCTAGTTGTTCATCATCAACTCAGGGTTCACATCCTGCACCCTCAACGGAAAATTCAGATAGAGAAATCAACTTAGGGAGATCTGCCAGTCCATCAACCATTCAGGAAGCTCCTATATCTCAAGCCTCCATTCCGTCCGACTACATAGTAGAACCACACGAGATACGTCCCACAGCACCAATTGAGGGGGAGACATCTGGAATAGCTTCTGGAACTTTTTCCAATCTGCAAGCTCCTGCAACAGCAATTCCACATCGTGTTCAAAGAAGTCACCCAATCACAAATGTCATAGGATCAGTATCAGCTGGTGTTCAAACCCGCAGCAAATCTGGAGACATCAACAGATGCTTGTTTTCATGTTTCATATCACAAATTGAGCCTAAATCCATTAATGTTGCCTTGCAGGAACCTGGATGGGTTGATGCAATGCATGAAGAGCTCAATCAGTTTGAAAGACTTGGTGTATGGAAACTGGAAAAGCTGCCCCAAGGTAAAAAGGCACTTGGCACAAGATGGGTTTTTCGTAATAAGCAGGATGATTCAGGAGTGATTGTGAGAAACAAGGCTAGACTGGTTGTGCAAGGTTTCAGTCAAATCGAAGGCCTGGATTATGATGAAGTGTTTGCTCCAGTTGCTCGTCTGGAAGCAATTCGTATATTCTTGGCACATGCATCCTTTATGGGATTTACTGTTTATCAAATGGACGTTAAGACGGCATTTCTTTATGGAAAGGTCAAGGAAGAAATCTATGTCGCTCAACCACTAGGTTTTGTCGATAAAGAAAAGGAAGGGTATGCCTACAAATTAGACAAGGCCTTGTATGGTTTGCATCAAGCACCTCGTGCCTGGTACGCAACTCTGACAGAACATTTGCTGGCTCATGGATACTCCAGAGGGAAGATCGATCAGATGTTGTTCATCAAGCGTGTTGACAAGGACATCATTCTTGTGCAAATATACGTTGATGACATCATAATCGGATCGACCAATGACGATCTGTGTAAGGAATTTGAAGAAGTAATGAAGAAGAAATTTGAAATGAGCTCCTTGGGAGAGATGACGATGTTTTTGGGTCTGCAAGTCCGTCAAAACAGTCAAGGCATACTAATTCATCAGAGTAAATATGTCACTGACGTCCTTGCCAAGTTCAACATGACAGACTCAAAGCCTAGTGAATCCCCAATTGCAGAAAGGCCACTGCTAAATGAGGAACCAGAAGGTAGTCCTGTGAATCAGACACTGTACCGCTCCATGATCGGGTCGCTCATGTATTTGACTGCCAGTCGACCAGATATTCTATACGCAGTGTGTCAGTGTGCTCGCTATCAGGCTAATCCCAAACTTGCTCACTTAACTGATGTCAAAAGAATTTTTAGATATTTGAAAGGAGCACCTAAACTTGGACTCTGGTATCCCAGAGATTCGAACTTTGAATTGTTTGCCTTTTCAGATAGCAATTTTGGAGGACCTGACAGGGATAGAAAGTCCACATCAGCTGGATGTCAGTTCCTGGGAGACCGACTTATTTCTTGGCAATGCAAGAAGCAACAGACAGTGTCTCTCTCCACAGCGGAAGCCGAGTACGTTGCAGCATCTGCATGTTGCTCCCAGGTTCTGTGGATGCAGCATCAACTGGAAGATTACGGTTTGACTTACCTTGATACTACTATTTATTGTGACAATGATGCTGCCATCCAGATAACCAAAAACCCTGTTTTTCACTCCAAAACCAAGCTGGCATCAAAATTCACTTCATTAGGGATTGCTTTGACAGAGGTCTTATTAAACTTGAACAGATCCATACTGATGCTAACACAGCAGATCTGTTTACTAAACCTGTCAGCATCTCAAGATTCAATGTGCTTGTAGATCTCCTTAAAATGATCCGCTTCACCGACTTAAAAAAAAAAAAAACATACCAACTTAGGAGTTTATGTGTTCTCTTTTGGTAAATTTGAGCATAAAGTATCCTACTTTTGCTCAAATTTAGGGGGAGAATCCGTGCTGGGAAATGAAATGAATTTTCGTGTTAAAGAACTTGATTAACACACGTAAGGTTTCAATGTTAAACAGGTTCGGCTCCACTGCGATGTGTTGATAGGTCTGCCGCTCGAAAAGCAAAAGAAGCAAAAGTGATACAAACATAATGGACTGGACATCTCGTGGGTAACAGACCAACGGTGTATGATTTCATGGTCTTAAATCCTGCGTTGATAGATAGCCAACATCTGAAGTTTCGGGTCTTTATACTGAGAAATCATCCTGACTGTCCCTCTGTTGCATCCAGATTATATGCAGACCTGGGCACAGTCGTATCTTGCTAAAAGAGCCTGCGTCAGATCTTCCTTGGTCTCTCTGCTGTACGGAAGTACTGACCTGTTCACCAGGAAGTCTGGCGTTGAAAAATATATAAAAACAAAAAAATAGAATAAAAGGGCTCTTGTCGGATCTTCCTTGGTCTCTCTGCTGTCCGGAAGTACTGACCTGTTCACCAGGAAGTCTGGCATTGAAAAATACAAAAATAGAATAAAAGGATGATCTCAGTATACTCACCTGCTACGATGAACTGTTGTGCTTACCTTGATCGCGGGGGTATGCCTTGTAATGGGACACACAGATGTCACAGTATAAATCTACCTAAAGCTGTATCACAAAGCAAAAGTTGAAGTTTGAGCGGTGGATTTAAGAGGACAAACATATCAACCATTGCGTGGGCCAGCCTAAGTAAACTAAGAAGCTGAAAAGTGTCCCTTAACCAAGTTCAAGAACGATTTGATCCCTTGACGATCTTCCAAATAGAACTCATGTGTTGGTAATACCTCTATAATTTTTAATTTGTTAATTTTAATTTTAATCTTTAAATTCTTAATTATTTTACATTTTAATAATTCTAGTGGGGTGTTGCGTTGATTTTTAGGAGGTATTTTTGCTATTTGTTGAAAAGGCAAATTAAAATAATAAAGCTGGATGGCCCACTAGAACAAGTCCGAAATGGGCTTTCCATTTCGAACAGTCCGGAATGGACTTTCCTTTTCGAACTGTCCGGAATGGGCCTGGCCCAACACCTTTTCGAAAACTCCGAAATGGGCCTGGCCCATCACCATTTCGGAGTATTTAATGACTGAGAGACAAAAATCCGCATTCATGTTGCGAACCATCTCTGACTGATTACGGATCAAGAAACTCTCTCTCAAAACTATTCCGGACTCATTACGAACAAAGGTAGAATCATTCTGGATTCATTACGGACAAAGGAAGTCCATTGCGAATGAGTACGAACCATTCCGGACAAGGAACCAGCCATCACGGATGATTCCGAATACTTCAGAATGATTCCGAATCATTCCGCACTGGGAGGTTCATTCCGGATGAAAGTGTTCATTCGAAATGAACCTCCCCTTGTGACCTTTTTGACTTTTTTTGACTTTTTGACCTCCCCTTGTGACCTTTTTGACTTTTTGACCTCTCCTTGTGACCCTTTTGACTTGATTGACCTGTTTGACCTGTTTGACCTGTTGTTGTGATCCTTTTGATTGTTTGACCTGTTGGTTGAACTCTCGGATTATTCACTTGTGAAAAGGGCTGCTTGTATTGAGTTCGTCGACTAATTGACTTAGTCGTTTAATTGACAACTCAATATAAGTAGCGCCTTTAAAATCGTCTAACGACTACTTGTGAAGTGCAGAAAATGGCAGGCGCAATGTTGAAAGAAGGTCATCAACGTCAACTGGAAGTAAACGAATTTCATAATCAAGCAGGCTATCTTTCAAATCCCCCAGCAGATCAAGCGGAGCTGTTCGGATCATTGATCAGGGGTCTAAACAATTGTCCTCTTACACATGCGTTGAAGACAAACCCTGTGATGTGCAGCAACTGTATTAACTCCTTCTGGAACAATGCAAAGATCGGGAGACAGGGTGCAAGCCACATCGAATCGACAATTCAAAAGACGAAGATTATAATATCAGAAGATGTCATTCGAGAAGTGCTTAGGTTCGGTGATCAACCAGATCATCCTACAGTATATGACCAAGCTCGAGTTCAAACAGCACTAAGAAGAAAGGGCTATGAAGGGGGTTATCCAACTGTTCTGAAAAAGCTGTTCCCACCATACTGGAGGTTATTGGTTCATTTCTTTCTTCAATGCATTGCCGAAAACAAGGGAGGATGGGATCAAATGAACAAGACAAAGACTTCAGCAGTGGTTGCTCTTGTAAATGGATGGGATTACAACTTCTCAGCTTTCATTTTTGATAACATGAAGAAGATGCTAGAAGATCCAAAGAAGAAGATATTCATGCTGTATCCAAGGTTCATACAAATGATTCTCGACGAGAGATATCCTTCATTAGTTAAGGGGTCACACTGCATTAATTTGAAGCCAATGGGGCCAGGATGCTTCGAGAATGCATGCAGAAACAAACGTGCCAGGCATCATAATTTTGAAGGACTATTTCCTCTTGAGAAACATGGAAGATTTGCTGATAATGTCCAAGCAGCACCTGTGGCACCTGTTGCACCAGTTCCTCCTGTCATTCCTGTTGCTCCAGTTCCGCCTCCAGTAAATGGACAGATAGCGGAAGAGCATGATCCAGAGCTGTTACAACAAACTCAACAGATTGGTGATGATGAAGAAGAGTTTCTGACAATTAACTCTGAATCCGACACACTCTCTAGTGAAGAGTCTGATTTCGATAGCGAAATGGAGATAGTGACATCTGAGAAAGCAGAGGATACTGTTCGAAAGCCAGTGCCAATATCAGCTGAAAACCTCGCAGCATTGCTTCTAAGCATAAAGGGTGGTAATGGAGACCCTCCATCCATTTCCACTCCTGTTATTCAAGAGATGGCTGATGTGCCTGAAGAATCAGCTCAAAAGAAACAAAGAACCGACAATGCACCTGATAGCAATCCTTCTGGGCTCTCATTCTCCACCGAGCCCTCACACACAGCTAACCCTCCATCTGATCCTCAAACTACTGATGCATCAAAGAAAATCAATCAGGAAGACACATATTTGTATGATCTCAATTTCGACTTTGAAGCCACTCTTTCTCAGCCTGGAAGCTCAAGTGGTGGAGTCCAGTTTGAAGCAGGAAGCTCCAGTGGGGTGCATCTAATAGAGCATGATGAAGCTGCTTTTCGTTATGCTAGTGAGAAAAGACAAGTTTCTGATAGTGACAGTGATGAAGAAGAATATGTGAAAAGGCTGAAGAGACGTGTGGTGGTTCTTGAACAAGAGAATGAACTGAAAAGCGCTCAAATCGTCTCGCTACAACAAGATGCTGCTCTGAAAGAAGTACAGATCTCTTCCTTGCAATCCCAGCTCACTAATAGGGATTCTGCAATAGATCAACTGCAAGGAGATGTAGGAATGTTGATGACTACTGTTTATAGTTTAAAGGCGAAGCTTGAAAAGAAGTTTGGAGGTGAGTTTATTGATAAAGAAGATGAACAATTCCATGTCGGAAGATCTGAAGAAACTCCAGAGTAGAGGGCCGCAGCTCATGCTGCTTTAGAAGCTGAAAGAGCAGCAGCTTTGGAAGCTTATCTAGCTGCGAAACCAAAGAAGCTAAGTAGCAAATTGAAGAAGAAACGAGAAGAGAGACGCAAGGAGAAAGAGCAAGAAAAGTAAAGAAAGACACAACTGTTGGTAATGAAGAATCAGAACATGAATCCTCTGGATGAAAACTTCCAATTGAAGGACCCGTCAAAAATCCCAGACAGGCTAGTGATGGAGTTGGGATCCTCCTACTACGATGAAGTTGGAAACAAATCAGAAGTGGCATGGTGGAGGTATGAGCCAGACAAAGAGATGTGGCTGATTACCAGAAAGAGTGGACACAGGGAGTATTATGGGAAAGAAAGTCAATTTGAGTCCTGGACCAAATCAGATCTAAAATCTCTCTTACGAGCTCCTTATTATGATCCAGATCTGAATAAGAGACGCCCAGGCTGGGCGTTCCACTCACGACTTGAGAAGGAAGTGCGAACTAACTTCGCAACAATGAAGACTGCAGAGCCCATTGTCAGGAGAAATCCAGGTGTTCGAGATTCATACACCAGAAGAACTGTAAAATCAATCATCATGCCTCCTACTAACAAAGAGAAGATCATTCCACTCACCAGGAAATTTGAAAAGGGAATTTTGAAGAATTTCAGATTCTGGGCTTATGATCCAACTCTGGCAGAAGCTGTAATTGTCACTGAAGAGCAGTCTATCCGGATCCCGAACTCCTATGATCTAATGAGTTTTCATGAGGAAGATATTCTGATTCTGTCAAACCATCAGATTCAAACCCTTGAGAAATACGAAGTATGTGCAAAATCATGGACCAGTGCTGCTGCCAACATCTTGAAGCACTTTCTCTTTGCAGATCCTCCTCCTGGTCCTCGTGATCCATGTGTCTGATGCATGATTTTATCCAGTAAACCTAGGGGGAGATTGTTAGTCCCTATATAGGTTTATGGATAAGATAATCAAGGGTTTAGATGGTTTAGTGGGTTAGATGTGTGGTTTTGGGCTTAATATAGTAATGATGGGCCTAGGGTTAGGGGAGCACACTCCCTAATCCCTTACTATAAATAGAAAGTGAGGTAATAGGTGCATGGTTGGTGGTTTTGATAAATCTTGTATTAGACAAATCCTTTGTATGCAAGATTGAAGTATTATAATCTTAATCATCTTTCTTTTCATCTCTTTTACAACTTGTTTGTGTGATTCCGCCACCTTACAAGTTGTGCGATATCATTGTGATCTCGGTTTCGAGACTTACAAAAACTGACGTATTTTCCAAAGACTAAGTGGCAGGTACTACTCGTAATAGGCTGGGAGATTGCTCAGTGTCGAAAAAGAGGATCTTGAAAATCCTTAAAGATGCTTTAAAGTCTATTAAACTTCAATTTATACATTTTGTAAAGATCCACCTGTGGATTTGATATTACAGGCTCGTCTATAATAAATACTTTGATATTTTCAGACATTTTAGTTTGTAATAATATTTTATATTCCAAGACTTCCGCTGTGCTATTATGTGTATGTTTGACCATGATGATATCAACTACGTCACGATACTCCCCACTGGTAATATGTGGAAATATCGGGGTGTGACACATCACCTCCAAGTACCTTACAAGGGACTTCAATAAGTGCCTACCTAAAACCCTTAAGGAGGTTCTCGAAAGGGCTGAAGCTCACATTCGAGGGGAAGAAGCTGTCGATATCAAAGAGCAAAGGAAAAGAGCTCCTATTTGGTGAAGCAACAGTCCTAACAAGAAAGAGGAATGCAACACCCTACCTCATTTTGTTCGAATTCCAGTTGGAATCTGCGTTCAGGTCACCACACGCCTCATCCGGATCCAATATCGAGTTCTCTTGAGAACTGGAAGGGGTTCAGGATCGAGCGTTGTTTTAGCCGTCGAGCATGAAGACAGTGGTGCTTGGTTAAATATAAAGCTTTAAAAAGGGTTAATTTAAGGGGTTCAAATACGAGCGTTGTTTTAGCCGTCGAGCATGAAGGCAGTGGTGCTTGGTTAACTATAAAGCCTTAAAAACGGTTAATTTTGGACTACAGCCGATCATATTTGGGTTTTTGATGTTTATGATCAGGCTTTAACCTTGTTTTCTAATCTTTAGTTGGCTGCTTAATAAACTATTTTGTGATGTTTTGTGGGATGCTTATTAAACTATTATTGATGGTTATTGATGCTTATTAAAGTGTTTATGACTTACAAAGTGTATGCTAATTGTGGTCTTTAATGGTTAAATGAACATGAAAGGCTTTGAACATGAAAGACTTTGACTTAATTATGATTGTTGATGGTTATTAATGCATATTAAACTGTTATTGATGGTTATTGATGCTCATTAAAGTGTTTTTTTAGATTACTTATAAGGCCTTGAACATGAACGACTTTGAACATGAAAGACTACGAATGCACATAATGGTTATGATTGTTGATGGTTATTGAAAGACTTGAAAGACTTTTATTGATAGTAGACATTATGTTTAGATTACTTATAAGGCTTTGGACATGTAAGACTTTGAATGGACTTAATGCTTTCAACATGGAAGGCTTTGAATGCACATAATGCTTTGAACATGAAAGACTTTGTGAAGCATAGTAGACATTATGTTTTAAATGCACATAAGGCTTTGAACATAAAAGACATGCATGATAGTCTTTGTTTTTTTTTTATTGGATTTGCCAAGTCTTTCATTAACCATCAACAATCATAACCTATTTGACCAGATTAAAAGCTCAAGCCTGTTTGACCAGAATAAATAGTCAAACGTGTGTAAGTGAATGTAGTTCAACTTCTCAAACCTTTGTTGTTCAATCACAATTCAAATTCTAACAGTCAATCCTAAATTAAGTTCTAATAGTCAATCCAAAATTCAAGTTCTAAAAGAAAAACCCAATACAAGATCTAAAAGTCAAACCCAATATAAGTTCTAAAGGTAAAACCCATCTCAATTTTGGTTACAAGTCTTAATACAGACTGTTGTTGATGTTAATTGCTTAGTAATTAAGGATGAATCAACGGTTAGTTAATAGATTTGGAAAGAGTTTTGAATATGGAGGGAATTTATAACTTATACATTTAGGGACCAAAAGTGCAAGTAAACTTATGAGAGTATTTTGGTATTTTCATTGAATTACAAACGGTCAGCTAGAGGGAGTGACCTAATTGCGAGCAATCGACAACCACAGGGATCGGACTGTTGTTTTTTTTCAAATGAGAGATGAACCTGTGATTGGGTGTAATCCCCAGTGACTAAAAATGTAATTTGTTTGTGCTCTAAAGGAAATTAACTATATTTATATGTAAATTAAATATTGCATTACGAAAGAGTGATGGTATCTAGACATCCACCAGAATTTTTGTACATCCATCAATACGAAACGTTTAGCCCAATACGCTTCCCATAGGGTTTAAACACATTAAGTTTGACACTAGTAGGACTCGTATAGGGCAATACCCTTCCTATTGGTATGATGTACCTACTCTCTGACATGCAGGTAGTACAGAATGGAAAAGGTCTGAAAAGTGACCCTAATAGGTAGCGTATGGGGCAATATGATTCCCATAGGTCTGAAAAGGTCTGGGAGTCGTACCGGAAGCGTATAGGGTAATACAATGCCCCTGTCAATAAAGTATAGGAAGCGTATAGGACAATACGGTTCCCCTATCACTAAAGAATACGCAGCATATAGGGCAATACGGTTCCCCTGGTCCCCTAATCCATTATCAAGCTTATCCATATATACATATACACCTATCCATAAGGATACATGGACAAAAATACATCTGATGTGCACCAAGTTGTCTAATTAAACTAACTAATTTTAACCCTAAACTAAACACACTAAGTTTTAAATTTATAACTAAGACTCTCTAAAACGTAGACCACACAACCGGCAAGTGTACCGATCAATGTAGTACGACCTAAGAAGTTCGAGTATCAGACCCACGAGACTCCTAAGAAGTTGTTGGTACATCCCCCGCTTTTGGAGGCTTAGGAGGTTTCAGATGCCTTAGATGGCTGAGTAGGAGGGAGGGCGGGATGATGTTAAGGTCCTGCCGCAGTAAGTATGAACAAGGGGATCATCAATGTACACAAAAATTTTATCGTGCGGTTAGGTTTCCTCGGTCAACCAACCGTCTTCTTGATAATATTTTGTGCAACTAGGATGAGCGGATGCGACTTCTAACACTATCGGATGCATGATTAAATGGGGTGGATGATGACTTGCATGGGTGAAGTGTATAAGTATATTGGTATATCGGTTCCACCCCGTCCACCACCACGAGTTTATCCGGACTGGGGCCTGTTCTATACGCAACAGCCTGATCCGTCCATGCCATCCGGTGCGTGTCGAGTGTGTTATGATTTTATTGATATTTTAAGCCCATTTTACGCATTAGTCAATTTTTAAATTTATAAAACACGATATTCTACTAACACTAAACACACACTTGGGCATGTGCACCCATCGTGAGCGTAGTATAGCGTTGGTAAGATATCGAGGTCGTCCAAGGACACAAGAGCTTTTAGTACCGGTTTATCCTCAACGTCTAATCAATCTAAAATTTTTGAGAAAAGATTTAAACATAAAAAATAAAAACTAAAAATGCAGAAATAAAAATAAAATAAAAATAGATAGACAAGATGAATCACTTGGATCCGACTCGCCTTTAATGTATCCTTTGATGATTTCCGCACTTTTGCACTTTTTAAGAGATTATCTTAGTCATAGTAGTAGGCCCCTCTTTTGAAGGTGACGTTACCCTCAACCCAGTGATTTGAGTCAGCAAGGATACAATCCGAAAGGGTCAGAATATTGAAAGATAATTAATTAAGTTACTAATGCGAAAAGTGGTAGGCCCCTCTTTTGAAGGTGACGTTACCCTCGGCTAAGTGGTTTGAGTCAGCAGGGATACAATCCCATGTAGCAGGTTTAATGTTTTAATAGTAGTTTCCATATTAGGGCACCCCTGCCATCCAATACTAGAGGGTATTGAAGGAGGTCCTAGTAAGCTTGACCCAGGTCATTGTAGGATCTATACACTGAACAAGGCAAGAACCTTACTAAACCATTCCCTTAATCCCCGACCAGGTAGCCAACATATCTCAATATAGATCGTAGAGATATGAATGATGTAAATCTTTTACTTTATATAGACAGTAAAGTAATGTCAAGACACGATAGACAAATGATAAAGAAGTTTCACCTTCAACATAAGAAACTAGTTATTAAAGTCATTAATACAAAACCAAATAAAAAGTGCGAAAAGATTAAAAATCAAGAGTAATACACTAAATACTTGTCTTCACTAAGTGATGTAAGAGACTTAGCCAAACATGGCCTTTGATTGACAAAGGCTCTTACTATCAATCTTAGATCCAGAGACTACTACACACTCTAAAGGTGGATGATGGATGATGGTGGTGGGTGTTGGTGGTGTAGTGGTGGTAAAGTGGGATAGAGGTGGTTTGCCAAAGGATGCATTTGAAGTGAACCAATCACCCCTATTTATAGCTTGAACAGAAGCCTGGCAACGGCGCCGTATCCAGCGGACACGCCCCCGTGGCCATCCTCTTCCTTCGTTAATTTCATTTGTCAGCATAGGGCTCAACACGGCCCGTGTCAAGTGGGCACGGCCCCGTGTGCAGAAGCGTATCTGTACTACCAAGATTCTGCGAATCTTAGCGTTGATCACGCCCCGTGCTGAGCTGGGCACGCCCCCATCTGACCACGCCCCACTGTCCGGTGGGCACGGGCCGTGGTAAGCCTTCTATTTCTTGTTTTTGCTCTTGGGGATGCTGCCGAGGGGTCGGGCATGTCATGTTTATTCCTTTTATTTGTATTTATGTTGGTTTTTGCAATTTATTTGTTCTTTTTGCTCGTTTAAGCTCATTTGGTCCTGTAAATTCAAAAGGAAGACAAACACATTTTTTCCAACATTAGTACTAAAAAGGGTTAGTTTTATGCCTCATTTAATGTAATATATATGTTGCCTTTTACACACATCACCATCCTTTACCCAGCCCATCACATCCTTGCCGATCTTTACTCAGCTCATCCCGTCCATGCATGTATGTTATTTTATTTTTATTTCATTTAGCTTTTATCTACGAGAAATTTAATGTTATGTAATGGGTATTTTTTTTTAAATTCATATAGGCTTCCGACCCCTCCTATACTCAACCCAAACTTTCCATGCTGCATTTTTCTTTGTCCAGCAAGACTATGCCTCTCTTTCCTCTGTCCGGCCTTTCCATGCAAGTATGTTATTTTATTTTTATTTCGGTCTATGAATTATTTTAATGTTATATAATGAGTATTTTGTTTAAATTATTTATAGGCTCAAGACACTTCCCATACGCTGCATAGCCCGTCACCCTCTACTAGGCGTGATCCGAACTTTACGGAGGACGAGCTCGCTAAATCTGACTATGATTGATGATGATAGTGGTTATGTTATTTTTATTTTGACACAATATTGTACTACGGATAATTTAATATTTATGTCTTGATGTATGTACAATCCAATTTTCAGTATTTATAATATCTGTTTAATTTGGTTTGCTTAATTTGTGTTTGGTTTGCTTAATTTGTCTTTTATAAAATTTATAACAAAAAGCCAACATAATTTTATAACAAAAAAACTAACTTGATGAATTAAAAAAAAGTCTAAAAAGATACTAACAACTATATGCTGCTCTTGAAATAAAAATTGCTTCAGGAAACGCATTGCCCTATATGATTCTCCCGGTTCCCTAATCATTGGTGATCTAAAAAGTTTGTACCTCAAGTACACTATAGGAAGCGTAAAAATCAATACGTCTGTACCTAGAGGAACCGTATTGCCTTATAAGATTCCTATAGGGTTTCAAGAATGCATAAATAAAATGGGAATGTGTGGATAACCAAAGCCTTAAGAAACCGTAAGACATATAGTCGGCATTAAGAAGAGATAAAACATCTCGGATTCCTTTGGTTTAAACATCCTGCAAAAGTTCAAAGTCTGTGCATTGGGCGTGGTGTAATTTTGAAATGTCTTGTTTGAATTTGTAGCCTTGTGTGTTGTCTTTTGCTGTTTTAAGTATCAGCATGTACGATGGTTGTTTCAAAAAGAAACATGGGACCCCCAACTGTGAAAATAGCGAATCTTTTATGAATTTGCTCTGATGTACGTCTACTTTACACTGTTCATAAGTCTCCATCTATGTTAATAAGAACACAAATCCACAAAATCTAAGTGAAAAACGTTCAATTCGTCGAATTTTTGGCATAAATAAGTGACCTACAAAATAAAAGAGTGCTATTAGGTGGTTTTTGAAAATAATTTCAGAATTAGGTAGGTTGTGAACTTGATCCGCGACCTTCTCTCCATTTTCTGCAAAAGTAAATGGTCTCCTGCAAAAGCTGAATTTGTCTGCAAAAGTCTGGAACTGAAACTGCGACCTTGTGAAGGTCGTGAATCCATCTAGCAATCTTCCCGGAAGGTCGTGAATTCAATTAACAACGTTCAGAAGGTCGCGAATCCATATATCAATGTTATTAAAGGTCGTGAATCCATGTGCCAACCTTATTAAAGGTCGCGAATCCATTTCTAAACCTTGCTAAAGGTCTCAGATCCATGTTCCAACCTTATTAAAGGTCGCAGATCCATGTTCCAACCTTGTTAAAGGTCTCGAATTGATACCACTACCTTGTTAAAGGTCTCTGTTTTGTCTCACAAGCTTATGAAGCTCGTAGAATGATATTAAATGTGTTCTGAAAATCGAAATTTATAACCCAACCACACATAACAGATGCACACCAAATTCATACTGTGTTTGTTTAAAAAAATTACTTTTGAAATTTAAATTCTGCGTGTATGATGTTCTTTATTAAAAAATGTCTTCTGATTGGAAAATTCGGTCAATGTATGATGATTCTCTTGGATCATTCGTCATGATGTTTTTCTCAGTTTTAATTTTCGTATACGTGTTGGGAAGATGTTGTGTGGATGAGAAAGATTATTCTCATCTACCATCTCCTCCCGTAACGTGTACGAGGATAACAAAATCTGCTGCTGTGGATGCATCAACGTCCGCTATTGAGTCTTATGAAAGACTTAGCAGACGCTGAGGTGTTTATCATCTACCACCTCCTCCCGTAAATTATTCTGCAACTTCTGGTGGGGGCATCAGCCCCGTTTTCGGTATGAGATTTAGATCCTATTGTAATGTTGTTCGCCGAACATCACCGAGGTTGCAGAAATTTTAGCATCCTTAACCTTCGACCTCTCATTTCCTGTCGCAGAAAAAGTTGCATCAGGAAGCTCAATATATGAAGAAATGGGTCGGGTTAAAATTCACTGTATTTATGTTCTAATTGGAAGCCCGACAAACAGTCTTGCAATTAGAAATGATTTGTTAAAATAGTACGCAGTGAACATTGTATTTCTGCATTTAGCAGAAATTGATGTCTGTGTCATCTACCACCTCCTCCAGTAAATTATTCTTCCAGTTTTGGTGGGGGAATCAACCCCATGAAGACCCTCCTCCATCGACCTCTCATTTCCTTCACATAAAAAGTTGCATCAGGAAGCTCGATATAAGAAGAAATGGGACGGGATTCATTGTAATTTACTTCTAATTGGAAGCCCGACAAACAGTCTTGCAATTAGAAATGATTTGTTAAAATAGTACTACATTTATGTAATTTGAGTGTTTGATGGATCCTATTGTAATGTTGTAAACTTTTTTATATTTGGGTTTGTATCATGCTTTGTTGTAACTTTAATTTCAAATGAATAATAAAATCCCACTAAGTTCAATGTATTAAAAATCGTTATAAGAGAACTGCCACCATTTTTACTTATTAGAATTTTAAAAAAAATATTATTATTTGTCTATTCATCCAGCAAAATGGTGGGCTCCACCAACTATCTTGTTACTCAAACACTATAAATACTGGTTGTATTAGCTTCTCCACCCATTACACAACCCACTGAGTTCTTAACATTTCCTAACAAACCAAATCCAGCTTACACAACCCACTCATCTTTATCATATATTAACATTTCACTTTGTTAGTTCATGGATTCTTTTCGGCCATACCTCGTAAGACTATATTGGGGCGGTGTGTTTTCCTTTGTTAACGGGGCTGTTCAGTTTGACCAATCCATGCTAACAACCTCTTTCCTTATGCGACATAAATCGTCGTATGACGAATTGGTGGATTCAATCTGTAATCATGTTCAACTTCAGAAAGAATCGGTGCGCCTTTCATTGTTACTAGGGTACACGTTTCAGGGCATATCTCAGACAACAAAAATATTCAACGATGATGGAGTTGAAACAATGAACTATTTAGCCCAAGTATCGGAAACCAACTTCATTGCCGAGATCTATGTTCAGTGGGAGGCAGTCAATCCTGTCCAACACTTCAGTTTCACAAACCTTCTGCATGACATTACCCAACGTAATGTTGTTGACACCCAAGATTCTGATGAAGATGACGAGGGATACGGGCAAACAACTCAAGAACACCACTTGATGCCTTCTGTTGATAACATAGTAGGACCGTCCTCCCAGTTTCTGGTGGGTGGCAACAATAATGACGGTTTTGATGATTCTGAAAGTTGCAGCACCGAAGAAAGTTCTGAAAGTGAAGAGGCACCACCATCCGACGATGGTACTTCTGACGACGAGGCTGCAGTCAACCAACACACTGAGTTGACCCTGGCTCAGCCGCTGCCTATCATTCCAGCGACACATGACGACCCAGACGACGACGAGGAACTTAGGGATTACATGTGTCCGGATTATGAAGATAATGTGATGGACGTATGGAATCCAAAAGTAAAACATATACGTCTCGGCATGTATTTCAAGTCAAAACAGGAGGTGGACCTTGCTATCCGAGAATGGAACATTCGCCGTGGAAGGGAAATATTTGTGATGGATAGCAAACCAACTTTATACAAAGTTAAATGCTACACCAGAAACAAAAAATTTAAAAACCCTTTCCCTCATGCCCCTTTGTGTGAATGGCGTGCAACGGCATCAAAACAGAAACACCAACACCTTTGGCAAATTACCAACTGGGCGCCTGCCCACACTTGTTATTCCACGGTGGTACGCAACAACAACAGGTGCCTTAGATCTAAGGATATCGCTGCACACATCCTACCTCAAATTCGTACAGACATTGCGTTGAAGGTGAAACACATCAGGACGCATATAAAGCAAGCGATGTCTGTCGATGTTACGTATACGAAAGCGTGGCGTGGACGAAGAAAAGCAATTGAGAGGATATATGGAACCTGGGAAAGCAACTTTCAGGAGCTGCCAAAGTACGTGTTACGGCTTCAGTCTCGAAACCCTGGAACGGTTGTTTCATGGTTTCATCACCCGCACTCGGCTCCAGGAAATCCAACATTCAAATATGTTTTTTGGGCATTTGGTCCTTCTATTCGCGCGTTTCATCTTTGCCAACCTGTCATCTCTGTGGATGGCACACACTTGAAAGGAGGGTACCGTGGTAAGCTGTTGGTTGCGGTAACCAAAAACGCCAACAACTACATAATGCCAGTGGCGTACGCGCTAGTTGACGAAGAGACGGTTCATAGTTGGTGTTGGTTTTTCCAAAATTTGAGAGAATATGTCACCAAAGACTGTAACAGTAGAATTTGTGTTCTATCAGACCGTCATGCAGGGATAATTAATGCGATGGAGAACCTTCTAGATTGGAGGGAACCAAACGCCTACCACCGTTATTGTCTTCGGCATGTCAGAAGCAATTTTAGTGGTAGGTTCAAGACCAAATCTCTTAGGAAGCTGTGTTGGATGATCGGGAGCACAAGTCAGAGAAGAAAGTATCTTTGGGCTGTTAGGGAAATGCAGATGTTAAATCAGGCTGCTTGGAACTACCTGAACGACATCGACAAAAGCAAGTGGACTATTGTTCATGACCGCGGAAACCGTCGTTGGGGTAACCTTACGACGAACATATCTGAGTCTATGAATAATGTCTTACGGGAAGCAAGACTCCTGCCAGTAAAAGCCTTAATTCATTATACGTTCACCAAGGATGTATCAGAGTATGCTCGCCACGCGCAGATGGCCCAAAGCTGCAATACCCCTCTACCCCCTAGAATTTGGTCCAGGTATAACAAGTTGCATTCAGTGGCCATGCAACATGAAGTTTCCGTCTACGATGTCAGAGAAGGTCGTTACGCGGTGGTTTCAAGGGAAGAAAACAATGATGACGGTGGAAACGAGTACACCGTTGAATACAGACGCCACCGATGCTCATGCGGGAAATGGCAAATGCTTAGATTCCCCTGTTCCCATGCTATCGCTGTTTGCGCTTGGAGGGGTGAGCAACCACATGACGTTACCCACTCCATATTCCACACCACCACATATCAGGAACAGTATAGCGGTCATTTTTTCACCCTGGGACACAAAGATGAGTGGGAAGAAGCGGACTGGACAATTCAAGGGGACCCTTCGAGGGTCACAACACATCGTGGCAGGGTTCGTTCAAGAAGAATTCAAAACGAGATGGATGTTAACTACCACGATGAACCCCAGGCACGTCGATGTAGCAGATGCGGAGAAACCGGTCACAACAGGAAGACCTGTGGCCGACGTTAAGTTAGTATCTTTTTGTGGTTTTAATGTTAACTGTTTGGTGTATCCTCCTATGTTTTGTGTTTGGTATTTCTGTTTGAATTGTCAATTGGTGGTGTAATTTAACAATTAAGACATGTGTTCCAAAAAAATGAGCGGTTACGACTATTAATTTAAGAAAATTCACAAACACAAAACACTAAATAAAAACATCAAAGTACATTACGTGGTTTATTTTAGGAGAATTCACGAACACACAACACATCTACCAATACAGGAACCCCTAACTCACTAACGACGGCATCATCTGGAATCAAAAGGATGTATCAGAGTCGCTGTCAAAGTTGTTATATTGTTCCCATGGATCATCACTAACGACGGCATCATCTGATAACGCATTAGAGTCACGATCACTGTCGTATTGGTGGTAGCACATGCTATGGTAGATGCATCCAAACCTACATACCGGGTATGGATCTATAACCCTTGGCGATGCAGTGTTAGGGTTCTGCACAATCCAAGGATTTGGATGTTCAACATATGGTGGTGGGCGAGGATGTTGGTTGAGGGGTGAAGGTCTGGGAGGGGCATGCAGGTGTTCAGTGGAGGGGAGCACACTGTTAGGGTTTGGTTGTCGACCAATATGGTTGGGCCTTTCTGCCCCTTTTTGACAAAAGGCCAAAAATGCCCTTCTGGCCGTTTTCCACCACTCATAACGAGAAGATACGACCTCCGGCGAGACAACGCGAATGCCCCAACCCCTTATTCACCCTAGCAGACGACACGAACAAACCCGGTGACGGCGAAGTTGGACACACCGGTGAGATAACGGACCTAAAAACAGCATGGTTGGGCCTTTCTGCCCCTTTTTGACAAAAGGCCAAAAATGCCCTTCTGGCCGTTTTCCACCACTCATAACGAGAAGATACGACCTCCGGCGAGACAACGCGAATGCCCCAACCCCTTATTCACCCTAGCAGACGACACGAACAAACCCGGTGACGGCGAAGTTGGACACACCGGTGAGATAACGGACCTAAAAACCGCATGGTTGGGCCCTTTTTGACAAAAAGCATAATAGGTCGGAATATTACTAAACATTAAATTGTTTATTATAAAGAAACTACGAAAGCACAATTCATAAACAACAAAAACATTAATCCTACATACAACGCCATCTATAAAGCTCGTTAGCCATGTGGCGACGATAGTTGGTACAACTCTCCTCTACGTCAGTTTCATCAATGAGCGACTTGCCTCTTACAAGGTTGTCCATCATCATACAGACAAGCACCCCTGAATTAGCAATGTTACCATTGTCCTGAGGCACACCGTCTTGAACATAACGAAAAGAAACTTTTTTCTTTGTGCAGTATCTCGAGTTTCGCCAATATTGGATTTGGTCCAGAAAATGCTTGAAGAAAATTGGAAAAATGTCCATCACGTGTTCAACCAGCCGTCTTTTTTCATTTCCCCATCTTTTGTCAGTCCAATATTGTGTTATTTCCATGTTAAACAGATCAACACGGAATAGTAACCAGTCCTCCTGCTTAATCCATATCGGAATATACAAATAATCAACCTCCCAAAATGGAGGGTACGGTTCCTTCTTTCCCGCCATGTCTACCGCTCTTAAACAATCCTTCGTATAACACACGTCTTCATAAAATTGCGGAGGTAATACCGTCCAACGCAATTTCCTTGACGGGTCTTTTAAAAGTTTAGATTGTCGAAGCCGCATAAGCCTTAGCGTCCACGCTTGAACATGCTGCCATAAAGAAAATATATATCTAATCATTTATTTGTATAATCATAATTTAATAATGGAAGGATTGGGTTTACAATGTCATTTAGGCATGAGCTAGATTCGTAGCCTAGTAGGCTACCCCAAAAGCTTGTAGGTAGCTGTATTTCCCCTAAAAAGCGAGAATAACAAAAAGGGGAATCCCCGTTTAGGTAAAACTCAACAGCATCCCTTGACCAATTTTCTGAATTTTCGGTTGGAAATTGTAATTTTTTTCTTTCTGGAGGGCTGCCACCAGGTTTACTCATCTGAGCAGACGACCCATGGTTATTTACCACGACTTCGGTCGGCTTTGGAAAAGACGAAGTGCTAGAACCAGCCGTTGGACGTCTTAACTTGTTTAGAATCGAAAATGACTTTCGCTGCACCACATCAGCTACTTGTTTGTCACCTGGGTTAGCCATGAAGGTGGTTGTGGTTTTTGTGGAATTCTCACTCCACTATGGTAGGGGTATTTATAGTGGGTAGAAATTGAGATAATAATATTTTTTCTTTTTGAGAAAAATGCTTAACACTTTAAAATTGTGAAATGTCCTTTATACCCTTAATGACATACAAATATAAATACATCATTATGTGTTTTTTTACCATGGCCTTACTTTGAAAAAAAATTAATAATAGACATAAAAAAAACAAAACCAAAAACAACAATATATTTATTTCACAGTTTATTACACAATACATTTTATTCACAACGTATTACACTCTACGGGTCATTCGGTGGTGGTGGAAACAGATTCAAGTCGAGACTCCAGTCTAAGGGGTTTGGTTCAACATCTGCATAACGGTTCCGGTGATCTTCGTTACTTTGGTTTGCGGCCCAATAATGATAGTCTGTTTGGTTCTCCGGCATAAATGTTATCATCTGTGACGCGGGGGTAACAAACCCTGCCAGACTAGTGTTGGGGTCCATCATATGGGACGAGGGGCTAAAGAACCCCGCCTGACTTATGTTCGGGTCTACAAACTGATTGTTGTGACCCATATCATTTGGTTGGGGGTTTAATAACATACCCACGTCAAAACCCTCGGAGCATGCCGTAGCCAACGCCGACTGCCATGATGCACCCGTATCAGTATTACCAAGGTTTACCGCAATGTTTAAATCTTCGTTACCACCGGATCCGGACCCCCCCCCTGTTTCGAAATTTGGGACCCAATTTGATGGCCCGGCCTCTTCAACGTTTCTACCACCACGAGCACGACGTCGTTGCCTACCTAACCTCTGTGTACGAGGATACGAAACAAGGTCCACCGGCTCCTGTGACAGATGAGTCGGATATTGTGTGTATTGTGGTACGTTAGACATCTCAAGGGCCCGATAAGCCGCACCATGAATAAAGTCCACATCTTCAGATCGGTGAATTAGACCCATCGTCTCCGACTGCAAAAATAAATTAATAATTAATTTTTTAATAAAAATAAGAATGGATGCTTTCAATAAATTTACACTTGTAAATACCATCATTTGGACCCTCGCTCCTTCGTCTTGAAATCCGCTCGTATGGCCAGCTGACAACTGTGGGTTAGACACATATAACACCGTATGTTGCATGTACCACGACATGTAATCGTTGGAAACTCCAACAGATGTCGTGAGTTCCCCCGTCACCAAGTTTTGATGACGTGCCTCCCACTGACTAACATACGGTGCGTGACGACTTAACCAGTTCCAGCCGGTTTTCCCACTCCGGTTCATGGCATGAAGTCTGGCATGCTCATTATGATCTATGGCAATTGGGTTAGGTATGTACTGGAACATGCCAAACTGTCTCATCACTCGTTGAGGATAGTGATGCTCGACAACCGCGTAGCATAGCAAAGGGCAACAACTCCGCCAAATTGCCATACCACTCCGACATATATCGGGGAGTGTACCGAGAATGTCGTCGTATGGCCTCCAATTAAACTGCAACAAAAAAAATTCATTCATTAAAACCTTTTCAAACAAACTTAAATTTTATATGTCAACAACTAACAACCATACCGTTGCCTCGGTCATTGATTGCAGCTGAGATCTATATGTTCTCAGACAATGTGTGGAAACATCTGTACACGTTAAGCTTCCCTTCCACCTAAAAGGATAAATTAAAAAAATTAACATAATTCAGGTATATATATAAAAAATAATAAATTTCATTATTTACAATTCACACTACCGAGCAGCTAACGGGGCATTGTACTGGAACCGGGCAACAGCTGGAGCAAAACAGCGAAACCTCTCCCAAGCCCACACTTGTAGAAGCGCTACTGGGCCAGTAATGGCTATAGCATTAGGTGCTGTAGCCATACAAAGGTTTTTGTAAAGGAGAGCTAACACAGCCCCTCCCCAACTATATCCCGAACATGCGGGCAAGTCTACCAGAAAATCTAAAAATTTGACATCAATCAGGTTGTTTGCATTATTAGGAAAGATTGTGCACCCTATCAAATAAAATATTATTTGACGTGCACGAAAAATGCAATCTTCATCTGATGCTTCATTTTCAGAAAAATTGGTTGACGTGATTTGTGCTAAAACTCGGGCGGACCTAACCCTTTTGCCCTTCACAAAAGCTTCTTCAGGGGTAAACCCCAACACCGTTTGACACTTGTCGCGTACAGCATACATCGTCATACCATTGTCAGCCCCAGAAATAGGCAACCCATCTATCGGTAGCCCCCATAACACGTTGACATCCTGTAATGTCACGGTCGTTTCTCCAAAAGGAAGGTGAAACGTGTGAGTTTCTGGCCTCCATCTCTCAACCAACGAAGTTATTAACGCGTGGTCAAGATACTTGTACCCACATTGCAGTATCCCGCTGAAACCTGCTGCATGTATTAAAGCTTCTACCCTTCCACTAACCGGATTATCTTTGATATGTTGCCAGAACGATCGATCAGATCGTCTAACATCTAATGGGTTATCATAAGGTGTAGGATTTTTAAACACCTCAAACGCACGGTGATTGTTACCCAAGAACAACACCGATGCATTCATCGGACCAGGATGACATTCAAAATTCATCTTCGGCTTATAACACTTGACTGAATTTTTTTTCTTAATGAAAGGATTGACTTTGATATTGGAAATGTTGCTCAACTCCTTAGGTTTATGTTCATATGTAAATACCTCACCAGCTGCCTCAATTTTCGAATTCATTGTCTTTGCAGAAGTTTTCCTTACACTACAGTATGATTCTCTTACACACAACTATTCATATGTGCAGGTTTTATTTCTAATCACTTCAGCACCATGGTCAAGTCTTATCACAAAACCAATACCACTCACATATCATGCAAGAATGGGACAAAAATGCAATAAATTCACTAGCTTCCGAAAACTTTATTAATTCTGCACATTGTTATTAAATAATCTGCAATGCATGGATCTGCGAGACAAAAAAATATGGTTGTGGTTCAAATCTGCCACCTTTAATAAGCTTGGAACATGGATTCGCGACCTTCTGCAAGGTTTTTAAATGGATTCGCGACCTTCTGCAAGGTTTACAAATGGATTCACGACCTTCTGCAAGGTTTTTAAATGGATTCGCGACCTTCTGCAAGGTTTTTAAATGGATTCACGACCTTCTGCAAGGTTTACAAATGGATTCACGACCTTCACAAGGTCGCAGTTTCAGTTCCAGACTTTTGCAGACAAATTCAGCTTTTGCAGGAGACCATTTACTTTTGCAGAAAATGGAGAGAAGGTCGCGGATCCAGTTCACAACCTACCTAATTCTGAAATTTTTTTCCAAATGCACCTAATAGCACTCTTTTTTTTTGTAGGTCACTTATTTATGCCAAAAATTCCAATTCGTCCATCCTCCTCGCTAATATGGTAAGTTTTAAACCCGTTAATTTAGTACATACAACCTGATGGTGGATTTGATTCACGTATTCAGTTAAAGTTACACTTGCATGTTGTATGTTTGTAAGCATTTAATTAGGGTGATACACCTTTAGTAAGTTTGCCATACTATTGCTGTTAGTTTATGGATCTTCTTGTGTAAAATATGAATGTTGTATTTTGTAGAAACTGTATTGTGTGTGTATTCAAACCATTGTATTCTGTTAATGTGTTGATTATGAAGTTAATGTATTCTGTATTACGTTAATTTTTGTAGATTTATATCAAAGCCACTGGAAATCAAAGCCACTGGGTCAAAACAAGGCTGGTATATTTTATTGAAGTTATTTTGCTTTATTACTAGGGCAGTGCTTCCGTCAAAACAAAGGAAAAGAAGTTAATGTTAATTAATTTAGGCCATAAGTATCTCTATACCTTGGTTGGCTATCTACACATTTAGGATTTACCTACACTGTGTATAAGTATAGAGTTACCCGGCCTTCTACGAAGCGTATAGGTCTATATGGAGCGTAGGTAAGGGGTAGGTACACGACCAAACAGTCAAACCTAGTATCATTTCAAATCAGTCTGACATACGTTGAGTATAGATCTATACGCACCTATACGCTGCGTATGTACATAAAGTGACACGTAGCGTATAGACCTGTATGCAACGTATGTCAGACAGATTTGACACTGATACGATGTTGTCTAGGCACGTGAATAAAGCTATACGCAGAGCATAGAGCTATACAAAGCGTATGATTGTGAATTCAAAAGTGTATTTAGACATCCATCTCTGCCTACGACTTTAAACACACCTTCGATTCCTTTCAATTCCTTTGTATATCCATCTCTGCCTACGACTTTAAACACAGCTTCGATTCCTTTCAATTCCTCTGTATCAAAAACAATTTCAATTCCTTTCAATTCCTCTGTATACATTCATTTCCAATATTGTTAAAATGTCATCATTTTGGGACGAGAATTATTTCCTTAATCACTATGCTAACGATGCATGGGGAGTAAATGACGCTAATGAGGAGGAGGAGGTTGTGTCTGGCGTCCCTGTTGATAAAAAATACAGTTGCCAGACTTGAACCAGACTCTGACTCCACCTATTGATGAACCATATTACACGGCGCTTCAAGTGTATCCGGCTTACGGACACGTGTAGGAATCTTCGTACATGCAACAAGGTAATCTGGATAGATACGTAGGATACGGTCCTGGGAATGCACCTGTTGATGAATCATATTACCCGACGCAACAATCGTATCCGGGTTACGGATACGGGGTGAAGTTTCTTACGTGCAGCAAGATAGTTCGGATAGATACGGAGGATATGGTGGATACGGAGGATACGGTGGATACGGAGGATACGGTGGATACGGTTATAAGCCTCGTAAGATGATTATGAACCATCTACCCCGGGCAATCTTTTCAAATACAGGAGGTATCACATTAATATTTGTATTATTCTTATAATAATTATTATTATTGTTAAAATTATATTGTTATTGTTATTATTAATATTATTGTTAAAATAATATTGTTATTGTTAATATTCGTATTTTTGTTATAATTCTTAATATTATAATAATTATTATTGTTGTTAAAACTATTATAATTATTATTATTGTTAAAATTATATAACTATTGTCAACATTATAATTATTGTTAAAATTATTATAATTATTATTGTTAAAATTATTATAATTATTATTATTGTTAAAATTATATAACTATTGTCAATATTATTATTATTATTGTCGTCGTCGTCGTTATCGTTATCGTCATCGTTATCGTTATTGTTATGTTATTATTAATTACTAATAGTATTATTATTGTTGTTATTATTATTATTATTATTGTCGTTATTATTATTGTTGTTGTTATTATTGTTATTGTTATTGTTATTGTTATTGTTGTTATTATTATTGTTATTATTATTGTTGTTATTGTTATTATTATTATTATTATATTCATATTGTTGTTAAAATATGTTTTATTATTATTATTATTAATATTCGTATTGTTGTTAAAATTATATAACTGTTAATATTATACTTATTAATATTGTTTTTAATATTATTAATATTCGTATTTATATAAATAACAAATGATGAAGGGGCTTTGTGTTTTTTTTCTTTTGGTTTTTATAGTTTTTTTTATTTTAGTGGCTTTTATATTCTTTTTTCTTTGTCTTTTTTGGTTTTTTACTTTATTGGTTTTTTGTTTTTTTATTAATATCATAAAAAATGATATTGATATTCGTCTTTATCGATTTTCGCTTTTACGGTTTTCAATGAGCAGAGCCTAAAACAATCAAAGTTAC
This sequence comes from Helianthus annuus, assembly GCF_002127325.2. Taxonomy (NCBI): domain Eukaryota; kingdom Viridiplantae; phylum Streptophyta; class Magnoliopsida; order Asterales; family Asteraceae; genus Helianthus; species Helianthus annuus. The sequence continues at coordinate 17,322,892 of NC_035441.2, read as the reverse complement.
GCTGCATAGCACGAGGGGAAAGCGATCAAACTCACGAGTCCTGTCGCGTAGCACTTTGGGGAAAACCTATTTTTATCTCCTAAGTTGTATTGTTGGAACTGATATCAATATTCGTTTTTATGGTTTTCCGATGAGTTAAGCCGATAACGACCAAAGTCATATCGCATACCAATAGGGAAAACCGATCATCCTCTCGCCGTGTAGCGCGAGGGAGAAACTAGTATCGATATTCGCTTTTATGGTTTCCGATTAGTCACGCCGCGTAGCACGGGGAAAAACAATCAAACTCCTACCGCATAGCGCAGGGGTAAAAAACTTTTTTCGTTTTTTTAATTGGTATTATTAGAACAGGTATCAATATTCACTTTTATTGATCTTTACTTTTATGGTTTCTGATGAGTCGAGCTAATAATGACCAAAGTCACCCTGCGTACCATGGGGAAAAGCGATCAAACTCCCGCTGGTAATTAACCTAGTTGTTGCTAAAATACGTATTATTATTATTATTATTATTATTATTATTATTATTATTATTATTATTATTATTATTATTATTATTACTATTATTATTATTATTATTATTATTATTATTATTATTGGTATTGATATTGTTAAAATTATATAATTATTGTGAATATTATAATTATTATTATTATTATTATTATTATTATTATTATTATTATTGTTAAAAATATTATAATTTTTATAATTATTTTTAGAGTAACCTGCAATTTTGGTCCCTATGGTTTGGTCACTTTTGCCACTTTAGTCTAAAACTCAAACCTTTTGCATCTGGATCCCTGTGGTTTCAGTTTTATTGCCATTTTGGTCCAAAAATGAAATCAGGTCATATTTGTCTTATAAAATCCTGCTATTTTGTCATGTTTCTCAGGGGCAAAATGGTCATTTCTTTTTTATAAATAAATACCAGATTTTATAAAACAAATATGACCTGATTTGTCCTTGAGGAAAAAGAAAAAATTGCAAGATTTTATTAGACAAATATGATTTGATTTCATTTTTGGACCAAAATGACAATAAATCTGAAACCACAGGGACCCAGATGTAAATGGTTTGAGTTTTGGACTAAAATGGTAATAATACGTATTATTATTAATATTCGTATTGTTATTGTTAAAATTATTATAATATTATAATTATTTTTATTATTGTTAATATTCATATTGTTGTTAAAATACGTATTATTGTTAATTAATTATTATTATTATTATTATTATTATTATTATTATTATTATTATTATTATTATTATTATTATTATTATTATTATTATTATTATTATTATTATTATTATTATTATTATTATTATTATTATTATTATTAACGTAACTGTTTTTTAGCGTTTTATGTCTGATTGATTTGAAGAATTGGGTACAAGCAACGGGAAAGGATAATGGTTATGTAATTGTTACCCATCTATCGAAAAATATTGGTGGTAGTACGAGGATGGCATGGCTTGTGTGCGACCGTAGTGGTGAGCACCGTAGTAAAGAAACAGTTAGGACAACTGGTAGCAAAAAAAATTGGTTGCCCATTTTCATTACTTGTTATCCGGGATAGTGATGAATGACACGTGAGAGTTAAAAGTGGACAATGCAACCATAACCACGAACCTGCGACGAGTCTGTTGGGCCACGCTTTTGTACGAAGATATACTAAAGTCGAATACAAGCTTGTGGAGCAGCTAACTGCTCAAAACATGGAGCCACGTAACATATTTCAAACCCTAAGAAAGCAGTTTTCTGACATCCTGCATGTTCAGAAAGACGTGCAAAATGCGGTACAAAAAATTAGAGCGTCACTGGTGGGCGGAAAGACTCCTATGTAGGAAGTAGAAAGCGTGCTGCATGAAAACCAATTCATTTACGAAACCCGAAAGAAACCCAAAACAGATGTCACAACAGAGCTTTTCTTTGTTCATCCTCATTCAATCACTATGTGGCGTGCATTCCCGCACGTGCTGTTGATCGACGCGACCTACAAAACAAACATCTACAACATGTCATTTGTCCAGGTTGTGGGTTTGACGTCGACTATCAAGTCTTTTTGTATCGCACATGTTGTTATTTGCGAAGAACGAAGGGATAACTTGGTGTCGGTGCTTGAGCAGATCAAGTCAATGTTGCATGAATGTATGATGCCGCGTGTGATAGTCACGGATAGAGAGCGAGCACTAATTAACGTGTGTGCTAAAGTATTCCCGAACGCGTCTAGGTTTCTATCCCAAGTTTCACATCGAACAAAAAATTTGTAAACATTGCAAGCAAGGGTTAAATAAATTAGATTGGGAGAAATTTTTGTCTTACTTGCGAAGAGTGTGCAACTTTGCTTCAGAGCCCATGAACAAGTACAACTTGGACAAATTGTATAACCGACTCGTGGTTGCCAACCAGGAAAGTAAGTGTTCCTTCAAAAAATGACTCACCCAATCTATTATATTTTACACACGCTTTTACATTTCATTATTTTATTTTCGCATGGGTCTTTAATTATTTCTACGAAAACTGACTCAAAGGCTATAAAGAAATGTTCGTTTGTCCGTGGACTAAAAAGTGTGGCAACTTTGGTCAGCGCACCACCAACAGAGTTGAGAGCCAGCATGTAAATTTAAAAAGATACGTTACGCGCGGGAGTTCAATGGAGCGAATAGCAAGATGCGTCATTGATATAGTTGAAACTAAGTTAGGGGAAATACAAAAAAGTTTCACCAAAAGCATCGAAAAAACAATGAACCACCACAGACACCCACTGTTGGACAACCTAGGTGGTAAGGTTTCCCATACAACACTTGATTTGCTGGAAGGGGAGCTAACGAGGAAGCTGGAGGTGTTGCGGAAACTTAACACATCATGTGGTTGCCATATGTGGGTTAGTTGTAGGTTTCCGTGTGCTTGTAGGCTAGAAAAGTATAAACGTACAGGTAAAAAATATTAAACCTACAAACCTGTTGTTATTTAGTACGATTTAGCTGTTTCTCACACCGTATTGACTTAACTGTGCAGAGCGTAAGATACAACTCGACGACGTAGATGTATTCTTACGTAAGCTTGACTTACTACCGTGTAAACTAGTAGATGAGGAAGTCGATGTTGTAGCAGAGCTCAATATTCTGCGGCAACAATTAGATTCGCAATCCCCCGATCAGAAAATAAGTTTGCTTTCAAAGATAAAAGCGGTCTTAACCCTGAAATCGTCAACTAAGAAACCACCGATTGTCCAGCAAAATACTCGTGGTCGGCCTACATCAAAGAAAGTACAAGAAAGGCTAGAAGAAACTGCGAGGTTAGACGAAACTACGAGAAACAGCTCCTATGGCGAGGACAACAACGTATATACCGCTTCCCCACAACATAGGTAAGATTTACCCCGACACATCTCATACGTACCGTCAGAGGGCTCTCGTGGAACTAGTTCGTTTGTAAAGTCTGAAAAACCTAAAATGCAAGGAAACCGTTCAACGAGTTCTAAAAAGAAGGAGACACAGGATGATCATGGTTTTCCATTAATAAAGGGGGACGAGGACTTGTTAACCATTATGAGGTTTAAGCATCAAATTCCATCAGAGTTTCACTCTTACATAACGCATTTATAAGATGTGACCCTAGACAGTCATTGTGGGTACATGTCTGTGGCTGTCGAGTTAGGTTTTGGGGAATACGTATGGCCCCATATTCGAAGTGATTTTATACCGGAGATTGACCATAACGAGCCGCTATGGACGCATGTATTTGAAAGATATAACGAAGGAGACTTTAAACAAATACGTAACAGCATCTCTTGGCATTCAGTGTAAAGGTGCCCTCCAAGTCACTGGATGGAAATGCCCCACGTAGGGCTTCTCGTAGCGCAAAGTTATATTATCGTCCTCCACGTGCTAAGCATCGAAGGGAGCTATACCTTCTTCCCGTTAACGGATGCCCCTGTAGATCCACGACCTCAAGCGATAACGCTCGTACATGTTTACGGGGGACACTTCATACATGCTAAGTTGGAAAGAGACTACCCCATGCCTACAGTGAGCCCATTTTGGTCGACACATCGAAGAATAGCTGCGAAACAGTGGGAATAAATGTATAGACCGCGGTTACAACACTACTACGAAATAATCAACCCTAAATCAGACTCAGACAAAGACAAAGACCCGAGTTTACATGTTATCGAAGATGTAAACTCGGGTCTTTGTCTTTGTCTTTGTCTTTGTCTTTGTCTTTGTCTTTGTCTTTGTCTTTGTCTTTGTCTTTGTCTTTGTCTTTGTCTTTGTCTGTGTCTTTGTCTGAGTCTGATTTAGGGTTGATTATCTCGTAGTAGTGTTGTAACCGCGGTCTATACATTTCTTCCCACGGTTTCGTAGCTATTCTTCGATGTGTCGACCATAATGGGCTCACTGTAGGCATGGGGTAGTCTCTTTCCAACTTAGCATGTATGAAGTGTTCCCCATAAACATGTACGAGCGTTATCGCTTGAGTTCGTGGATCTACAAGGGCATCCGTTAACGGGAAGAAGGTATAGCTCCCTTCGATGCTTAGCACGTGGAGGACGATATTATACCTTTGTGCTACGAGAAACCCTACGTGGGGCATTTCCATCCAGTGACTTGGAGGGCACCCTTGTACTGAATGCCAAGAGATGCTGTTACGTATTCGTTTAAAGTGTCCTTCGTTATATCTTTCGAATACATGCGTCCATAGCGGCTCTTTTTGGTCAATCTCCAGTAGTAAATCACTTCGAATACGGGGCCATACGTATTCCCCAAAACCTAACCCAACAGTCACAAACCTGTACCCAAAATGACCATCTGGGTTCACATCTTGTATACGCGATATGTAAGAGTGAAACTCTGATGGAATTTGATGCTTAAACCTCATAATGGTTAACAAGTCCTAATCCCCATTTATTAATGGAAAACCATGATCATCCCGCGTCTCCTTCTTTTTCGAACTCATTGAACGGTTTCGTTGCATTTTAGGGTTTTCAGATTAGATAGCCGAACCAGTTCCACGAGAGCCCTCTGACGGTAAGTATGGGATGTGTTGGGGTAAATCGTACCTATGTTGTGGGGAAGCAGTATACACGTTGATGTCCTCGCCATAGGAGCTGTTTCTCGTAGCTTCTTCTACCCTTTGTTGTACTTCCTTTGATGTAGGCCGACCGGAAGTATTTTACTGGACAATCGGTGGTTTCTTAGTTGACGATTTCGGGGTTAAGACCACTTTTATCTTTGAAAGCAAACTTTTTTTCTGATCGGGGGATTACGACTCTAATTGTTGCCACACAATATTGAGCTCTGCTACAACATCGACTTCCTCATCTACCAGTTTACACGGTAGTAAGTCAAGCTTACGCCAGAATACATCTACGTCGTCGAGTTATATCTTACGATCTGCACAGTTAAGTCAATACGGTGTGAGAAACAACTAAATCGTACTAAATAACAAAAGGTTTGTAGGTTTAATATTTTTTACTTGTGCGTTTGTACTTTTGCAGCCTACAAGCACACGGCAACCCACAACGAAGCCACATATGGCAACCACATTATGCGTTAAGTTTCCGCAACACCTCCAGCTTCCTTGTTAGCTCTCCTTCTAGCAAATCAAGTATTGTATGGGAAACCTTTCCACGTAGGTTGTCCAACAGTGGGTGTCTGTGGTGGTTCATCATTTTTTCGATGCTTTCGGTGAAACTTTTTTGTATTTCCCCTAACTGAGTTTCAACTGTATCAATGATGCATCTTTCTATTCGCTCCAATGAACTCCCGCGCATAATGTATCTTTTTAAATTTATGTGCTGGTTCTCAACTCTGTTCGTGGTGCGCTGACCAAAGTTGCGACACTTATTAGTCCACGCACAAACGAACGTTTCTTTATAGTGTTTGAGCCAGTTTTCGTAGACATAATTAAAGACCCCTGCAAAAATAAAATAATGAAATGTAAAAGCGTGTGTAAAATATAATATATTGGCTGAGTCATTTGTTGAAGGAACACTTACTTTCCCGGTTGGCAACCACGAGTCGGTTATGATGTTGGGTTAAAATAAGCATAGTTTAGTGTGTTAAGCGTCGATTTTTAGTTTGGTACATACGTTAAGTGGTAGGAGTTAGGTTATTTACAGAATACTGATGTTTGTGTTTAGCAGGGCTTAAAACAGGAAAAATGAAGGTTTCAGGAGCGGACAAGTCAACATATGGAGTTGAACTAGATAAAGTCAACAGGGACATTCCCGCGATACGCGACACAGGTGAGGGTCAGCTCCGCGACACGCCTGAAGATGCTAAATGAAGCCGACCCAGATATTTGTCCCCGCGATACGCGGGGTGATGTAATTGTTCTGTCGCGACTCGCGGGCGAGGTTGCCGAAAAGAAGAGTTTTTAATCGATATGAAGGGATTTTTTTAGGGTTGTTGGGGATCATCTGGAACAAGCAGCCGGCAATCAGGTTTGGGGACGAACGAAACATCAGTATTTTCCATCATACGCCATCATTCAAGTGGATACTTCATGTTTTGCAATTCTCGAATCATTACCGAAGCTAGTATGACAACAATGATCGGCTAAACTTCTTTTAACTTCTACTCGGATGAACTTTTACATTGTTTTGCATTAGTTCTTGTTTACGGATTCGTATAACTGGTACAGCTTGACCACTCGTGTTGGATTCTTGGTAAACGTTTATTGTGTTTGAATTATTTGTCGTTTATTAAGGGTATTGGCAACTTTCTTGCGTTGTTAGCGGGTTGGTAAATTGGCGGGTAGTTGATACAATCAAGCGGGTTATTAGGTTGCATAGTGAATCTTAAAAACTATCCTTAATAACTAATCAGATTCATTAATTCCGAGGCCATGTCTATGTGGTGTTTTGAATCAGTAAACAGGTTTTGATGTTAAACGGGTAATTGGGATTCCGGGTAGAGGTTGCTTTTTCTTGAATTGATTACAACTTAATTAATTAGCTTTCTAGTTTACAATCAAATTCACAAAATCCCCAATCTAGTTGATTTAGTTCTTAGATAGAAACGTGACACTGACCACAAATTCCCCGTGGATACGATACCCTATTTACGCTATCTACGTAGCTTATTTAGGTTTTTGCATGACCCTTACGACAGTCATCAAAATGGCGCCGTTGTCGGGGAATTCGTGCGCTTAGTGTTAGTTTAGTAGTAGTCGTTTCTTTTATTGTTTTTGAAAAAATCATAAAAACCCAAAATATTTCTTTTTGTTTAGTTTTGTCTTGTTCGGTATTACGCTTTGTTTTCTTGTTTACTTGTGTGCAGGTGATCTTTTTGCATGCATACTCGGTTTTCAGGAAGATCTTCTCCGCTCTTGTTTGATCCCGAAATTGAAAAGACCGCACGCCAAAATCTGCTTCTTTGTTCAGCCTTGAAAGGAAAAGCTATTCAAGACACCATGAATCCATCAGAAAACCAATCCACTCCACAACAGCAAACACCACCACAAACATCAACTACTGAACTGCCACCAATGCCACCGCCTCCATTCACATCTGAACCACAACAACAGTCCACACCCGTTGCACCATCATCAAGCACAACCACCCAACCAACCTCTGCTCCAACTGGAGAATTTCATGTTGTTGGTGGACCGCTTTACTCTCTAGAAAGCCGATTACCACCACAACCAAATCCTTTGCGGACCGTGAATCAACCAAATCCTGTACCACACCCGAACCGGTCGGGTACTATGTTTGAGCAAGTGGATAATAGGGCAAGAACAGAGACATGGGATGATGGTTATGGAGACGAGGAGTTGGGGATCATCTGGAACAAGCAGCCGGCAATCAGGTTTGGGGACGAACGAAACAGCAGTATTTTCCATCATACGCCATCATTCAAGTGGATACTTCATGTTTTGCAATTCTCGAATCATTACCGAAGCTAGTATGACAACAATGATCGGCTAAACTTCTTGTAACTTCTACTCAGATGAACTTTTACATTGTTTTGCATTAGTTCTTGTTTACGGATTCGTATAACTGGTACAGCTTGACCACTCGTGTTGGATTCTTGGTAAACGTTTATTGTGTTTGAATTATTTGCCGTTTATTAAGCGTATTGGCAACTTTCTTGCGTTGTTAGCGGGTTGGTAAATTGGCGGGTAGTTGATACAATCAAGCGGGTTATTAGGTTGCATAGTGAATCTTAAAAACTATCCTTAATAACTAATCAGATTCATTAATTCCGAGGCCATGTCTATGTGGTGTTTTGAATCAGTAAACAGGTTTTGATGTTAAACGGGTAATTGGGATTCCGGGTAGAGGTTGCTTTTTCTCGAATTGATTACAACTTAATTAATTAGCTTTCTAGTTTTACAATCAAATTCACAAAATCCCCAATCTAGTTAATTTAGTTCTTAGATAGAAACGTGACACTGACCACAAATTCCCCGTGGATACGATACCCTACTTACGCCATCTACGTAGCTTATTTAGGTTTTTGCATGACCCTTACGACAGTCATCAAAATGGCACCGTTGCCGGGGAGTGGGGGATAAATGATGGGTATATGGGGTATCCAGCTGGGTACCAAAATCAGCCAGTTAATCGCAATCAACCGATGTATCAGCAACAAAGACAGCCGCGGGGAGTAGATGCTTATCAAACCCCACCACAGGTTCATAGGGCACCGGTTGCACCTCGCCAAAGACAAAGAGATCCTCGTTTTCCGGATCCGAATATTCGAGGGGTTGAGAGCCACTTCAGGCCACACATTGCTGAGCATGCATCACCGATAGTGATGCCAGTCGCACCGGGTAATGTAGAACGTTCGTTTGAAGCAAAACCACATATTCTGAACATGCTACCTACCTTTCACGGGAAAGGTAATGAAGAGCCATATGCACACATAGCAGATTTTGAGGCAGTTTGTGGTATGATTGCGGGACACGGTTTCACGCCAGATCAGGTTAAGTTGGTATTGTTTCAGTTTTCATTAAAGGATGCTGCGAGGGATTGGTTTACATCTTTGCCATATGCTAGCATTTATACATGGCAAGAGCTGCAACAACAATTTTTGGATGAGTACTATACCCCGTAAAGAACTAAAACGGGGAGATTAGCAATCAGAGAGTTCCAACAATTACCGGGTGAGCTTCTTTACGAGGCTTGGAAACGGTTCAATCAATTGATCCGTAATTGTCCTCACCACGGTATTCAAAGATGGGAGTTGATCACTGCATTCCACGATGGGATTTCCAATGAGGATAGGCGGGATATTAAAGCTATCACTGGGGGTACATTTTTGAAAAATCATGTGGATGTAGATTGGGATTATTTGGATATTGTTGTAGCAGATTCGAAGAGGCAGGCACAGTCGGATAGGAATAAAAAGTATCCAATTGTGGCACCATCTAGTGCAGGAGCCTTTAATGCCAGGGTTGCTCAGTTAGAGAGAGAAAAGGAGGCATTGGAACGCCAGTTAGAGAAATTTAGAGGTTTGGGCGAACGGGATGCAGTGCATGCAACGCAAACCTATCCGGTTTGTGATTCGTGTGGAGATTTGGGACATACGGTGGATGCATGTCCGGGTCAGTTTGTAGCGGCTGAGGAGGACGTGAACATGGTCTATGGAGAGCAACGGAATTATGATATGAATTCAAACACATATCATCCAGGTTTGCGTAATCATCCAAATTTTCGGTATAGTAATACTAATCAATTGAATCCTCATTTTCAGGTACCGAATCAAGGAAGCCAGCCGTACCAGAACCGTCAGTCGAATTATAATCAGAATTACCCTCAAGGAAATTACAACAAGGGCAACCAAAGAAGTTATCAACAGCAACAGGAGCAAGGCAAGGCAAATACTTCAAACGAGGAGGTTTCCAATCGGGAGATTATGGAAATGTTGAAGCAAATGAAAAAAGACCAAGAAGTGCAAGCTAAATCTCATCAAGCATTGGAAAAGCAAGTCGCCCAACTGGCGACCGAGATGGCACAAGGGAGAAAAGATTCGAGTCGATTACCTAGTGATACCACGAAGAATCCACAGCATCAAGGGAGTTCGTCTAACGCCAGAATTAATCAGGTAAGTATTCTTCGTTCTGGTAAGGTTTATGATAATCAGGTTGGGACTCCTCCACAGTTTGTTGAAGGTGTTGTGGAGGAGGTTGATGAGGAAAACGAGTCCGACGCGGAGCCAGAACCTATTAGCCCTAAAAAGAATAAAAAAGAAAATCTTGAAAATAATAGGGTGATAGATACTGAAACGGGTGATAAAAAGGAGAAGGGTATGGAGGGTAATACCGTACCATTTCCTAAGGCTTTAATTAATCCCGAAACAAAAGTTGTTAATAAACGGGGCCCACAACAGGACGAGATGTGGGAAGTTTTTAAACAAGTGAAAATTAATCTCCCGTTATTAGACGCAATCAAGCAGGTTCCGGCATATGCAAAATATTTGAAAGAACTTTGCACCCAAAAACGGCACAACAAATTTCCGAAAAAGATAGCCTTAACCGAAAAGGTTAGTGCCGTTTTATCGGGTGATCTTCCACCAAAGCTCCGAGATCCAGGTGCTCCTCTAATCCCCATTAAAGTGGGTGAATTTAAGATGAGTCGAGCTTTGTTGGATTTGGGAGCAAGTGTTAGCATCTTACCGGGAAGTTTATACGATCAATACGACTTCGGACCATTGAAACAAGCCGACACCACCGTGGTGCTAGCCGACTTGACGTTAAAACTACCCCGGGGGATCTTACATGATGTCATTGTCAAAGTTGACGAGTTTTATTACCCAGTTGACTTTTTGGTTTTAGACTACGTGCAAATTGAAAGTACTAAACAACCTAATGTCATACTTGGTAGACCATTTCTAGCAACCGCTAATGCACTAATCGATTGTAGAAATGGTACGGTTGACATCACGTTTGGAAATCGTAAGGTCCGATTAAATGCTTTTGCCCGTGCATCTGATTCTCTAGTCAATGATGAATGCTTTATGGCGGACATTATTGACGGGTGTTATCCTCACGAAAGTGGGGAATGCACTAGGGAGACGTGTTTTGTTTGTGACAGGGACTTGGCAGAAATAGAGGTGGAATTGGAATATGCGGAAGAGGAGTTGGAGGTGATGGCTGCTACGGAATTGAAGCCGACTTGGACACATCAAGTCGAGAATTTACCAGACCATATTGACACTCAATTGAAGCCATCACTTGAGTTACCTCCACAAGTCGAGTTGAAGACATTGCCAAAGCATTTGAAGTATGCTTTTGTGGGCGACAACAACACCCTACCGGTAATTATTGCTTCCAATTTGTCACTTGAACAGGAAAAAGCTTTAATGGAAGTGTTGATAGCCAACCGGGCTGCAATTGGGTGGACAATCGCTGATCTCAAGGGGATTAGTCCATCCATTGTTATGCACAAGATCATCACGGAGGAGGGCGCAAAACCGGCTCGAGATGCTCAGCGAAGACTGAACCCAAACATGCGGGAAATTGTGAAAAAGGAAGTTTTAAAGTGGCTGGATGCAGGGATCATCTATCCCATATCGGACAGTACTTGGGTGAGTCCGACACAGACGGTGCCTAAAAAGGCGGGCATCCAGATTGTTACAGGTGAAGACGGTAAGGAAGTGGCCACCCGGCCAGTAACCGGGTGGAGAATTTGCATAGATTATAGAAAGTTGAATGCTGCAACTTCAAAGGATCACTTCCCACTTCCTTTTATTGATCAGATTGTGGAAAAGCTCGCAGGTCAGAAATTTTACTGTTTTCTTGATGGTTATTCAGGTTATAATCAGATTGCTATTCATCCTGATGATCAACAAAAGACTACGTTTACCTGTCCTTACGGTACTTTTGCGTTTAGGCGAATGCCATTTGGACTGTGTAATGCCCCGGCCACCTTCCAAAGGTGTATGATGAGTATCTTTTCAGATATGGTCGGGGAGTCTTTGGAAATTTTTATGGATGATTTCTCAATCTTTGGCACATCTTTTGAGGCCTGTTTGGAACAATTGTCACGAGTGCTAAAAAGATGTGTTGAAACAAACCTGGTATTAAGTTGGGAAAAGAGCCATTTTATGGTTCAGGAAGGCATCGTGTTGGGACACGTTGTCTCGAGTAAGGGGATTGAAGTGGACCACGCCAAAATTCAAGTAATTTCGACCTTACCACCACCCACAAGTGTCAAAGGCGTCCGTTCCTTTCTTGGACACGCCAGTTTTTACAGGCGGTTCATTAAAAACTTTTCAGTTATCACGAAACCGTTATGTAATCTTTTGTTAAAAGATGTCCCATTTGTTTTTGACAAGCATTGTAAAAGATCTTTTGAGACACTAAAACAAAAGTTAGTTGAAGCACCAATCCTACAATCCCCTAATTGGTCACTTCCTTTCGAAATAATGTGCGATGCTAGTGACTATGCAGTAGGTGCAGTTTTGGGACAGATAGTTGACAAGAAACCGGTGGCAATCTATTATGCGAGCAAGACTCTCGCGGATGCTCAGTTGAATTACACAACCACGGAAAAGGAACTACTTGCTGTTGTCTATGCTTTAGACAAGTTTAGACCTTATATTTGTGGTAGTAAAGTAATTGTGTTTTCTGATCACTCTGCAATTAGGTATCTCATGGAGAAAAAGGACGCAAAGCCGAGGCTTATTAGATGGATCCTTTTATTGCAAGAATTTGACTTGGAGATACGAGATAAGAAGGGAAGCGAAAATGTGGTGGCGGACCATCTGTCACGAGTGGTGAATGAGATTGAAGGACCTGAACATGATATTCTGGAAACTTTTCCCGATGAGCATTTACTTACCATTGATACTCAACCATGGTTTGCTAACTTTGCTAATTATGCTCATTCAGGTATCATTCCGGACCATTGGTCGAGATCTAGGAAGGCACACTTTCTTTCACAAGCAAAGCAGTATATATGGGATGAACCGGATCTGTTTAAAGTTGGAGCTGATCAGATTATCCGGAAGTGTGTTGAGGATGAAGAAATTCCATCAGTTTTGTCATTGGTGCACGAGTCCGCATGTGGTGGACATTTCAGTGGACAGAAGACGGCACGAAAAGTGCTATCGTGTGGGCTATATTGGCCTACAGTGATTAGGGATTCGTTTGAATATGCTAAGAATTGTTTACGATGTCAACAGATGGGTAGCATTTCGAAACGGGATGAGATGCCCATGCAGCCAATCCTCGTTGTCGATATTTTCGACGTATGGGGAATTGACTTTATGGGCCCATTCCCGAATTCATTTGGAAATCTTTACGTCTTGGTGGCAGTGGATTATGTGTCCAAATGGGTTGAGGCCATTGCCACCAAGACTAACGACCATAAGGTTGTTTGCAAGTTCGTTCAATCGAACATTTTTTCGAGATTTGGTGTCCCTCGTGTGATCATCAGTGATGGGGGGTCTCATTTCAAGAATTTCAACTTTGGCAAACTCCTTAAGAGATATGGTGTTGATCATCGAATTGCCACTCCGTATCATCCTCAAACGAGTGGGCAAGTCGAAGTTTCTAATCGATAAATTAAAGAAATTTTACAAAAAACTGTGTGAGCCGACCGCAAGGATTGGTCCAACAAATTGGACGATGCTTTGTGGGCGTATCGTACAGCGTACAAAACACCGATTGGAACAACACCGTATCGATTGGTCTATGGAAAAGGATGTCACTTACCGGTTGAAATTGCACATGGTGCATTTTGGGCAGTTAAACAGATTAACATTGATTATGATACTGCAGGTAAGGAGAGACAATTGACATTGGGTGAACTGGAAGAGATTAGGAATGAAGCGTACGACTGTGCTGCTGCATATAAGGATAAGATGAAGAAAGTACACGACGCGAAGATCAAGCCGAAAGTGTTTGAAGTTGGCCAGCTTGTGTGGTTATACAATTCCAGGTTGAAACTGTTCCCTGGAAAGCTGAAGAGTAAGTGGACAGGGCCGTATCGTGTGACGAAGGTCGGAAAACACGGTGATTTTGAGATTGAGGACTTTGATGATCGTATCCGTCAGATGGTGAACGGCCACAGACTGAAGCCGTACTTCAATGCTCGAGAAATTAACGGGCCTGGGAAGAACGTGGAGGTACTATACGTGAGCACAGTCCGCGAGGATGTTGCGTAATCGCACAGGTACGATCTGGCTGAAGATCTAAAACTTAGCGCTCTTAGGAGGCAGCCTAAGTCTCTTTGTAATTATTCCTCTTGCTTTCGTAGTTAGTTAGACTGTTTTTAGTGAGTTTTTGAGTATAACCGTGCCGTTAATCAAGTGTGGGGATGCTCGGGTGGTTTGGTTAAGCTTTAGTGCAGTTGGGGGCAACGCACAGTCGTTTGGGGGTAGGACAAGGTGATTTTCGGGTTGAAAAATCAGTTTTTGGGGCATTTTTGCACAATTTTCGGTTGTTTTCGGGTTGTTTCTGGAGTATTGCATGGATATGAGATGATTAGGAGGAAGAGAACAATCAGAAGAGGAGCCCCAGGTATGTTTTTAGAGCTAAATTATCATAAAAACTCGTTTGGGGGGTGAAGGAGGTGAAAACAAGTGAAAAACCAAAAATTTTCTAAGGCATGGGAACTAAAAATTTAAGCAAACTTCTGGAAAATGGGTTTCCAGGCGTGTTGCGGACGAGTCAGTGGTCATGTCCGCGTGTCGCTTGGCATTCGAGTCAAAAAGTCAACTTTTTGTTTTAAACGGCTTAGCGTGTCGCGGAGGGTTCCTCTTACCCTTCCGCGTATCGCGGCCCAAACCCACACTTTAAAACCCTTGGTCGCTCAGTCTATCACCCTCAAAACTTCCTTCTATTCCCTTTGTTCCCCACCTAATCCCCCGCTCCCTTCTTCGGTCACCATCACACCACTGAGACCTCCCCCATTTCCGACTATCCATACCGGCCGACGACCACCCAACCACCGTCGACCTTCAATTCCGCGCGACCGGTCATCGCCGAGCGCCGCCCAGAGCCGAGTAGTAGTGTGTGCTTATAATCTTCTTCCAAATTCGAGTTCAGGTCGAAATCCAGGTATAAAGGCTCTGTCTTTCTCTATGTCTATGAATATTTGTTATATATCTTGAAATTGTGGGAACCATTTGGTGGGGTTAAGTGGTTATTGAAGTTGGTAAGTGAAGGGATTTTGTGTGAATACAGCGACAGGTCAGGAATATCAATTGAGGTTGAATTTAGTTCCAAACAATGTTGAAATTTGGGGTGATGTGATTTTTGTTGGATAGGGGTAGTTGAATATAATTGTGAGAAAGTCTGATGTTGAGTTGAGAGTGGTTGAAAACAAGAATTTAAGTTGATATTGGGCCGAAATTGCGATAAAATGAAACATGGAATGTGTTTTACAGATACTGTTGGGTTAATCGAATCTAGGAGGTACAGAGATTTTAAGTCGAGTAGTTTGCTAACAACTCAGATATTACCATTTAGTGTAGTATGTTTAAAAATAGGTCGCGATAGGTTGGGTGCGAGTTGCTGAAGCGCGTAGGTTGAAAGTAAGATGCGGTTATTGAATGTGAAGTGGATACGTAGGATTGTAGAAGGGCATGCTAGCGGATAGTTGGTACATATGCATTAGTGGGAAGGTACGTGTGTGATAAGGTCAATGAAGTTGACATGCTCTTTAATAAGTGTTTATTAGGCGTAATGTCTACAAGCGAGTGGATAATTAGTGTCAAGGCAAGTAGGTTTGAGTGAAAAATTGGGCCGGTTGGTAGTCGGGGTTCGGTTTGTATATATGTATATGTTTGAAATAAAAATAATAATAAAAATTCTGAAAAAATTATAAAAAGCTTTCTACCTCGTTTCGAATGCCGATTCTGATTCTTAAGAGCTGGAATCGAGTAGAAAAGGAATTTTAATTGTCGGTCGGTTCGTTCGTACTCAATCTCCATTCGAACGGATTGACCGATTTAAATGATTTTTCAAAACAAGTCGGCATTCGATTGGAGCTTGTAACCGCGAATGAAATGCTATACGGTTACAAGATCAACAATCTGGTATTAATTGTGTGATGTTGTTTCTGTTTGACAGGATGTCGAAAGAAGGATCTAGTCGCGCTGGGTCAAAGAAAAGGAAGAGAATACGGGAACCGATTTGATATAGTGGGCCGGAAAATCCTCCTATGCCGGAAACACCAATCCTTCCGATAGATCAAAGGGTGTTACGGAATCATACACTTCTGGATTTTGAACTGGGCACAGATGAATTAGCGCGAAGGGATAAATTTTGTACGATGCAGTTGTATAAGCATAGAACATTCAACTGGGAAATGTTAGAAGCCATGGGGGAAAGGCAAAGAATGGAGGAATTCATGGGCCCGAAATGGTTAGACACACTAAGATGTAATAATCCGCACGCTGAGCTGACAACGGAGTTTCATTCCACATTTAAATATGACATGGATCGATACTTTGAGCCTTACACGTTGTCGTTCAGCTTAGGTAGACAGCATTATGTATGGAGTGTGGAGCAGTTTGCACGCGCGGTTGGTTTTTATGCTGATGGGGAATCATTTCAGAGTGCATTGCGTGGGCCGTGCAAGAAGAAGAAGGATTATCGGACAGAGTATGTGCTGGAGTCTGAGTTGGCATTGTTCTGGAATACTATTGCTGATAGTGTTTGGTCAGGGGAGGCAATAGAGTCGTCGATAAGGGATCCATTTCTGAGATATGTTCATCGGATTTTGGCATGCACGTTACTGGCAAGGAAGAGTGGGCAGGATAAAGTGAACACTATGGATCTGTTCTGTTTGTACTGCTTAGTGTTGAAGAAGGAGGCGAATCTGGGTACGATTTTGTTATCACAGTTTGCGAAAGGACGGAGGCAGGGTGCAGAGCTGGAGTTGGGGACTTATGTCACTTGGATTGCGATGGCAACCGATGTGTTTGCACGATACCCCGAGGTGCATCTGACGGAGGGGCCGGCTACTGGGCCGTTCGATGTAGAGGATTTGAAGTTGACAGGGGTGGTTGAGTTAGATGATCCGATTAGATGGAAGCCGGTGAAGCTATCACCGCAAGTATTACCACCGGGGGGACACCGACGTCTGAGGCCATGCAGGCTGGGCATTCCACGAGGCGTCAGGTTATTGTTCCTCGACTTGAGAGGCCGAGGCCACAGCATCCATTGAGGCCTCCGCGGCCTGATCCGTTGACACTGGAGACGGTTTATGATAGCATGATGGATATGTTTAGGATGCAGTCGAACATGATGAGGTATATGTTGGAGCAGCAGCAGATTCCCATCCCAGATTGGTTTCCGCCACATCAGCCGATGTAGAGGGATGGTGATGACGAGTAGATGGTTCTAGCAGTATCAGCGCCGGTGATTTTGATTATCTTTTGTATTTTTCCCTTTTATTTTGTTTTTAGCTGATGATGGTCTGTACTTAACTTGATATTTGACACATCTTGGGGAAAATTGTAAGGGTTAACCGGTTGGGCTGATATATATATATATATATATATATATATATATATATATATATATATATATATATATATATATATATATATATATATATATGTTTATTATGCTATGATTATGTTTGGTGATGTTGCTAGAATTATGAATGGGTCGTATTTGGCTGAGAACCATGATTGGAGTGCGAGGCGTTTTGGAAGGCGTGGAACTAGACAGATGCGGAGCGGCACGGAAACCAGGGGAGTCCGTTCCAATTGTTGTTGTTGTATTTTTTTTCTATTTTTATTTTCAGTTGTCTGAGTCATAGTTTCCTCCTTCATTGAGGACAATGAAGGAAATAAGTGTGGGGAGGGGGAAACTAGTGTCTAGTCTAGGTTGTCGTGTCGTAAAAAAAAATAACAAAATAAAAAAAAGAGAAAAATAGAAAACGTCCCATTAAGGTTTTTGCACAAAATGGAAAATGATAGGTATAATTGAATCATTGGCTTTTCGATTATTATATATATGAGATAACGAAACAATCGGTCACACGTCTAATTTAGGATATGTGGGTAGGCCCAGCTGGTTGAAAGGTTCTTAGATTTGATATTAAATAACTTAAACATAGGAGTCTTGTGGGTTCTCGCCTTAGGAGCTATGGTAAAACTGAGACTGTGGAAGGTATAAGGGGTACGTCATAAGTAAAAAACTTATAAGTTTCTCCAGTTAAGTTAAACTGATACACCTGTTTCTTTTTGTGAAAACAAATCCGAAACAATGTGGCGCCCGAAAAAATATATTCCATCCATTCATCTAAGCACATGTAAAAAAAAAACGTGAGGTTTATGGCATTAACCATGGGGATGGTGACTCGTGTGGCGTATGTCCACTAAACTGATCGTATGCAAAAGCATGTAAGCTCGCAATATCATCCATTCTTCCATCATAAAGTTTAATCGGACTAACATAAGGGTTTTTTATATAAGACGGTAGATTTAATATCTTTTAATCTCATAAGCCTGAAAGGGGAATCGGTGGAATTGTAGTCTTTTGAGTGTGGGATCCATAGACAACTATATCTTACTTGAACTTAATGGATCGAAAATAAGGGCTTGGAAACCGGCGGTTGGGTTTAAGTGGATCGTATATTCACAATCTTGGTTAACGTGTGGTTAGATGTGTCTAATACTATAATTGAATATATCGGAAGCCATTTGTTTTGATTGTGATTCCATAGCGAATAATTTTTCGGGGACGAAAAAAGATAAGTGTGGGGATGTGATGTTGGGTTAAAATAAGCATAGTTTAGTGTGTTAAGCGTCGATTTTTAGTTTGGTACATACGTTAAGTGGTAGGAGTTAGGTTATTTACAGAATACTGATGTTTGTGTTTAGCAGGGCTTAAAACAGGAAAAATGAAGGTTTCAGGAGCGGACAAGTCAACATATGGAGTTGAACTAGATAAAGTCAACAGGGACATTCCCGCGATACGCGGCACAGGTGAGGGTCAGCTCCGCGACACGCCTGAAGATGCTAAATGAAGCCGGCCCAGATATTTGTCCCCGCGATACGCTGGGTGATGTAATTGTTCTGTCGCGACTCGCGGGCGAGGTTGCCGAAAAGAAAAGTTTTTAATCGATATGAAGGGATTTTTTTAG